>NW_026947508.1:54919729-56119729 GCF_034190915.1 Cavia porcellus | reverse complement strand
ATACAATGCGCACCACCCCTTGATGTTTTTCTCACTCCTACTAGTGAATGTAATGTAACACACACCCATACAATGCGCACCACCCCTAGATGTTTTTCAGAAACCTATCCTACATTGCCACTGCATGTTCCCTGACCTCCCCATGCTGAACACCCCGCGGTGCTGTTCTCCATCCTACATTGCCACTCACTGCCTATGCTAATTCAGACCCTTCGATTCACACCACCCCGTGATGTTTTTCTCACTCCTACTAGTGAGTGTAATGTAACACACACCCATACAATGCGCACCACCCCGTGATGTTTTTCTCACTCCTACTAATGAACGTAATGTAACACACACCCATACAATGCACACCACCCCGCGATGTTTTTCAGAAACCTGTCCTACATTGCCACTGCATGTTCCCTGACCTCCCCATGCTGACCACCCCGCGGTGCTTTTCTCCATCCTACATTGCCACTCCCTGCCTATCCTAATTCAGACCCTCCGATTCACACCACCCCGTGATGTTTTTCTCACTCCTACTAGTGAATGTAATGAAACACACACCCATACAATGCACACCACCCCGTGATGTTTTTCTCACTCCTACTAGTGAATGTAATGTAACACACACCCATACAATGAACACCACCCCGCGATGTTTTTCAGAAACCTATCCTACATTGCCACTGCATGTTCCCTGACCTCCCCATGCTGACCACCCCGCGGTGCTTTTCTCCATCCTACATTGCCACTCACTGCCTATCCTAATTCAGACCCTCCGATTCACACCACCCCGTGATGTTTTTCTCACTCCTACTAGTGAATGTAATGTAACACACACCCATACAATGCGCACCACCCCGCGATGTTTTTCAGAAACCTATCCTACATTGCCACTGCATGTTCCTAGACATCCCCATGCTGACCACCCTGCGGTGCTTTTCTCCATCCTACATTGCCACTCACTGCCTATCCTAATTCAGACCCTCCGATTCACACCACCCCGTGATGTTTTTCTCACTCCTACTAGTGAATGTAATGTAACACACACCCATACAATGCGCACCACCCGTGATGTTTTTCTCACTCCTACTAATGAATGTAATGTAACACACACCCATACAATGCGCACCACACCGCGATGTTTTTCAGAAACCTATCCTACATTGCCACTGCATGTTCCCTGACCTCCCCATGCTGACCACCCCGCGGTGCTTTTCTCCGTCCTACATTGCCACACCCTGCCTATCCTAATTCAGACCCTCCGATTCACACCCCCCGTGATTTTCTCACTCCTACTAGTGAATGTAATGTAACACACACCCATACAATGCGCACCACCCCGTGATGTTTTTCTCACTCCTACTAGTGAATGTAATGTAACACACACCCATACAATGCGCACCACCCCGCGATGTTTTTCAGAAACCTATCCTACATTGCCACTGCATGTTCCCTGACCTCCCCATGCAGACCACCCCGCGGTGCTTTTCTCCATCCTACATTGCCACTCACAGCCTATCCTAATTCAGACCCTCCGATTCACACCACCCCGTGAAGTTTTTCTCACTCCTACTAGTGAATGTAATGTAACACACACCCATACAATGCGCACCACCCCGTGATGTTTTTCTCACTCCTACTAGTGAATGTTATGTAACACACACGCATACAATGCGCACCACCCCGCGATGTTTTTCAGAAACCTATCCTACATTGCCACTGCATGTTCCCTGACCTCCCCATGCTGACCATACCGCGGTGCTTTTCTCCATCCTACATTGCCACTCACTGCCTATCCTAATTCAGACCCTCCGATTCACACCACCCCGTGATGTTTTTCTCACTCCTACTAGTGAATGTAATGTAACACACACCCATACAATGCGCACCACCCCGTGATGTTTTTCTCACTCCTACTAGTGAATGTAATGTAACACACACCCATACAATGCGCACCACCCCTAGATGTTTTTCAGAAACCTATCCTACATTGCCACTGCATGTTCCCTGACCTCCCCATGCTGACCACCCCGCGGTGCTGTTCTCCATCCTACATTGCCACTCACTGCCTATGCTAATTCAGACCCTTCGATTCACACCACCCCGTGATGTTTTTCTCACTCCTACTAGTGAGTGTAATGTAACACACACCCATACAATGCGCACCACCCCGAGATGTTTTTCTCATTCCTACTAATGAACGTAATGTAACACACACCCATACAATGCGCACCACCCCGCGATGTTTTTCAGAAACCTATCCTACATTGCCACTGCATGTTCCCTGACCTCCCCATGCTGACCACCCCGCGGTGCTTTTCTCCATCCTACATTGCCACTCCCTGCCTATCCTAATTCAGACCCTCCGATTCACACCCCCCGTGATTTTCTCACTCCTATTAGTGAATGTAATGTAACACACACCCATACAATGCGCACCACCCCTAGATGTTTTTCAGAAACCTATCCTACATTGCCACTGCATGTTCCCTGACCTCCCCATGCAGACCACCCCGCGGTGCTTTTCTCCATCCTACATTGCCACTCACAGCCTATCCTAATTCAGACCCTCCGATTCACACCACCCCGTGATGTTTTTCTCACTCCTACTAGTGAATGTAATGTAACACACACCCATACAATGCGCACCACCCCGTGATGTTTTTCTCACTCCTACTAGTGAATGTAATGTAACACACACCCATACAATGCGCACCACCCCGTGATGTTTTTCTCACTCCTACTAGTGAATGTAATGTAACACACACCCATACAATGCGCACCACCCCGTGATGTTTTTCTCACTCCTACTAGTAAATGTAATGTAACACACACCCATACAATGCGCACCACCCCGTGATGTTTTTCTCACTCCTACTAGTGAATGCAATGTAACACACACCCATACAATGCGCACAACACCGCGATGTTTTTCAGAAACCTATCCTACATTACCACTGCATGTTCCCTGACCTCCCCATGCTGAACACCCCGCGGTGCTTTTCTCCATCCTACATTGCCACTCACTGCCTATCCTAAATCAGACCCTCTGATTCACACCACCCCGTGATGTTTTCCTCACTCCTACTAGTGAATGTAATGTAACACACACCCATACAATGCGCACCACCCCGTGATGTTTTTCTCACTCCTACTAGTGAATGTAATGTAACACACACCCATACAATGCGCACCACCCCGTGATGTTGTTCTCACTCCTACTAGTGAATGTAATGTAACACACACCCATACAATGCGCACCACCCCGCGATGTTTTTCAGAAACCTATCCTACATTGCCACTGCATGTTCCCTGACCTCCCCATGCAGACCACCCCGCGGTGCTTTTCTCCATCCTACATTGCCACTCACAGCCTATCCTAATTCAGACCCTCCGATTCACACCACCCCGTGATGTTTTTCTCACTCCTACTAGTAAATGTAATGTAACACAACCCATACAATGCGCACCACCCCGTGATGTTTTTCTCACTCCTACTAGTGAATGTTATGTAACACACACGCATACAATGCGCACCACCCCGCGATGTTTTTCAGAAACCTATCCTACATTGCCACTGCATATTCCCTGACCTCCCCATGCTGACCATCCCCTCGTGCTTTTCTCCATCCTACATTGCCACTCACTGCCTATCCTAATTCAAACCCTCCGATTCACACCACCCCGTGATGTTTTTCTCACTCCTACTAGTGAATGTAATGTAAAACACACCCATACAATGCGCACCACCCCGTGATGTTTTTCTCACTCCTACTAGTGAATGTAATATAACACACACCCATACAATGCGCACCACCCCTAGATGTTTTTCAGAAACCTATCCTACATTGCCACTGCATGTTCCCTGACCTCCCCATGCTGACCACCCCGCGGTGCTGTTCTCCATCCTACATTGCCACTCACTGCCTATCCTAATTCAGACCCTCCGATTCACACCACCCCGTGATGTTTTTCTCACTCCTACTAGTGAATGTAATGAAACACACACCCATACAATGCACACCACCCCGTGATGTTTTTCTCACTCCTACTAGTGAATGTAATGTAACACACACCCATACAATGAACACCACCCCGCGATGTTTTTCAGAAACCTATCCTACATTGCCACTGCATGTTCCCTGACCTCCCCATGCTGACCACCCCGCGGTGCTTTTCTCCATCCTACATTGCCACTCACAGCCTATCCTAATTCAGACCCTCTGATTCACACCACCCCGTGATGTTTTTCTCACTCCTACTAGTGAATGTAATGTAACACACACCCATACCATGCGCACCACCCCGTGATGTTTTTCTCACTCCTACTAGTGAATGTTATGTAACACACACCCATACAATGCGCACCACCCCGCGATGTTTTTCAGAAACCTATCCTACATTGCCACTGAATGTTCCCTGACCTCCCCATGCTGACCACCCCGCGGTGCTTTTCTCCATCCTACATTGCCACTCACTGCCTATCCTAATTCAGACCCTCCGATTCACACCACCCCGTGTTGTTTTTCTCACTCCTACTAGTGAATGTAATGTAACACACACCCATACAATGCGCACCACCCCGTGATGTTTTTCAAACTCCTACTAGTGAATGTAATGTAACACACACCCATACAATGCGCACCACCCCTTGAAGTTTTTCTCAATCCTACTAGGCAATGTAATGTAACACACACCCATACAATGCGCACAACCCGGCGATGTTTTTCAGAAACATATCCTACATTACCACTGCATATTCCCTGACTTCCCCATGCTGAACACCCCGCGGTGCTTTTCTCCATCCTACATTGCCACTCACTGCCTATCCTAAATCAGACCCTCTGATTCACACCACCCCGTGATGTTTTTCTCATTCCTACTAGAGAATGTAATGTAACACACACCCATACAATGCGCACCACCCCGTGATGTTTTTCTCACTCCTACTAGTGAATCTAATGTAACACACACCCATACAAGGCGCACCACCCCGCGATGTTTTTCAGAAACCTATCCTACATTGCCACTGCATGTTCCTTGACCTCCCCATGCTGACCATCCCGCGGTGCTTTTCTCCATCCTACATTGCCACTCACTGCCTATCCTAATTCAGACCCTCCGATTCACACCACCCCATGATGTTTTTCTCATTCCTACTAGTGAATGTAATGTAATGCACACCACCCCGTGATGTTTTTCTCACTCCTACTAGTGAATGTAATGTAACACACACCCATACAATGCGCACCACCCCGCGATGTTTTTCAGAATCCTATCCTACATTGCCACTGCATGTTCCCTGACCTCCCCATGCTGACCACCCCGCGGTGCTTTTCTCCATCCTACATTGCCACTCACTGCCTATCCTAATTCAGACCCTCCGATTCACACCACCCCGTGATGTTTTTCTCACTCCTACTAGTGAATGTAATGTAACACACACCCATACAATGCGCACCACCCCGTGATGTTTTTCTCACTCCTACTAATGAATGTAATATAACAAACACCCATACAATGCGCACCACCCCACGATGTTTTTCAGAAACCTATCCTACATTGCCACTGCATGTTCCTAGACATCAACATGCTGACCACCCCGCGGTGCTTTTCTCCATCCTACATTGCAACTCACTGCCTATTCTAATTCAGACCCTCCGATTCACACCACCCCGTGATGTTTTTCTCACTCCTACTAGTGAATGTAATGTAACACACACCCATACAATGCGCACCACCCCGTGATGTTTTTCTCACTCCTACTAATGAATGTAATGTAACACAGACCCATACAATGCGCACCACCCCGCGATGTTTTTCAGAAACCTATCCTACATTGCCACTGCATGTTCCCTGACCTCCCCATGCTGACCACCCCGCGGTGCTTTTCTCCGTCCTACATTGCCACACCCTGCCTATCCTAATTCAGACCCTCCGATTCACACCCCCCGTGATTTTCTCACTTCTACTAGTGAATGTAATGTAACACACACCCATGCAATGCGCACCACCCCGTGATGTTTTTCTCACTCCTACTAGTGAATGTAATGTAACACACACCCATACAATGCGCACCACCCCGCGATGTTTTTCAGAATCCTATCCTACATTGCCACTGCATGTTCCCTGACCTCCCCATGCTGACCACCCCGCGGTGCTTTTCTCCATCCTACATTGCCACTCACTGCCTATCCTAATTCAGACCCTCCGATTCACACCACCCCGTGATGTTTTTCTCACTCCTACTAGTGAATGTAATGTAACACACACCCATACAATGCGCACCACCCCGTGATGTTTTTCTCACTCCTACTAGTAAATGTAATGTAACACACACCCATACAATGCGCACCACCCCGTGATGTTTTTCTCACTCCTACTAGTGAATGTAATGTAACACACACCCATACAATGCGCACAACCCCGCGATGTTTTTCAGAAACCTATCCTACATTACCACAGCATGTTCCCGGACCTCCCCATGCTGAACACCCCGCGGTGCTTTTCTGCATCCTACATTGCCACTCACTGCCTATCCTAAATCAGACCCTCTGATTCACACCACCCCGTGATGTTTTTCTCACTCCTACTAGTGAATGTAATGTAACACACACCCATACAATGCGCACCACCCCGTGATGTTTTTCTCACTCCTACTAGTGAATCTAATGTAACACACACCCATACAATGCGCACCACCCTGTGATGTTTTTCTCACTCCTACTAGTGAATGTAATGCAACACACACCCATACAATGCGCACCACCCCGCGATGTTTTTCAGAAACCTATCCTACATTGCCACTGCATGTTCCCTGACCTCCCCATGCTGCCCACCCCGCGGTGCTTTTCTCCATCCTACCTTGCCACTCACTGCCTATCATAATTCAGACCCTCCGATTCACACCATCCCGTGATGTTTTTCTCACTCCTACTAGTGAATGTAATGTAACACACACCCATACAATGCGCACCACCCCGCGATGTTTTTCAGAATCCTATCCTACATTGCCACTGCATGTTCCCTGACCTCCCCATGCTGACCACCCCGCGGTGCTTTTCTCCATCCTACATTGCCACTCACTGCCTATCCTAAATCAGACCCTCTGATTCACACCACCCCGCGATGTTTTTCTCACTCCTACTAGTGAATGTAATGTAACACACACCCATACAATGCGCACCACCCCGTGATGTTTTTCTCACTCCTACTAGTGAATCTAATGTAACACACACCAATGCAATGCGCACCACCCCGCGATGTTTTTCAGAAACCTATCCTACATTGCCACTGCATGTTCCCTGACCTCCCCATGCTGACCACCCCGCGGTGCTTTTCTCCATCCTACATTGCCACTCCCTGCCTATCCTAATTCAGACCCTCCGATTCACACCCCCCGTGATTTTCTCACTCGTACTATTGAATGTAATGTAACACACACCCATACAATGCGCACCACCCCCTGATGTTTTTCTCCCTCCTACTAGTGAATGTAATGTAACACACACCCATACAATGCGCACCACCCCGCGATGTTTTTCAGAAACCTATCCTACATTGCCACTGCCTGTTCCCTGACCTCCCCATGCTGACCACCCCGCGGTGCTTTTCTCCATCCTACATTGCCACTCACTGCCTATCCTAATTCAGACCCTCCGATTCACACCACCCCGTGATGTTTTTCTCACTCCTAATAGTGAATGTAATGTAACACACACCCATACAATGCGCACCACCCCGTGATGTTTTTCTCACTCCTACTAATGAATGTAATGTAACACACACCCATACAATGGGCACCACCCCGCGATGTTTTTCAGAAACCTATCCTACATTGCCACTGCATGTTCCCTGACCTCCCCATGCTGAGCACCCCGCGGTACTTTTCTCCATCCTACATTGCCACTCACTGCCTGTCCTAATTCAGACCCTCCGATTCACATCACCCCATGATGTTTTTCTCACTCCTACTAGTGAATGTAATGTAACACACACCCATACAATGCGCACCACCCCGTGATGTTTTTCTCACTCCTACTAGTGAATGTAATGTAACACACAGCCATACAATGCGCACCACCCCGCGATATTTTTCAGAAACCAATCCTACATTGCCACTGCATGTTCCCTGACCTCCCCATGCTGACCAACCCGCGGTGCTTTTCTCCATCCTACATTGCCACTCACTGCCTATCCTAATTCAGACCCTCCGATTCACACCACGCCGTGATGTTTTTCTCACTCCTACTAGTGAATGTAATGTAACACACACCCATACAATGCGCACCACACCGTGATGTTTTTCTCACTCCTACTAATGAATGTAATGTAACACACACCCATACAATGCGCACCACCCCGCGATGTTTTTCAGAAACCTATCCTACATTGCCACTTCATGTTCCCTGACCTCCCCATGCTGACCACCCCGCGGTGCTTTTCTCCATCCTACATTGCCACTCACTGCCTATCCTAATTCAGACCCTCCGATTCACACCACCCCGTGATGTTTTTCTCACTCCTACTAGTGAATATAATGTAACACACACCCATACAATGCGCACCACCCCGTGATGTTGTTCTCACTCCTACTAATGAATGTAATGTAACACACACCCATACAATGCGCACCACCCCGCGATGTTTTTCAGAAACCTATCCTACATTGCCACTGCATGTTCCCTGACCTCCCCATGCTGACCACCCCGCGGTGCTTTTCTCCATCCTACATTGCCACTCCCTGCCTATCCTAATTCAAACCCTCCGATTCACACCCCCCGTTATTTTCTCACTCCTACTAGTGAATGTAATGTAACACACACCCATACAATGCGCACCACACCGTGATGTTTTTCTCACTCCTACTAGTGAATGTAATGTAACACACACCCATACAATGCGCACCACCCCGCGATGTTTTTCAGAAACCTATCCTACATTGCCACTGCATGTTCCCTGACCTCCCCATGCTGACCACCCTGCGGTGCTTTTCTCCATCCTACATTTCGACTCACTGCCGATCCTAATTCAGACCCTCCGATTCACACCACCCCGTGATGTTTTTCTCACTCCTACTAGTGAATGTAATGTAACACACACCCATACAATGCGCACCACACCGTGATGTTTTTTTCACTCCTACTAGTGAATGTAATGTAACACACACCCATACAATACGCACCACCCCGCGATGTTTTTCAGAAACCTATCCTACATTGCCACTGCATGTTCCCTGACCTCCCCATGCTGACCACCCCGCGGTGCTTTTCTCCATCCTACATTGCCACTCACTGCCTATCCTAATTCAGACCCTCCGATTCACACCACCCCGTGATGTTTTTGTCACTCCTACTAGTGAATGTAATGTAACACACACCCATACAATACGCACCACCCCGCGATGTTTTTCAGAAACATATCTTACATTGCCACTGCATGTTCCCTGACCTCCCCATGCTGACCACCCCGCGGTGCTTTTCTCCATCCTACATTGCCACTCACTGCCTATGCTAATTCAGACCCTCCGATTCACACCACCCCGTGATGTTTTTCTCACTCCTACTAGTGAATGTAATGTAACACACACCCATACAATGCGCACCACCCCGCGATGTTTTTCAGAAACCTATCCTACATTGCCATTGCATGTTCCCTGACCTCCCCATGCTGAACACCCCGCGGTGCTTTTCTCCATCCTACATTGCCACTCACTGCCTATCCTAATTCAGACACTCCGATTCACACCACCGCGTGTTTTTTTTCTCACTCCTACTAGTGAATGTAATGTAACACACACCCATACAATGCGCACCACACCGCGATGTTTTTCAGAAACCTATCCTACATTGCCACTGCATGTTCCCTGACCTCCCCATGCTGCCCACCCCGTGGTGCTTTTCTCCATCCTACATTGCCAATCACTGCCTGTCCTAATTCAGACCCTCCGATTCACATCACTCCATGATGTTTTTCTCACTCCTACTAGTGAATGTAATGTAACACACACCCATACAATGCGCACCACCCCGTGATGTTTTTCTCACTCCTACTAGTGAATGTAATGTAACACACATCCATACAATGCGCACCACCCCGCGATATTTTTCAGAAACCTAGCCTACATTGCCACTGCATGTTCCCTGACCTCCCCATGCTTACCAACCCGCGGTGCTTTCTCCATCCTACATTGCCACTCACTGCCTATCCTAATTCAGACCCTCTGATTCACACCACCCCGTGATGTTTTTCTCACTCCTACTAGTGAATGTAATGTAACGCACACCCATACAATGCGCACCACCCCGCGATGTTTTTCAGAAACCTAACCTACATTGCCACTGCATGTTCCCTGACCTCCCCATGCTGACCACCCCGCGGTGCTTTTCTCCATCCTTCATTGCCACTCACTGCCTATCCTAATTCAGACCCTCCGATTCACACCACCCCGTGATGTTTTTCTCACTCCTACTAGTGAATGTAATGTAACACACATCCATACAATGCGCACCACCCCGCGATATTTTTCAGAAACCTATCCTACATTGCCACTGCATGTTCCCTGACCTCCCCATGCTGACCACCCCGCGGTGCTTTTCTCCATCCTACATTGCCACTCACTGCCTATCCTAATTCAGACCTTCCGATTCACACCACCCCGTGATGTTTTTCTCACTCCTACTAGTGAATGTAATGTAACACACACCCATACAATGCGCACCACCCCGCGATGTTTTTCTCACTCCTACTAGTGAATGTCATGTAACACACACCCATACAATGCGCACCACCCCGTGATGTTTTTCTCACTGCTACTAGTGAATGTAATGTAACACACACCCATACAATGCGCACCACCCCACGATGCTTTTCAGAAACCTATCCTACATTGCCACTGCATGTTCCCTGACCTCCCCATGCTGACCACCCCGCGGTGCTTTTCTCCATCCTACATTGCCACTCACTGCCTATCCTAATTCAGACCCTCCGATTCACACCACCCTGTGATGTTTTTCTCACTCCTACTAGTGAATGTAATGAAACACACACCCATACAATGCACACCACCCCGTGATGTTTTTCTCACTCCTACTAGTGAATGTAATGTAACACACACCATTACAATGCACACCACCCCGCGATGTTTTTCAGAAACCTATCCTACATTGCCACTGCATGTTCCCTGACCTCCCCATGCTGACCACCCCGCGGTGCTTTTCTCCATCCTACATTGCCACTCCCTGCCTATCCTAATTCAGACCCTCCGATTCACACCCCCCGTGATTTTCTCACTCGTACTATTGAATGTAATGTAACACACACCCATACAATGCGCACCACCCCCTGATGTTTTTCTCCCTCCTACTAGTGAATGTAATGTAACACACACCCATACAATGCGCACCACCCCGCGATGTTTTTCAGAAACCTATCCTACATTGCCACTGCCTGTTCCCTGACCTCCCCATGCTGACCACCCCGCGGTGCTTTTCTCCATCCTACATTGCCACTCACTGCCTATCCTAATTCAGACCCTCCGATTCACACCACCCCGTGATGTTTTTCTCACTCCTAATAGTGAATGTAATGTAACACACACCCATACAATGCGCACCACCCCGTGATGTTTTTCTCACTCCTACTAATGAATGTAATGTAACACACACCCATACAATGGGCACCACCCCGCGATGTTTTTCAGAAACCTATCCTACATTGCCACTGCATGTTCCCTGACCTCCCCATGCTGAGCACCCCGCGGTACTTTTCTCCATCCTACATTGCCACTCACTGCCTGTCCTAATTCAGACCCTCCGATTCACATCACCCCATGATGTTTTTCTCACTCCTACTAGTGAATGTAATGTAACACACACCCATACAATGCGCACCACCCCGTGATGTTTTTCTCACTCCTACTAGTGAATGTAATGTAACACACAGCCATACAATGCGCACCACCCCGCGATATTTTTCAGAAACCAATCCTACATTGCCACTGCATGTTCCCTGACCTCCCCATGCTGACCAACCCGCGGTGCTTTTCTCCATCCTACATTGCCACTCACTGCCTATCCTAATTCAGACCCTCCGATTCACACCACGCCGTGATGTTTTTCTCACTCCTACTAGTGAATGTAATGTAACACACACCCATACAATGCGCACCACACCGTGATGTTTTTCTCACTCCTACTAATGAATGTAATGTAACACACACCCATACAATGCGCACCACCCCGCGATGTTTTTCAGAAACCTATCCTACATTGCCACTTCATGTTCCCTGACCTCCCCATGCTGACCACCCCGCGGTGCTTTTCTCCATCCTACATTGCCACTCACTGCCTATCCTAATTCAGACCCTCCGATTCACACCACCCCGTGATGTTTTTCTCACTCCTACTAGTGAATATAATGTAACACACACCCATACAATGCGCACCACCCCGTGATGTTGTTCTCACTCCTACTAATGAATGTAATGTAACACACACCCATACAATGCGCACCACCCCGCGATGTTTTTCAGAAACCTATCCTACATTGCCACTGCATGTTCCCTGACCTCCCCATGCTGACCACCCCGCGGTGCTTTTCTCCATCCTACATTGCCACTCCCTGCCTATCCTAATTCAAACCCTCCGATTCACACCCCCCGTTATTTTCTCACTCCTACTAGTGAATGTAATGTAACACACACCCATACAATGCGCACCACACCGTGATGTTTTTCTCACTCCTACTAGTGAATGTAATGTAACACACACCCATACAATGCGCACCACCCCGCGATGTTTTTCAGAAACCTATCCTACATTGCCACTGCATGTTCCCTGACCTCCCCATGCTGACCACCCTGCGGTGCTTTTCTCCATCCTACATTTCGACTCACTGCCGATCCTAATTCAGACCCTCCGATTCACACCACCCCGTGATGTTTTTCTCACTCCTACTAGTGAATGTAATGTAACACACACCCATACAATGCGCACCACACCGTGATGTTTTTTTCACTCCTACTAGTGAATGTAATGTAACACACACCCATACAATACGCACCACCCCGCGATGTTTTTCAGAAACCTATCCTACATTGCCACTGCATGTTCCCTGACCTCCCCATGCTGACCACCCCGCGGTGCTTTTCTCCATCCTACATTGCCACTCACTGCCTATCCTAATTCAGACCCTCCGATTCACACCACCCCGTGATGTTTTTGTCACTCCTACTAGTGAATGTAATGTAACACACACCCATACAATACGCACCACCCCGCGATGTTTTTCAGAAACATATCTTACATTGCCACTGCATGTTCCCTGACCTCCCCATGCTGACCACCCCGCGGTGCTTTTCTCCATCCTACATTGCCACTCACTGCCTATGCTAATTCAGACCCTCCGATTCACACCACCCCGTGATGTTTTTCTCACTCCTACTAGTGAATGTAATGTAACACACACCCATACAATGCGCACCACCCCGCGATGTTTTTCAGAAACCTATCCTACATTGCCATTGCATGTTCCCTGACCTCCCCATGCTGAACACCCCGCGGTGCTTTTCTCCATCCTACATTGCCACTCACTGCCTATCCTAATTCAGACACTCCGATTCACACCACCGCGTGTTTTTTTTCTCACTCCTACTAGTGAATGTAATGTAACACACACCCATACAATGCGCACCACACCGCGATGTTTTTCAGAAACCTATCCTACATTGCCACTGCATGTTCCCTGACCTCCCCATGCTGCCCACCCCGTGGTGCTTTTCTCCATCCTACATTGCCAATCACTGCCTGTCCTAATTCAGACCCTCCGATTCACATCACTCCATGATGTTTTTCTCACTCCTACTAGTGAATGTAATGTAACACACACCCATACAATGCGCACCACCCCGTGATGTTTTTCTCACTCCTACTAGTGAATGTAATGTAACACACATCCATACAATGCGCACCACCCCGCGATATTTTTCAGAAACCTAGCCTACATTGCCACTGCATGTTCCCTGACCTCCCCATGCTTACCAACCCGCGGTGCTTTCTCCATCCTACATTGCCACTCACTGCCTATCCTAATTCAGACCCTCTGATTCACACCACCCCGTGATGTTTTTCTCACTCCTACTAGTGAATGTAATGTAACGCACACCCATACAATGCGCACCACCCCGCGATGTTTTTCAGAAACCTAACCTACATTGCCACTGCATGTTCCCTGACCTCCCCATGCTGACCACCCCGCGGTGCTTTTCTCCATCCTTCATTGCCACTCACTGCCTATCCTAATTCAGACCCTCCGATTCACACCACCCCGTGATGTTTTTCTCACTCCTACTAGTGAATGTAATGTAACACACATCCATACAATGCGCACCACCCCGCGATATTTTTCAGAAACCTATCCTACATTGCCACTGCATGTTCCCTGACCTCCCCATGCTGACCACCCCGCGGTGCTTTTCTCCATCCTACATTGCCACTCACTGCCTATCCTAATTCAGACCTTCCGATTCACACCACCCCGTGATGTTTTTCTCACTCCTACTAGTGAATGTAATGTAACACACACCCATACAATGCGCACCACCCCGCGATGTTTTTCTCACTCCTACTAGTGAATGTCATGTAACACACACCCATACAATGCGCACCACCCCGTGATGTTTTTCTCACTGCTACTAGTGAATGTAATGTAACACACACCCATACAATGCGCACCACCCCACGATGCTTTTCAGAAACCTATCCTACATTGCCACTGCATGTTCCCTGACCTCCCCATGCTGACCACCCCGCGGTGCTTTTCTCCATCCTACATTGCCACTCACTGCCTATCCTAATTCAGACCCTCCGATTCACACCACCCTGTGATGTTTTTCTCACTCCTACTAGTGAATGTAATGAAACACACACCCATACAATGCACACCACCCCGTGATGTTTTTCTCACTCCTACTAGTGAATGTAATGTAACACACACCATTACAATGCACACCACCCCGCGATGTTTTTCAGAAACCTATCCTACATTGCCACTGCATGTTCCTTGACCTCCCCATGCTGACCACCCCGCGGTGCTTTTCTCCATCCTACATTGCCACTCACTGCCTATCCTAATTCAGACCCTCCGATTCACACCACCCCGTGATGTTTTTCTCACTCCTACTAGTGAATGTAATGTAACACACACCTGTACAATGCGCACCACCCCGGGATGTTTTTCTCACTCCTACTAGTGAATGTAATGTAACACACACCCATACAATGCGCACCACCCCGATGTTTTTCAGAAACCTATCCTACATTGCCACTGCATGTTCCCTGACCTCCCCATGCTGACCACCCCGCGGTGCTTTTCTCCATCCTACATTGCCACTCCCTGCCTATCTTAATTCAGACCCTCCGATTCACACCCCCAGTAATTTTCTCACTCGTACTAGTGAATGTAATGTAAAACACACCCATACAATGCGCACCACCCCGTGATGTTTTTCTCACTCCTACTAGTGAATGTAATGTAACACACACCCATACAATGCGCACCACCCCGCGATGTTTTTCAGAAACCTATCCTACATTGCCACTGCATGTTCCCTGACCTCCCCATGCTGACCACCCCGCGGTGCTTTTCTGCATCCTAAATTGCCACTCACTGCCTATCCTAATTCAGACCCTCCGATTCACACCACCCCGTGATGTTTTTCTCACTCCTACTAGTGAATGTAATGTAACACACACCCATACAATGCGCACAACCCCGTGATGTTTTTCTCACTCCTACTAGTGAATGTAATGTAACACACACCCATACAATGCGCACCACCCCGCGATGTTTTTCAGAAACCTATCCTACATTGCCACTGCATGTTCCCTGCCCTCCCCATGCTGACCACCCCGCGGTGCTTTTCTCCATCCTACATTGCCACTCACTGCCTATCCTAATTAAGACCCTCCGATTCACACCACCCCGTGATGTTTTTCTCACTCCTACTAGTGAATGTAATGTAACACACACCCATACAATACGCACCACCCCGCGATGTTTTTCAGAAACATATCCTACATTGCCACTGCATGTTCCCTGACCTCCCCATGCTGAACACCCCGCGGTGCTTTTCTCCATCCTACATTGCCACTCACTGCCTATCCTAATTCAGAGACTCCGATTCACACCACCGCATGTTGTTTTTCTCACTCCTACTAGTGAATGTAATGTAACACACACCCATACAATGCGCACCACCCCGCGATGTTTTTCAGAAACCTATCCTACATTTCCACTGCATGTTCCCTGACCTCCCCATGCTGAGCACCCCGCGGTGCTTTTCTCCATCCTACATTGCCACTCACTGCCTGTCCTAATTCAGACCCTCCGATTCACATCACCCCATGATGTTTTTCTCACTCCTACTAGTGAATGTAATGTAACACACACCCATACAATGCGCACCACCCCGTGATGTTTTTCTCACTCCTACTAGTGAATGTAATGTAACACACATCCATACAATGCGCACCACCCCGCGATATTTTTCAGAAACCAATCCTACATTGCCACTGCATGTTCCCTGACCTCCCCATGCTGACCACCCCGCGGTGCTTTTCTCCATCCTACATTGCCACTCACTGCCTATCCTAATTCAGACCCTCCGATTCACACCACGCCGTGATGTTTTTCTCACTCCTACTAGTGAATGTAATGTAACACACACCCATACAATGCGCACAACACCGTGATGTTTTTCTCACTCCTACTAATGAATGTAATGTAACACACACCCATACAATGCGCACCACCCCGCGATGTTTTTCAGAAACCTATCCTACATTGCCACTGCATGTTCCCTGACCTCCCCATGCTGACCACCCCGCGGTGCTTTTCTCCATCCTACATTGCCACTCACTGCCTATCCTAATTCAGACCCTCCGATTCACACCACCCCGTGATGTTTTTCTCACTCCTACTAGTGAATATAATGTAACACACACCCATACAATGCGCACCACCCCGTGATGTTGTTCTCACTCCTACTGATGAATGTAATGTAACACACACCCATACAATGCGCACCACCCCACGATGTTTTTCAGAAACCTATCCTACATTGCCACTGCATGTTCCCTGACCTCCCCATGCTGACCACCCCGCGGTGCTTTTCTCCATCCTACATTGCCACTCCCTGCCTATCTTAATTCAGACCCTCCGATTCACACGCCCAGTGATTTTCTCACTCGTACTAGTGAATGTAATGTAAAACACACCCATACAATGCGCACCACCCCGTGATGTTTTTCTCACTCCTACTAGTGAATGTAATGTAACACACACCCATACAATGCGCACCACCCTGCGATGTTTTTCAGAAACCTATCCTACATTGCCACTGCATGTTCCCTGACCTCCCCATGCTGACCACCCCGCGGTGCTTTTCTCCATCCTACATTGCCACTCACTGCCTATCCTAATTCAGACCCTCCGATTCACACCACCCCGTGATGTTTTTCTCACTCCTACTAGTGAATGTAATGTAACACACACCCATACAATGCGCACCACCCCGTGATGTTTTTCTCACTCCTACTAGTGAATGTAATGTAACACACACCCATACAATGCGCACCACCCCGCGATGTTTTTCAGAAACCTATCCTACATTGCCACTGCATGTTCCCTGCCCTCCCCATGCTGACCACCCCGCGGTGCTTTTCTCCATCCTACATTGCCACTCACTGCATATCCTAATAAACACCCTCCGATTCACACCACCCCGTGATGTTTTTCTCACTCCTACTAGTGAATGTAATGTAACACACACCCATACAATACGCACCACCCCGCGATGTTTTTCAGAAACATATCCTACATTGCCACTGCATGTTCCCTGACCTCCCCATGCTGATCACCCCGCGGTGCTTTTCTCCATCCTACATTGCCACTCACTGCCTATCCTAATTCAGACCCTCCGATTCACACCATCCCCTGATGTTTTTCTCACTCCTACTAGAGAATGTAATGTAACACACACCCATACAATGCGCACCACACCGTGATGTTTTTCTCACTCCTACTAATGAATGTAATGTAACACACACCCATACAATGCGCACCACCCCGCGATGTTTTTCAGAAACCTATCCTACATTGCCACTGCATGTTCCCTGACCTCCCCATGCTGACCACCCCGCGGTGCTTTTCTCCATCCTACATTGCCACTCACTGCCTATCCTAATTCAGACCCTCCGATTCACACCACCCCGTGATGTTTTTCTCACTCCTACTAGTGAATATAATGTAACACACACCCATACAATGCGCACCACCCCGTGATGTTGTTCTCACTCCTACTGATGAATGTAATGTAACACACACCCATACAATGCGCACCACCCCGCGATGTTTTTCAGAAACCTATCCTACATTGCCACTGCATGTTCCCTGACCTCCCCATGCTGACCACCCCGCGGTGCTTTTCTCCATCCTACATTGCCACTCCCTGCCTATCCTAATTCAGACCCTCCGATTCACACCCCCCGTTATTTTCTCACTCCTACTAGTGAATGTAATGTAACACACACCCATACAATGCGCACCACCCCGTGATGTTTTTCTCACTCCTACTAGTGAATGTAATGTAACACACACCCATACAATGCGCACCACCCGGCGATGTTTTTCAGAAACCTATCCTACATTGCCACTGCATGTTCCCTGACCTCCCCATGCTGACCACCTCACAGTGCTTTTCTCCATCCTACATTTCCACTCACTGCCTATCCTAATTCAGGCCCTCCGATTCACACCACCCCGTGATGTTTTTCTCACTCCTACTAGTGAATGTAATGTAACACACACCCATACAATGCGCACCACCCCGCGATGTTTTTCAGAAACCTATCCTACATTGCCACTGCATGTTCCCTGACATCCCCATGCTGACCACCCCGCGGTGCTTTTCTCCATCCTACATTGCCACTCACTGCCTATCCTAATTCAGACCCTCCGATTCACACCACCCCGTGATGTTTTTCTCACTCCTACTAGTGAATGTAATGTAACACACACCTGTACAATGCGCACCACCCCGGGATGTTTTTCTCACTCCTACTAGTGAATGTAATGTAACACACACCCATACAATGCGCACCACCCCGTGATGTTTTTCTCACTCCTACTAGTGAATGTAATGTAACACACATCCATACAATGCGCACCACCCCGCGATATTTTTCAGAAACCTAGCCAAATTGCCACTGCATGTTCCCTGACCTCCCCATGCTGACCATCCCGCGGTGCTTTTCTCCATCCTAAATTGCCACTCACTGCCTATCCTAATTCAGACCCTCCGATTCACACCACCCCGTGATGTTTTTCTCACTCCTACTAGTGAATGTAATGTAACACACATCCATACAATGCGCACCACCCCGTGATGTTTTTCTCACTCCTACTAGTGAATGTAATGTAACACACATCCATACAATGCGCACCACCCCGCGATATTTTTCAGAAACCTATCCTACATTGCCACTGCATGTTCCCTGACCTCCCCATGCTGACCACCCCGCGGTGCTTTTCTCCATCCTACATTGCCACTCACTGCCTATCCTAATTCAGACCTTCCGATTCACACCACCCCGTGATGTTTTTCTCACTCCTACTAGTGAATATAATGTAACACACACCCATACAATGCGCACCACCCCGCGATGTTTTTCTCACTCCTACTAGTGAAAGTAATGTAACACACACCCATACAATGCGCACCACCCCGCGATGTTTTTCAGAAACCTATCCTACATTGCCACTGCATGTTCCCTGACCTCCCCATGCTGACCACCCCGCGGTGCTTTTCTCCATCCTACATTGCCACTCACTGCCTATCCTAATTCAGACCCTCCGATTCACACCACCCCGTGATGTTTTTCTCACTCCTACTAGTGAATGTAATGTAACACACACCTGTACAATGCGCACCACCCCGGGATGTTTTTCTCACTCCTACTAGTGAATGTAATGTAACACACACCCATACAATGCGCACCACCCCGCGATGTTTTTCAGAAACCTATCCTACATTGCCACTGCATGTTCCCTGACCTCCCCATGCTGACCACCCCGCGGTGCTTTTCTCCATCCTACATTGCCACTCACTGGCTATCTTAATTCAGACCCTCCGATTCACACCACCCCGTGATGTTTTTCTCACTCCTAATAGTGAATGTAATGTAACATACACCCATACAATGCGCACCACCCCGTGATGTTGTTCTCACTCCTATTAATGAATGTAATGAAACACACACCCATACAATGTGCACCACCCCGCGATGTTTGTCAGAAACCTATCCTACATTGCCACTGCATGTTTCGTGACCTCCCCATGCTGACCACCCCGCGGTGATTTTCTCCATCCTACATTGCCACTCCCTGCCTATCTTAATTCAGACCCTCCGATTCAAACCCCCAGTGATTTTCTCACTCGTACTAGTGAATGTAATGTAACACACACCCATACAATGCGCACCACCCCGTGATGTTTTTCTCACTCCTACTAGTGAATGTAATGTAACACACACCCATACAATGCGCACCACCCCGCGATGTTTTTCAGAAACCTATCCTACATTGCCACTGCATGTTCCCTGACCTCCCCATGCTGACCACCCCGCGGTGCTTTTCTCCATCCTACATTGCCACTCACTGCCTAGCCTAATTCAGACCCTCCGATTCACACCACCCCGTGATGTTTTTCTCACTCCTACTAGTGAATGTAATGTAACACACACCCATACAATGCGCACCACCCCGTGATGTTTTTCTCACTCCTACTAGTGAATGTAATGTAACACACACCCATACAATGCGCACCACCGCGTGATGTTTTTCAGAAACCTATCCTACATTGCCACTGCGTGTTCCCTGACCTCCCCATGCTGACCACCCCGCGGTGCTTTTGTCCATCCTACATTGCCACTCACTGCCTATCCTAATTCAGACCCTCCGATTCACACCACCCCGTGATGTTTTTCTCACTCCTACTAGTGAATGTAATGTAACACACACCCATACAATGCGCACCGCCCCGTGATGTTTTTCTCACTCTTACTAGTGAATGTAATGTAACACACACCCATACAATGCGCACCACCCCGCGATGTTTTTCAGAAACCTATCCTACATTGCCACTGCATGTTCCCTGACCTCCCCATGCTGACCACCCCGCGGTGCTTTTCTCCATTCTACATTGCCACTCACTGCCTATTATAATTCAGACCCTCCGATTCACACCACCCCGTGATGTTTTTCTCACTCCTACTAGTGAATGTAATGTAACACACACCCATACAATACGCACCACCCCGAGATGTTTTTCAGAAACATATCCTACATTGCCACTGCATGTTCCCTGACCTCCCCATGCTGACTACCCCGCGGTGCTTTTCTCCATCCTACATTGCCACTCACTGCCTATGCTAATTCAGACACTCCGATTCACACCACCCCGTGATGTTTTTCTCACTCCTACTAGTGAATGTAATGTAACACACACCCATACAATGCGCACCACCCCGCGATGTTTTTCAGAACCTATCCTACATTGCCACTGCATGTTCCCTGACCTCCCCAGGCTGAACACCCAGCGGTGCTTTTCTCCATCCTACATTGCCACTCACTGCCTATCCTAATTCAGACCCTCCGATTCACACCACGCCGTGATGTTTTTCTCACTCCTACTAGTGAATGTAATGTAACACACACCCATACAATGCGCACCACCCCGCGATGTTTTTCAGAAACTTATCCTACATTGCCACGGCATGTTCCCTGACCTCCCCATGCTGACCACCCCGCGGTGCTTTTCTCCATCCTTCATTGCCACTCCCTGCCTATCCTAATTCAGACCCTCCGATTCACACCACCCCGTGATGTTTTTCTCACTCCTACTAGTGAATGTAATGTAACACACATCCATACAATGCGCACCACCCCGCGATATTTTTCAGAAACCTATCCTACATTGCCACTGCATGTTCCCTGACCTCCCCATGCTGACCACCCCGCGGTGCTTTTCTCCATCCTACATTGCCACTCACTGCCTATCCTAATTCAGACCTTCCGATTCACACCACCCCGTGATGTTTTTCTCACTCCTACTAGTGAATATAATGTAACACACACCCATACAATGCGCACCACCCCGCGATGTTTTTCTCACTCCTACTAGTGAATGTAATGTAACACACACCCATACAATGCGCACCACCCCGCGATGTTTTTCAGAAACCTATCCTACATTGCCACTGCATGTTCCCTGACCTCCCCATGCTGACCACCCCGCGGTGCTTTTCTCCATCCTACATTGCCACTCACTGCCTATCCTAATTCAGACCCTCCGATTCACACCACCCCGTGATGTTTTTCTCACTCCTACTAGTGAATGTAATGTAACACACACCTGTACAATGCGCACCACCCCGGGATGTTTTTCTCACTCCTACTAGTGAATGTAATGTAACACACACCCATACAATGCGCACCACCCCGCGATGTTTTTCAGAAACCTATCCTACATTGCCACTGCATGTTCCCTGACCTCCCCATGCTGACCACCCCGCGGTGCTTTTCTCCATCCTACATTGCCACTCACTGCCTATCTTAATTCAGACCCTCCGATTCACACCACCCCGTGATGTTTTTCTCACTCCTAATAGTGAATGTAATGTAACATACACCCATACAATGCGCACCACCCCGTGATGTTGTTCTCACTCCTATTAATGAATGTAATGAAACACACACCCATACAATGTGCACCACCCCGCGATGTTTGTCAGAAACCTATCCTACATTGCCACTGCATGTTTCGTGACCTCCCCATGCTGACCACCCCGCGGTGCTTTTCTCCATCCTACATTGCCACTCCCTGCCTATCTTAATTCAGACCCTCCGATTCACACCCCCAGTGATTTTCTCACTCGTACTAGTGAATGTAATGTAACACACACCCATACAATGCGCACCACCCCGTGATGTTTTTCTCACTCCTACTAGTGAATGTAATGTAACACACACCCATACAATGCGCACCACCCCGCGATGTTTTTCAGAAACCTATCCTACATTGCCACTGCATGTTCCCTGACCTCCCCATGCTGACCACCCCGCGGTGCTTTTCTCCATCCTACATTGCCACTCACTGCCTATCCTAATTCAGACCCTCCGATTCAAACCACCCCGTGATGTTTTTCTCACTCCTACTAGTGAATGTAATGTAACACACACCCATACAATGCGCACCACCCCGTGATGTTTTTCTCACTCCTACTAGTGAATGTAATGTAACACACACCCATACAATGCGCACCACCGCGTGATGTTTTTCAGAAACCTATCCTACATTGCCACTGCGTGTTCCCTGACCTCCCCATGCTGACCACCCCGCGGTGCTTTTCTCCATCCTACATTGCCACTCACTGCCTATCCTAATTCAGACCCTCCGATTCACACCACCCCGTGATGTTTTTCTCACTCCTACTAGTGAATGTAATGTAACACACACCCATACAATGCGCACCACCCCGTGATGTTTTTCTCACTCTTACTAGTGAATGTAATGTAACACACACCCATACAATGCGCACCACCCCGCGATGTTTTTCAGAAACCTATCCTACATTGCCACTGCATGTTCCCTGACCTCCCCATGCTGACCACCCCGCGGTGCTTTTCTCCATTCTACATTGCCACTCACTGCCTATTATAATTCAGACCCTCCGATTCACACCACCCCGTGATGTTTTTGTCACTCCTACTAGTGAATGTAATGTAACACACACCCATACAATACGCACCACCCCGAGATGTTTTTCAGAAACATATCCTACATTGCCACTGCATGTTCCCTGACCTCCCCATGCTGACTACCCCGCGGTGCTTTTCTCCATCCTACATTGCCACTCACTGCCTATGCTAATTCAGACCCTCCGATTCACACCACCCCGTGATGTTTTTCTCACTCCTACTAGTGAATGTAATGTAACACACACCCATACAATGCGCACCACCCCGCGATGTTTTTCAGAACCTATCCTACATTGCCATTGCATGTTCCCTGACCTCCCCAGGCTGAACACCCAGCGGTGCTTTTCTCCATCCTACATTGCCACTCACTGCCTATCCTAATTCAGACCCTCCGATTCACACCACGCCGTGATGTTTTTCTCACTCCTACTAGTGAATGTAATGTAACACACACCCATACAATGCGCACCACCCCGCGATGTTTTTCAGAAACCTATCCTACATTGCCACTGCATGTTCCCTGACCTCCCCATGCTGACCACCCCGCGGTGCTTTTCTCCATCCTTCATTGCCACTCACTGCCTATCCTAATTCAGACCCTCCGATTCACACCACCCCGTGATGTTTTTCTCACACCTACTAGTGAATGTAATGTAACACACATCCATACAATGCGCACCACCCCGCGATATTTTTCAGAAACCTATCCTACATTGCCACTGCATGTTCCCTGACCTCCCCATGCTGACCACCCCGCGGTGCTTTTCTCCATCCTACATTGCCACTCACTGCCTATCCTAATTCAGACCTTCCGATTCACACCACCCCTTGATGTTTTTCTCACTCCTACTAGTGAATGTAATGTAACACACACCCATACAATGCGCACCACCCCGCGATGTTTTTCTCACTCCTACTAGTGAATGTAATGTAACACACACCCATACAATGCGCACCACCCCGTGATGTTTTTCTCACTCCTACTAGTGAATGTAATGTAACACACACCCATACAATGCGCACCACCCCGCGATGTTTTTCAGAAACCTATCCTACATTGCCACTGCATGTTCCCTGACCTCCCCATGCTGACCACCCCGCGGTGCTTTTCTCCATCCTACATTGCCACTCACGGCCTATCCTAATTCAGACCCTCCGATTCACACCACCCTGTGATGTTTTTCTCACTCCTACTAGTGAATGTAATGAAACACACACCCATACAATGCACACCACCCCGTGATGTTTTTCTCACTCCTACTAGTGAATGTAATGTAACACACACCATTACAATGCACACCACCCCGCGATGTTTTTCAGAAACCTATCCTACATTGCCACTGCATGTTCCCTGACCTCCCCATGCTGACCACCCCGCGGTGCTTTTCTCCATCCTACATTGCCACTCACTGCCTATCCTAATTCAGACCCTCCGATTCACACCACCCCGTGATGTTTTTCTCACTCCTACTAGTGAATGTAATGTAACACACACCTGTACAATGCGCACCACCCCGGGATGTTTTTCTCACTCCTACTAGTGAATGTAATGTAACACACACCCATACAATGCGCACCACCCCGCGATGTTTTTCAGAAACCTATCCTACATTGCCACTGCATGTTCCCTGATCTCCCCATGCTGACCACCCCGCGGTGCTTTTCTCCATCCTACATTGCCACTCACTGCCTATCTTAATTCAGACCCTCCGATTCACACAACCCCGTGATGTTTTTCTCACTCCTACTAGTGAATGTAATGTAACACACACCCATACAATGCGCACCACCCCGTGATGTTGTTCTAACTCCTACTAATGAATGTAATGAAACACACACCCATACTATGCGCACCACCCCGCGATGTTTGTCAGAAACCTATCCTACATTGCCACTGCATGTTCCGTGACCTCCCCATGCTGACCACCCCGCGGTGCTTTTCTCCATCCTACATTGCCACTCCCTGCCTATCTTAATTCAGACCCTCCGATTCACACCCCCAGTGATTTTCTCACTCGTACTAGTGAATGTAATGTAACACACACCCATAGAATGCGCACCACCCCGTGATGTTTTTCTCACTCCTACTAGTGAATGTAATGTAACACACACCCATACAATGCGCACCACCCCGCGATGTTTTTCAGAAACCTATCCTACATTGCCACTGCATGTTCCCTGACCTCCCCATGCTGACCACCCCGCAGTGCTTTTCTCCATCCTACATTGCCACTCACTGCCTATCCTAATTCAGACCCTCCGATTCACACCACCCCGTGATGTTTTTCTCACTCCTACTAGTGAATGTAATGTAACACACACCCATACAATGCGCACCACCCCGTGATGTTTTTCTCACTCCTACTAGTGAATGTAATGTAACACACACCCATACAATGCGCACCACCCCGCGATGTTTTTCAGAAACCTATCCTACATTGCCACTGCATGTTCCCTGACATCCCCATGCTGACCACCCCGTGGTGCTTTTCTCCATCCTACATTGCCACTCACTGCCTATCCTAATTCAGACCCTCCGATTCACACCACCCCGTGATGTTTTTCTCACTCCTACTAGTGAATGTAATGTAACACACACCTGTACAATGCGCACCACCCCGTGATGTTTTTCTCACTCCTACTAGTGAATGTAATGTAACACACACCCATACAATGCGCACCACCCCGCGATGTTTTTCCGAAACCTATCCTACATTGCCACTGCATGTTCCCTGACCTCCCCATGCTGACCACCCCGCGGTGCTTTTCTCCATCCTACATTGCCACTCACTGCCTATCCTAATTCAGACCCTCCGATTCACACCACCCCGTGATGTTTTTCTCACACCTACTAGTGAATGTAATGTAACACACATCCATACAATGCGCAACACCCCGCGATATTTTTCAGAAACCTATCCTACATTGCCACTGCATGTTCCCTGACCTCCCCATGCTGACCACCCCGCGGTGCTTTTCTCCATCCTACATGCCACTCACTGCCTATCCTAATTCAGACCTTCCGATTCACACCACCCCGTGATGTTTTTCTCACTCCTACTAGTGAATGTAATGTAACACACCCCCATACAATGCGCACCACCCCGCGATGTTTTTCTCACTCCTACTAGTGAATGTAATGTAACACACACCCATACAATGCGCACCACCCCGTGATGTTTTTCTCACTCCTACTAGTGAATGTAATGTAACACACACCCATACAATGCGCACCACCCCGCGATGTTTTTCAGAAACCTATCCTACATTGCCACTGCATGTTCCCTGACCTCCCCATGCTGACCACCCCGCGGTGCTTTTCTCCATCCTACATTGCCATTCACTGCCTATCCTAATTCAGACCCTCCGATTCACACCAACCTGTGATGTTTTTCTCACTCCTACTAGTGAATGTAATGAAACACACACCCATACAATGCACACCACCCCGTGATGTTTTTCTCACTCCTACTAGTGAATGTAATGTAACACACACCATTACAATGCACACCACCCCGCGATGTTTTTCAGAAACCTATCCTACATTGCCACTGCATGTTCCCTGACCTCCCCATGCTGACCACCCCGCGGTGCTTTTCTCCATCCTACATTGCCACTCACTGCCTATCCTAATTCAGACCCTCCGATTCACACCACCCCGTGATGTTTTTCTCACTCCTACTAGTGAATGTAATGTAACACACACCTGTACAATGCGCACCACCCCGGGATGTTTTTCTCACTCCTACTAGTGAATGTAATGTAACACACACCCATACAATGCGCACCACCCCGTGATGTTGTTCTCACTCCTACTAATGAATGTAATGAAACACACACCCATACAATGCGCACCACCCCGCGATGTTTGTCAGAAACCTATCTTACATTGCCACTGCATGTTCCGTGATGTCCCCATGCTGACCACCCCGCGGTGCTTTTCTCCATCCTACATTGCCACTCCCTGCCTATCTTAATTCAGACCCTCCGATTCACACCCCCAGTGATTTTCTCACTCGTACTAGTGAATGTAATGTAACACACACCCATACAATGCGCACCACCGCGTGATGTTTTTCTCACTCCTACTAGTGAATGTAATGTAACACACACCCATACAATGCGCACCACCCCGCGATATTTTTCAGAAACCTATCCTACATTGCCACTGCATGTTCCCTGACCTCCCCATGCTGACCACCCCGCGGTGCTTTTCTCCATCCTACATTGCCACTCACTGCCTATCCTAATTCAGACGCTCCGATTCACACCACCCCGTGATGTTTTTCTCACTCCTACTAGTGAATGTAATGTAACACACACCCATACAATGCGCACCACCCCGTGATGTTTTTCTCACTCCTACTAGTGAGTGTAATGTAACACACACCCATACAATGCGCACCACCCCGCGATGTTTTTCAGAAACCTATCCTACATTGCCACTGCATGTTCCCTGACCTCCCCATGCTGACCACCCCGCGGTGCTTTTCTCCATCCTACATTGCCACTCACTGCCTATCCTAATTCAGACCCTCCGATTCACACCACCCCGTGATGATTTTCTCACTCCTACTAGTGAATGTAATGTAACACACACCTGTACAATGCGCACCACCCCGGGATGTTTTTCTCACTCCTACTAGTGAATGTAATGTAACACACACCCATACAATGCGCACCACCCCGCGATGTTTTTCCGAAACCTATCCTACATTGCCACTGCATGTTCCCTGACCTCCCCATGCTGACCACCACGCGGTGCTTTTCTCCATCCTACATTGCCACTCACTGCCTATTCTAATTCAGACACTCCAATTCACACCACCGTGTGTTGTTTTTCTCACTCCTACTAGTGAATGTAATGTAACACACACCCATACAATGCGCACCACCCCGCGATGTTTTTCAGAAACCTATCCTACATTGCCACTGCATGTTCCCTGACCTCCCCATGCTGCCCACCCCGCGGTGCTTTTCTCCATCCTACATTGCCACTCACTGACTGTCCTAATTCAGACCCTCCGATTCACATCACCCCATGATGTTTTTCTCACTCCTACTAGTGAATGTAATGTAACACACACCCATACAATGCGCACCACCCCGTGATGTTTTTCTCACTCCTACTAGTGAATGTAATGTAACACACATCCATACAATGCGCACCAAACCGCGATATTTTTCAGAAGCCTAGCCTAGATTGCCACTGCATGTTCCCTGACCTCCCCATGCTGACCACCCCGCGGTGCTTTTCTCCATCCTAAATTGCCACTCACTGCCTATCCTAATTCAGACCCTCCGATTCACACCACACCGTGATGTTTTTCTCACTCCTACTAGTGAATGTAATGTAACGCACACCCATACAATGCGCACCACCCCTTGATGTTTTTCTCACTCCTACTAGTGAATGTAATGTAACACACACCCATACAAGGCGCACCACCCCGTGATGTTTTTCTCACTCCTACAAGTGAATGTAATGTAACACACACCCATACAATGCGCACCACCCCGCGATGTTTTTCAGAAACCTATCCTACATTGCCACTGCATGTTCCCTGACCTCCCCATGCTGACCACCCCGCGGTGCTTTTCTCCATCCTACATTGCCACTCACTGCCTATCCTAATTCAGACCCTCCGATTCACACCACCCTGTGATGTTTTTCTCACTCCTACTAGTGAATGTAATGTAACACACAGCATTACAATGCACACCACCCCGCGATATTTTTCAGAAACCTATCCTACATTGCCACTGCATGTTCCCTGACCTCCCCATGCTGACCACCCCGCGGTGCTTTTCTCCATCCTACATTGCCACTCACTGCCTATCCTAATTCAGACCCTCCGATTCACACCACCCCGTGATGTTTTTCTCACTCCTACTAGTGAATGTAATGTAACACACACCTGTACAATGCGCACCACCCCGGGCTGTTTTTCTCACTCCTACTAGTGAATGTAATGTAACACACACCCATACAATGCGCACCACCCCGCTATGTTTTTCAGAAACCTATCCTACATTGCCACTGCATGTTCCCTGACCTCCCCATGCTGACGACCCCGCGGTGCTTTTCTCCATCCTACATTGCCACTCACTGCCTATCTTAATTCAGACCCTCCGATTCACACCACCCCGTGATGTTTTTCTCACTCCTACTAGTGAATGTAATGTAACACACACCCATACAATGCGCACCACCCCGTGATGTTGTTCTCACTCCTACTAATGAATGTAATGAAACACACACCCATACAATGCGCACCACCCCGCGATGTTTGTCAGAAACCTATCCTACATTGCCACTGCATGTTCCGTGACCTCCCCATGCTGACCACCCCGCGGTGCTTTTCTCCATCCTACATTGCCACTCCCTGCCTATCTTAATTCAGACCCTCCGATTCACACCCCCAGTGATTTTCTCACTCGTACTAGTGAATGTAATGTAAAACACACCCATACAATGCGCACCACCCCGAGATGTTTTTCTCACTCCTACTAGTGAATGTAATGTAACACACACCCATACAATGCGCACCACCCCGCGATGTTTTTCAGAAACCTATCCTACATTGCCTCTGCATGTTCCCTGACCTCCCCATGCTGACCACCCCGCGGTGCTTTTCTCCATCCTACATTGCCACTCACTGCCTATCCTAATTCAGACCCTCCGATTCACACCACCCCGTGATGTTTTTCTCACTCCTATTAGTGAATGTAATGTAACACACACCCATAAAATGCGCACCACCCCGTGATGTTTTTCTCACTCCTACTAGTGAATGTAATGTAACACACACCCATACAATGCGCACCACCTCGCGATGTTTTTCAGAAACCTATCCTACATTGCCACTGCATGTTCCCTGACCTCCCCATGCTGACCACCCCGCGGTGCTTTTCTCCATCCTACATTGCCACTCACTGCCTATCCTAATTCAGACCCTCCGATTCACACCACCCCGTGATGTTTTTCTCACTCCTACTAGTGAATGTAATGTAACACACACCTGTACAATGCGCACCACCCCGGGATGTTTTTCTCACTCCTACTAGTGAATGTAATGTAACACACACAAATACAATGCGCACCACCCCGCGATGTTTTTCCGAAACCTATCCTACATTGCCACTGCATGTTCACTGACCTCCCCATGCTGACCACCCCGCGGTGCTTTTCTCCATCCTACATTGCCACTCACTGCCTATCCTAATTCAGACACTCCGATTCACACCACCGCGTGTTGTTTTTCTCACTCCTACTAGTGAATGTAATGTAACACACACCCATACAATGCGCACCACCCCGCGATGTTTTTCAGAAACCTATCCTACATTGCCACTGCATGTTCCCTGACCTCCCCATGCTGACCACCCCGCGGTGCTTTTCTCCATCCTACATTGCCACTCACTGCCTATCCTAATTCAGACCCTCTGATTCACATCACCCCATGATGTTTTTCTCACTCCTACTAGTGAATGTAATGTAACACACACCCATACAATGCGCACCACCCCGTGATGTTTTTCTCACTCCTACTAGTGAATGTAATGTAACACACATCCATACAATGCGCACCACCCCGCGATATTTTTCAGAAACCTAGCCTACATTGCCACTGCATGTTCCCTGACCTCCCCATGCTGACCACCCCGCGGTGCTTTTCTCCATCCTACATTGCCACTCACTGCCTATCCTAATTCAGACCCTCCGATTCACACCACCCCGTGATGTTTTTCTCACTCCTACTAGTGAGTGTAATGTAACGCACACCCATACAATGCGCACCACCCCGCGATGTTTTTCAGAAACCTATCCTACTTTGCCACTGCATGTTCCCTGACCTCCCCATGCTGACCACCCCGCGGTGCTTTTCTCCATCCTTCATTGCCACTCACTGCCTATCCTAATTCAGACCCTCCGATTCACACCACCCCGTGATGTTTTTCTCACTCCTACTAGTGAATGTAATGGAACACACATCCATACAATGCGCACCACCCCGCGATATTTTTCAGAAACCTATCCTACATTGCCACTGCATGTTCCCTGACCTCCCCATGCTGACCACCCCGCGGTGCTTTTCTCCATCCTACATTGCCACTCACTGCCTATCCTAATTCAGACCTTCCGATTCACACCACCCCGTGATGTTTTTCTCACTCCTACTAGTGAATGTAATGAAACACACACCCATACAATGCACACCACCCCGTGATGTTTTTCTCACTCCTACTAGTGAATGTAATGTAACAAACACCCATACAATGCACACCACCCCGCGATGTTTTTCAGAAACCTATCCTACATTGCCACTGCATGTTCCCTGACCTCCCCATGATGACCACCCCGCGGTGCTTTTCTCCATCCTACATTGCCACTCACTGCCGATCCTAATTCAGACCCTCCGATTCACACCACCCTGTGATGTTTTTCTCACTCCTACTAGTGAATGTAATGTAACACACACCCATACAATGCGCACCACACCGTGATGTTTTTCTCACTCCTACTAATGAATGTAATGTAACACACACCCATACAATGCGCACCACCCCGCGATGTTTTTCAGAAACCTATCCTACATTGCCACTGCATGTTCCCTGACCTCCCCATGCTGACCACCCCGCGGTGCTTTTCTCCATCCTACATTGCCACACACTGCCTATCCTAATTCAGACCCTCCGATTCACACCACCCCGTGATGTTTTTCTCACTCCTACTAGTGAATGTAATGTAACACACACCTGTACAATGCGCACCACCCCGGGATGTTTTTCTCACTCCTACTAGTGAATGTAATGTAACACACACCCATACAATGCGCACCACCCCGCGATGTTTTTCAGAAACCTATCCTACATTGCCACTGCATGTTCCCTGACCTCCCCATGCTGACCACCCCGCGGTGCTTTTCTCCATCCTACATTGCCACTCACTGCCTATCTTAATTCAGACCCTCCGATTCACACCACCCCGTGATGTTTTTCTCACTCCTACTAGTGAATGTAGTGTAACACACACCCATACAATGCGCACCACCCCGTGATGTTGTTCTCACTCCTACTAATGAATGTAATGAAACACACACCCATACAATGCGCACCACCCCGCGATGTTTGTCAGAAACCTATCCTACATTGCCACTGCATGTTCCCTGACCTCCCCATGCTGACCACAAAGCGGTGCTTTTCTCCATCCTACATTGCCACTCCCTGCCTATCTTAATTCAGACCCTCCGATTCACACCCCCAGTGATTTTCTCACTCGTACTAGTGAATGTAATGTAACACACACCCATACAATGCGCACCACCGCGTGATGTTTTTCTCACTCCTACTAGTGAATGTAATGTAACACACACCCATACAATGCGCACCACCCCGCGATGTTTTTCAGAAACCTATCCTACATTGCCACTGCATGTTCCCTGACCTCCCCATGCTGACCACCCCGCGGTGCTTTTCTCCATCCTACATTGCCACTCACTGCCTATCCTAATTCAGACCCTCCGATTCACACCACCCCGTGATGTTTTTCTCACTCCTACTAGTGAATGTAATGTAACACACACCTGTACAATGCGCACCACCCCGGGATGTTTTTCTCACTCCTACTAGTGAATGTAATGTAACACACACCCATACAATGCGCACCACCCCGCGATGTTTTTCAGAAACCTATCCTACATTGCCACTGCATGTTCCCTGACCTCCCCATGCTGACCACCCCGCGGTGCTTTTCTCCATCCTACATTGCCACTCACTGCCTATCTTAATTCAGACCCTCCGATTCAAACCACCCCGTGATGTTTTTATCACTCCTACTAGTGAATGTAATGTAACACACACCCATACAATGCGCACCACCCCGTGATGTTGTGCTCACTCCTACTAATGAATGTAATGAAACACACACCCATACAATGCGCACCACCCCGCGATGTTTGTCAGAAACCTATCCTACATTGCCACTGCATGTTCCCTGACCTCCCCATGCTGACCACCCCGCGGTGCTTTTCTCCATCCTACATTGCCACTCCCTGCCTATCTTAATTCAGACCCTCCGATTCACACCCCCAGTGATTTTCTCCCTCGTACTAGTGAATGTAATGTAACACACACCCATACAATGCGCACCACCCCGTGATGTTTTTCTCACTCATACTAGTGAATGTAATGTAACACACACCCATACAATGTGCACCACCCCGCGATGTTTTTCAGAAACCTATCCTACATTGCCACTGCATGTTCCCTGACCTCCCCATGCTGACCACCCCGCGGTGCTTTTCTCCATCCTACATTGCCACTCACTGCCTATCCTAATTCAGACCCTCCGATTCACACCACCCCGTGATGTTTTTCTCACTCCTACTAGTGAATGTAATGTAACACACACCCATACAATGCGCACCACCCCGTGATGTTTTTCTCACTCCTACTATTGAATGTAATGTAACACACACCCATACAATGCGCACCACCCCGCGATGTTTTTCAGAAACCTATCCTACATTGCCACTGCATGTTCCCTGACCTCCCCATGCTGACCACCCCGCGGTGCTATTCTCCATCCTACATTGCCACTCACTGCCTATCCTAATTCAGACCCTCCGATTCACACCACCCTGTGATGTTTTTCTCACTCCTACTAGTGAGTGTAATGTAACGCACACCCATAAAATGCGCACCACCCCGCGATGTTTTTCAGAAACCTATCCTACTTTGCCACTGCATGTTCCCTGACCTCCCCATGCTGACCACCCCGCGGTGCTTTTCTCCATCCTTCATTGCCACTCACTGCCTATCCTAATTCAGACCCTCCGATTCACACCACCCCGTGATGTTTTTCTCACTCCTACTAGTGAATGTAATGGAACACACATCCATACAATGCGCACCACCCCGCGATATTTTTCAGAAACCTATCCTACATTGCCACTGCATGTTCCCTGACCTCCCCATGCTGACCACCCCGCGGTGCTTTTCTCCATCCTACATTGCCACTCACTGCCTATCCTAATTCAGACCTTCCGATTCACACCACCCCGTGATGTTTTTCTCACTCCTACTAGTGAATGTAATGTAACACACACCCATACAATGCGCACCAACACGCGATGTTTTTCTCACTCCAACTAGTGAATGTAATGTAACACACACCCATACAATGCGCACCACCCCGTGATGTTTTTCTCACTCCTACTAGTGAATGTAATGTAACACACACCCATACAATGCGCACCACCCCGCGATGTTTTTCAGAAACCTATCCTACATTGCCACTGCATGTTCCCTGACCTCCCAATGCTGACGACCCCGCGGTGCTTTTCTCCATCCTACATTGCCACTCACTGCCTATCCTAATTCAGACCCTCCGATTCACACCACCCTGTGATGTTTTTCTCACTCCTACTAGTGAATGTAATGAAACACACACCCATACAATGCACACCACCCCGTGATGTTTTTCTCACTCCTACTAGTGAATGTAATGTAACACACACCCATACAATGTGCACTACCCCGCGTTGTTTTTCAGAAACCTATCCTACATTGCCACTGCATGTTCCCTGACCTCCCCATGCTGACCACCCCGCGGTGCTTTTCTCCATCCTACATTGCCACTCACTGCCTATCCTAATTCAGACCCTCCGATTCACACCACCCCGTGATGTTTTTCTCACTCCTACTAGTGAATGTAATGAAACACACACCCATACAATGCACACCACCCCGTGATGTTTTTCTCACTCCTACTAGTGAATGTAATGTAACACACACCCATACAATGCACACCACCCCGCGATGTTTTTCAGAAACCTATCCTACATTGCCACTGCATGTTCCCTGACCTCCCCATGATGACCACCCCGCGGTGCTTTTCTCCATCCTACATTGCCACTCACTGCCGATCCTAATTCAGACCCTCCGATTCACACCACCCCGTGATGTTTTTCTCACTCCTACTAGTGAATGTAATGTAACACACACCCATACAATGCGCACCACACCGTGATGTTTTTCTCACTCCTACTAATGAATGTAATGTAACACACACCCATACAATGCGCACCACCCCGCGATGTTTTTCAGAAACCTATCCTACATTGCCACTGCATGTTCCCTGACCTCCCCATGCTGACCACCCCGCGTTGCTTTTCTCCATCCTACATTGCCACACACTGCCTATCCTAATTCAGACCCTCCGATTCACACCACCCCGTGATGTTTTTCTCACTCCTACTAGTGAATGTAATGTAACACACACCTGTACAATGCGCACCACCCCGGGATGTTTTTCTCACTCCTACTAGTGAATGTAATGTAACACACACCCATACAATGCGCACCACCCCGCGATGTTTTTCAGAAACCTATCCTACATTGCCACTGCATGTTCCCTGACCTCCCCATGCTGACCACCCCGCGGTGCTTTTCTCCATCCTACATTGCCACTCACTGCCTATCTTAATTCAGACCCTCCGATTCACACCACGCCGTGATGTTTTTCTCACTCCTACTAGTGAATGTAATGTAACACACACCCATACAATGCGCACCACCCCGTGATGTTGTTCTCACTCCTACTAATGAATGTAATGAAACACACACCCATACAATGCGCACCACCCCGCGATGTTTTTCAGAAACCTATCCTACATTGCCACTGCATGTTCCCTGACCTCCCCATGCTGACCACCCCGCGGTGCTTTTCTCCATCCTACATTGCCACTCACTGCCTATCCTAATTCAGACCCTCCGATTCACACCACCCCGTGATGTTTTTCTCACTCCTACTAGTGAATGTAATGTAACACACACCTGTACAATGCGCACCACCCCGGGATGTTTTTCTCACTCCTACTAGTGAATGTAATGTAACACACACCCATACAATGCGCACCACCCCGCGATGTTTTTCCGAAACCTATCCTCCATTGCCACTGCATGTTCACTGACCTCCCCATGCTGACCACCCCGCGGTGCTTTTCTCCATCCTACATTGCCACTCACTGCCTATCCTAATTCAGACACTCCGATTCACACCACCGCGTGTTTTTTTTTCTCACTCCTACTAGTGAATGTAATGTAACACACACCCATACAATGCGCACCACCCCGCGATGTTTTTCAGAAACCTATCCTACATTGCCACTGCAAGTTCCCTGACCTCCCCATGCTGCCCACCCCGCGGTGCTTTTCTCCATCCTACATTGCCACTCACTGCCTGTCCTAATTCAGACCCTCTGATTCACATCACCCCATGATGTTTTTCTCACTCCTACTAGTGAATGTAATGTAACACACACCCATACAATGCGCACCACCCCATGATGTTTTTCTCACTCCTACTAGTGAATGTAATGTAACACACATCCATACAATGCGCACCACCCCGCGATATTTTTCAGAAACCTAGCCTACATTGCCACTGCATGTTCCCTGACCTCCCCATGCTGACCACCCCGCGGTGCTTTTCTCCATCCTACATTGCCACTCACTGCCTATCTTAATTCAGACCCTCCGATTCACACCACCCCGTGATGTTTTTCTCACTCCTACTAGTGAGTGTAATGTAACGCACACCCATACAATGCGCACCACACCGCGATGTTTTTCAGAAACCTATCCTACTTTGCCACTGCATGTTCCCTGACCTCCCCATGCTGACCACCCCGCGGTGCTTTTCTCCATCCTTCATTGCCACTCACTGCCTATCCTAATTCAGACCCTCCGATTCACACCACCCCGTGATGTTTTTCTCACTCCTACTAGTGAATGTAATGGAACACACATCCATACAATGCGCACCACCCCGCGATATTTTTCAGAAACCTATCCTACATTGCCACTGCATGTTCCCTGACCTCCCCATGCTGACCACCCCGCGGTGCTTTTCTCCATCCTACATTGCCACTCACTGCCTATCCTAATTCAGACCTTCCGATTCACACCACCCCGTGATGTTTTTCTCACTCCTACTAGTGAATGTAATGTAACACACACCCATACAATGCGCACCACCCCGCGATGTTTTTCTCACTCCTACTAGTGAATGTAATGTAACACACACCCATACAATGCGCACCACCCCGTGATGTTTTTCTCACTCCTACTAGTGAATGTAATGTAACACACACCCATACAATGCGCACCACCCCGCGATGTTTTTCAGAAACCTATCCTACATTGCCACTGCATGTTCCCTGACCTCCCCATGCTGACCACCCCGCGGTGCTTTTCTCCATCCTACATTGCCACACACTGCCTATCCTAATTCAGACCCTCCGATTCACACCACCCTGTGATGTATTTCTCACTCCTACTAGTGAATGTAATGTAACACACACCTGTACAATGCGCACCACCCCGGGAGGTTTTTCTCACTCCTACTAGTGAATGTAATGTAACACACACCCATACAATGCGCACCACCCCGCGATGTTTTTCAGAAACCTATCCTACATTGCCACTGCATGTTCCCTGACCTCCCCATGCTGACCACCCCGCGGTGCTTTTCTCCATCCTACATTGCCACTCACTGCCTATCTTAATTCAGACCCTCCGATTCACACCACCCCGTGATGTTTTTCTCACTCCTACTAGTGAATGTAATGTAACACACACCCATACAATGCGCACCACCCCGTGATGTTGTTCTCACTCCTACTAATGAATGTAATGAAACACACACCCATACAATGCGCACCACCCCGCGATGTTTGTCAGAAACCTATCCTACATTGCCACTGCATGTTCCCTGACCTCCCCATGCTGACCACCCCGCGGTGCTTTTCTCCATCCTACATTGCCACTCCCTGCCTATCTTAATTCAGACCCTCCTATTCACACCCCCAGTGATTTTCTCACTCGTACTAGTGAATGTAATGTAACACACACCCATACAATGCGCACCACCCCGTGATGTTTTTCTCACTCCTACTAGTGAATGTAATGTAACACACACCCATACAATGTGCACCACCCCGCGATGTTTTTCAGAAACCTATCCTACATTGCCACTGCATGTTCCCTGACCTCCCCATGCTGACCACCCCGCGGTGCTTTTCTCCATCCTACATTGCCACTCACTGCCTATCCTAATTCAGACCCTCCGATTCACACCACCCCGTGATGTTTTTCTCACTCCTACTAGTGAATGTAATGTAACACACACCCATACAATGCGCACCACCCCGCGATGTTTTTCAGAAACCTATCCTACATTGCCACTGCATGTTCCCTGACCTCCCCATGCTGACCACCCCGCGGTGCTTTTCTCCATCCTACATTGCCACTCACTGCCTATCCTAATTCAGACCCTCCGATTCACACCACCCCGTGATGTTTTTCTCACTCCTACTAGTGAATGTAATGTAACACACACCCATACAATACGCACCACCCCGCGATGTTTTTCAGAAACCTATCCTACATTGCCACTGCATGTTCCCTGACCTCCCCATGCTGAGCACCCCGCGGTGCTTTTCTCCATCCTACATTGCCACTCACAGCCTCTCCTAATTCAGACCCTCCGATTCACATCACCCCATCATGTTTTTCTCACTCCTACTAGTGAATGTAATGTAACACACACCCATACAATGCGCACCACCCCGTGATGTTTTTCTCACTCCTACTAGTGAATGTAATGTAACACACATCCATACAATGCGCACCACCCAGCGATATTTTTCAGAAACCTATCCTACATTGACACTCCATGTTCCCTGACCTCCCCATGCTGACCACCCCGCGGTGCTTTTCTCTATCCTACATTGCCACTCACTGCCTATCCTAATTCAGACCCTCCGATTCACACCACCCCGTGATGTTTTTCTCACTCCTACTAGTGAATGTAATGTAACATACACCCATACAATGCGCACCACACCGTGATGTTTTTCTCACTCCTACTAATGAATGTAATGTAACACACACCCATACAATGCGCACCACCCCGCGATGTTTTTCAGAAACCTGTCCTACATTGCCACTGCATGTTCCCTGACCTCCCCATGCTGACCACCCCGCGGTGCTTTTCTCCATCCTACATTGCCACTCACTGCCTATCCTAATTCAGACCCTCCGATTCACACCACCCCGTGATGTTTTTCTCACTCCTACTAGTGAATGTAATGTAACACACACCCATACAATGCGCACCACCCCGTGATGTTGTTCTCACTCCTACTAATGAATGTAATGTAACACACACCCATACAATGCGCACCACCCCGCGATGTTTTTCAGAAACCTATCCTACATTGCCACGGCATGTTCTCTGACCTCCCCATGCTGACCACCCCGCGGTGCTTTTCTCCATCCTACATTGCCACTCCCTGCCTATCCTAATTCAGACCCTCCGATTCACACCCCCCGTTATTTTCTCACTCCTACTAGTGAATGTAATGTAACACACACCCATACAATGCGCACCACCCCGTGATGTTTTTCTCACTCCTACTAGTGAATGTAATGTAACACACACCCATACAATGCGCACCACCCCGCGATGTTTTTCAGAAACCTATCCTACATTGCCACTGCATGTTCCCTGACCTCCCCATGCTGACCACCCTGCGGTGCTTTTCTCGATCCTACGTTTCCACTCACTGCCTATCCTAATTCAGACCCTCCGATTCACACCACCCCGTGATGTTTTTCTCACTCCTACTAGTGAATGTAATGTAACACACACCCATACAATGCGCACCACCCCGTGATGTTTTTCTCACTCCTACTAGTGAATGTAATGTAACACACACCCATACAATGCGCAACACCCCGTGATGTTTTTCTCACTCCTACTAGTGAATGTAATGTAACACACACCCATACAATGCGCACCACCCCGGGATGTTTTTCCGAAACCTATCCTACATTGCCACTGCATGCTCCCTGACCTCCCCATGCTGACCACCCCGCGGTGCTTTTCTCCATCCTACATTGCCACTCACTGCCTATCCTAATTCAGACCCTCCGATTCACACCACCCCGTGATGTTTTTCTCACTCCTACTAGTGAATGTAATGTAACACACTCCCATACAATACGCACCACCCCGCGATGTTTTTCAGAAACCTATCCTACATTGCCACTGCATGTTCCCTGACCTCCCCATGCTGACCACCCCTCGGTGCTTTTCTCCATCCTACATTGCCACTCACTGCCTATCCTAATTCAGACCCTCCGATTCACACCACCCCGTGATGTTTTTCTCACTCCTACTAGTGAATGTAATGTAACACACACCCATACAATGCGCACCACCCCGCGATGTTTTTCAGAAACCTATCCTACATTGCCACTGCATGTTCCCTGACCTCCCCATGCTGACCACCCCGCGGTGCTTTTCTCCATCCTACATTGCCACTCACTGCCTATCCAAATTCAGACCCTCCGATTCACACCACCCCGTGATGTTTTTCTCACTCCTACTAGTGAATGTAATGTAACACACACCCATACAATGCGCACCACCCCGCGATGTTTTTCCGAAACCTATCCTACATTGCCACTGCATGTTCCCTGACCTCCCCATGCTGACCACCCCGCGGTGCTTTTCTCCATCCTACATTGCCACTCACTGCCTATGCTAATTCAGACCCTCCGATTCACACCACCCCGTGATGTTTTTCTCACTCCTACTAGTGAATGTAATGTAACACACACCCATACAATGCGCATCACCCCGCGATGTTTTTGAGAAACCTATCCTACATTGCCACTGCATGTTCCCTGACCTCCCCATGCTGAACACCCCGCGGTGCTTTTCTCCATCCTACATTGCCACTCACTGCCTATCCTAATTCAGACACTCCGATTCACAGCACCACGTGTTGTTTTTCTCACTCCTACTAGTGAATGTAATGTAACACACACCCATACAATGCACACCACCCCGTGATGTTTTTCTCACTCCTACTAGTGAATGTAATGTAACACACACCCATACAATGCACACCACCCCGCGATGTTTTTCAGAAACCTATCCTACATTGCCACTGCATGTTCCCTGACCTCCCCATGATGACCACACCGCGGTGCTTTTCTCCATCCTACATTGCCACTCACTGCCGATCCTAATTCAGACCCTCCGATTCACACCACCCCGTGATGTTTTTCTCACTCCTACTAGTGAATGTAATGTAACACACACCCATACAATGCGCACCACACCGTGATGTTTTTCTCACTCCTACTAATGAATGTAATGTAACACACACCCATACAATGCGCACCACCCCGCGATGTTTTTCAGAAACCTATCCTACATTGCCACTGCATGTTCCCTGACCTCCCCATGCTGACCACCCCGCGTTGCTTTTCTCCATCCTACATTGCCACACACTGCCTATCCTAATTCAGACCCTCCGATTCACACCACCCCGTGATGTTTTTCTCACTCCTACTATTGAATGTAATGTAACACACACCTGTACAATGCGCACCACCCCGGGATGTTTTTCTCACTCCTACTAGTGAATGTAATGTAACACACACCCATACAATGCGCACCACCCCGCGATGTTTTTCAGAAACCTATCCTACATTGCCACTGCATGTTCCCTGACCTCCCCATGCTGACCACCCCGCGGTGCTTTTCTCCATCCTACATTGCCACTCACTGCCTATCTTAATTCAGACCCTCCGATTCACACCACCCCGTGATGTTTTTCTCACTCCTACTAGTGAATGTAATGTAACACACACCCATACAATGCGCACCACCCCGTGATGTTGTTCTCACTCCTACTAATGAATGTAATGAAACACACACCCATACAATGCGCACCACCCCGCGATGTTTGTCAGAAACTTATCCTACATTGCCACTGCATGTTCCCTGACCTCCCCATGCTGACCACAAAGCGGTGCTTTTCTCCATCCTACATTGCCACTCCCTGCCTATCTTAATTCAGACCCTCCGATTCACACCCCCAGTGATTTTCTCACTCGTACTAGTGAATGTAATGTAACACACACCCATACAATGCGCACCACCCCGTGATGTTTTTCTCACTCCTACTAGTGAATGTAATGTAACACACACCCATACAATGCGCACCACCCCGCGATGTTTTTCAGAAACCTATCCTACATTGCCACTGCATGTTCCCTGACCTCCCCATGCTGACCACCCCGCGGTGCTTTTCTCCATCCTACATTGCCACTCACTGCCTATCCTAATTCAGACCCTCCGATTCACACCACCCCGTGATGTTTTTCTCACTCCTACTAGTGAATGTAATGTAACACACACCTGTACAATGCGCACCACCCCGGGATGTTTTTCTCACTCCTACTAGTGAATGTAATGTAACACACACCCATACAATGCGCACCACCCCGCGATGTTTTTCAGAAATCTATCCTACATTGCCACTGCATGTTCCCTGACCTCCCCATGCTGACCACCCCGCGGTGCTTTTCTCCATCCTACATTGCCACTCACTGCCTATCTTAATTCAGACCCTCCGATTCACACCACCCCGTGATGTTTTTATCACTCCTACTAGTGAATGTAATGTAACACACACCCATACAATGCGCACCACCCCGTGATGTTGTTCTCACTCCTACTAATGAATGTAATGAAACACACACCCATACAATGCGCACCACCCCGCGATGTTTGTCAGAAACCTATCCTACATTGCCACTGCATGTTCCCTGACCTCCCCATGCTGACCACCCCGCGGTGCTTTTCTCCATCCTACATTGCCACTCCCTGCCTATCTTAATTCAGACCCTCCGATTCACACCCCCAGTGATTTTCTCCCTCGTACTAGTGAATGTAATGTAACACACACCCATACAATGCGCACCACCCCGTGATGTTTTTCTCACTCATACTAGTGAATGTAATGTAACACACACCCATACAATGTGCACCACCCCGCGATGTTTTTCAGAAACCTATCCTACATTGCCACTGCATGTTCCCTGACCTCCCCATGCTGACCACCCCGCGGTGCTTTTCTCCATCCTACATTGCCACTCACTGCCTATCCTAATTCAGACCCTCCGATTCACACCACCACGTGATGTTTTTCTCACTCCTACTAGTGAATGTAATGTAACACACACCCATACAATGCGCACCACCCCGTGATGTTTTTCTCACTCCTACTAGTGAATGTAATGTAACACACACCCATACAATGCGCACCACCTCGCGATGTTTTTCAGAAACCTATCCTACCTTGCCACTGCATGTTCCCTGACCTCCCCATGCTGACCACCCCGCGGTGCTTTTCTCCATCCTACATTGCCACTCACTGCCTATCCTAATTCAGACCCTCCGATTCACACCACCCCATGATGTTTTTCTCACTCCTACTAGTGAATGTAATGTAACACACACCTGTACAATGCGCACCACCCCGGGATGTTTTTCTCACTCCTACTAGTGAATGTAATGTAACACACACCCATACAATGCGCACCACCCCGCGATGTTTTTCCGAAACCTATCCTCCATTGCCACTGCATGTTCACTGACCTCCCCATGCTGACCACCCCGCGGTGCTTTTCTCCATCCTACATTGCCACTCACTGCCTATCCTAATTCAGACACTCCGATTCACACCACCGCGTGTTTTTTTTCTCACTCCTACTAGTGAATGTAATGTAACACACACCCATACAATGCGCACCACCCCACGATGTTTTTCAGAAACCTATCCTACATTGCCACTGCAAGTTCCCTGACCTCCCCATGCTGCCCACCCCGCGGTGCTTTTCTCCATCCTACATTGCCACTCACTGCCTGTCCTAATTCAGACCCTCTGATTCACATCACCCCATGATGTTTTTCTCACTCCTACTAGTGAATGTAATGTAACACACACCCATACAATGCGCACCACCCCGTGATGTTTTTCTCACTCCTACTAGTGAATGTAATGTAACACACATCCATACAATGCGCACCACCCCGCGATATTTTTCAGAAACCTAGCCTACATTGCCACTGCATGTTCCCTGACCTCCCCATGCTGACCACCCCGCGGTGCTTTTCTCCATCCTACATTGCCACTCACTGCCTATCCTAATTCAGACCCTCCGATTCACACCACCCCGTGATGTTTTTCTCACTCCTACTAGTGAGTGTAATGTAACGCACACCCATACAATGCGCACCACACCGCGATGTTTTTCAGAAACCTATCCTACTTTGCCACTGCATGTTCCCTGACCTCCCCATGCTGACCACCCCGCGGTGCTTTTCTCCATCCTTCATTGCCACTCACTGCCTATCCTAATTCAGACCCTCCGATTCACACCACCCCGTGATGTTTTTCTCACTCCTACTAGTGAATGTAATGGAACACACATCCATACAATGCGCACCACCCCGCGATATTTTTCAGAAACCTATCCTACATTGCCACTGCATGTTCCCTGACCTCCCCATGCTGACCACCCCGCGGTGCTTTTCTCCATCCTACATTGCCACTCACTGCCTATCCTAATTCAGACCTTCCGATTCACACCACCCCGTGATGTTTTTCTCACTCCTACTAGTGAATGTAATGTAACACACACCCATACAATGCGCACCACCCCGCGATGTTTTTCTCACTCCTACTAGTGAATGTAATGTAACACACACCCATACAATGCGCACCACCCCGTGATGTTTTTCTCACTCCTACTAGTGAATGTAATGTAACACACACCCATACAATGCGCACCACCCCGCGATGTTTTTCAGAAACCTATCCTACATTGCCACTGCATGTTCCCTGACCTCCTCATGCTGACCACCCCGCGGTGCTTTTCTCCATCCTACATTGCCACACACTGCCTATCCTAATTCAGACCCTCCGATTCACACCACCCTGTGATGTATTTCTCACTCCTACTAGTGAATGTAATGTAACACACACCTGTACAATGCGCACCACCCCGGGATGTTTTTCTCACTCCTACTAGTGAAAGTAATGTAACACACACCCATACAATGCGCACCACCCCGCGATGTTTTTCAGAAACCTATCCTACATTGCCACTGCATGTTCCCTGACCTCCCCATGCTGACCACCCCGCGGTGCTTTTCTCCATCCTACATTGCCACTCACTGCCTATCTTAATTCAGACCCTCCGATTCACACCACCCCGTGATGTTTTTCTCACTCCTACTAGTGAATGTAATGTAACACACACCCATACAATGCGCACCAACCCGTGATGTTGTTCTCACTCCTACTAATGAATGTAATGAAACACACACCCATACAATGCGCACCACCCCGCGATGTTTGTCAGAAACCTATCCTACATTGCCACTGCATGTTCCCTGACCTCCCCATGCTGACCACCCCGCGGTGCTTTTCTCCATCCTACATTGCCACTCCCTGCCTATCTTAATTCAGACCCTCCTATTCACACCCCCAGTGATTTTCTCACTCGTACTAGTGAATGTAATGTAACACACACCCATACAATGCGCACCACCCCGTGATGTTTTTCTCACTCCTACTAGTGAATGTAATGTAACACACACCCATACAATGTGCACCACCCCGCGATGTTTTTCAGAAACCTATCCTACATTGCCACTGCATGTTCCCTGACCTCCCCATGCTGACCACCCCGCGGTGCTTTTCTCCATCCTACATTGCCACTCACTGCCTATCCTAATTCGGACCCTCCGATTCACACCACCCCGTGATGTTTTTCTCACTCCTACTAGTGAATGTAATGTAACACACACCCATACAATGCGCACCACCCCGCGATGTTTTTCAGAAACCTATCCTACATTGCCACTGCATGTTCCCTGACCTCCCCATGCTGACCACCCCGCGGTGCTTTTCTCCATCCTACATTGCCACTCACTGCCTATCCTAATTCAGACCCTCCGATTCACACCACCCCGTGATGTTTTTCTCACTCCTACTAGTGAATGTAATGTAACACACACCCATACAATACGCACCACCCCGCGATGTTTTTCAGAAACCTATCCTACATTGCCAATGCATGTTCCCTGACCTCCCCATTCTGAGCACCCCGCGGTGCTTTTCTCCATCCTACATTGCCACTCACAGCCTCTCCTAATTCAGACCCTCCGATTCACATCACCCCATCATGTTTTTCTCACTCCTACTAGTGAATGTAATGTAACACACACCCATACAATGCGCACCACCCCGTGATGTTTTTCTCACTCCTACTAGTGAATGTAATGTAACACACATCCATACAATGCGCACCACCCTGCGATATTTTTCAGAAACCTATCCTACATTGACACTCCATGTTCCCTGACCTCCCCATGCTGACCACCCCGCGGTGCTTTTCTCCATCCTACATTGCCACTCACTGCCTATCCTAATTCAGACCCTCCGATTCACACCACCCCGTGATGTTTTTCTCACTCCAACTAGTGAATGTAATGTAACACACACCCATACAATGCGCACCACACCGTGATGTTTTTCTCACTCCTACTAATGAATGTAATGTAACACACACCCATACAATGCGCACCACCCCGCGATGTTTTTCAGAAACCTATCCTACATTGCCACTGCATGTTCCCTGACCTCCCCATGCTGACCACCCCGCGGTGCTTTTCTCCATCCTACATTGCCACTCACTGCCTATCCTAATTCAGACCCTCCGATTCACACCACCCCGTGATGTTTTTCTCACTCCTACTAGTGAATGTAATGTAACACACACCCATACAATGCGCACCACCCCGTGATGTTGTTCTCACTCCTACTAGTGAATGTAATGTAACACACACCCATACAATGCGCACCACCCCGCGATGTTTTTCAGAAACCTATCCTACATTGCCACTGCATGCTCCCTGACCTCCCCATGCTGACCACCCCGCGGTGCTTTTCTCCATCCTACATTGCCACTCACTGCCTATCCTAATTCAGACCCTCCGATTCACACCACCCCGTGATGTTTTTCTCACTCCTACTAGTGAATGTAATGTAACACACTCCCATACAATACGCACCACCCCGCGATGTTTTTCAGAAACCTATCCTACATTGCCACTGCATGTTCCCTGACCTCCCCATGCTGACCACCCCTCGGTGCTTTTCTCCATCCTACATTGCCACTCACTGCCTATCCTAATTCAGACCCTCCGATTCACACCACCCCGTGATGTTTTTCTCACTCCTACTAGTGAATGTAATGTAACACACACCCATACAATGCGCACCACCCCGCGATGTTTTTCAGAAACCTATCCTACATTGCCACTGCATGTTCCCTGACCTCCCCATGCTGACCACCCCGCGGTGCTTTTCTCCATCCTACATTGCCACTCACTGCCTATCCAAATTCAGACCCTCCGATTCACACCACCCCGTGATGTTTTTCTCACTCCTACTAGTGAATGTAATGTAACACACACCCATACAATGCGCACCACCCCGCGATGTTTTTCCGAAACCTATCCTACATTGCCACTGCATGTTCCCTGACCTCCCCATGCTGACCACCCCGCGGTGCTTTTCTCCATCCTACATTGCCACTCACTGCCTATGCTAATTCAGACCCTCCGATTCACACCACCCCGTGATGTTTTTCTCACTCCTACTAGTGAATGTAATGTAACACACACCCATACAATGCGCATCACCCCGCGATGTTTTTGAGAAACCTATCCTACATTGCCACTGCATGTTCCCTGACCTCCCCATGCTGAACACCCCGCGGTGCTTTTCTCCATCCTACATTGCCACTCACTGCCTATCCTAATTCAGACACTCCGATTCACAGCACCACGTGTTGTTTTTCTCACTCCTACTAGTGAATGTAATGTAACACACACCCATACAATGCGCACCACCCCGCGATGTTTTTCAGAAACCTATCCTACATTGCCACTGCATGTTCCCTGACCTCCCCATGCTGACCACCCCGCGGTGCTTTTCTCCATCCTACATTGCCACTCACTGCCTATCCTAATTCAGACCTTCCGATTCACACCACCCCGTGATGTTTTTCTCACTCCTACTAGTGAATGTAATGTAACACACACCCATACAATGCGCACCACCCCGCGATATTTTTCTCACTCCTACTAGTGAATGTAATGTAACACACTCCCATACAATGCGCACCACCCCGTGATGTTTTTCTCACTCCTACTAGTGAATGTAATGTAACACACACCCATACAATGCGCACCACCCCGGGATGTTTTTCCGAAACCTATCCTACATTGCCACTGCATGCTCCCTGGCCTCCCCATGCTGACCACCCCGCGGTGCTTTTCTCCATCCTACATTGCCACTCACTGCCTATCCTAATTCAGAACCTCCGATTCACACCACCCCGTGATGTTTTTCTCACTCCTACTAGTGAATGTAATGTAACACACTCCCATACAATACGCACCACCCCGCGATGTTTTTCAGAAACCTATCCTACATTGCCACTGCATGCTCCCTGGCCTCCCCATGCTGACCACCCCGCGGTGCTTTTCTCCATCCTACATTGCCACTCACTGCCTATCCTAATTCGGACCCTCCGATTCACACCACCCCGTGATGTTTTTCTCACTCCTACTAGTGAATGTAATGTAACACACACCCATACAATGCGCACCACCCCGCGATGTTTTTCAGAAACCTATCCTACATTGCCACTGCATGTTCCCTGACCTCCCCATGCTGACCACCCCGCGGTGCTTTTCTCCATCCTACATTGCCACTCACTGCCTATCCTAATTCAGACCCTCCGATTCACACCACCCCGTGATGTTTTTCTCACTCCTACTAGTGAATGTAATGTAACACACACCCATACAATACGCACCACCCCGCGATGTTTTTCAGAAACCTATCCTACATTGCCACTGCATGTTCCCTGACCTCCCCATGCTGAGCACCCCGCGGTGCTTTTCTCCATCCTACATTGCCACTCACAGCCTCTCCTAATTCAGACCCTCCGATTCACATCACCCCATCATGTTTTTCTCACTCCTACTAGTGAATGTAATGTAACACACACCCATACAATGCGCACCACCCCGTGATGTTTTTCTCACTCCTACTATTGAATGTAATGTAACACACATCCATACAATGCGCACCACCCTGCGATATTTTTCAGAAACCTATCCTACATTGACACTCCATGTTCCCTGACCTCCCCATGCTGACCACCCCGCGGTGCTTTTCTCCATCCTACATTGCCACTCACTGCCTATCCTAATTCAGACCCTCCGATTCACACCACCCCGTGATGTTTTTCTCACTCCTACTAGTGAATGTAATGTAACACACACCCATACAATGCGCACCACACCGTGATGTTTTTCTCACTCCTACTAATGAATGTAATGTAACACACACCCATACAATGCGCACCACCCCGCGATGTTTTTCAGAAACCTATCCTACATTGCCACTGCATGTTCCCTGACCTCCCCATGCTGACCACCCCGCGGTGCTTTTCTCCATCCTACATTGCCACTCACTGCCTATCCTAATTCAGACCCTCCGATTCACACCACCCCGTGATGTTTTTCTCACTCCTACTAGTGAATGTAATGTAACACACACCCATACAATGCGCACCACCCCGTGATGTTGTTCTCACTCCTACTAGTGAATGTAATGTAACACACACCCATACAATGCGCACCACCCCGCGATGTTTTTCAGAAACCTATCCTACATTGCCACTGCATGCTCCCTGACCTCCCCATGCTGACCACCCCGCGGTGCTTTTCTCCATCCTACATTGCCACTCACTGCCTATCCTAATTCAGACCCTCCGATTCACACCACCCCGTGATGTTTTTCTCACTCCTACTAGTGAATGTAATGTAACACACTCCCATACAATACGCACCACCCCGCGATGTTTTTCAGAAACCTATCCTACATTGCCACTGCATGTTCCCTGACCTCCCCATGCTGACCACCCCTCGGTGCTTTTCTCCATCCTACATTGCCACTCACTGCCTATCCTAATTCAGACCCTCCGATTCACACCACCCCGTGATGTTTTTCTCACTCCTACTAGTGAATGTAATGTAACACACACCCATACAATGCGCACCACCCCGCGATGTTTTTCAGAAACCTATCCTACATTGCCACTGCATGTTCCCTGACCTCCCCATGCTGACCACCCCGCGGTGCTTTTCTCCATCCTACATTGCCACTCACTGCCTATCCAAATTCAGACCCTCCGATTCACACCACCCCGTGATGTTTTTCTCACTCCTACTAGTGAATGTAATGTAACACACACCCATACAATGCGCACCACCCCGCGATGTTTTTCCGAAACCTATCCTACATTGCCACTGCATGTTCCCTGACCTCCCCATGCTGACCACCCCGCGGTGCTTTTCTCCATCCTACATTGCCACTCACTGCCTATGCTAATTCAGACCCTCCGATTCACACCACCCCGTGATGTTTTTCTCACTCCTACTAGTGAATGTAATGTAACACACACCCATACAATGCGCATCACCCCGCGATGTTTTTGAGAAACCTATCCTACATTGCCACTGCATGTTCCCTGACCTCCCCATGCTGAACACCCCGCGGTGCTTTTCTCCATCCTACATTGCCACTCACTGCCTATCCTAATTCAGACACTCCGATTCACAGCACCACGTGTTGTTTTTCTCACTCCTACTAGTGAATGTAATGTAACACACACCCATACAATGCGCACCACCCCGCGATGTTTTTCAGAAACCTATCCTACATTGCCACTGCATGTTCCCTGACCTCCCCATGCTGACCACCCCGCGGTGCTTTTCTCCATCCTACATTGCCACTCACTGCCTATCCTAATTCAGACCTTCCGATTCACACCACCCCGTGATGTTTTTCTCACTCCTACTAGTGAATGTAATGTAACACACACCCATACAATGCGCACCACCCCGCGATATTTTTCTCACTCCTACTAGTGAATGTAATGTAACACACTCCCATACAATGCGCACCACCCCGTGATGTTTTTCTCACTCCTACTAGTGAATGTAATGTAACACACACCCATACAATGCGCACCACCCCGGGATGTTTTTCCGAAACCTATCCTACATTGCCACTGCATGCTCCCTGGCCTCCCCATGCTGACCACCCCGCGGTGCTTTTCTCCATCCTACATTGCCACTCACTGCCTATCCTAATTCAGAACCTCCGATTCACACCACCCCGTGATGTTTTTCTCACTCCTACTAGTGAATGTAATGTAACACACTCCCATACAATACGCACCACCCCGCGATGTTTTTCAGAAACCTATCCTACATTGCCACTGCATGTTCCCTGACCTCCCCATGCTGACCACCCCTCGGTGCTTTTCTCCATCCTACATTGCCACTCACTGCCTATCCTAATTCAGACCCTCCGATTCACACCACCCCGTGATGTTTTTCTCACTCCTACTAGTGAATGTAATGTAACACACACCCATACAATACGCACCACCCCGCGATGTTTTTCAGAAACATATCCTACATTGCCACTGCATGTTCCCTGACCTCCCGATGCTGACCACCCCGCGGTGCTTTTCTCCATCCTACATTGCCACTCACTGCCTATGCTAATTCAGACCCTCCGATTCACACCACCCCGTGATGTTTTTCTCACTCCTACTAGTGAATGTAATGTAACACACACCCATACAATGAGCACCACCCCGCGATGTTTTTCAGAAACCTATCCTACATTGCCACTGCATGTTCCCTGACCTCCCCATGCTGAACACCCCGCGGTGCTTTTCTCCATCCTACATTGCCACTCACTGCCTATCCTAATTCAGACACTCCGATTCACACCACCGCGTGTTGTTTTTCTCACTCCTACTAGTGAATGTAATGTAACACACACCCATACAATGCGCACCACCCCGCGATGTTTTTCAGAAACCTATCCTACATTGCCACTGCATGTTCCCTGACCTCCCAATGCTGACCACCCCGCGGTGCTTTTCTCCATCCTACATTGCCACTCACTGCCTATCCTAATTCAGACCCTCCGATTCACACCACCCCGTGATGTTTTTCTCACTCCTACTAGTGAATGTAATGTAACACACACCTGTACAATGCGCACCACCCCGGGATGTTTTTCTCACTCGTACTAGTGAATGTAATGTAACACACACCCATACAATGCGCACCACCCCGCGATGTTTTTCAGAAACATATCCTACATTGCCACTGCATGTTCCCTGACCTCCCCATGCTGACCACCCCGCGGTGCTTTTCTCCATCCTACAGTGCCACTCACTGCCTATCTTAATTCAGACCCTCCGATTCACATCACCCCGTGATGTTTTTCTCACTCCTACTAGTGAATGTAATGTAACACACACCCATACAATGCGCACCACCCCGTGATGTTGTTCTCACTCCTACTAATGAATGTAATGTAACACACACCCATACAATGCGCACCACCCCGCGATGTTTGTCAGAAACCTATCCTACATTGCCACTGCATGTTCCCTGACCTCCCCATGATGACCACCCCACGGTGCTTTTCTCCATCCTACATTGCCACTCCCTGCCTATCCTAACTCAGACCCTCCGATTCACACCCCCCGTGATTCTCTCACTCGTACTAGTGAATGTAATGTAACACACACCCATACAATGCGCACCACCCCGCGATGTTTTTCAGAAACCTATCCTACATTGCCACTGCATGTTCCCTGACCTCCCCATGCTGACCACCCCGCGGTGCTTTTCTCCATCCTACATTGCCACTCACTGCCTATCCTAATTCATACCCTCCGATTCACACCACCCCGTGATGTTTTTCTCACTCCTACTAGTGAATGTAATGTAACACACACCCATAGAATGCGCACCACCCCGTGATGTTTTTCTCACTCCTACTAGTGAATGTAATGTAACACACACCCATACAATGCGCACCACCCCGCGATGTTTTTCAGAAACCTATCCTACATTGCCACTGCATGTTCCCTGACCTCCCCATGCTGACCACCCCGCGGTGCTTTTCTCCATCCTACATTGCCACTCACTGCCTATCCTAATTCAGACCCTCCGATTCACACCACCCTGTGATGTTTTTTTCACTCCTACTAGTGAATGTAATGTAACACACACCTGTACAGTGCGCACCACCCCGGGATGTTTTTCTCACTCCTACTAGTGAATGTAATGTAACACACACCCATACAATGCGCACCACCCCGCGATGTTTTTCCGAAACCTATCCTACATTGCCACTGCATGTTCCCTGACCTCCCCATGCTGACCACCCCGCGGTGCTTTTCTCCATCCTACATTGCCACTCACTGCCCATGCTAATTCAGACCCTCCGATTCACACCACCCCGTGATGTTTTTCTCACTCCTACTAGTGAATGCAATGTAACACACACCCATACAATGCGCATCACCCCGCGATGTTTTTGAGAAACCTATCCTACATTGCCACTGCATGTTCCCTGACCTCCCCATGCTGAACACCCCGCGGTGCTTTTCTCCATCCTACATTGCCACTCACTGCCTATCCTAATTCAGACACTCCGATTCACAGCACCACGTGTTGTTTTTCTCACTCCTACTAGTGAATGTAATGTAACACACACCCATACAATGCGCACCACCCCGCGATGTTTTTCAGAAACCTATCCTACATTGCCACTGCATGTTCCCTGACCTCCCCATGCTGACCACCCCGCGGTGCTTTTCTCCATCCTACATTGCCACTCACTGCCTATCCTAATTCAGACCTTCCGATTCACACCACCCCGTGATGTTTTTCTCACTCCTACTAGTGAATGTAATGTAACACACACCCATACAATGCGCACCACCCCGCGATATTTTTCTCACTCCTACTAGTGAATGTAATGTAACACACACCCATACAATGCGCACCACCCCGTGATGTTTTTCTCACTCCTACTAGTGAATGTAATGTAACACACACCCATACAATGCGCACCACCCCGCGATGTTTTTCAGAAACCTATCCTACATTGCCACTGCATGTTCCCTGACCTCCCCATGCTGACCACCCCGCGGTGCTTTTCTCCATCCTACATTGCCACTCACTGCCTATCCTAATTCAGACCCTCCGATTCACACCACCCTGTGATGTTTTTCTCACTCCTACTAGTGAATGTAATGAAACACACACCCATACAATGCACACCACCCCGTGATGTTTTTCTCACTCCTACTAGTGAATGTAATGTAACACACACCCATACAATGCGCACTACCCCGCGATGTTTTTCAGAAACCTATCCTACATTGCCACTGCATGTTCCCTGACCTCCCCATGCTGACCACCCCGCGGTGCTTTTCTCCATCCTACATTGCCACTCACTGCCTATCCTAATTCAGACCCTCCGATTCACACCACCCCGTGATGTTTTTCTCACTCCTACTAGTGAATGTAATGAAACACACACCCATACAATGCACACCACCCCGTGATGATTTTCTCACTCCTACTAGTGAATGTAATGTAACACACACCCATACAATGCACACCACCCCGCGATGTTTTTCAGAAACCTATCCTACATTGCCACTGCATGTTCCCTGACCTCCCCATGATGACCACCCCGCGGTGCTTTTCTCCATCCTACATTGCCACTCACTGCCTATCCTAATTCAGACCCTCCGATTCACACCACCCCGTGATGTTTTTCTCACTCCTACTAGTGAATGTAATGTAACACACACCCATAAAATGCGCACCACACCGTGATGTTTTTCTCACTCCTACTAATGAATGTAATGTAACACACACCCATACAATGCGCACCACCCCGCGATGTTTTTCAGAAACCTATCCTACATTGCCACTGCATGTTCCCTGACCTCCCCATGCTGACCACCCCGCGGTGCTTTTCTCCATCCTACATTGCCACACACTGCCTATCCTAATTCAGACCCTCCGATTCACACCACCCCGTGATGTTTTTCTCACTCCTACTAGTGAATGTAATGTAACACACACCTGTACAATGCGCACCACCCCGGGATGTTTTTCTCACTCCTACTAGTGAATGTAATGTAACACACACCCATACAATGCGCACCACCCCGCGATGTTTTTCAGAAACCTATCCTACATTGCCACTGCATTTCCCTGACCTCCCCATGCTGACCACCCCGCGGTGCTTTTCTCCATCCTACATTGCCACTCACTGCCTATCTTAATTCAGACCCTCCGATTCACACCACCCCGTGATGTTTTTCTCACTCCTACTAGTGAATGTAATGTAACACACACCCATACAATGCGCACCACCCCGTGATGTTGTTCTCACTCCTACTAATGAATGTAATGAAACACACACCCATACAATGCGCACCACCCCGCGATGTTTGTCAGAAACCTATCCTACATTGCCACTGCATGTTCCCTGACCTCCCCATGCTGACCACCCCGCGGTGCTTTTCTCCATCCTACATTGCCACTCCCTGCCTATCTTAATTCAGACCCTCCGATTCACACCCCCAGTGATTTTCTCACTCGTACTAGTGAATGTAATGTAACACACACCCATACAATGCGCACCACCCCGTGATGTTTTTCTCACTCCTACTAGTGAATGTAATGTAACACACACCCATACAATGCGCACCACCCCGCGATGTTTTTCAGAAACCTATCCTACATTGCCACTGCATGTTCCCTGACCTCCCCATGCTGACCACCCCGCGGTGCTTTTCTCCATCCTACATTGCCACTCACTGCCTATCCTAATTCAGACCCTCCGATTCACACCACCCCGTGATGTTTTTCTCACTCCTACTAGTGAATGTAATGTAACACACACCCATACAATGCGCACCACCCCGCGATGTTTTTCAGAAACCTATCCTACATTGCCACTGCATGTTCCCTGACCTCCCCATGCTGACCACCCCGCGGTGCTTTTCTCCATCCTACATTGCCACTCACAGCCTATCCTAATTCAGACACTCCGATTCACACCACCGCGTGTTGTTTTTCTCACTCCTACTAGTGAATGTAATGTAACACACACCCATACAATGCGCACCACCCCGCGATGTTTTTCAGAAACCTATCCTACATTGCCACTGCATGTTCCCTGACCTCCCCATGCTGACCACCCCGCGGTGCTTTTCTCCATCCTACAGTGCCACTCACTGCCTATCTTAATTCAGACCCTCCGATTCACACCACCCCGTGATGTTTTTCTCACTCCTACTAGTGAATGTAATGTAACACACACCCATACAATGCGCACCACCCCGCGATGTTTTTCAGAAACCTATCCTACATTGCCACTGCATGTTCCCTGACCTCCCCATGCTGACCACCCCGCGGTGCTTTTCTCCATCCTACATTGCCACTCACTGCCTATCCTAATTCAGACCTTCCGATTCACACCACCCCGTGATGTTTTTCTCACTCCTACTAGTGAATGTAATGTAACACACACCCATACAATGCGCACCACCCCGCGATATTTTTCTCACTCCTACTAGTGAATGTAATGTAACACACACCCATACAATGCGCACCACCCCGTGATGTTTTTCTCACTCCTACTAGTGAATGTAATGTAACACACACCCATACAATGCGCACCACCCCGCGATGTTTTTCAGAAACCTATCCTACATTGCCACTGCATGTTCCCTGACCTCCCCATGCTGACCACCCCGCGGTGCTTTTCTCCATCCTACATTGCCACTCACTGCCTATCCTAATTCAGACCCTCCGATTCACACCACCCTGTGATGTTTTTCTCACTCCTACTAGTGAATGTAATGAAACACACACCCATACAATGCACACCACCCCGTGATGTTTTTCTCACTCCTACTAGTGAATGTAATGTAACACACACCCATACAATGCGCACTACCCCGCGATGTTTTTCAGAAACCTATCCTACATTGCCACTGCATGTTCCCTGACCTCCCCATGCTGACCACCCCGCGGTGCTTTTCTCCATCCTACATTGCCACTCACTGCCTATCCTAATTCAGACCCTCCGATTCACACCACCCCGTGATGTTTTTCTCACTCCTACTAGTGAATGTAATGAAACACACACCCATACAATGCACACCACCCCGTGATGATTTTCTCACTCCTACTAGTGAATGTAATGTAACACACACCCATACAATGCACACCACCCCGCGATGTTTTTCAGAAACCTATCCTACATTGCCACTGCATGTTCCCTGACCTCCCCATGATGACCACCCCGCGGTGCTTTTCTCCATCCTACATTGCCACTCACTGCCTATCCTAATTCAGACCCTCCGATTCACACCACCCCGTGATGTTTTTCTCACTCCTACTAGTGAATGTAATGTAACACACACCCATAAAATGCGCACCACACCGTGATGTTTTTCTCACTCCTACTAATGAATGTAATGTAACACACACCCATACAATGCGCACCACCCCGCGATGTTTTTCAGAAACCTATCCTACATTGCCACTGCATGTTCCCTGACCTCCCCATGCTGACCACCCCGCGGTGCTTTTCTCCATCCTACATTGCCACACACTGCCTATCCTAATTCAGACCCTCCGATTCACACCACCCCGTGATGTTTTTCTCACTCCTACTAGTGAATGTAATGTAACACACACCTGTACAATGCGCACCACCCCGGGATGTTTTTCTCACTCCTACTAGTGAATGTAATGTAACACACACCCATACAATGCGCACCACCCCGCGATGTTTTTCAGAAACCTATCCTACATTGCCACTGCATTTCCCTGACCTCCCCATGCTGACCACCCCGCGGTGCTTTTCTCCATCCTACATTGCCACTCACTGCCTATCTTAATTCAGACCCTCCGATTCACACCACCCCGTGATGTTTTTCTCACTCCTACTAGTGAATGTAATGTAACACACACCCATACAATGCGCACCACCCCGTGATGTTGTTCTCACTCCTACTAATGAATGTAATGAAACACACACCCATACAATGCGCACCACCCCGCGATGTTTGTCAGAAACCTATCCTACATTGCCACTGCATGTTCCCTGACCTCCCCATGCTGACCACCCCGCGGTGCTTTTCTCCATCCTACATTGCCACTCCCTGCCTATCTTAATTCAGACCCTCCGATTCACACCCCCAGTGATTTTCTCACTCGTACTAGTGAATGTAATGTAACACACACCCATACAATGCGCACCACCCCGTGATGTTTTTCTCACTCCTACTAGTGAATGTAATGTAACACACACCCATACAATGCGCACCACCCCGCGATGTTTTTCAGAAACCTATCCTACATTGCCACTGCATGTTCCCTGACCTCCCCATGCTGACCACCCCGCGGTGCTTTTCTCCATCCTACATTGCCACTCACTGCCTATCCTAATTCAGACCCTCCGATTCACACCACCCCGTGATGTTTTTCTCACTCCTACTAGTGAATGTAATGTAACACACACCCATACAATGCGCACCACCCCGCGATGTTTTTCAGAAACCTATCCTACATTGCCACTGCATGTTCCCTGACCTCCCCATGCTGACCACCCCGCGGTGCTTTTCTCCATCCTACATTGCCACTCACAGCCTATCCTAATTCAGACACTCCGATTCACACCACCGCGTGTTGTTTTTCTCACTCCTACTAGTGAATGTAATGTAACACACACCCATACAATGCGCACCACCCCGTGATGTTGTTCTCACTCCTACTAATGAATGTAATGTAACACACACCCATACAATGCGCACCACCCCGCGATGTTTGTCAGAAACCTATCCTACATTGCCACTGCATGTTCCCTGACCTCCCCATGCTGACCACCCCACGGTGCTTTTCTCCATCCTACATTGCCACTCCCTGCCTATCCTAATTCAGACCCTCCGATTCACACCCCCCGTGATTCTCTCACTCGTACTAGTGAATGTATTGTAACACACACCCATACAATGCGCACCACCCCGCGATGTTTTTCAGAAACCTATCCTACATTGCCACTGCATGTTCCCTGACCTCCCCATGCTGACCACCCCGCGGTGCTTTTCTCCATCCTACATTGCCACTCACTGCCTATCCTAATTCAGACCCTCCGATTCACACCACCCCGTGATGTTTTTCTCACTCCTACTAGTGAATGTAATGTAACACACACCTGTACAATGCGCACCACCCCGGGATGTTTTTCTCACTCGTACTAGTGAATGTAATGTAACACACACCCATGCAATGCGCACCACCCCGCGATGTTTTTCAGAAACCTATCCTACATTGCCACTGCATGTTCCCTGACGTCCCCATGCTGACCACCCCGCGGTGCTTTTCTCCATCCTACAGTGCCACTCACTGCCTATCTTAATTCAGACCCTCCGATTCACACCACCCCGTGATGTTTTTCTCACTCCTACTAGTGAATGTAATGTAACACACACCCATACAATGCGCACCACCCCGTGATGTTGTTCTCACTCCTAATAATGAATGCAATGTAACACACACCCATACAATGCGCACCACCCCGCGATGTTTGTCATAAACCTATCCTACATTGCCACTGCATGTTCCCTGACCTCCCCATGCTGACCACCCCACGGTGCTTTTCTCCATCCTACATTGCCACTCCCTGCCTATCCTAATTCAGACCCTCCGATTCACACCCCCCGTGATTCTCTCACTCGTACTAGTGAATGTAATGTAACACACACCCATACAATGCGCACCACCCCGCGATGTTTTTCAGAAACCTATCCTACATTGCCACTGCATGTTCCCTGACCTCCCCATGCTGACCACCCCGCGGTGCTTTTCTCCATCCTACATTGCCACTCACTGCCTATCCTAATTCATACCCTCCGATTCACACCACCCCGTGATGTTTTTCTCACTCCTACTAGTGAATGTAATGTAACACACACCCATAGAATGCGCACCACCCCGTGATGTTTTTCTCACTCCTACTAGTGAATGTAATGTAACACACACCCATACAATGCGCAATACCCCGCGATGTTTTTCAGAAACCTATCCTACATTGCCACTGCATGTTCCCTGACCTCCCCATGCTGACCACCCCGCGGTGCTTTTCTCCATCCTACATTGCCACTCACTGCCTATCCTAATTCAGACCCTCCGATTCACACCACCCTGTGATGTTTTTCTCACTCCTACTAGTGAATGTAATGTAACACACACCTGTACAGTGCGCACCACCCCGGGATGTTTTTCTCACTCCTACTAGTGAATGTAATGTATCACACACCCATACAATGCGCACCACCCCGCGATGTTTTTCAGAAACCTATCCTACATTGCCACTGCATGTTCCCTGACCTCCCCATGCTGACCACCCCGCGGTGCTTTTCTCCATCCTACATTGCCACTCACTGCCTATCCAAATTCAGACCCTCCGATTCACACCACCCCGTGATGTTTTTCTCACTCCTACTAGTGAATGTAATGTAACACACACCCATACAATGCGCACCACCCCGCGATGTTTTTCCGAAACCTATCCTACATTGCCACTGCATGTTCCCTGACCTCCCCATGCTGACCACCCCGCGGTGCTTTTCTCCATCCTACATTGCCACTCACTGCCTATGCTAATTCAGACCCTCCGATTCACACCACCCCATGATGTTTTTCTCACTCCTACTAGTGAATTTAATGTAACACACACCCATACAATGCGCACCATCCCGCGATGTTTTTGAGAAACCTATCCTACATTGCCACTGCATGTTCCCTGACCTCCCCATGCTGAACACCCCGCGGTGCTTTTCTCCATCCTACATTGCCACTCACTGCCTATCCTAATTCAGACACTCCGATTCACAGCACCACGTGTTGTTTTTCTCACTCCTACTAGTGAATGTAATGTAACACACACCCATACAATGCGCACCACCCCGCGATGTTTTTCAGAAACCTATCCTACATTGCCACTGCATGTTCCCTGACCTTCCCATGCTGACCACCCCGCGGTGCTTTTCTCCATCCTACATTGCCACTCACTGCCTATCCTAATACAGACCTTCCGATTCACACCACCCCGTGATGTTTTTCTCACTCCTACTAGTGAATGTAATGTAACACACACCCATACAATGCGCACCACCCCGCGATGTTTTTCAGAAACCTATCCTACATTGCCACTGCATGTTCCCTGACCTCCCCATGCTGACCACCCCGCGGTGCTTTTCTCCATCCTACATTGCCACTCACTGCCTATCCTAATTCAGACCTTCCGATTCACACCACCCCGTGATGTTTTTCTCACTCCTACTAGTGAATGTAATGTAACACACACCCATACAATGCGCACCACCCCGTGATGTTTTTCTCACTCCTACTAGTGAATGTAATGTAACACACATCCATACAATGCGCACCACCCCGCGATATTTTTCAGAAACCTATCCTACATTGCCACTGCATGTTCCCTGACCTCCCCATGCTGACCACCCCGCGGTGCTTTTCTCCATCCTACATTGCAACTCACTGCCTATCCTAATTCAGACCCTCCGATTCACAACACCCCGTGATGTTTTTCTCACTCCTACTAGTGAATGTAATGTAACACACACCCATACAATGCGCACCACCCCGCGATGTTTTTCAGAAACCTATCCTACATTGCCACTGCATGTTCCCTGACCTCCCCATGCTGACCACCCCGCGGTGCTTTTCTCCATCCTACATTGCCACTCACTGCCTATCCTAATTCAGACCCTCCGATTCACACCACCCCGTGATGTTTTTCTCACTCGTACTAGTGAATGTAATGTAACACACACCCATACAATGCGCACCACCCCGTGATGTTTTTCTCACTCCTACTAGTGAATGTAATGTAACACACACCCATACAATGCACACCACCCCGTGATGTTTTTCTCACTCCTACTAGTGAATGTAATGTAACACACACCCATACGATGCGCACCACCCGGCGATGTTTTTCGAAACCTATCCTACATTGCCACTGAATGTTCCCTGACCTCCCCATGCTGACCACCCCGCGGTGCTTTTCTCCATCCTACATTGCCACTCACTGCCTATCCTAATTGAGACCCTCCGATTCACACCACCCCGTGATGTTTTTCTCACTCCTACTAGTGAATGTAATGTAACACACACCCATACAATGCGCACCACCCCTTGATGTTTTTCTCACTCCTACTAGTGAATGTAATGTAACACACACCCATACAATGCACACCACCCCGTGATGTTTTTCTCACTCCTACTAGTGAATGTAATGTAACACACACCCATACGATGCGCACCACCCGGCGATGTTTTTCGAAACCTATCCTACATTGCCACTGCATGTTCCCTGACCTCCCCATGCTGACCACCCCGCGGTGCTTTTCTCCATCCTACATTGCCACTCACTGCCTATCCTAATTGAGACCCTCCGATTCACACCACCCCGTGATGTTTTTCTCACTCCTACTAGTGAATGTAATGTAACACACACCCATACAATGCGCACCACCCCTTGATGTTTTTCTCACTCCTACTAGTGAATGTAATGTAACACACACCCATACAATGCGCACCACCCCGTGATGTTTTTCTCACTCCTACTAGTCAATGTAATGTAACACACACCCATACAATGCGCACCACCCCGCGATGTTTTTCAGAAATTTATCCTACATTGCCACTGCATGTTCCCTGACCTCCCCATGCTGACCACCCCGCGGTGCTTTTCTCCATCCTACATTGCCACTCACTGCCTATCCTAATTCAGACCCTCCGATTCACACCACCCCGTGATGTTTTTCTCACTCCTACTAGTGAATGTAATGAAACACACACCCATACAATGCACACCACCCCGTGATGTTTTTCTCACTCCTACTAGTGAATGTAATGTAACACACACCCATACAATGCACACCACCCCGCGATGTTTCTCAGAAACCTATCCTACATTGCCACTGCATGTTCCCTGACCTCCCCATGATGACCACCCCGCGGTGCTTTTCTCCATCCTACATTGCCACTCACTGCCGATCCTAATTCAGACCCTCCGATTCACACCACCCCGTGATGTTTTTCTCACTCCTACTAGTGAATGTAATGTAACACACACCCATACAATGCGCACCACACCGTGATGTTTTTCTCACTCCTACTAATGAATGTAATGTAACACACACCCATACAATGCGCACCACCCCGCGATGTTTTCAGAAACCTATCCTACATTGCCACTGCATGTTCCCTGACCTCCCCATGCTGACCACCCCGCGGTGCTTTTCTCCATCCTACATTGCCACACACTGCCTATCCTAATTCAGACCCTCCGATTCACACCACCCCGTGATGTTTTTCTCACTCCTACTAGTGAATGTAATGTAACACACACCTGTACAATGCGCACCACCCCGGGATGTTTTTCTCACTCCTACTAGTGAATGTAATGTAACACACACCCATACAATGCGCACCACCCCGCGATGTTTTTCAGAAACCTATCCTACATTGCCACTGCATGTTCCCTGACCTCCCCATGCTGACCACCCCGCGGTGCTTTTCTCCATCCTACATTGCCACTCACTGCCTATCTTAATTCAGACCCTCCGATTCACACCACCCCGTGATGTTTTTCTCACTCCTACTAGTGAATGTAATGTAACACACACCCATACAATGCGCACCACCCCGTGATGTTGTTCTCACTCCTACTAATGAATGTAATGAAACACACACCCATACAATGCGCACCACCCCGCGATGTTTGTCAGAAACCTATCCTACATTGCCACTGCATGTTCCCTGACCTCCCCATGCTGACCACCCCACGGTGCTTTTCTCCATCCTACATTGCCACTCCCTGCCTATCTTAATTCAGACCCTCCGATTCACACCCCCAGTGATTTTCTCACTCGTACTAGTGAATGTAATGTAACACACACCCATACAATGCGCACCACCCCGTGATGTTTTTCTCACTCCTACTAGTGAATGTAATGTAACACACACCCATACAATGCGCACCACCCCGCGATGTTTTTCAGAAACCTATCCTACATTGCCACTGCATGTTCCCTGACCTCCCCATGCTGACCACCCCGCGGTGCTTTTCTCCATCCTACATTGCCACTCACTGCCTATCCTAATTCAGACCCTCCGATTCACACCACCCCGTGATGTTTTTCTCACTCCTACTAGTGAATGTAATGTAACACACACCCATACAATGCGCACCACCCCGCGATCTTTTTCAGAAACCTATCCTACATTGCCACTGCATGTTCCCTGACCTCCCCATGCTGACCACCCCGCGGTGCTTTTCTCCATCCTACATTGCCACTCACTGCCTATCCTAATTCTGACACTCCGATTCACACCACCGTGTGTTGTTTTTCTCACTCCTACTAGTGAATGTAATGTAACACACACCCATACAATGCGCACCACTCCGCGATGTTTTTCAGAAACCTATCCTACATTGCCACTGCATGTTCCCTGACCTCCCCATGCTGACCACCCCGCGGTGCTTTTCTCCATCCTACAGTGCCACTCACTGCCTATCTTAATTCAGACCCTCCGATTCACACCACCCCGTGATGTTTTTCTCACTCGTACTAGTGAATGTAATGTAACACACACCCATACAATGCGCACCACCCCGTGATGTTGTTCTCACTCCTACTAATGAATGTAATGTAACACACACCCATACAATGCGCACCACCCCGCGATGTTTGTCAGAAACCTATCCTACATTGCCACTGCATGTTCCCTGACCTCCCCATGCTGACCACCCCACGGTGCTATTCTCCATCCTACATTGCCACTCCCTGCCTATCCTAATTCAGACCCTCCGATTCACACCCCCCGTGATTCTCTCACTCGTACTAGTGAATGTATTGTAACACACACCCATACAATGCGCACCACCCCGCGATGTTTTTCAGAAACCTATCCTACATTGCCACTGCATGTTCCCTGACCTCCCCATGCTGACCACCCCGCGGTGCTTTTCTCCATCCTACATTGCCACTCACTGCCTATCCTAATTCAGACCCTCCGATTCACACCACCCCGTGATGTTTTTCTCACTCCCACTAGTGAATGTAATGTAACACACACCTGTACAATGCGCACCACCCCGGGATGTTTTTCTCACTCATACTAGTGAATGTAATGTAACACACACCCATACAATGCGCACCACCCCGCGATGTTTTTCAGAAACCTATCCTACATTGCCACTGCATGTTCCCTGACCTCCCCATGCTGACCACCCCGCGGTGCTTTTCTCCATCCTACATTGCCACTCACTGCCTATCCTAATTCAGACCCTCCGATTCACACCACCCTGTGATGTTTTTCTCACTCCTACTAGTGAATGTAATGTAACACACACCTGTACAGTGCGCACCACCCCGGGATGTTTTTCTCACTCCTACTAGTGAATGTAATGTAACACACACCCATACAATGCGCACCACCCCGCGATGTTTTTCCGAAACCTATCCTACATTGCCACTGCATGTTCCCTGACCTCCCCATGCTGACCACCCTGCGGTGCTTTTCTCCATCCTACATTGCCACTCACTGCCTATCCAAATTCAGACCCTCCGATTCACACCACCCCGTGATGTTTTTCTCACTCCTACTAGTGAATGTAATGTAACACACACCCATAAAATGCGCACCACCCCGCGATGTTTTTCCGAAACCTATCCTACATTGCCACTGCATGTTCCCTGACCTCCCCATGCTGACCACCCCGCGGTGCTTTTCTCCATCCTACATTGCCACTCACTGCCTATGCTAATTCAGACCCTCCGATTCACACCACCCCGTGATGTTTTTCTCACTCCTACTAGTGAATGTAATGTAACACACACCCATACAATGCGCACCACCCCGCGATGTTTTTGAGAAACCTATCCTACATTGCCACTGCATGTTCCCTGACCTCCCCATGCTGAACACCCCGCGGTGCTTTTCTCCATCCTACATTGCCACTCACTGCCTATCCTAATTCAGACACTCCGATTCACAGCACCACGTGTTGTTTTTCTCACTCCTACTAGTGAATGTAATGTAACACACACCCATACAATGCGCACCACCCCGCGATGTTTTTCAGAAACCTATCCTACATTGCCACTGCATGTTCCCTGACCTCCCCATGCTGACCACCCCGCGGTGCTTTTCTCCATCCTACATTGCCACTCACTGCCTATCCTAATTCAGACCTTCCGATTCACACCACCCCGTGATGTTTTTCTCACTCCTACTAGTGAATGTAATGTAACACACACCCATACAATGCGCACCACCCCGCGATGTTTTTCAGAAACCTATCCTACATTGCCACTGCATGTTCCCTGACCTACCCATGCTGACCACCCTGCGGTGCTTTTCTCCATCCTACATTGCCACTCATTGCCTATCCTAATTCAGACCCTCTGATTCACACCACCCCGTGATGTTTTTCTCACTCCTACTAGTGAATGTAATGTAACACACACCCATACAATGCGCACCACCCCGTGATGTTTTTCTCACTCCTACTAATGAATGTAATGTAATACACACCCGTACAATGCGCACCACCCCGCGATGTTTTTCAGAAACCTATCCTACATTGCCACTGCATGTTCCCTGACCTCCCAACGCTGACCACCCCGCGGTGCTTTTCTCCATCCTACATTGCCACTCACTGCCTATCCTAATTGAGACGCTCCGATTCACACCACCCCGTGATGTTTTTCTCACTCCTACTAGTGAATGTAATGTAACACACACCCATACAATGCGCACCACCCCGTGATGTTTTTCTCACTCCTACTAGTGAATGTAATGTAACACACATCCATACAATGCACACCACCCCGCGATATTTTTCAGAAACCTATCCTACATTGCCACTGCATGTTCCCTGACCACCCCATGCTGACCACCCCGCGGTGCTTTTCTCCATCCTACATTGCAACTCACTGCCTATCCTAATTCAGACCCTCCGATTCACAACACCCCGTGATGTTTTTCTCACTCCTACTAGTGAATGTAATGTAACACACACCCATACAATGCGCACCACCCCGCGATGTTTTTCAGAAACCTATCCTACATTGCCACTGCATGTTCCCTGACCTCCCCATGCTGACCACCCCGCGGTGCTTTTCTCCATCCTACATTGCCACTCACTGCCTATCCTAATTCAGACCCTCCGATTCACACCACCCCGTGATGTTTTTCTCACTCGTACTAGTGAATGTAATGTAACACACACCCATACAATGCACACCACCCCGTGATGTTTTTCTCACTCCTACTAGTGAATGTAATGTAACACACACCCATACAATGCACACCACCCCGTGATGTTTTTCTCACTCCTACTAGTGAATGTAATGTAACACACACCCATACGATGCGCACCACCCGGCGATGTTTTTCGAAACCTATCCTACATTGCCACTGCATGTTCCCTGACCTCCCCATGCTGACCACCCCGCGGTGCTTTTCTCCATCCTACATTGCCACTCACTGCCTATCCTAATTGAGACCCTCCGATTCACACCACCCCGTGATGTTTTTCTCACTCCTACTAGTGAATGTAATGTAACACACACCCATACAATGCGCACCACCCCTTGATGTTTTTCTCACTCCTACTAGTGAATGTAATGTAACACACACCCATACAATGCGCACCACCCCGTGATGTTTTTCTCACTCTTACTAGTCAATGTAATGTAACACACACCCATACAATGTGCACCACCCCGCGATGTTTTTCAGAAACCTATCCTACATTGCCACTGCATGTTCCCTGACCTCCCCATGCTGACCACCCCGCGGTGCTTTTCTCCATCCTACATTGCCACTCACTGCCTATCCTAATTCAGACCCTCCGATTCACACCACCCCGTGATGTTTTTCTCACTCTTACTAGTGAATGTAATGTAACACACACCCATACAATGCGCAACACCCCGTTATGTTTTTCTCACTCCTACTAGTGAATGTAATGTAGCACACACCCATACAATGCGCACCACCCCGCGATGTTTTTCTCACTCCTACTAGTGAATGTAATGTAACACACACCCATACAATGCGCACCACCCCGCGATGTTTTTCAGAAACCTATGCTACATTGCCACTGCATGTTCCCTGACCTCCCCATGCTGACCACCCCGCGGTGCTTTTCTCCATCCTACATTGCCACTCACTGCCTATCCTAATTCAGACCCCCCGATTCACACCACCCCGTGCTGTTTTTCTCACTCATACTAGTGAATGTAATGTAACACACACCCATACAATGCGCACCACCCCGTGATGTTTTTCTCCCTCCTACTAGTGAATGTATTGTAACACACACCCATAAAATGCGCACCACCCCGAGATGTTTTTACGAAACCTATCCTACATTGCCACTGCATGTTCCCTGACCTCCGCATGCTGACCACCCCGCGGTGCTTTTCTCCATCCTACATTGCCACTCACTGCCTATCCTAATTTAGACCCTCCGATTCACACCACCCCGTGATGTTTTTCTCACTCCTACTAGTGAATGTAATGTAACACACATCCATACAATGCGCACCACCCCGTGATGTTTTTCCCACTCCTACTAGTGAATGTAATGTAACACACACCCATACAATGCGCACCACCCCGCGATGTTTTTCAGAAACCTATCCTACATTGCCACTGCATGTTCCCTGACCTCCCCATGATGACCACCCCACGGTGCTTTTCTCCATCCTACATTGCCACTCACTGCCTATCCTAATTCAGACCCTCCGATTCACACCACCCCGTGATGTTTTTCTCACTCCTACTAGTGAATGTAATGTAACACACACCCATACAATGCGCACCACCCCGTGATGTTTTTCTCACTCCTACTAGTGAATGTAATGTAACACACACCCATAAAATGCGCACCACCCCGAGATGTTTTTCCGAAACCTATCCTACATTGCCACTGCATGTTCCCTGACCTCCCCATGCTGACCACCCCGCGGTGCTTTTCTCCATCCTACATTGCCACTCACTGCCTATCCTAATTCAGACCCTCCGATTCACACCACCCCGTGATGTTTTTCTCACTCCTACTAGTGAATGTAATGTAACACACACCCATACAATCCGCACGACCCCGCGATGTTTTTCAGTAACATATCCTACATTGCCACTGCATGTTCCCTGACCTCCCGATGCTGACCACCCCGCGGTGCTTTTCTCCATCCTACATTGCCACTCACTGCCTATGCTAATTCAGACCCTCCGATTCACACCACCCCGTGATGTTTTTCTCACTCCTACTAGTGAATGTAATGTAACACACACCCATAAAATGCGCACCACCCCGAGATGTTTTTCCGAAACCTATCCTACATTGCCACTGCATGTTCCCTGACCTCCCCATGCTGAACACCCCGCGGTGCTTTTCTCCATCCTACATTGCCACTCACTGCCTATCCTATTTCAGACCCTCCGATTCACACCACCGCGTGTTGTTTTTCTCACTCCTACTAGTGAATGTAATGTAACACACACCCATACAATGCGCACCACCCCGCGATGTTTTTCAGAAACCTATCCTACATTGCCACTGCATGTTCCCTGACCTCCCCATGCTGACCACCCCGCGGTGCTTTTCTCCATCCTACATTGCCACTCACTGCCTATCCTAATTCAGACCCTCCGATTCACACCACCCCGTGATGTTTTTCTCACTCTTACTAGTGAATGTAATGTAACACACACCTGTACAATGCGCACCACCCCGGGATGTTTTTCTCACTCGTACTAGTGAATGTAATGTAACACACACCCATACAATGCGCACCACCCCGCGATGTTTTTAAGAAACCTATCCTACATTGCCACTGCATGTTCCCTGACCTCCCCATGCTGACCACCCCGCGGTGCTTTTCTCCATCCTACATTGCCACTCACTGCCTATCCTAATTCAGACTCTCCGATTCACACCACCCCGTGATGTTTTTCTCACTCGTACTAGTGAATGTAATGTAACACACACCCATACAATGCGCACCACCCCGTGATGTTTTTCTCACTCCTACTAGTGAATGTAATGTAACACACACCCATACAATGCACACCACCCCGTGATGTTTTTCTCACTCCTACTAGTGAATGTAATGTAACACACACCCATACAATGCGCACCACCCGGCGATGTTTTTCGAAACCTATCCTACATTGCCACTGCATGTTCCCTGACCTCCCCATGCTGACCACCCCGCGGTGCTTTCTCCATCCTACATTGCCACTCACTGCCTATCCTAATTGAGACCCTCCGATTCACACCACCCCGTGATGTTTTTCTCACTCCTACTAGTGAATGTAATGTAACACACACCCATACAATGCGCACCACCCCTTGATGTTTTTCTCACTCCTACTAGTGAATGTAATGTAACACACACCCATACAATGCGCACCACCCCGTGATGTTTTTCTCACTCCTACTAGTCAATGTAATGTTACACACACCCATACAATGCGCACCACCCCGCGATGTTTTTCAGAAACCTATCCTACATTGCCACTGCATGTTCCCTAACCTCCCCATGCTGACCACCCCGCGGTGCTTTTCTCCATCCTACATTGCCACTCACTGCCTATCCTAATTCAGACCCTCCGATTCACACCACCCCGTGATGTTTTTCTCACTCCTACTAGTGAATGTAATGTAACACACACCCATACAATGCGCAACACCCCGTTATGTTTTTCTCACTCCTACTAGTGAATGTAATGTAGCACACACCCATACAATGCGCTCCACCCCGCGATGTTTTTCTCACTCCTACTAGTGAATGTAATGTAACACACACCCATACAATGCGCACCACCCCGCGATGTTTTTCAGAAACCTATGCTACATTGCCACTGCATGTTCCCTGACCTCCCCATGCTGACCACCCCGCGGTGCTTTTCTCCATCCTACATTGCCACTCACTGCCTATCCTAATTAAGACCCTCCGATTCACACCACCCCGTGATGTTTTTCTCACTCATACTAGTGAATGTAATGTAACACACATCCATACAATGCGCACCACCCCGTGATGTTTTTCCCACTCCTACTAGTGAATGTAATGTAACACACACCCATACAATGCGCACCACCCCGCGATGTTTTTAAGAAACCTATCCTACATTGCCACTGCATGTTCCCTGACCTCCCCATGCTGACCACCCCACGGTGCTTTTCTCCATCCTACATTGCCACTCACTGCCTATCCTAATTCAGACCCTCCGATTCACACCACCCCGTGATGTTTTTCTCACTCCTACTAATGAATGTAATGTAACACACTCCCATAAAATGCGCACCACCCCGAGATGTTTTTCCGAAACCTATCCTACATTGCCACTGCATGTTCCCTGACCTCCCCATGCTGACCACCCCGCGGTGCTTTTCTCCATCCTACATTGCCACTCACTGCCTATCCTAATTCAGACCCTCCGATTCAAACCACCCCGTGATGTTTTTCTCACTCGTACTAGTGAATGTAATGTAACACACACCCATACAATGCGCACCACCCCGTGATGTTTTTCTCACTCCTACTAGTGAATGTAATGTAACACACACCCATACAATGCGCACCACCCCGAGATGTTTTTCCGAAACCTATCCTACATTGCCACTGCATGTTCCCTGACCTCCCCATGCTGACCACCCCGCGGTGCTTTTCTCCATCCTACATTGCCACTCACTGCCTATCCTAATTCAGACCCTCCGATTCACACCACTCCGTGATGTTTTTCTCACTCCTACTAGTGAATGTAATGTAACACACACCCATACAATGCGCACCACCCCGTGATGTTTTTCTCACTCCTACTTGTGAATGTAATGTAGCACACACCCATACAATGCGCACCACCCCGCGATGTTTTTCAGAAACCTATCCTACATTGCCACTGCATGTTCCCTGACCTCCCCATGCTGACCACCCCGCGGTGCTTTTCTCCATCCTACATTGCCACTCACTGCCTATCCTAATTCAGACCCTCCGATTCACACCACCCCGTGATGTTTTTCTCACTCCTACTAGTGAATGTAATGTAACACACACCCATACAATGCGCACCACGCCGTGATGTTTTTCTCACTCCTTCTAGTGAATGTAATGTAACACACACCCATACAATGCGCACCACCCCGCGATGTTTTTCAGAAACCTATCCTACATTGCCACTGCATGTTCCCTGACCTCCCTATGCTGACCACCCCGCGGTGCTTTTCTCCATCCTACATTGCCACACACTGCCTATCCTAATTCAGACCCTCCGATTCACACCACCCCGTGTTGTTTTTCTCACTCCTACTAGTGAATGTAATGTAACACACACCCATACAATGCGCACCACCCCGTGATGTTTTTCTCACTCCTACTAGTGAATGTAATGTAACACACACCCATACAATGCGCACTACCCCGCGATGTTTTTCAGAAACCTATCCTACATTGCCACTGCATGTTCCCTGACCTCCCCATGCTGACCACCCCGCGGTGCTTTTCTCCATCCTACATTGCCACTCACAGCCAATCCTAATTCAGACACTCCGATTCACACCACCCCGTGATGTTTTTCTCACTCCTACTAGTGAATGTAATGTAACACACACCCATACAATGCGCACCACCCCGTGATGTTTTTCTCACTCCTACTAGTGAATGTTATGTAACACACACCCATACAATGCGTACCACCCCGCGATGTTTTTCAGAAACCTATCCTACATTGCCACTGAATGTTCCCTGACCTCCCCATGCTGACCACCCCGCGGTGCTTTTCTCCATCCTACATTGCCACTCACTGCCTATCCTAATTCAGACCCTCCGATTCACACCACCCCGTGATGTTTTTCTCACTCCTACTAGTGAATGTAATGTAACACACACCCATACAATGCGCACCACCCCGTGATGTTTTTCTCACTCCTTCTAGTGAATGTAATGTAACACACACCCATACAATGCGCACCACCCCGCGATGTTTTTCAGAAACCTATCCTACATTGCCACTGCATGTTCCCTGACCTCCCCATGCTGACCACCCCGCGGTGCTTTTCTCCATCCTACATTGCCACTCACTGCCTATCCTAATTCAGACCCTCCGATTCACACCACCCCGTGATGTTTTTCTCACTCCTACTAGTGAATGTAATGTAACACACATCCATACAATGCGCACCAACCCGTGATGTTTTTCCCACTCCTACTAGTGAATGTAATGTAACACACACCCATACAATGCGCACCACCCCGCGATGTTTTTCAGAAACCTATCCTACATTGCCACTGCATGTTCCCTGACCTCCCCATGCTGACCACCCCATGGTGCTTTTCTCCATCCTACATTGCCACTCACTGCCTATCCTAATTCAGACCCTCCGATTCACACCACCCCGTGATGTTTTTCTCACTCCTACTAGTGAATGTAATGTAACACACACCCATACAATGCGCACCACCCCGTGATGTTTTTCTCACTCCTACTAGTGAATGTAATGTAACACACACCCATAAAATGCGCACCACCCCGAGATGTTTTTCCGAAACCTATCCTACATTGCCACTGCATGTTCCCTGACCTCCCCATGCTGACCACCCCGCGGTGCTTTTCTCCATCCTACATTGCCACTCACTGCCTATCCTAATTCAGACCCTCCGATTCACACCACCCCGTGATGTTTTTCTCACTCGTACTAGTGAATGTAATGTAACACACACCCATACAATGCGCACCACCCCGTGATGTTTTTCTCACTCCTACTAGTGAATGTAATGTAACACACACCCATACAATGCGCACCACCCCGAGACGTTTTTCCGAAACCTATCCTACATTGCCACTGGATGTTCCCTGACCTCCCCATGCTGACCACCCCGCGGTGCTTTTCTCCATCCTACATTGCCACTCACTGCCTATCCTAATTCAGACCCTCCGATTCACACCACTCCGTGATGTTTTTCTCACTCCTACTAGTGAATGTAATGTAACACACACCCATACAATGCGCACCACCCCGTGATGTTTTTTTCGCTCCTACTTGTGAATGTAATGTAGCACACACCCATACAATGCGCACCACCCCGCGATGTTTTTCAGAAACCTATCCTACATTGCCACTGCATGTTCCCTGACCTCCCCATGCTGACCACCCCGCGGTGCTGTTCTCCATCCTACATTGCCACTCACTGCCTATCCTAATTCAGACCCTCCGATTCACACCACCCCGTGATGTTTTTCTCACTCCTACTCGTGAATGTAATGTAACACACACCCATACAATGCGCACCACGCCGTGATGTTTTTCTCACTCCTTCTAGTGAATGTAATGTAACACACACCCATACAATGCGCACCACCCCGCGATGTTTTTCAGAAACCTATTCTACATTGCCACTGCATGTTCCCTGACCTCCCCATGCTGACCACACCGCGGTGCTTTTCTCCATCCTACATTGCCACTCACTGCCTATCCTAATTCAGACCCTCCGATTCACACCACCCTGTGTTGTTTTTCTCACTCCTACTAGTGAATGTAATGTAACACACACCCATACAATGCGCACCACCCCGTGATGTTTTTCTCACTCCTTCTAGTGAATGTAATGTAACACACACCCATACAATGCGCACCACGCCGCGATGTTTTTCAGAAACCTATCCTACATTGCCACTGCATGTTCCCTGACCTCCCCATGCTGACCACCCCGCGGTGCTTTTCTCCATCCTACATTGCCACTCACTGCCTATCCTAATTCAGACCCTCCGATTCACACCACCCCGTGATGTTTTTCTCACTCCTACTAGTGAATGTAATGTAACACACATCCATACAATGCGCACCAACCCGTGATGTTTTTCCCACTCCTACTAGTGAATGTAATGTAACACACACCCATACAATGCGCACCACCCCGCGATGTTTTTCAGAAACCTATCCTACATTGCCACTGCATGTTCCCTGACCTCCCCATGCTGACCACCCCACGGTGCTTTTCTCCATCCTACATTGCCACTCACTGCCTATCCTAATTCAGACCCTCCGATTCACACCACCCCGTGATGTTTTTCTCACTCCTACTAGTGAATGTAATGTAACACACACCCATACAATGCGCACCACCCCGTGATGTTTTTCTCACTCCTACTAGTGAATGTAATGTAACACACACCCATAAAATGCGCACCACCCCGAGATGTTTTTCCGAAACCTATCCTACATTGCCACTGCATGTTCCCTGACCTCCCAATGCTGACCACCCCGCGGTGCTTTTCTCCATCCTACATTGCCACTCACTGCCTATCCTAATTCAGACCCTCCGATTCACACCACCCCGTGATGTTTTTCTCACTCGTACTAGTGAATGTAATGTAACACACACCCATACAATGCGCACCACCCCGTGATGTTTTTCTCACTCCTACTAGTGAATGTAATGTAACACACACCCATACAATGCGCACCACCCCGAGATGTTTTTCCGAAACCTATCCTACATTGCCACTGCATGTTCCCTGACCTCCCCATGCTGACCACCCCGCGGTGCTTTTCTCCATCCTACATTGCCACTCACTGCCTATCCTAATTCAGACCCTTCGATTCACACCACTCCGTGATGTTTTTCTCACTCCTACTAGTGAATGTAATGTAACACACATCCATACAATGCGCACCACCCCGTGATGTTTTTTTCGCTCCTACTTGTGAATGTAATGTAGCACACACCCATACAATGCGCACCACCCCGCGATGTTTTTCAGAAACCTATCCTACATTGCCACTGCATGTTCCCTGACCTCCCCATGCTGACCACCCCGCGGTGCTTTTCTCCATCCTACATTGCCACTCACTGCCTATCCTAATTCAGACCCTCCGATTCACACCACCCCGTGATGTTTTTCTCACTCCTACTCGTGAATGTAATGTAACACACACCCATACAATGCGCACCACGCCGTGATGTTTTTCTCACTCCTTCTAGTGAATGTAATGTAACACACACCCATACAATGCGCACCACCCCGCGATGTTTTTCAGAAATCTATCCTACATTGCCACTGCATGTTCCCTGACCTCCCCATGCTGACCACCCCGCGGTGCTTTTCTCCATCCTACATTGCCACTCACTGCCTATCCTAATTCAGACCCTCCGATTCACACCACCCCGTGTTGTTTTTCTCACTCCTACTAGTGAATGTAATGTAACACACACCCATACAATGCGCACCACCCCGTGATGTATTTCTCACTCCTACTAGTGAATGTAATGTAACAAACACCCATACAATGCGCACTACCCCGCGATGTTTTTCAGAAACCTATCCTACATTGCCACTGCATGTTCCCTGACCTCCCCATGCTGACCACCCCGCGGTGCTTTTCTCCATCCTACATTGCCACTCACAGCCAATCCTAATTCAGACACTCCGATTCACACCACTCCGTGATGTTTTTCTCACTCCTACTAGTGAATGTAATGTAACACACACCCATACAATGCGCACCACCCCGTGATGTTTTTCTCACTCCTACTAGTGAATGTTATGTAACACACACCCATACAATGCGCACCACCCCGCGATGTTTTTCAGAAACCTATCCTACATTGCCAATGCATGTTCCCTGACCTCCCCATGCTGACCACCCCGCGGTGCTTTTCTCCATCCTACATTGCCACTCACTGCCTGTCCTAATTTAGACCCTCCGATTCACAACACCCCGTGATGTTTTTCTCACTCCTACTAGTGAATGTAATGTAACACACACCCATAGAATGCGCACCACCCCGTGATGTTTTTCTCACTCCTACTAGTGAATGTAATGTAACACACATCCATACAATGCGCACCACCCCGCGATATTTTTCAGAAACCTATCCTACATTGCCACTGCATGTTCCCTGACCTCCCCATGCTGACCACCCCGCGGTGCTTTTCTCCATCCTACATTGCCACTCACTGCCTATCCTAATTCAGACCCTCCGATTCACAACACCCCGTGATGTTTTTCTCACTCCTACTAGTGAATGTAATGTAACACACACCCATACAATGCGCACCACCCCGCGATGTTTTTCAGAAACCTATCCTACATTGCCACTGCATGTTCCCTGACCTCCCCATGCTGACCACCCCGCAGTGCTTTTCTCCATCCTACATTGCCACTCACTGCCTATCCTAATTCAGACCCTCCGATTCACACCACCCCGTGATGTTTTTCTCACTCCTACTAGTGAATGTAATGTAACACACACCCATACAATGCGCACCACCCCGTGATGTTTTTCTCACTCCTACTAGTGAATGTAATGTAACACACACCCATACAATGCGAAACCACCCCGAGATGTTTTTCCGAAACCTATCCTACATTGCCACTGCATGTTCCCTGACCTCCCCATGCTGACCACAACGCGGTGCTTTTCTCCATCCTACATTGCCACTCACTGCCTATCCTAATTCAGACCCTCCGATTCACAACACTCCGTGATGTTTTTCTCACTCCTACTAGTGAATGTAATGTAACACACACCCATACAATGCGCACCACCCCGTGATGTTTTTCTCACTCCTACTTGTGAATGTAATGTAGCACACACCCATACAATGCGCACCACCCCGCGATGTTTTTCAGAAACCTATACTACATTGCCACTGCATGTTCCCTGACCTCCCCATGCTGACCACCCCGCGGTGCTTTTCTCCATCCTACATTGCCACTCACTGCCTATCCTAATTCAGACCCTCCGATTCACACCACCACGTGATGTTTTTCTCACTCCTACTAGTGAATGTAATGTAACACACACCCATACAATGCGCACCACGCCGTGATGTTTTTCTCACTCCTTCTAGTGAATGTAATGTAACACACACCCATACAATGCGCACCACCCCGCGATGTTTTTCAGAAACCTATCCTACATTGCCACTGCATGTTCCCTGACCTCCCCATGCTGACCACCCCGCGGTGCTTTTCTCCATCCTACATTGCCACTCACTGCCTATCCTAATTCAGACCCTCCGATTCACACCACCCCGTGTTGTTTTTCTCACTCCTACTAGTGAATGTAATGTAACACACACCCATACAATGCGCACCACCCCGTGATGTTTTTCTCACTCCTACTAGTGAATGTAATGTAACACACACCCATACAATGCGCACTACCCCGCGATGTTTTTCAGAAACCTATCCTACATTGCCACTGCATGTTCCCTGACCTCCCCATGCTGACCACCCCGCGGTGCTTTTCTCCATCCTACATTGCCACTCACAGCCAATCCTAATTCAGACACTCCGATTCACACCACCCCGTGATGTTTTTCTCACTCCTACTAGTGAATGTAATGTAACTCACACCCATACAATGCGCACCACCCCGTGATGTTTTTCTCACTCCTACTAGTGAATGTTATGTAACACACACCCGTACAATGCGCACCACCCCGCGATGTTTTTCAGAAACCTATCCTACATTGCCACTGCATGTTCCCTGACCTCCTCATGCTGACCACCCCGCGGTGCTTTTCTCCATCCTACATTGCCACTCACTGCCTATCCTAATTCAGACCCTCCGATTCACACCACCCCGTGATGTTTTTCTCACTCCTACTAGTGAATGTAATGTAACACACACCCATACAATGCGCACCACCCCGTGATGTTTTTCTCACTCCTTCTAGTGAATGTAATGTAACACACACCCATACAATGCGCACCACCCCGCGATGTTTTTCAGAAACCTATCCTACATTGCCACTGCATGTTCCCTGACCTCCCCATGCTGACCACCCCGCGGTGCTTTTCTCCATCCTACATTGCCACTCACTGCCTATCCTAATTCAGACCCTCCGATTCACACCACCCCGTGATGTTTTTCTCACTCCTACTAGTGAATGTAATGTAACACACATCCATACAATGCGCACCACCCCGTGATGTTTTTCCCACTCCTACTAGTGCATGTAATGTAACACACACCCATACAATGCGCACCACCCCGCGATATTTTTCAGAAACCTATCCTACATTGCCACTGCATGTTCCCTGACCTCCCCATGCTGACCACCCCACGGTGCTTTTCTCCATCCTACATTGCCACTCACTGCCTATCCTAATTCAGACCCTCCGATTCACACCACCCCGTGATGTTTTTCTCACTCCTACTAGTGAATGTAATGTAACACACACCCATACAATGCGCACCACCCCGTGATGTTTTTCTCACTCCTACTAGTGAATGTAATGTAACACACACCCATAAAATGCGCACCACCCCGAGATGTTTTTCCGAAACCTATCCTACATTGCCACTGCATGTTCCCTGACCTCCCCATGCTGACCACCCCGCGGTGCTTTTCTCCATCCTACATTGCCACTCACTGCCTATCCTAATTCAGACACTCCGATTCACAGCACCACGTGTTGTTTTTCTCACTCCTACTAGTGAATGTAATGTAACACACACCCATACAATGCGCACCACCCCGCGATGTTTTTCAGAAACCTATCCTACATTGCCACTGCATGTTCCCTGACCTCCCCATGCTGCCCACCCCGCGGTTCTTTTCTCCATCCTACATTGCCACTCACTGCCTGTCCTAAATCAGACCCTCCGATTCACATCACCCCATGATGTTTTTCTCACTCCTACTAGTGAATGTAATGTAACACACACCCATACAATGCGCACCACCCCGTGATGTTTTTCTCACTCCTACTAGTGAATGTAATGTAACACACATCCATACAATGCGCACCACCCCGCGATATTTTTCAGAAACCTATCCTACATTGCCACTGCATGTTCCCTGACCTCCCCATGCTGACCACCCCGCGGTGCTTTTCTCCATCCTACATTGCCACTCACTGCCTATCCTAATTCAGACCCTCCGATTCACAACACCCCGTGATGTTTTTCTCACTCCAACTAGTGAATGTAATGTAACGCACACCCATACAATGCGCACCACCCCGCGATGTTTTTCAGAAACCTATCCTACATTGCCACTGCATATTCCCTGACCTCCCCATGCTGACCACCCCGCGGTGCTTTTCTCCATCCTACATTGCCACTCACTGCCTATCCTAATTCAGACCCTCCGATTCACACCACCCCGTGATGTTTTTCTCACTCGTACTAGTGAATGTAATGTAACACACACCCATACAATGCGCACCACCCCGTGATATTTTTCTCACTCCTACTATTGAATGTAATGTAACACACACCCATACAATGCACACCACCCCGTGATGTTTTTCTCACTCCTAGTAGTGAATGTAATGTAACACACACCCATACAATGCGCACCACCCGGCGATGTTTTTCGAAACCTATCCTACATTGCCACTGCATATTCCCTGACCTCCCCATGCTGACCACCCCGCGGTGCTTTTCTCCATCCTACATTGCCACTCACTGCCTATCCTAATTCAGACCCTCCGATTCACACCACCCCGTGATGTTTTTCTCACTCCTACTAGTGAATGTAATGTAACAAACACCCATACAATACGCACCACCCCGCGATGTTTTTCAGAAACATATCATACATTGCCACTGCATGTTCCCTGACCTCCCCATGCTGCCCACCCCGCGGTGCTTTTCTCCATCCTACATTGCCACTCACTGCCTGTCCTAATTCAGACCCTCCAATTCACATCACCGCATGATGTTTTTCTCACTCCTACTAGTGAATGTAATGTAACACACACCCATACAATGCGCACAACCCCGTGATGTTTTTCTCACTCCTACTAGTGAATGTAATGTAACACACATCCATACAATGCGCACCACCCCGCGATATTTTTCAGAAACCTATCCTACATTGCCACTGCATGTTCCCTGACCTCCCCATGCTGACCACCCCGCGGTGCTTTTCTCCATCCTACATTGCCACTCACTGCCTATCCTAATTCAGACCCTCCGATTCACACCACCCCGTGATGTTTTTCTCACTCCTACTAGTGAATGTAATGTAACACACATCCATACAATGCGCACCAACCCGTGATGTTTTTCCCACTCCTACTAGTGAATGTAATGTAACACACACCCATACAATGCGCACCACCCCGCGATGTTTTTCAGAAACCTATCCTACATTGCCACTGCATGTTCCCTGACCTCCCCATGCTGACCACCCCACGGTGCTTTTCTCCATCCTACATTGCCACTCACTGCCTATCCTAATTCAGACCCTCCGATTCACACCACCCCGTGATGTTTTTCTCACTCCTACTAGTGAATGTAATGTAACACACACCCATACAATGCGCACCACCCCGTGATGTTTTTCTCACTCCTACTAGTGAATGTAATGTAACACACACCCATAAAATGCGCACCACCCCGAGATGTTTTTCCGAAACCTATCCTACATTGCCACTGCATGTTCCCTGACCTCCCAATGCTGACCACCCCGCGGTGCTTTTCTCCATCCTACATTGCCACTCACTGCCTATCCTAATTCAGACCCTCCGATTCACACCACCCCGTGATGTTTTTCTCACTCGTACTAGTGAATGTAATGTAACACACACCCATACAATGCGCACCACCCCGTGATGTTTTTCTCACTCCTACTAGTGAATGTAATGTAACACACACCCATACAATGCGCACCACCCCGAGATGTTTTTCCGAAACCTATCCTACATTGCCACTGCATGTTCCCTGACCTCCCCATGCTGACCACCCCGCGGTGCTTTTCTCCATCCTACATTGCCACTCACTGCCTATCCTAATTCAGACCCTTCGATTCACACCACTCCGTGATGTTTTTCTCACTCCTACTAGTGAATGTAATGTAACACACATCCATACAATGCGCACCACCCCGTGATGTTTTTTTCGCTCCTACTTGTGAATGTAATGTAGCACACACCCATACAATGCGCACCACCCCGCGATGTTTTTCAGAAACCTATCCTACATTGCCACTGCATGTTCCCTGACCTCCCCATGCTGACCACCCCGCGGTGCTTTTCTCCATCCTACATTGCCACTCACTGCCTATCCTAATTCAGACCCTCCGATTCACACCACCCCGTGATGTTTTTCTCACTCCTACTCGTGAATGTAATGTTACACACACCCATACAATGCGCACCACGCCGTGATGTTTTTCTCACTCCTTCTAGTGAATGTAATGTAACACACACCCATACAATGCGCACCACCCCGCGATGTTTTTCAGAAACCTATCCTACATTGCCACTGCATGTTCCCTGACCTCCCCATGCTGACCACCCCGCGGTGCTTTTCTCCATCCTACATTGCCACTCACTGCCTATCCTAATTCAGACCCTCCGATTCACACCACCCCGTGTTGTTTTTCTCACTCCTACTAGTGAATGTAATGTAACACACACCCATACAATGCGCACCACCCCGTGATGTATTTCTCACTCCTACTAGTGAATGTAATGTAACAAACACCCATACAATGCGCACTACCCCGCGATGTTTTTCAGAAACCTATCCTACATTGCCACTGCATGTTCCCTGACCTCCCCATGCTGACCACCCCGCGGTGCTTTTCTCCATCCTACATTGCCACTCACAGCCAATCCTAATTCAGACACTCCGATTCACACCACTCCGTGATGTTTTTCTCACTCCTACTAGTGAATGTAATGTAACACACACCCATACAATGCGCACCACCCCGTGATGTTTTTCTCACTCCTACTAGTGAATGTTATGTAACACACACCCATACAATGCGCACCACCCCGCGATGTTTTTCAGAAACCTATCCTACATTGCCAATGCATGTTCCCTGACCTCCCCATGCTGACCACCCCGCGGTGCTTTTCTCCATCCTACATTGCCACTCACTGCCTGTCCTAATTTAGACCCTCCGATTCACAACACCCCGTGATGTTTTTCTCACTCCTACTAGTGAATGTAATGTAACACACACCCATAGAATGCGCACCACCCCGTGATGTTTTTCTCACTCCTACTAGTGAATGTAATGTAACACACATCCATACAATGCGCACCACCCCGCGATATTTTTCAGAAACCTATCCTACATTGCCACTGCATGTTCCCTGACCTCCCCATGCTGACCACCCCGCGGTGCTTTTCTCCATCCTACATTGCCACTCACTGCCTATCCTAATTCAGACCCTCCGATTCACAACACCCCGTGATGTTTTTCTCACTCCTACTAGTGAATGTAATGTAACACACACCCATACAATGCGCACCACCCCGCGATGTTTTTCAGAAACCTTTCCTACATTGCCACTGCATGTTCCCTGACCTCCCCATGCTGACCACCCCGCAGTGCTTTTCTCCATCCTACATTGCCACTCACTGCCTATCCTAATTCAGACCCTCCGATTCACACCACCCCGTGATGTTTTTCTCACTCCTACTAGTGAATGTAATGTAACACACACCCATACAATGCGCACCACCCCGTGATGTTTTTCTCACTCCTACTAGTGAATGTAATGTAACACACACCCATACAATGCGAAACCACCCCGAGATGTTTTTCCGAAACCTATCCTACATTGCCACTGCATGTTCCCTGACCTCCCCATGCTGACCACCCCGCGGTGCTGTTCTCCATCCTACATTGCCACTCACTGCCTATCCTAATTCAGACCCTCCGATTCACACCACCCCGTGATGTTTTTCTCACTCCTACTCGTGAATGTAATGTAACACACACCCATACAATGCGCACCACGCCGTGATGTTTTTCTCACTCCTTCTAGTGAATGTAATGTAACACACACCCATACAATGCGCACCACCCCGCGATGTTTTTCAGAAACCTATTCTACATTGCCACTGCATGTTCCCTGACCTCCCCATGCTGACCACCCCGCGGTGCTTTTCTCCATCCTACATTGCCACTCACTGCCTATCCTAATTCAGACCCTCCGATTCACACCACCCTGTGTTGTTTTTCTCACTCCTACTAGTGAATGTAATGTAACACACACCCATACAATGCGCACCACCCCGTGATGTTTTTCTCACTCCTTCTAGTGAATGTAATGTAACACACACCCATACAATGCGCACCACGCCGCGATGTTTTTCAGAAACCTATCCTACATTGCCACTGCATGTTCCCTGACCTCCCCATGCTGACCACCCCGCGGTGCTTTTCTCCATCCTACATTGCCACTCACTGCCTATCCTAATTCAGACCCTCCGATTCACACCACCCCGTGATGTTTTTCTCACTCCTACTAGTGAATGTAATGTAACACACATCCATACAATGCGCACCAACCCGTGATGTTTTTCCCACTCCTACTAGTGAATGTAATGTAACACACACCCATACAATGCGCACCACCCCGCGATGTTTTTCAGAAACCTATCCTACATTGCCACTGCATGTTCCCTGACCTCCCCATGCTGACCACCCCACGGTGCTTTTCTCCATCCTACATTGCCACTCACTGCCTATCCTAATTCAGACCCTCCGATTCACACCACCCCGTGATGTTTTTCTCACTCCTACTAGTGAATGTAATGTAACACACACCCATACAATGCGCACCACCCCGTGATGTTTTTCTCACTCCTACTAGTGAATGTAATGTAACACACACCCATAAAATGCGCACCACCCCGAGATGTTTTTCCGAAACCTATCCTACATTGCCACTGCATGTTCCCTGACCTCCCAATGCTGACCACCCCGCGGTGCTTTTCTCCATCCTACATTGCCACTCACTGCCTATCCTAATTCAGACCCTCCGATTCACACCACCCCGTGATGTTTTTCTCACTCGTACTAGTGAATGTAATGTAACACACACCCATACAATGCGCACCACCCCGTGATGTTTTTCTCACTCCTACTAGTGAATGTAATGTAACACACACCCATACAATGCGCACCACCCCGAGATGTTTTTCCGAAACCTATCCTACATTGCCACTGCATGTTCCCTGACCTCCCCATGCTGACCACCCCGCGGTGCTTTTCTCCATCCTACATTGCCACTCACTGCCTATCCTAATTCAGACCCTTCGATTCACACCACTCCGTGATGTTTTTCTCACTCCTACTAGTGAATGTAATGTAACACACATCCATACAATGCGCACCACCCCGTGATGTTTTTTTCGCTCCTACTTGTGAATGTAATGTAGCACACACCCATACAATGCGCACCACCCCGCGATGTTTTTCAGAAACCTATCCTACATTGCCACTGCATGTTCCCTGACCTCCCCATGCTGACCACCCCGCGGTGCTTTTCTCCATCCTACATTGCCACTCACTGCCTATCCTAATTCAGACCCTCCGATTCACACCACCCCGTGATGTTTTTCTCACTCCTACTCGTGAATGTAATGTAACACACACCCATACAATGCGCACCACGCCGTGATGTTTTTCTCACTCCTTCTAGTGAATGTAATGTAACACACACCCATACAATGCGCACCACCCCGCGATGTTTTTCAGAAATCTATCCTACATTGCCACTGCATGTTCCCTGACCTCCCCATGCTGACCACCCCGCGGTGCTTTTCTCCATCCTACATTGCCACTCACTGCCTATCCTAATTCAGACCCTCCGATTCACACCACCCCGTGTTGTTTTTCTCACTCCTACTAGTGAATGTAATGTAACACACACCCATACAATGCGCACCACCCCGTGATGTATTTCTCACTCCTACTAGTGAATGTAATGTAACAAACACCCATACAATGCGCACTACCCCGCGATGTTTTTCAGAAACCTATCCTACATTGCCACTGCATGTTCCCTGACCTCCCCATGCTGACCACCCCGCGGTGCTTTTCTCCATCCTACATTGCCACTCACAGCCAATCCTAATTCAGACACTCCGATTCACACCACTCCGTGATGTTTTTCTCACTCCTACTAGTGAATGTAATGTAACACACACCCATACAATGCGCACCACCCCGTGATGTTTTTCTCACTCCTACTAGTGAATGTTATGTAACACACACCCATACAATGCGCACCACCCCGCGATGTTTTTCAGAAACCTATCCTACATTGCCAATGCATGTTCCCTGACCTCCCCATGCTGACCACCCCGCGGTGCTTTTCTCCATCCTACATTGCCACTCACTGCCTGTCCTAATTTAGACCCTCCGATTCACAACACCCCGTGATGTTTTTCTCACTCCTACTAGTGAATGTAATGTAACACACACCCATAGAATGCGCACCACCCCGTGATGTTTTTCTCACTCCTACTAGTGAATGTAATGTAACACACATCCATACAATGCGCACCACCCCGCGATATTTTTCAGAAACCTATCCTACATTGCCACTGCATGTTCCCTGACCTCCCCATGCTGACCACCCCGCGGTGCTTTTCTCCATCCTACATTGCCACTCACTGCCTATCCTAATTCAGACCCTCCGATTCACAACACCCCGTGATGTTTTTCTCACTCCTACTAGTGAATGTAATGTAACACACACCCATAAAATGCGCACCACCCCGCGATGTTTTTCAGAAACCTATCCTACATTGCCACTGCATGTTCCCTGACCTCCCCATGCTGACCACCCCGCAGTGCTTTTCTCCATCCTACATTGCCACTCACTGCCTATCCTAATTCAGACCCTCCGATTCACACCACCCCGTGATGTTTTTCTCACTCCTACTAGTGAATGTAATGTAACACACACCCATACAATGCGCACCACCCCGTGATGTTTTTCTCACTCCTACTAGTGAATGTAATGTAACACACACCCATACAATGCGAAACCACCCCGAGATGTTTTTCCGAAACCTATCCTACATTGCCACTGCATGTTCCCTGACCTCCCCATGCTGACCACAACGCGGTGCTTTTCTCCATCCTACATTGCCACTCACTGCCTATCCTAATTCAGACCCTCCGATTCACACCACTCCGTGATGTTTTTCTCACTCCTACTAGTGAATGTAATGTAACACACACCCATACAATGCGCACCACCCCGTGATGTTTTTCTCACTCCTACTTGTGAATGTAATGTAGCACACACCCATACAATGCGCACCACCCCGCGATGTTTTTCAGAAACCTATACTACATTGCCACTGCATGTTCCCTGACCTCCCCATGCTGACCACCCCGCGGTGCTTTTCTCCATCCTACATTGCCACTCACTGCCTATCCTAATTCAGACCCTCCGATTCACACCACCACGTGATGTTTTTCTCACTCCTACTAGTGAATGTAATGTAACACACACCCATACAATGCGCACCACGCCGTGATGTTTTTCTCACTCCTTCTAGTGAATGTAATGTAACACACACCCATACAATGCGCACCACCCCGCGATGTTTTTCAGAAACCTATCCTACATTGCCACTGCATGTTCCCTGACCTCCCCATGCTGACCACCCCGCGGTGCTTTTCTCCATCCTACATTGCCACTCACTGCCTATCCTAATTCAGACCCTCCGATTCACACCACCCCGTGTTGTTTTTCTCACTCCTACTAGTGAATGTAATGTAACACACACCCATACAATGCGCACCACCCCGTGATGTTTTTCTCACTCCTACTAGTGAATGTAATGTAACACACACCCATACAATGCGCACTACCCCGCGATGTTTTTCAGAAACCTATCCTACATTGCCACTGCATGTTCCCTGACCTCCCCATGCTGACCACCCCGCGGTGCTTTTCTCCATCCTACATTGCCACTCACAGCCAATCCTAATTCAGACACTCCGATTCACACCACCCCGTGATGTTTTTCTCACTCCTACTAGTGAATGTAATGTAACTCACACCCATACAATGCGCACCACCCCGTGATGTTTTTCTCACTCCTACTAGTGAATGTTATGTAACACACACCCGTACAATGCGCACCACCCCGCGATGTTTTTCAGAAACCTATCCTACATTGCCACTGCATGTTCCCTGACCTCCTCATGCTGACCACCCCGCGGTGCTTTTCTCCATCCTACATTGCCACTCACTGCCTATCCTAATTCAGACCCTCCGATTCACACCACCCCGTGATGTTTTTCTCACTCCTACTAGTGAATGTAATGTAACACACACCCATACAATGCGCACCACCCCGTGATGTTTTTCTCACTCCTTCTAGTGAATGTAATGTAACACACACCCATACAATGCGCACCACCCCGCGATGTTTTTCAGAAACCTATCCTACATTGCCACTGCATGTTCCCTGACCTCCCCATGCTGACCACCCCGCGGTGCTTTTCTCCATCCTACATTGCCACTCACTGCCTATCCTAATTCAGACCCTCCGATTCACACCACCCCGTGATGTTTTTCTCACTCCTACTAGTGAATGTAATGTAACACACATCCATACAATGCGCACCACCCCGTGATGTTTTTCCCACTCCTACTAGTGCATGTAATGTAACACACACCCATACAATGCGCACCACCCCGCGATATTTTTCAGAAACCTATCCTACATTGCCACTGCATGTTCCCTGACCTCCCCATGCTGACCACCCCACGGTGCTTTTCTCCATCCTACATTGCCACTCACTGCCTATCCTAATTCAGACCCTCCGATTCACACCACCCCGTGATGTTTTTCTCACTCCTACTAGTGAATGTAATGTAACACACACCCATACAATGCGCACCACCCCGTGATGTTTTTCTCACTCCTACTAGTGAATGTAATGTAACACACACCCATAAAATGCGCACCACCCCGAGATGTTTTTCCGAAACCTATCCTACATTGCCACTGCATGTTCCCTGACCTCCCTATGCTGACCACCCCGCGGTGCTTTTCTCCATCCTACATTGCCACTCACTGCCTATCCTAATTCAGACACTCCGATTCACAGCACCACGTGTTGTTTTTCTCACTCCTACTAGTGAATGTAATGTAACACACACCCATACAATGCGCACCACCCCGCGATGTTTTTCAGAAACCTATCCTACATTGCCACTGCATGTTCCCTGACCTCCCCATGCTGCCCACCCCGCGGTTCTTTTCTCCATCCTACATTGCCACTCACTGCCTGTCCTAAATCAGACCCTCCGATTCACATCACCCCATGATGTTTTTCTCACTCCTACTAGTGAATGTAATGTAACACACACCCATACAATGCGCACCACCCCGTGATGTTTTTCTCACTCCTACTAGTGAATGTAATGTAACACACATCCATACAATGCGCACCACCCCGCGATATTTTTCAGAAACCTATCCTACATTGCCACTGCATGTTCCCTGACCTCCCCATGCTGACCACCCCGCGGTGCTTTTCTCCATCCTACATTGCCACTCACTGCCTATCCTAATTCAGACCCTCCGATTCACAACACCCCGTGATGTTTTTCTCACTCCAACTAGTGAATGTAATGTAACGCACACCCATACAATGCGCACCACCCCGCGATGTTTTTCAGAAACCTATCCTACATTGCCACTGCATATTCCCTGACCTCCCCATGCTGACCACCCCGCGGTGCTTTTCTCCATCCTACATTGCCACTCACTGCCTATCCTAATTCAGACCCTCCGATTCACACCACCCCGTGATGTTTTTCTCACTCGTACTAGTGAATGTAATGTAACACACACCCATACAATGCGCACCACCCCGTGATATTTTTCTCACTCCTACTATTGAATGTAATGTAACACACACCCATACAATGCACACCACCCCGTGATGTTTTTCTCACTCCTAGTAGTGAATGTAATGTAACACACACCCATACAATGCGCACCACCCGGCGATGTTTTTCGAAACCTATCCTACATTGCCACTGCATATTCCCTGACCTCCCCATGCTGACCACCCCGCGGTGCTTTTCTCCATCCTACATTGCCACTCACTGCCTATCCTAATTCAGACCCTCCGATTCACACCACCCCGTGATGTTTTTCTCACTCCTACTAGTGAATGTAATGTAACAAACACCCATACAATACGCACCACCCCGCGATGTTTTTCAGAAACATATCCTACATTGCCACTGCATGTTCCCTGACCTCCCCATGCTGCCCACCCCGCGGTGCTTTTCTCCATCCTACATTGCCACTCACTGCCTGTCCTAATTCAGACCCTCCAATTCACATCACCGCATGATGTTTTTCTCACTCCTACTAGTGAATGTAATGTAACACACACCCATACAATGCGCACAACCCCGTGATGTTTTTCTCACTCCTACTAGTGAATGTAATGTAACACACATCCATACAATGCGCACCACCCCGCGATATTTTTCAGAAACCTATCCTACATTGCCACTGCATGTTCCCTGACCTCCCCATGCTGACCACCCCGCGGTGCTTTTCTCCATCCTACATTGCCACTCACTGCCTATCCTAATTCAGACCCTCCGATTCACACCACCCCGTGATGTTTTTCTCACTCCTACTAGTGAATGTAATGTAACACACATCCATACAATGCGCACCAACCCGTGATGTTTTTCCCACTCCTACTAGTGAATGTAATGTAACACACACCCATACAATGCGCACCACCCCGCGATGTTTTTCAGAAACCTATCCTACATTGCCACTGCATGTTCCCTGACCTCCCCATGCTGACCACCCCACGGTGCTTTTCTCCATCCTACATTGCCACTCACTGCCTATCCTAATTCAGACCCTCCGATTCACACCACCCCGTGATGTTTTTCTCACTCCTACTAGTGAATGTAATGTAACACACACCCATACAATGCGCACCACCCCGTGATGTTTTTCTCACTCCTACTAGTGAATGTAATGTAACACACACCCATAAAATGCGCACCACCCCGAGATGTTTTTCCAAAACCTATCCTACATTGCCACTGCATGTTCCCTGACCTCCCAATGCTGACCACCCCGCGGTGCTTTTCTCCATCCTACATTGCCACTCACTGCCTATCCTAATTCAGACCCTCCGATTCACACCACCCCGTGATGTTTTTCTCACTCGTACTAGTGAATGTAATGTAACACACACCCATACAATGCGCACCACCCCGTGATGTTTTTCTCACTCCTACTAGTGAATGTAATGTAACACACACCCATACAATGCGCACCACCCCGAGATGTTTTTCCGAAACCTATCCTACATTGCCACTGCATGTTCCCTGACCTCCCCATGCTGACCACCCCGCGGTGCTTTTCTCCATCCTACATTGCCACTCACTGCCTATCCTAATTCAGACCCTTCGATTCACACCACTCCGTGATGTTTTTCTCACTCCTACTAGTGAATGTAATGTAACACACATCCATACAATGCGCACCACCCCGTGATGTTTTTTTCGCTCCTACTTGTGAATGTAATGTAGCACACACCCATACAATGCGCACCACCCCGCGATGTTTTTCAGAAACCTATCCTACATTGCCACTGCATGTTCCCTGACCTCCCCATGCTGACCACCCCGCGGTGCTTTTCTCCATCCTACATTGCCACTCACTGCCTATCCTAATTCAGACCCTCCGATTCACACCACCCCGTGATGTTTTTCTCACTCCTACTCGTGAATGTAATGTAACACACACCCATACAATGCGCACCACGCCGTGATGTTTTTCTCACTCCTTCTAGTGAATGTAATGTAACACACACCCATACAATGCGCACCACCCCGCGATGTTTTTCAGAAACCTATCCTACATTGCCACTGCATGTTCCCTGACCTCCCCATGCTGACCACCCCGCGGTGCTTTTCTCCATCCTACATTGCCACTCACTGCCTATCCTAATTCAGACCCTCCGATTCACACCACCCCGTGTTGTTTTTCTCACTCCTACTAGTGAATGTAATGTAACACACACCCATACAATGCGCACCACCCCGTGATGTATTTCTCACTCCTACTAGTGAATGTAATGTAACAAACACCCATACAATGCGCACTACCCCGCGATGTTTTTCAGAAACCTATCCTACATTGCCACTGCATGTTCCCTGACCTCCCCATGCTGACCACCCCGCGGTGCTTTTCTCCATCCTACATTGCCACTCACAGCCAATCCTAATTCAGACACTCCGATTCACACCACTCCGTGATGTTTTTCTCACTCCTACTAGTGAATGTAATGTAACACACACCCATACAATGCGCACCACCCCGTGATGTTTTTCTCACTCCTACTAGTGAATGTTATGTAACACACACCCATACAATGCGCACCACCCCGCGATGTTTTTCAGAAACCTATCCTACATTGCCAATGCATGTTCCCTGACCTCCCCATGCTGACCACCCCGCGGTGCTTTTCTCCATCCTACATTGCCACTCACTGCCTGTCCTAATTTAGACCCTCCGATTCACAACACCCCGTGATGTTTTTCTCACTCCTACTAGTGAATGTAATGTAACACACACCCATAGAATGCGCACCACCCCGTGATGTTTTTCTCACTCCTACTAGTGAATGTAATGTAACACACATCCATACAATGCGCACCACCCCGCGATATTTTTCAGAAACCTATCCTACATTGCCACTGCATGTTCCCTGACCTCCCCATGCTGACCACCCCGCGGTGCTTTTCTCCATCCTACATTGCCACTCACTGCCTATCCTAATTCAGACCCTCCGATTCACAACACCCCGTGATGTTTTTCTCACTCCTACTAGTGAATGTAATGTAACACACACCCATACAATGCGCACCACCCCGCGATGTTTTTCAGAAACCTATCCTACATTGCCACTGCATGTTCCCTGACCTCCCCATGCTGACCACCCCGCAGTGCTTTTCTCCATCCTACATTGCCACTCACTGCCTATCCTAATTCAGACCCTCCGATTCACACCACCCCGTGATGTTTTTCTCACTCCTACTAGTGAATGTAATGTAACACACACCCATACAATGCGCACCACCCCGTGATGTTTTTCTCACTCCTACTAGTGAATGTAATGTAACACACACCCATACAATGCGAAACCACCCCGAGATGTTTTTCCGAAACCTATCCTACATTGCCACTGCATGTTCCCTGACCTCCCCATGCTGACCACAACGCGGTGCTTTTCTCCATCCTACATTGCCACTCACTGCCTATCCTAATTCAGACCCTCCGATTCACACCACTCCGTGATGTTTTTCTCACTCCTACTAGTGAATGTAATGTAACACACACCCATACAATGCGCACCACCCCGTGATGTTTTTCTCACTCCTACTTGTGAATGTAATGTAGCACACACCCATACAATGCGCACCACCCCGCGATGTTTTTCAGAAACCTATCCTACATTGCCACTGCATGTTCCCTGACCTCCCCATGCTGACCACCCCGCGGTGCTTTTCTCCATCCTACATTGCCACTCACTGCCTATCCTAATTCAGACCCTCCGATTCACACCACCACGTGATGTTTTTCTCACTCCTACTAGTGAATGTAATGTAACACACACCCATACAATGCGCACCACGCCGTGATGTTTTTCTCACTCCTTCTAGTGAATGTAATGTAACACACACCCATACAATGCGCACCACCCCGCGATGTTTTTCAGAAACCTATCCTACATTGCCACTGCATGTTCCCTGACCTCCCCATGCTGACCACCCCGCGGTGCTTTTCTCCATCCTACATTGCCACTCACTGCCTATCCTAATTCAGACCCTCCGATTCACACCACCCCGTGTTGTTTTTCTCACTCCTACTAGTGAATGTAATGTAACACACACCCATACAATGCGCACCACCCCGTGATGTTTTTCTCACTCCTACTAGTGAATGTAATGTAACACACACCCATACAATGCGCACTACCCCGGGATGTTTTTCAGAAACCTATCCTACATTGCCACTGCATGTTCCCTGACCTCCCCATGCTGACCACCCCGCGGTGCTTTTCTCCATCCTACATTGCCACTCACAGCCAATCCTAATTCAGACACTCCGATTCACACCACCCCGTGATGTTTTTCTCACTCCTACTAGTGAATGTAATGTAACTCACACCCATACAATGCGCACCACCCCGTGATGTTTTTCTCACTCCTACTAGTGAATGTTATGTAACACACACCCGTACAATGCGCACCACCCCGCGATGTTTTTCAGAAACCTATCCTACATTGCCACTGCATGTTCCCTGACCTCCTCATGCTGACCACCCCGCGGTGCTTTTCTCCATCCTACATTGCCACTCACTGCCTATCCTAATTCAGACCCTCCGATTCACACCACCCCGTGATGTTTTTCTCACTCCTACTAGTGAATGTAATGTAACACACACCCATACAATGCGCACCACCCCGTGATGTTTTTCTCACTCCTTCTAGTGAATGTAATGTAACACACACCCATACAATGCGCACCACCCCGCGATGTTTTTCAGAAACCTATCCTACATTGCCACTGCATGTTCCCTGACCTCCCCATGCTGACCACCCCGCGGTGCTTTTCTCCATCCTACATTGCCACTCACTGCCTATCCTAATTCAGACCCTCCGATTCACACCACCCCGTGATGTTTTTCTCACTCCTACTAGTGAATGTAATGTAACACACATCCATACAATGCGCACCACCCCGTGATGTTTTTCCCACTCCTACTAGTGCATGTAATGTAACACACACCCATACAATGCGCACCACCCCGCGATATTTTTCAGAAACCTATCCTACATTGCCACTGCATGTTCCCTGACCTCCCCATGCTGACCACCCCACGGTGCTTTTCTCCATCCTACATTGCCACTCACTGCCTATCCTAATTCAGACCCTCCGATTCACACCACCCCGTGATGTTTTTCTCACTCCTACTAGTGAATGTAATGTAACACACACCCATACAATGCGCACCACCCCGTGATGTTTTTCTCACTCCTACTAGTGAATGTAATGTAACACACACCCATAAAATGCGCACCACCCCGAGATGTTTTTCCGAAACCTATCCTACATTGCCACTGCATGTTCCCTGACCTCCCCATGCTGACCACCCCGCGGTGCTTTTCTCCATCCTACATTGCCACTCACTGCCTATCCTAATTCAGACACTCCGATTCACAGCACCACGTGTTGTTTTTCTCACTCCTACTAGTGAATGTAATGTAACACACACCCATACAATGCGCACCACCCCGCGATGTTTTTCAGAAACCTATCCTACATTGCCACTGCATGTTCCCTGACCTCCCCATGCTGCCCACCCCGCGGTTCTTTTCTCCATCCTACATTGCCACTCACTGCCTGTCCTAAATCAGACCCTCCGATTCACATCACCCCATGATGTTTTTCTCACTCCTACTAGTGAATGTAATGTAACACACACCCATACAATGCGCACCACCCCGTGATGTTTTTCTCACTCCTACTAGTGAATGTAATGTAACACACATCCATACAATGCGCACCACCCCGCGATATTTTTCAGAAACCTATCCTACATTGCCACTGCATGTTCCCTGACCTCCCCATGCTGACCACCCCGCGGTGCTTTTCTCCATCCTACATTGCCACTCACTGCCTATCCTAATTCAGACCCTCCGATTCCCAACACCCCGTGATGTTTTTCTCACTCCAACTAGTGAATGTAATGTAACGCACACCCATACAATGCGCACCACCCCGCGATGTTTTTCAGAAACCTATCCTACATTGCCACTGCATATTCCCTGACCTCCCCATGCTGACCACCCCGCGGTGCTTTTCTCCATCCTACATTGCCACTCACTGCCTATCCTAATTCAGACCCTCCGATTCACACCACCCCGTGATGTTTTTCTCACTCGTACTAGTGAATGTAATGTAACACACACCCATACAATGCGCACCACCCCGTGATATTTTTCTCACTCCTACTATTGAATGTAATGTAACACACACCCATACAATGCACACCACCCCGTGATGTTTTTCTCACTCCTAGTAGTGAATGTAATGTAACACACACCCATACAATGCGCACCACCCGGCGATGTTTTTCGAAACCTATCCTACATTGCCACTGCATATTCCCTGACCTCCCCATGCTGACCACCCCGCGGTGCTTTTCTCCATCCTACATTGCCACTCACTGCCTATCCTAATTCAGACCCTCCGATTCACACCACCCCGTGATGTTTTTCTCACTCCTACTAGTGAATGTAATGTAACAAACACCCATACAATACGCACCACCCCGCGATGTTTTTCAGAAACATATCCTACATTGCCACTGCATGTTCCCTGACCTCCCCATGCTGCCCACCCCGCGGTGCTTTTCTCCATCCTACATTGCCACTCACTGCCTGTCCTAATTCAGACCCTCCAATTCACATCACCGCATGATGTTTTTCTCACTCCTACTAGTGAATGTAATGTAACACACACCCATACAATGCGCACAACCCCGTGATGTTTTTCTCACTCCTACTAGTGAATGTAATGTAACACACATCCATACAATGCGCACCACCCCGCGATATTTTTCAGAAACCTATCCTACATTGCCACTGCATGTTCCCTGACCTCCCCATGCTGACCACCCCGCGGTGCTTTTCTCCATCCTACATTGCCACTCACTGCCTATCCTAATTCAGACCCTCCGATTCACAACACCCCGTGATGTTTTTCTCACTCCAACTAGTGAATGTAATGTAACGCACACCCATACAATGCGCACCACCCCGCGATGTTTTTCAGAAACCTATCCTACATTGCCACTGCATATTCCCTGACCTCCCCATGCTGACCACCCCGCGGTGCTTTTCTCCATCCTACATTGCCACTCACTGCCTATCCTAATTCAGACCCTCCGATTCACACCACCCCGTGATGTTTTTCTCACTCGTACTAGTGAATGTAATGTAACACACACCCATACAATGCGCACCACCCCGTGATATTTTTCTCACTCCTACTATTGAATGTAATGTAACACACACCCATACAATGCACACCACCCCGTGATGTTTTTCTCACTCCTACTAGTGAATGTAATGTAACACACACCCATACAATGCGCACCACCCGGCGATGTTTTTCGAAACCTATCCTACATTGCCACTGCATATTCCCTGACCTCCCCATGCTGACCACCCCGCGGTGCTTTTCTCCATCCTACATTGCCACTCACTGCCTATCCTAATTCAGACCCTCCGATTCACACCACCCCGTGATGTTTTTCTCACTCCTACTAGTGAATGTAATGTAACAAACACCCATACAATACGCACCACCCCGCGATGTTTTTCAGAAACATATCCTACATTGCCACTGCATGTTCCCTGACCTCCCCATGCTGCCCACCCCGCGGTGCTTTTCTCCATCCTACATTGCCACTCACTGCCTGTCCTAATTCAGACCCTCCGATTCACATCACCGCATGATGTTTTTCTCACTCCTACTAGTGAATGTAATGTAACACACACCCATACAATGCGCACCACCCCGTGATGTTTTTCTCACTCCTACTAGTGAATGTAATGTAACACACATCCATACAATGCGCACCACCCCGCGATATTTTTCAGAAACCTATCCTACATTGCCACTGCATGTTCCCTGACCTCCCCATGCTGACCACCCCGCGGTGCTTTTCTCCATCCTACATTGCCACTCACTGCCTATCCTAATTCAGACCCTCCGATTCACACCACCCCGTGATGTTTTTCTCACTCCTACTAGTGAATGTAATGTAACACACACCCATACAATGCGCACCACACCGTGATGTTTTTCTCACTCCTACTAATGAATGTAATGTAACACACACCCATACAATGCGCACCACCCCGCGATGTTTTTCAGAAACCTATCCTACATTGCCACTGCATGTTCCCTGACCTCCCCATGCTGACCACCCCGCGGTGCTTTTCTCCATCCTACATTGCCACTCACTGCCTATCCAAATTCAGACACTCCGATTCACACCACCCCGTGATGTTTTCCTCACTCCTACTAGTGAATGTAATGTAACACACACCCATACAATGCGCACCACCCCGTGATGTTGTTCTCACTCCTACTAATGAATGTAATGTAACACACACCCATAAAATGCGCACCACCCCGCGATGTTTTTCAGAAACCTATCCTACATTGCCACTGCATGTTCCCTGACCTCCCCATGCTGACCACCCCGCGGTGCTTTTCTCCATCCTACATTGCCACTCCCTTCCTATCCTAATTCAGACCCTCCGATTCACACCCCCCGTAATTTTCTCACTCCTACTAGTGAATGTAATGTAACACACACCCATACAATGCTCACCACCCCGTGATGTTTTTCTCACTCCTACTAGTGAATGTAATGTAACACACACCCATACAATGCGCACTACCCCGCGATGTTTTTCAGAAACCTATCCTACATTGCCACTGCATGTTCCCTGACCTCCCCATGCTGACCACCCTGCGGTGCTTTTCTCCAACCTACATTGCCACTCACTGCCTATCCTAATTCAGACCCTCCGATTCACACCACCCCGTGATGTTTTTCTCACTCCTACTAGTGAATGTAATGTAACACACACCCATACAATGCGCACCACCCCGTGATGTTTTTCTCACTCCTATTAGTGAATGTAATGTAACACACACCCATACAATGCGCACCACCCCGCGATGTTTTTCAGAAACCTATCCTACATTGCCACTGCATGTTCCCTGACCTCCCCATGCTGACCACCCCGCGGTGCTTTTCTCCATCCTACATTGCCACTCACTGCCTATCCTAATTCAGACCCTCCGATTCGCACCACCCCGTGATGTTTTTCTCACTCCTACTAGTGAATGTAATGTAACACACACCCATACAATGCGCACCACCCCGCGATGTTTTTCAGAAACCTATCCTACATTGCCACTGCATGTTCCCTGACCTCCCCATGCTGACCACCCCGCGGTGCTTTTCTCCATCCTACATTGCCACTCACTGCCTATGCTAATTCAGACCCTCCGATTCACACCACCCCGTGATGTTTTTCTCACTCCTACTAGTGAATGTAATGTAACACACACCCATACAATGCGCACCACCCCGCGATGTTTTTGAGAAACCTATCCTACATTGCCACTGCATGTTCCCTGACCTCCCCATGCTGAACACCCGCGGTGCTTTTCTCCATCCTACATTGCCACTCACTGCCTATCCTAATTCAGACACTCCGATTCACAGCACCACGTGTTGTTTTTCTCACTCCTACTAGTGAATGTAATGTAACACACACCCATACAATGCGCACCACCCCGCGATGTTTTTCAGAAACCTATCCTACATTGCCACTGCATGTTCCCTGACCTCCCCATGCTGCCCACCCCGCGGTGCTTTTCTCCATCCTACATTGCCACTCACTGCCTGTCCTAATTCAGACCCTCCGATTCACATCACCCCATGATGTTTTTCTCACTCCTACTAGTGAATGTAATGTAACACACACCCATACAATGCGCACCACCTCGTGATGTTTTTCTCACTCCTACTAGTGAATGTAATGTAACACACATCCATACAATGCGCACCACCTCGCGATATTTTTCATAAACCTATCCTACATTGCCACTGCATGTTCCCTGACCTCCCCATGCTGACCACCCCGTGGTGCTTTTCTCCATCCTACATTGCAACTCACTGCCTATCCTAATTCAGACCCTCCGATTCACAACACCCCGTGATGTTTTTCTCACTCCTACTAGTGAATGTAATGTAACACACACCCATACAATGCGCACCACCCCGCGATGTTTTTCAGAAACCTATCCTACATTGCCACTGCATGTTCCCTGACCTCCCCATGCTGACCACCCCGCGGTGCTTTTCTCCATCCTACATTGCCACTCACTGCCTATCCTAATTCAGACCCTCCGATTCACACCACCCCGTGATGTTTTTCTCACTCGTACTAATGAATGTAATGTAACACACACCCATACAATGCGCACCACCCCGTGATGTTTTTCTCACTCCTACTAGTGAATGTAATGTAACACACACCCATACAATGCACACCACCCCGTGATGTTTTTCTCACTCCTACTAGTGAATGTAATATAACACACACCAATACAATGCGCACCACCCGGCGATGTTTTTCGAAACCTATCCTACATTGCCACTGCATGTTCCCTGACCTCCCCATGCTGACCACCCCGCGGTGCTTTTCTCCATCCTACATTGCCACTCACTGCCTATCCTAATTGAGACCCTCCGATTCACACCACCCCGTGATGTTTTTCTCACTCCTACTAGTGAATGTAATGTAACACACACCCATACAATGCGCACCACCCCTTGATGTTTTTCTCACTCCTACTAGTGAATGTAATGTAACACACACCCATACAATGCGCACCACCCCGTGATGTTTTTCTCACTCCTTCTAGTGAATGTAATGTAACACACACCCATACAATGCGCACCACCCCGCGATGTTTTTCAGAAACCTATCCTACATTGCCACTGCATGTTCCCTGACCTCCCCATGCTGACCACCCCGCGGTGCTTTTCTCCATCCTACATTGCCACTCACTGCCTATCCTAATTCAGACCCTCCTATTCACACCACCCCGTGATGTTTTTCTCACTCCTACTAGTGAATGTAATGTAACACACACCCATACAATGCGCAACACCCCGTTATGTTTTTCTCACTCCTACTAGTGAATGTAATGTAGCACACACCCATACAATGCGCTCCACCCCGCGATGTTTTTCTCACTCCTACTAGTGAATGTAATGTAACACACACCCATACAATGCGCACCACCCCGCGATGTTTTTCAGAAACCTATCCTACATTGCCACTGCATGTTCCCTGACCTCCCCATGCTGACCACCCCGCGGTGCTTTTCTCCATCCTACATTGCCACTCACTGCCTATCCTAATTCAGACCCTCCGATTCACACCACCCCGTGATGTTTTTCTCACTCATACTAGTGAATGTAATGTAACACACACCCATACAATGCGCACCACCCCGTGATGTTTTTCTCACTCCTACTAGTGAATGTATTGTAACACACACCCATAAAATGCGCACCACCCCGAGATGTTTTTACGAAACCTATCCTACATTGCCACTGCATGTTCCCTGACCTCCGCATGCTGACCACCCCGCGGTGCTTTTCTCCATCCTACATTGCCACTCACTGCCTATCCTAATTTAGACCCTCCAATTCACACCACCCCGTGATGTTTTTCTCACTCCTACTACTGAATGTAATGTAACACACATCCATACAATGCGCACCACCCCGTGATGTTTTTCCCACTCCTACTAGTGAATGTAATGTAACACACACCCATACAATGCGCACCACCCCGCGATATTTTTCAGAAACCTATCCTACATTGCCACTGCATGTTCCCTGACCTCCCCATGCTGACCACCCCACGGAGCTTTTCTCCATCCTACATTGACACTCACTGCCTATCCTAATTCAGACCCTCCGATTCACACCACCCCGTGATGTTTTTCTCACTCCTACTAGTGAATGTAATGTAACACACATCCATACAATGCGCACCACCCCATGATGTTTTTCCCACTCCTACTAGTGCATGTAATGTAACACACACCCATACAATGCGCACCACCCCGAGATGTTTTTCAGAAACCTATCCTACATTGCCACTGCATGTTCCCTGACCTCCCCATGCTGACCACCCCACGGTGCTTTTCTCCATCCTACATTGCCACTCACTGCCTATCCTAATTCAGACCCTCCGATTCACAGCACCCCGTGATGTTTTTCTCACTCCTACTAGTGAATGTAATGTAACACACACCCATACAATGCGCACCACCCCGTGATGTTTTTCTCACTCCTACTAGTGAATGTAATGTAACACACACCCATACAATGCGCACCACCCCGCGATGTTTTTCAGAAACCTATCCTACATTGCCACTGCATGTTCCCTGACCTCCCCATGCTGCCCACCCCGCGGTGCTTTTCTCCATCCTACATTGCCACTCACTGCCTGTCCTAATTCAGACCCTCCGATTCACATCACCCCATGATGTTTTTCTCACTCCTACTAGTGAATGTAATGTAACACACACCCATACAATGCGCACCACCCCGTGATGTTTTTCTCACTCCTACTAGTGAATGTAATGTAACACACATCCATACAATGCGCACGACCCCGCGATATTTTTCATAAACCTATCCTACATTGCCACCGCATGTTCCCTGACATCCCCATGCTGACCACCCCGTGGTGCTTTTCTCCATCCTACATTGCAACTCACTGCCTATCCTAATTCAGACCCTCCGATTCACAACACCCCGTGATGTTTTTCTCACTCCTACTAGTGAATGTAATGTAACACACACCCATACAATGCGCACCACCCCGCGATGTTTTTCAGAAACCTATCCTACATTGCCACTGCATGTTCCCTGACCTCCCCATGCTGACCACCGCGCGGTGCTTTTCTCCATCCTACATTGCCACTCACTGCCTATCCTAATTCAGACCCTCCGATTCACACCACCCCGTGATGTTTTTCTCACTCGTACTAGTGAATGTAATGTAACACACACCCATACAATGCGCACCACCCCGTGATGTTTTTCTCACTCCTACTAGTGAATGTAATGTAACACACACCCATACAATGCACACCACCCCGTGATGTTTTTCTCACTCCTACTAGTGAATGTAATGTAACACACACCCATACAATGCGCACCACCCGGCGATGTTTTTCGAAACCTATCCTACATTGCCACTGCATGTTCCCTGACCTCCCCATGCTGACCAACCCGCGGTGCTTTTCTCCATCCTACATTGCCACTCACTGCCTATCCTAATTGAGACCCTCCGATTCACACCACCCCGAGATGTTTTTCTCACTCCTACTAGTGAATGTAATGTAACACACACCCATACAATGCGCACCACCCCTTGATGTTTTTCTCACTCCTACTAGTGAATGTAATGTAACACACACCCATACAATGCGCACCACCCCGTGATGTTTTTCTCACTCCTTCTAGTGAATGTAATGTAACACACACCCATACAATGCGCACCACCCCGCGATGTTTTTCAGAAACCTATCCTACATTGCCACTGCATGTTCCCTGACCTCCCCATGCTGACCACCCCGCGGTGCTTTTCTCCATCCTACATTGCCACTCACTGCCTATCCTAATTCAGACCCTCCTATTCACACCACCCCGTGATGTTTTTCTCACTCCTACTAGTGAATGTAATGTAACACACACCGATACAATGCGCAACACCCCGTTATGTTTTTCTCACTCCTACTAGTGAATGTAATGTAGCACAGACCCATACAGTGCGCTCCACCCCGCGATGTTTTTCTCACTCCTACTAGTGAATGTAATGTAACACACACCCATACAATGCGCACCACCCCGCGATGTTTTTCAGAAACCTATGCTACATTGCCACTGCATGTTCCCTGACCTCCCCATGCTGACCACCCCGCGGTGCTTTTCTCCATCCTACATTGCCACTCACTGCCTATCCTAATTCAGACCCTCCGATTCACACCACCCCGTGATGTTTTTCTCACTCATACTAGTGAATGTAATGTAACACACACCCATACAATGCGCACCACCCCGTGATGTTTTTCTCACTCCTACTAGTGAATGTATTGTAACACACACCCATAAAATGCGCACCACCCCGAGATGTTTTTACGAAACCTATCCTACATTGCCACTGCATGTTCCCTGACCTCCGCATGCTGACCACCCCGCGGTGCTTTTCTCCATCCTACATTGCCACTCACTGCCTATCCTAATTTAGACCCTCCGATTCACACCACCCCGTGATGTTTTTCTCACTCCTACTAGTGAATGTAATGTAACACACATCCATACAATGCGCACCACCCCGTGATGTTTTTCCCACTCCTACTAGTGAATGTAATGTAACACACACTCATACAATGCGCACCACCCCGCGATATTTTTCAGAAACCTATCCTACATTGCCACTGCATGTTCCCTGACCTCCCCATGCTGACCACCCCACGGTGCTTTTCTCCATCCTACATTGCCACTCACTGCCTATCCTAATTCAGACCCTCCGATTCACACCACCCCGTGATGTTTTTCTCACTCCTACTAGTGAATGTAATGTAACACACACCCATACAATGCGCACCACCCCGTGATGTTTTTCTCACTCCTACTAGTGAATGTAATGTAACACACACCCATACAATGGGCACCACCCCGTGATGTTTTTCTCACTCCTACTAGTGAATGTAATGTAACACACATCCATACAATGCGCACCACCCCGCGATATTTTTCAGAAACCTATCCTACATTGCCACTGCATGTTCCCTGACCTCCCCATGCTGACCACCCCGCGGTGCTTTTCTCCATCCTACATTGCCACTCACTGCCTATCCTAATTCAGACCTTCCGATTCACAACACCCCGTGATGTTTTTCTCACTCCTACTAGTGAATGTAATGTAACACACACCCATACAATGCGCACCACCCCGCGATGTTTTTCAGAAACCTATCCTACATTGCCACTGCATGTTCCCTGACCTCCCCATGCTGACCACCCCGCGGTGCTTTTCTCCATCCTACATTGCCACTCACTGCCTATCCTAATTCAGACCCTCCGATTCACACCACCCCGTGATGTTTTTCTCACTCCTACTAGTGAATGTAATGTAACACACACCCATACAATGCGCACCACCCCGTGATGTTTTTCTCACTCCTACTAGTGAATGTAATGTAACACACACCCATACAATGCGCACCACCCCGAGATGTTTTTCCGAAACCTATCCTACATTGCCACTGCATGTTGCCTGACCTCCCCATGCTGACCACCCTGCGGTGCTTTTCTCCATCCTACATTGCCACTCACTGCCTATCCTAATTCAGACCCTCCGATTCACACCACTCCGTGATGTTTTTCTCACTCCTACTAGTGAATGTAATGTAACACACACCCATACAATGCGCACCACCCCGTGATGTTTTTCTCACTCCTACTTGTGAATGTAATGTAGCACACACCCATACAATGCGCACCACCCCGCGATGTTTTTCAGAAACCTATCCTACATTGCCACTGCATGTTCCCTGACCTCCCCATGCTGACCACCCCGCGGTGCTTTTCTCCATCCTATATTGCCACTCACTGCCTATCCTAATTCAGACCCTCCGATTCACACCACCCCGTGATGTTTTTCTCACTCGTACTAGTGAATGTAATGTAACACACACCCATACAATGCGCACCACGCCGTGATGTTTTTCTCACTCCTTCTAGTGAATGTAATGTAACACACACCCATACAATGCGCACCACCCCGCGATGTTTTTCAGAAACCTATCCTACATTGCCACTGCATGTTCCCTGACCTCCCCATGCTGACCACCCCGCGGTGCTTTTCTCCATCCTACATTGCCACTCACTGCCTATCCTAATTCAGACCCTCCGATTCACACCACCCCGTGTTGTTTTTCTCACTCGTACTAGTGAATGTAATGTAACACACACCCATACAATGCGCACCACCCCGTGATGTTTTTCTCACTCCTACTAGTGAATGTAATGTAACACACACCCATACAATGCGCACTACCCCGCGATCTTTTTCAGAAACCTATCCTACATTGCCACTGCATGTTCCCTGACCTCCCCATGCTGACCACCCCGCGGTGCTTTTCTCCATCCTACATTGCCACTCACAGCCAATCCTAATTCAGACACTCCGATTCACACCACCCCGTGATGTTTTTCTCACTCCTACTAGTGAATGTAATGTAACACACACCCATACAATGCGCACCACCCCGTGATGTTTTTCTCACTCCTTCTAGTGAATGTAATGTAACACACACCCATAAAATGCGCACCACCCTGAGATGTTTTTCCGAAACCTATCCTACATTGCCACTGCATGTTCCCTGACCTCCCCATGCTGACCACCCCGCGGTGCTTTTCTCCATCCTACATTGCCACTCACTGCCTATCCTAATTCAGACCCTCCGATTCACACCACACCGTGATGTTTTTCTCACTCGTACTAGTGAATGTAATGTAACACACACCCATACAATGCGCACCACCCCGTGATGTTTTTCTCACTCCTACTAGTGAATGTAATGTAACACACACCCATACAATGCGCACCACCCCGTGATGTTTTTCTCACTCCTACTAGTGAATGTAATGTAACACACACCCATACAATGCGCACCACCCCGCGATGTTTTTCAGAAACCTATCCTACATTGCCACTGCATGTTCCCTGACCTCCCCATGCTGACCACCCCGCGGTGCTTTTCTCCATCCTACATTGCCACTCACTGCCTATCCTAATTCAGACCCTCCGATTCACACCACCCCGTGATGTTTTTCTCACTCCTACTAGTGAATGTAATGTAACACACACCCATACAATGCGCAACACCCCGTGATGTTTTTCTCCCTCCTTCTAGTGAATGTAATGTAACACACACCCATACAATGCGCACCACCCCGCGATGTTTTTCAGAAACCTATCCTACATTGCCACTGCATGTTCCCTGACCTCCCAATGCTGACCACCCCGCGGTGCTTTTCTCCATCCTACATTGCCACTCACTGCCTATCCTAATTCAGACCCTCCGATTCACACCACCCCGTGATGTTTTTCTCACTCCTACTAGTGAATGTAATGTAACACACATCCATACAATGCGCACCACCCCGTGATGTTTTTCCCACTCCTACTAGTGAATGTAATGTAACACACACCCATACAATGCGCACCACCCCGCGATGTTTTTCAGAAACCTATCCTACATTGCCACTGCATGTTCCCTGACCTCCCCATGCTGACCACCCCACGGTGCTTTTCTCCATCCTACATTGCCACTCACTGCCTATCCTAATTGAGACCCTCCGATTCACACCACCCCGTGATGTTTTTCTCACTCCTACTAGTGAATGTAATGTAACACACACCCATACAATGCGCACCACCCCGTGATGTTTTTCTCACTCCTACTAGTGAATGTAATGTAACACACACCCATAAAATGCGCACCACCCCGAGATGTTTTTCCGAAACCTATCCTACATTGCCACTGCATGTTCCCTGACCTCCCCATGCTGACCACCCCGCGGTGCTTTTCTCCATCCTACATTGCCACTCACTGCCTATCCTAATTCAGACCCTCCGATTCACACCACCCCGTGATGTTTTTCTCACTCGTACTAGTGAATGTAATGTAACACACACCCATACAGTGCGCACCACCCCGTGATGTTTTTCTCACTCCTACTAGTGAATGTAATGTAACACACACCCATACAATGCGCACCACCCCGAGATGTTTTTCCGAAACCTATCCTACATTGCCACTGCATGTTCCCTGACCTCCCCATGCTGACCACCCCGCGGTGCTTTTCTCCATCCTACATTGCCACTCACTGCCTATCCTAATTCAGACCCTCCGATTCACACCACTCCGTGATGTTTTTCTCACTCCTACTAGTGAATGTAATGTAACACACACCCATACAATGCGCACCACCCCGTGATGTTTTTTTCACTCCTACTTGTGAATGTAATGTAGCACACACCCATACAATGCGCACCACCCCTCGATGTTTTTCAGAAACCTATCCTACATTGCCACTGCATGTTCCCTGACCTCCCCATGCTGACCACCCCGCGGTGCTTTTCTCCATCCTACATTGCCACTCACTGCCTATCCTAATTCAGACCCTCCGATTCACACCACCCCGTGATGTTTTTCTCACTCCTACTAGTGAATGTAATGTAACACACACCCATACAATGCGCACCACACCGTGATGTTTTTCTCACTCCTTCTAGTGAATGTAATGTAACACACACCCATACAATGCGCACCACCCCGCGATGTTTTTCAGAAACCTATCCTACATTGCCACTGCATGTTCCCTGACCTCCCCATGCTGACCACCCCGCGGTGCTTTTCTCCATCCTACATTGCCACTCACTGCCTATCCTAATTCAGACCCTCCGATTCACACCACCCCGTGTTGTTTTTCTCACTCCTACTAGTGAATGTAATGTAACACACACCCATACAATGCGCACCACCCCGTGATGTTTTTCTCACTCCTACTAGTGAATGTAATGTAACACACACCCATACAATGCGCACTACCCCGCGATGTTTTTCAGAAACCTATCCTACATTGCCACTGCATGTTCCCTGACCTCCCCATGCTGACCACCCCGCCGTGCTTTTCTCCATCCTACATTGCCACTCACAGCCAATCCTAATTCAGACACTCCGATTCACACCACCCCGTGATGTTTTTCTCAGTCCTACTAGTGAATGTAATGTAACACACACCCATACAATGCGCACCACCCCGTGATGTTTTTCTCACTCCTACTAGTGAATGTTATGTAACACACACCCATACAATGCGCAAAACCCCGCGATGTTTTTCAGAAACCTATCCTACATTGCCACTGCATGTTCCCTGACCTCCCCATGCTGACCACCCCGCGGTGCTTTTCTCCATCCTACATTGCCACGCACTGCCTATCCTAATTCAGACCCTCCGATTCACATCACCCCATGATGTTTTTCTCACTCCTACTAGTGAATGTAATGTAACACACACCCATACAATGCGCACCACCCCGTGATGTTTTTCTCACTCCTACTAGTGAATGTAATGTAACACACATCCATACAATGCGCACCACCCCGCGATATTTTTCAGAAACCTATCCTACATTGCCACTGCATGTTCCCTGACCTCCCCATGCTGACCACCCCGCGGTGCTTTTCTCCATCCTACATTGCCACTCACTGCCTATCTTAATTCAGACCCTCCGATTCACAACACCCCGTGATGTTTTTCTCACTCCTACTAGTGAATGTAATGTAACACACACCCATAAAATGCGCACCACCCCGCGATGTTTTTCAGAAACCTATCCTACATTGCCACTGCATGTTCCCTGACCTCCCCATGCTGACCACCCCGCGGTGCTTTTCTCCATCCTACATTGCCACTCACTGCCTATCCTAATTCAGACCCTCCGATTCACACCACCCCGTGATGTTTTTCTCACTCGTACTAGTGAATGTAATGTAACACACACCCATACAATGCGCACCACCCCGTGATGTTTTTCTCACTCCTACTAGTGAATGTAATGTAAAACACACCCATACAATGCACACCACCCCGTGATGTTTTTCTCACTCCTACTAGTGAATGTAATGTAACACACACCCATACAATGCGCACCACCCGGCGATGTTTTTCGAAACCTATCCTACATTGCCACTGCATGTTCCCTGACCTCCCCATGCTGACCACCCCGCGGTGCTTTTCTCCATCCCACATTTCCACTCACTGCCTATCCTAATTGAGACCCTCCGATTCACACCACCCCGTGATGTTTTTCTCACTCCTACTAGTGAATGTAATGTAACACACACCCATACAATGCGCACCACCCCGTGATGTTTTTCTCACTCCTACTAGTGAATGTAATGTAACACACACCCATACAATGCGCACCACCCCGTGATGTTTTTCTCACTCCTACTAGTGAATGTAATGTAACACACACCCATACAATGCGCACCACCCCGCGATGTTTTTCAGAAACCTATCCTACATTGCCACTGCATGTTCCCTGACCTCCCCATGCTGACCACCCCGCGGTGCTTTTCTCCATCCTACATTGCCACTCACTGCCTATCCTAATTCAGACCCTCCGATTCACACCACCCCGTGATGTTTTTCTCACTCCTACTAGTGAATGTAATGTAACACACACCCATACAATGCGCACCACGCCGTGATGTTTTTCTCACTCCTTCTAGTGAAAGTAATGTAACACACACCCATACAATGCGCACCACCCCGCGATGTTTTTCAGAAACCTATCCTACATTGCCACTGCATGTTCCCTGACCTCCCCATGCTGACCACCCCGCGGTGCTTTTCTCCATCCTACATTGCCACTCACTGCCTATCCTAATTCAGACCCTCCGATTCACACCACCCCGTGTTGTTTTTCGCACTCCTACTAGTGAATGTAATGTAACACACACCCATACAATGCGCACCACCCCGTGATGTTTTTCTCACTCCTACTAGTGAATGTAATGTAACACACACCCATACAATGCGCACTACCCCGCGATGTTTTTCAGAAACCTATCCTACATTGCCACTGCATGTTCCCTGACCTCCCCATGCTGACCACCCCGCGGTGCTTTTCTCCATCCTACATTGCCACTCACAGCCAATCCTAATTCAGACACTCCGATTCACACCACCCCGTGATGTTTTTCTCACTCCTACTAGTGAATGTAATGTAACACACACCCATACAATGCGCACTACCCCGTGATGTTTTTCTCACTCCTACTAGTGAATGTTATGTAACACACACCCATACAATGCGCACCACCCCGCGATGTTTTTCAGAGACCTATCCTACATTGCCACTGCATGTTCCCTGACCTCCCCATGCTGACCACCCCGCGGTGCTTTTCTCCATCCTACATTGCCACTCACTGCCTATCCTAATTCAGACCCTCCAATTCACACCACCCCGTGATGTTTTTCTCACTCCTACTAGTGAATGTAATGTAACACACACCCATACAATGCGCACCACCCCGGGATGTTTTTCTCACTCCTTCTAGTGAATGTAATGTAACACACACCCATACAATGCGCACCAACCCGCGATGTTTTTCAGAAACCTATCCTACATTGCCACTGCATGTTCTCTGACCTCCCCATGCTGACCACCCCGCGGTGCTTTTCTCCATCCTACATTGCCACTCACTGCCTATCCTAATTCAGACCCTCCGATTCACACCACCCCGTGATGTTTTTCTCACTCCTACTAGCGAATGTAATGTAACACACATCCATACAATGCGCACCACCCCGTGATGTTTTTCCCACTCCTACTAGTGAATGTAATGTAACACACACCCATACAATGCGCACCACCCCGCGATGTTTTTCAGAAACCTATCCTACATTGCCACTGCATGTTCCCTGACCTCCCCATGCTGACCACCCCGCGGTGCTTTTCTCCATCCTACATTGCCACTCACTGCCTATCCTAATTCAGACCCTCCGATTCACACCACCCCGTGATGTTTTTCTCACTCCTACTAGTGAATGTAATGTAACACACACCCATACAATGCGCACCACCCCGTGATGTTTTTCCCACTCCTACTAGTGAATGTAATGTAACACACACCCATAAAATGCGCACCACCCCGAGATGTTTTTCCGAAACCTATCCTACATTGCCACTGCATGTTCCCTGACCTCCCCATGCTGACCACCCCGCGGTGCTTTTCTCCATCCTACATTGCCACTCACTGCCTATCCTAATTCAGACCCTCCGATTCACACCACCCCGTGATGTTTTTCTCACTCGTACTAGTGAATGTAATGTAACACACACCCATACAATGCGCACCACCCCGTGATGTTTTTCTCACTCCTACTAGTGAATGTAATGTAACACACACCCATACAATGCGCACCACCCCGAGATGTTTTTCCGAAACCTATCCTACATTGCCACTGCATGTTCCCTGACCTCCCCATGCTGACCACCCCGCGGTGCTTTTCTCCATCCTACATTGCCACTCACTGCCTATCCTAATTCAGACCCTCAGATTCAAACCACTCCGTGATGTTTTTCTCACTCCTACTAGTGAATGTAATGTAACACACACCCATACAATGCGCACCACCCCGTGATGTTTTTCTCACTCCTACTTGTGAATGTAATGTAGCACACACCCATACAATGCGCACCACCCCGCGATGTTTTTCAGAAACCTATCCTACATTGCCACTACATGTTCCCTGACCTCCCCATGCTGACCACCCCGCGGTGCTTTTCTCCATCCTACATTTCCACTCACTGCCTATCCTAATTCAGACCCTCCGATTCACACCACCCCGTGATGTTTTTCTCACTCCTACTAGTGAATGTAATGTAACACACACCCATACAATGCGCACCACGCCGTGATGTTTTTCTCACTCCTTCTAGTGAATGTAATGTAACACACACCCATACAATGCGCACCACCCCGCGATGTTTTTCAGAAACCTATCCTACATTGCCACTGCATGTTCCCTGACCTCCCCATGCTGACCACCCCGCGGTGCTTTTCTCCATCCTACATTGCCACTCACTGACTATCCTAATTCAGACACTCAGATTCACACCACCCCGTGTTGTTTTTCTCACTCCTACTAGTGAATGTAATGTAACACACACCCATACAATGCGCACCACCCCGTGATGTTTTTCTCACTCCTACTAGTGAATGTAATGTAACACACACCCATACAATGCGCACTACCCCGCGATGTTTTTCAGAAACCTATCCTACATTGCCACTGCATGTTCCCTGAACTCCCCATGCTGACCACCCCGCGGTGCTTTTCTCCATCCTACATTGCCACTCACAGCCAATCCTAATTCAGACACTCCGATTCACACCACCCCGTGATGTTTTTCTCACTCCTACTAGTGAATGTAATGTAACACACACCCATACAATGCGCACCACCCCGTGATGTTTTTCTCACTCCTACTAGTGAATGTTATGTAACACACACCCATACAATGCGCACCACCCCGCGATGTTTTTCAGAAACCTATCCTACATTGCCACTGCATGTTCCCTGACCTCCCCATGCTGACAACCCCGCGGTGCTTTTCTCCATCCTACATTGCCACTCACTGCCTATCCTAATTCAGACCCTCCGATTCACACCACCCCGTGATGTTTTTCTCACTCCTACTAGTGAATGTAATGAAACACACACCCATACAATGCACACCACCCCGTGATGTTTTTCTCACTCCTACTAGTGAATGTAATGTAACACACACCCATACAATGCACACCACCCCGTGATGTTTTTCAGAAACCTATCCTACATTGCCACTGCATGTTCCCTGACCTCCCCATGCTGACCACCCCGCGGTGCTTTGCTCCATCCTACATTGCCACTCACTGCCTATCCTAATTCAGACCCTCCGATTCACACCACCCCGGGATGTTTTTCTCACTCCTACTAGTGAATGTAATGTAACACACACCCGTACAATGCGCACCACCCCGTGATGTTTTTCTCACTCCTACGAGTGAATGTAATGTAACACACACCCATACAATGCGCACCACCCCGCGATGTTTTTCAGAAACCTATCCTACATTGCCACTGCATGTTCCCTGACCTCCCCATGCTGACCACCCCGCGGTGCTTTTCTCCATCCTACATTGCCACTCACTGCCTATCCTAATTCAGACCCTCCGATTCACACCACCCCGTGATGTTTTTCTCACTCCTACTAGTGAATGTAATGTAACACACACCCATACAATGCGCACCTCCCCGTGATGTTTTTCTCACTCCTACTAGTGAATGTAATGTAACACACACCCATACAATGCGCACCACCCCGAGATGTTTTTCAGAAACCTATCCTACATTGCCACTGCATGTTCCCTGACCTCCCCATGCTGACCACCCCACGGTGCTTTTCTCCATCCTACATTGCCACTCACTGCCTATCCTAATTCAGACCCTTCGATTCACACCACCCCGTGATGTTTTTCTCACTCCTACTAGTGAATGTAATGTAACACACACCCATACAATGCGCACCACCCCGTGATGTTTTTCTCACTCCTACTAGTGAATGTAATGTAGCACACACCCATACAATGTGCACCACCCCGCGATGTTTTTCAGAAACCTATCCTACATTGCCACTGCATGTTCCCTGACCTCCCCATGCTGACCACCCCGCGGTGCTTTTCTCCATCCTACATTGCCACTCACTGCCTATCCTAATTCAGACCCTCCGATTCACACCACCCCGTGATGTTTTTCTCACTCCTACTAGTGAATGTAATGTAACACACACCCATACAATGCGCACCACCAAATGATGTTTTTCTCACTCCTTCTAGTGAATGTAATGTAACACACACCCATACAATGCGCACCACCCCGCGATGTTTTTCAGAAACCTATCCTACATTGCCACTGCATGTTCCCTGACCTCCCCATGCTGACCACCCCGCGGTGCTTTTCTCCATCCTACATTGCCACTCACTGCCTATCCTAATTCAGACGCTCCGATTCACACCACCCCGTGTTGTTTTTCTCACTCCTACTAGTGAATGTAATGTAACACACACCCATACAATGCGCACCACACCGTGATGTTTTTCTCACTCCTACTAGTGAATGTAATGTAACACACACCCATACAATGCGCACTACCCCGCGATGTTTTTCAGAAACCTATCCTACATTGCCACTGCATGTTCCCTGACTTCCCCATGCTGACCACCCTGCGGTGCTTTTCTCCATCCTACTTTGCCACTCACTGCCTATCCTAATTCAGACCCTCCGATTCACACCACCCCATGATGTTTTTCTCACTCCTACTAGTGAATGCAATGTAACACACACCCATACGATGCGCACCACCCCGCGATGTTTTTCAGAAACCTATCCTACATTGCCACTGCATGTTCCCTGACCTCCCCATGCTGACCACCCCGCGGTGCTTTTCTCCATCCTACATTGCCACTCACTGCCTATCCTAATTCAGACCCTCCGATTCACACCACCCCGTGATGTTTTTCTCACTCCTACTAGTGAATGTAACGTAACACACACCCATACAATGCGCACTACCCCGTGATGTTTTTCCCACTCCTACTAGTGAATGTAATGTAACACACACCCATATAATGCGCACCACCCCGCGATGTTTTTCAGAAACCTATCCTACATTGCCACTGCATGTTCCCTGACCTCCCCATGCTGACCACCCCACGGTGCTTTTCTCCATCCTACGTTGCCACTCACTGCCTATCCTAATTCAGACCCTCCGATTCACACCACCCCGTGATGTTTTTCTCACTTCTACTAGTGAATGTAATGTAACACACACCCATACAATGCGCACCACACCGTGATGTTTTTCTCACTCCTACTAATGAATGTAATGTAACACACACCCATACAATGCGCACCACCCCGCGATGTTTTTCAGAAACCTATCCTACATTGCCAACTGCATGTTCCCTGACCTCCCCATGCTGACCACCCCGCGGTGCTTTTCTCCATCCTACATTGCCACTCACTGCCTATCCTAATTCAGACCCTCCGATTCACACCTCCCCGTGATGTTTTTCTCACTCCTACTAGTGAATGTAATGTAACACACACCCATACAATGCGCACCACCCCGTGATGTTTTTCTCACTCCTACTAGTGAATGTAATGTAACACACACCCATACAATGCGCACCACCCCGCGATGTTTTTCAGAAACCTATCCTACCTTGCCACTGCATGTTCCCTGACCTCCCCATGCTGACCACCCCGCGGTGCTTTTCTCCATCCTACATTGCCACTCACTGCCTATCCTAATTCAGACCCTCCGATTCACACCACCCCGTGATGTTTTTCTCACTCCTACTAGTGAATGTAATGTAACACACACCCATACAATGCGCACCACCCCGTGATGTTTTTCTCACTCCTACTTGTGAATGTAATGTAGCACACACCCATACAATGCGCACCACCCCGCGATGTTTTTCAGAATCCTATCCTACATTGCCACTGCATGTTCCCCGACCTCCCCATGCTGACCACCCCGCGGTGCTTTTCTCCATCCTACATTGCCACTCACTGCCTATCCTAATTCAGACCCTCCGATTCACACCACCCCGTGATGTTTTTCTCACTCCTACTAGTGAATGTAATGTAACACACACCCATACAATGCGCACCACGCCGTGATGTTTTTCTCACTCCTTCTAGTGAATGTAATGTAACACACACCCATACAATGCGCACCACCCCGCGATGTTTTTCAGAAACCTATCCTACATTGCCACTGCATGTTCCCTGACCTCCCCATGCTGACCACCCCGCGGTGCTTTTCTCCATCCTACATTGCCACTCACTGCCTATCCTGATTCAGACCCTCCGATTCACACCACCCCGTGTTGTTTTTCTCACTCCTACTAGTGAATGTAATGTAACACACACCCATACAATGCGCACTACCCCGTGATGTTTTTCCCACTCCTACTAGTGAATGTAATGTAACACACACCCATATAATGCGCACCACCCCGCGATGTTTTTCAGAAACCTATCCTACATTGCCACTGCATGTTCCCTGACCTCCCCATGCTGACCACCCCACGGTGCTTTTCTCCATCCTACGTTGCCACTCACTGCCTATCCTAATTCAGACCCTCCGATTCACACCACCCCGTGATGTTTTTCTCACTTCTACTAGTGAATGTAATGTAACACACACCCATACAATGCGCACCACACCGTGATGTTTTTCTCACTCCTTCTAGTGAATGTAATGTAACACACACCCATACAATGCGCACCACCCCGCGATGTTTTTCCGAAACCTATCCTACATTGCCACTGCATGTTCCCTGACCTCCCCATGCTGACCACCCCGCGGTGCTTTTCTCCAACCTACATTGCCACTCACTGCCTTTCTTAATTCAGACACTCCTATTCACACCACCCCGTGATGTTTTTCTCACTCCTACTAGTGAATGTAATGTAACACACACCCATACAATGCGCACCACCCCGTGATGTTTTTCTCACTCCTACTAGTGAATGTAATGTAACACACACCCATACAATGCGCACCACCCCGCGATGTTTTTCAGAAACCTATCCTACATTGCCACTGCATGTTCCCTGACCTCTCCATGCTGACCACCCCGCGGTGCTTTTCTCCATCCTACATTGCCACTCACTGCCTATCCTAATTCAGACCCTCCGATTCACACCACCCCGTGATGTTTTTCTCACTCCTACTAGTGAATGTAATGTAACACACACCCATACAATGCACACCACCCCGTGATGTTTTTCTCACTCCTACTAGTGAATGTAATGTAACACACACCCATACAATGCGCACCACCCCGCGATGTTTTTTAGAAACCTATCCTACATTGCCACTGCATGTTCCCTGACCTCCCCATGCTGACCACCCCGCCGTGCTTTTCTCCATCCTACATTGCCACTCACTGCCTTTCTTAATTCAGACACTCCTATTCACACCACCCCGTGATGTTTTTCTCACTCCTACTAGTGAATGTAATGTAACACACACCCATACAATGCGCACCACCCCGTGATGTTTTTCTCACTCCTACTAGTGAATGTAATGTAACACACACCCATAAAATGCGCACCAACCCGAGATGTTTTTCCGAAACCTATCTTACATTGCCACTGCATGTTGCCTGACCTCCCCATGCTGACCACCAAGCGGTGCTTTTCTCCATCCTACATTGCCACTCACTGCCTATCCTAATTCAGACCCTCCGATTCACACCACCCCGTGATGTTTTTCCCACTCCTACTAGTGAATGTAATGTAACACACACGCATACAATGCGCACCACCCCGCGATGTTTCTCAGAAACCTATCCTACATTGCCACTGTATGTTCCCTGACCTCCCCATGCTGACCACCCCATGGTGCTTTTCTCCATCCTACATTGCCACTCACTGCCTATCCTAATTCAGACCCTCCGATTCACACCACCCCGTGGTGTTTTTCTCACTCCTACTAGTGAATGTAATGTAACACACACCCATACAATGCGCAACACCCCGTGATGTTTTTCTCACTCCTACTAATGAATGTAATGTAACACACACCCATACAATGCGCACCACCCCGCGATGTTTTTCAGAAACCTATCATACATTGCCACTGCATGTTCCCTGACCTCCCCATGCTGACCACCCCGCGGTGCTTTTCTCCATCCTACATTGCCACTCACTGCCTATCCTAATTCAGACCCTCCGATTCACACCACCCCGGGATGTTTTTCTCACTCCTACTAGTGAATGTAATGTAACACACACCCATACAATGCGCACCACCCCGTGATGTTTTTCTCACTCCTACTAGTGAATGTAATGTAACACACACCCATACAATGCGCACCACCCCATGATGTTTTTCTCACTCCTACTAGTGAATGTAATGTAACACACACCCATACAATGCGCACCACCCCGCTATGTTTTTCAGAAACCTATCCTACATTGCCACTGCATGTTCCCTGACCTCCCCATGCTGACCACCCCGCGGTGCTTTTCTCCATCCTACATTGCCACTCACTGCCTATCCTAATTCAGACCCTCCGATTCACACCACTCCGTTATGTTTTTCTCACTCCTACTAGTGAATGTAATGTAACACACACCCATACAATGCGCACCACCCCGTGATGTTTTTCTCACTCCTACTTGTGAATGTAATGTAGCACACACCCATACAATGCGCACCACCCAGCGATGTTTTTCAGAAACCTATCCTACATTGCCACTGCATGTTCCCTGACCTCCCAATGCTGACCACCCCGCGGTGCTTTTCTCCATCCTACATTGCCACTCACTGCCTATCCTAATTCAGACCCTCCAATTCACACCACCCCGTGATGTTTTTCTCACTCCTACTAGTGAATGTAATGTAACACACACCCATACAATGCGCACCACCCCGTGATGTTTTTCTCACTCCTACTAGTGAATGTAATGTAACACACACCCATACAATGCGCACCACCCCGCGATGTTTTTCAGAAACCTATCCTACATTGCCACTGCATGTTCCCTGACCTCCCGATGCTGACCACCCCGCGGTGCTTTTCTCCATCCTACATTGCCACTCACTGCCTATCCTAATTCAAACCCTCCGATTCACACCACCCCGTGATGTTTTTCTTACTCCTACTAGTGAATGTAATGTAACACACACCCATACAATGCGCACCACCCCGAGATGTTTTTCCGAAACCTATCCTACATTGCCACTGCATGTTCCCTGACCTCCCCATGCTGACCACCCCGCGGTGCTTTTCTCCATCCTACATTGCCACTCACTGCCTTTCTTAATTCAGACACTCCTATTCACACCACCCCGTGATGTTTTTCTCACTCCTACTAGTGAATGTAATGTAACACACACCCATACAATGCGCACCACCCCGTGATGTTTTTCTCACTCCTACTAGTGAATGTAATGTAACACACACCCATACAATGCGCACCACCCCGCGATGTTATTCAGAAACCTATCCTACATTGCCACTGCATGTTCCCTGACCTCTCCATGCTGACCACCCCGCGGTGCTTTTCTCCATCCTACATTGCCACTCACTGCCTATCCTAATTCAGACCCTCCGATTCACACCACCCCGTGATGTTTTTCTCACTCCTACTAGTGAATGTAATGTAACACACACCCATACAATGCGCACCACCCCGTGATGTTTTTCTCACTCCTACTAGTGAATGTAATGTAACACACACCCATACAATGCGCACCACCCCGCGATGTTTTTCAGAAACCTATCCTACATTGCCACTGCATGTTCCCTGACCTCCCCATGCTGACCACCCCGCGGTGCTTTTCTCCATCCTACATTGCCACTCACTGCCTATCCTAATTCAGACCCTCCGATTCACACCACCCCGTGATGTTTTTCCCACTCCTACTAGTGAATGTAATGTAACACACACCCATACAATGCCCACCACCCCCGCGATGTTTTTCAGAAACCTACCTACATTGCCACTGCATGTAACCTGACTTCCCCATGCTGACCATCCCGCGGTGCTTTTCTCCATCCTACATTGCCACTCACTGCCTATCCTAATTCAGACCCTCCGATTCACACCACCCCGTGATGTTTTTCTCACTCCTACTAGTGAATGTAATGTAACACACACCCATACAATGCGCACCACCCCGTGATGTTTTTCTTACTCCTACTAGTGAATGTAATGTAACACACACCCATACAATGCGCACCACCCCGCGATATTTTTCAGAAACCTATCCTACATTGCCACTGCATGTTCCCTGACCTCCCCATGCTGACCACCCCGCTGTGCTTTTCTCCATCCTACATTGCCACTCACTGCCTATCCTAATTCAGACCCTCCGATTCACACCACCACGTGATGTTTTTCTCACTCCTACTAGTGAATGTAATGTAACACACACCCATACAATGCGCACCACCCCGTGATGTTTTTCTCACTCCTACTAGTGAATGTAATGTAACACACACCCATACAATGCGCACCACCCGGTGATGTTTTTCTCACTCCTACTAGTGAATGTAATGTAACACACACCCATACAATGCGCACCACCCCGTGCTGTTTTTCTCACTCCTACTAGTGAATGTAATGTAACACACACCCATACAATGCGCACCACCCGGTGATGTTTTTCTCACTCCTACTAGTGAATGTAATGTAACACACACCCGTACAATGCCCACCACCCAGTGATGTTTTTCTCACTCCTACTAGTGAATGTAATGTAACACACACCCATACAATGCGCACCACCCCATGATGTTTTTCTCACTCCTACTAGTGAATGTAATGTAACACACACCCATACAATGCACACCACCCCGCGATATTTTTCAGAAACCTATCCTACATTGCCACTTCATGGTCGCTGAGCTCCCCATGCTGACCACGCCGCGGTGCTTTTCTCCATCCTACATTGCCACTCACTGCCTATCCTAATTCAGACCATCCGATTCACACCACCCCGTGATGTTTTTCTCACTCCTACTAGTGAATGTAATGTAACAAACACCCAAACAATGCGCACCACCCCGTGATGTTTTTCTCACTCCTACTAGTGAATGTAATGTAACACACACCCATACAATGCGCACCACCCCGCGATGTTTTTCAGAAACCTATCCTACATTGCCACTGCATGTTCCCTGACCTCCCCATGCTGACCACCCCGCGGTGCTTTTCTCCATCCTACATTGCCACTCACTGCCTATCCTAATTCAGACCCTCCGATTCACACCACCCCGTGATGTTTTTCTCACTCCTACTAGTGAATGTAATGTAACACACACCCATATAATGCGCACCACCCCGTGATGTTTTTCTCACTCCTACTAGTGAATGTAATGTAACACACACCCATACAATGCTCAAAACCCCGCGATGGTTTTCAGAAACCTATCCTACATTGCCACTGCATGTTCCCTGACCTCCCCATGCTGACCACCCCGCGGTGCTTTTCTCCATCCTACATTGCCACTCACTGCCTATCCTAATTCAGACCCTCCGATTCACACCACCCCGTGATGTTTTTCTCACTCCTACTAGGGAATGTAATGTAACACACACCCATACAATGCGCACCACCCGGTGATGTTTTTCTCACTCCTACTAGTGAATGTAATGTAACACACACCCGTACAATGCCCACCACCCCGTGATGTTTTTCTCACTCCTACTAGTGAATGTAATGTAACACACACCCATACAATGCGCACCACCCCATGATGTTTTTCTCACTCCTACTAGTGAATGTAATGTAACACACACCCATACAATGCACACCACCCCGCGATATTTTTCAGAAACCTATCCTACATTGCCAATTCATGGTCGCTGAGCTCCCCATGCTGACCACGCCGCGGTGCTTTTCTCCATCCTACATTGCCACTCACTGCCTATCCTAATTCAGACCATCCGATTCACACCACCCCGTGATGTTTTTCTCACTCCTACTAGTGAATGTAATGTAACAAACACCCATACAATGCGCACCACCCCGTGATGTTTTTCTCACTCCTACTAGTGAATGTAATGTAACACACACCCATACAATGCGCTCCACCCCGCGATGTTTTTCAGAAACCTATCCTACATTGCCACTGCATGTTCCCTGACCTCCCCATGCTGACCACCCCGCGGTGCTTTTCTCCATCCTACATTTCCACTCACTGCCTATCCTAATTCAGACCCTCCGATTCACACCACCCCGTGATGTTTTTCTCACTCCTACTAGTCAATGTAATGTAACACACACCCATACAATGCGCACCACCCCGTGATGTTTTTCTCACTTCTACTAGTGAATGTAATGTAACACACACCCATACAATGCACACCACCCCGCGATGTTTTTCAGAAACCTATCCTACATTGCCACTGCATGTTCCCTTACCTCCCCATGCTGACCACCCCGCGGTGCTTTTCTCCATCCTACATTGCCACTCACTGCCTATCCTAATTCAGACCCTCCGATTCACACCACCCCGTGATGTTTTTCTCACTCCTACTAGGGAATGTAATGTAACACACACCCATACAATGCGCACCACCCCGTGATGTTTTTCTCACTCCTACTAGTGAATGTAATGTAACACACACCCATACAATGCGCACCACCCCGCGATGTTTTTCAGAAACCTATCCTACATTGCCACTGCATGTTCCCTGACCTCCCCATGCTGACCACCCCGCGGTGCTTTTCTCCATCCTACATTGAGACTCACTGCCTATCCTAATTCAGACCCTCCGATTCACACCACCCCGTGATGTTTTTCTCACTCCTACTAGTGAATGTAATGTAACACACACCCATACAATGCGCACCACCCCGTGATGTTTTTCTCACTCCTACTAGTGAATGTAATGTAACACACACCCATACAATGCTCAAAACCCCGCGATGGTTTTCAGAAACCTATCCTACATTGCCACTCCATGTTCCCTGACCTCCCCATGCTGACCACCCCGCGGTGCTTTTCTCCATCCTACATTGCCACTAACTGCCTATCCTAATTCAGACCCTCCGATTCACACCACCCCGTGATGTTTTTCTCACTCCTACTAGGGAATGTAATGTAACACACACCCATACAATGCGCACCACCCCGTGATGTTTTTCTCACTCCTACTAGTGAATGTAATGTAACACACACCCATACAATGCGCACCACCCCGCGATGTTTTTCAGAAACCTATCCTACATTGCCACTGCATGGTCGCTGAGCTCCCCATGCTGACCACCCCGCGGTGCTTTTCTCCATCCTACATTGCCACTCACTGCCTATCCTAATTCAGACCCTCCGATTCACACCACCCCGTTATGTTTTTCTCACTCCTACTAGTGAATGTAATGTAACACACACCCATACAATGCGCACCACCCCGTGATGTTTTTCTCACTCCTACTAGTGAATGTAATGTAACACACACCCATACAATGCGCACCACCCCGCGATGTTTTTCAGAAACCTATCCTACATTGCCACTGCATGTTCCCTGACCTCCCCATGCTGACCACCCCGCGGTGCTTTTCTCCATCCTACATTGCCACTCACTGCCTATCCTAATTGAGACCCTCTGATTCACACCACCCCGTGATGTTTTTCTCACTCCTACTAGTGAATGTAATGTAACACACACCCATACAATGCGCACCACCCCGTTATGTTTTTCTCACTCCTACTAGTGAATGTAATGTAACACACACCCATACAATGCGCACCACCCGGTGATGTTTTTCTCACTCCTACTAGTGAATGTAATGTAACACACACCCGTACAATGCCCACCACCCCGTGATGTTTTTCTCACTCCTACTAGTGAATGTAATGTAACACACACCCATACAATGCGCACCACCCCGTGATGTTTTTCTCACTCCTACTAGTGAATGTAATGTAACACACACCCATACAATGCGCACCACCCCGCGATGTTTTTCAGAAACCTATCCTACATTGACACTGCATGTTCCCTGACCTCCCCATGCTGACCACCCCGCGGTGCTTTTCTCCATCCTACATTGCCACTCACTGCCTATCCTAATTCAGACCCTCCAATTCACACCACCCCGTGATGTTTTTCTCACTCCTACTAGTGAATGTAATGTAACACACACCAATACAATGCGCACCACCCCATGATGTTTTTCTCACTCCTACTAGTGAATGTAATGTAACACACACCCATACAATGGGCAAAACCCCGCGATGGTTTTCAGAAACCTATCCTACATTGCCACTGCATGTTCCCTGACCTCCCCATGCTGACCACCCCGCGGTGCTTTTCTCCATCCTACATTGCCACTCACTGCCTATCCTAATTCAGACCCTCCGATTCACACCACCCCGTGATGTTTTTCTCACTCCTACTAGGGAATGTAATGTAACACACACCCATACAATGCGCACCACCCCGTGATGTTTTTCTCACTCCTACTAGTGAATGTAATGTAACACACACCCATACAATGCGCACCACCCCGCGATGTTTTTCAGAAACCTATCCTACATTGCCACTGCATGGTCGCTGAGCTCCCCATGCTGACCACCCCGCGGTGCTTTTCTCCATCCTACATTGCCACTCACTGCCTATCCTAATTCAGACCCTCGGATTCACACCACCCCGTGATGTTTTTCTCACTCCTACTAGTGAATGTAATGTAACACACACCCATACAATGCGCACCACCCCGCGATGTTTTTCAGAAACCTATCCTACATTGCCACTGCATGTTCCCTGGCTTCCCCATGCTGACCACCCCGCGGTGCTTTTCTCCATCCTACATTGCCACTCACTGCCTATCCTAATTCAGACCCTCCGATTCACACCACCCCGTGATGTTTTTCTCACTCCTATTAGTGAATGTAATGTAACACACACCCATACAATGCGCAACACCCCGTGATGTTTTTCTGCCTGCTACTAGTGAATGTAATGTAACACACACCCATACAATGCGCACCACCCGGCGATGTTTTTCAGAAACCTATCCTACATTGCCACTGCATGTTCCCTGACCTCCCCATGCTGACCACCCCGCTGTGCTTTTCTCCATCCTACATTGCCACTCACTGCCTCTCCTAATTCAGACACTCCGATTCACACCACCCCGTCATGTTTTTCTCACTCCTACTAGTGAATGTAATGTAACACACACCCATACAATGCGCACCACCCCGTGATGTTTTTCTCACTCCTACTAGTGAATTTAATGTAACACACACCCATACAATGCGCACCACCCCATGATGTTTTTCTCACTCCTACTAGTGAATGTAATGTAACACACACCCATACAATGCGCACCACCCCGTGATGTTTTTCTCACTCCTACTAGTGAATGTAATGTAACACACACCCATACAATGCGCACCACCCGGTGATGTTTTTCTCACTCCTACTAGTGAATGTAATGTAACACACACCCATACAATGCGCACCACCCCGCGATGTTTTTCAGAAACCTATCCTACATTGACACTGCATGTTCCCTGACCTCCCCATGCTGACCACCCCGCGGTGCTTTTCTCCATCCTACATTGCCACTCACTGCCTATCCTAATTCAGACCCTCCGATTCACACCACCCCGTGATGTTTTTCTCACTCCTACTAGTGAATGTAATGTAACACACACCCATACGATGCGTACCACCACGTGATATTTTTCTCACTCCTACTAGTGAATGTAATGTAACACACACCCATACAATGCGCACCACCCCGTGATGTTTTTCTCACTCCTACTAGTGAATGTAATGTAACACACACCCATACAATGCGCACCACCCGGTGATGTTTTTCTCACTCCTACTAGTGAATGTAATGTAACACACACCCGTACAATGCCCACCACCCCGTGATGTTTTTCTCACTCCTACTAGTGAATGTAATGTAACACAGACCCATACAATGCGCACCACCCCGTGATGTTTTTCTCACTCCTACTAGTGAATGTAATGTAACACACACCCATACAATGCGCACCACCCCGCGATGTTTTTCAGAAACCTATCCTACATTGACACTGCATGTTCCCTGACCTCCCCATGCTGACCACCCCGCGGTGCTTTTCTCCATCCTACATTGCCACTCACTGCCTATCCTAATTCAGACCCTCCGATTCACACCACCCCGTGATGTTTTTCTCACTCCTACTAGTGAATGTAATGTAACACACACCCATACAATGCGCACCACCCCGTGATGTTTTTCTCACTCCTACTAGTGAATGTAATGTAACACACACCCATACAATGCGCAAAACCCCGCGATGGTTTTCAGAAACCTATCCTACATTGCCACTGCATGTTCCCTGACCTCCCCATGCTGACCACCCCGCTGTGCTTTTCTCCATCCTACATTGCCACTCACTGCCTATCCTAATTCAGACCCTCCGATTCACACCACCCCGTGATGTTTTTCTCACTCCTACTAGCGAATGTAATGTAACACACACCCATACAATGCGCACCACCCCGTGATGTTTTTCTCACACCTACTAGTGAATGTAATGTAACACACACCCATACAATGCGCACCACCCCGCGATGTTTTTCAGAAACCTATCCTACTTTACCACTGCATGGTCGCTGAGCTCCCCATGCTGACCACCCCGCGGTGCTTTTCTCCATCCTACATTGCGACTCACTGCCTATCCTAATTCAGACCCTCCGATTCACACCACCCCGTGATGTTTTTCTCACTCCTACTAGTGAATGTAATGTAACACACACCCATACAATGCGCACCACCCCGCGATGTTTTTCAGAAACCTATCCTACATTGCCACTACATGTTCCCTGGCTTCCCCATGCTGACCACCCCGCGGTGCTTTTCTCCATCCTACATTGCCACTCACTGCCTATCCTAATTCAGACCCTCCGATTCACACTACCCCGTGATGTTTTTCTCACTCCTATTAGTGAATGTAATGTAACACACACCCATACAATGCGCAACACCCCGTGATGTTTTTCTGCCTGCTACTAGTGAATGTAATGTAACACACACCCATACAATGCGCACCACCCCGCGATGTTTTTCAGAAACCTATCCTACATTGCCACTGCATGTTCCCTGACCTCCCCATGCTGACCACCCCGCTGTGCTTTTCTCCATCCTACATTGCCACTCACTGCCTATCCTAATTCAGACACTCCGATTCACACCACCCCATCATGTTTTTCTCACTCCTACTAGTGAATGTAATGTAACACACACCCATACAATGCGCACCACCGCGTGATGTTTTTCTCACTCCTACTAGTGAATTTAATGTAACACACACCCATACAATGCGCACCACCCCATGATGTTTTTCTCACTCCTACTAGTGAATGTAATGTAACACACACCCATACAATGCGCACCACCCCGTGATGTTTTTCTCACTCCTACTAGTGAATGTAATGTAACACACAACCATACAATGCGCACCACCCGGTGATGTTTTTCTCACTCCTACTAGTGAATGTAATGTAACACACACCCATACAATGCGCACCACCCCGCGATGTTTTTCAGAAACCTATCCTACATTGACACTGCATGTTCCCTGACCTCCCCATGCTGACCACCCCGCGGTGCTTTTCTCCATCCTACATTGCCACTCACTGCCTACCCTAATTCAGACCCTCCGATTCACACCACCCCGTGATGTTTTTCTCACTCCTACTAGTGAATGTAATGTAACACACACCCATACGATGCGTACCACCCCGTGATGTTTTTCTCACTCCTACTAGTGAATGTAATGTAACACACACCCATACAATGCGCACCACCCCGTGATGTTTTTCTCACTCCTACTAGTGAATGTAATGTAACACACACCCATACAATGCGCACCACCTGGTGATGTTTTTCTCACTCCTACTAGTGAATGTAATGTAACACACACCCGTACAATGCCCACCACCCCGTGATGTTTTTCTCACTCCTACTAGTGAATGTAATGTAACACACACCCATACAATGCGCACCACCCCGTGATGTTTTTCTCACTCCTACTAGTCAATGTAATGTAACACACACCCATACAATGCGCACCACCCCGCGATGTTTTTCAGAAACCTATCCTACATTGACACTGCATGTTCCCTGACCTCCCCATGCTGACCACCCCGCGGTGCTTTTCTCCATCCTACATTGCCACTCACTGCCTATACTAATTCAGACCCTCCGATTCACACCACCCCGTGATGTTTTTCTCACTCCTACTAGTGAATGTAATGTAACACACACCCATACAATGCGCACCACCCCGTGATGTTTTTCTCACTCCTACTAGTGAATGTAATGTAACACACACCCATACAATGCGCAAAACCCCGCGATGGTTTTCAGAAACCTATCCTACATTGCCACTGCATGTTCCCTGACCTCCCCATGCTGACCACCCCGCGGTGCTTTTCTCCATCCTACATTGCCACTCACTGCCTATCCTAATTCAGACCCTCCGATTCACACCACCCCGTGATGTTTTTCTCACTCCTACTAGGGAATGTAATGTAACACACACCCATACAATGCGCACCACCCCGTGATGTTTTTCTCACACCTACTAGTGAATGTAATGTAACACACACCCATACAATGCGCACCACCCCGCGATGTTTTTCAGAAACCTATCCTACATTGCCACTGCACGGTCGCTGAGCTCCCCATGCTGACCACCCCGCGGTGCTTTTCTCCATCCTACATTGCCACTCACTGCCTATCCTAATTCAGACCCTCCGATTCACACCACCCCGTGATGTTTTTCTCACTCCTACTAGTGAATGTAATGTAACACACACCCATACAATGCGCACCACCCCGCGATGTTTTTCAGAAACCTATCCTACATTGCCACTGCATGTTCCCTGGCTTCCCCATGCTGACCACCCCGCGGTGCTTTTCTCCATCCTACATTGCCACTCACTGCCTATCCTAATTCAGACCCTCCGATTCACACCACCCCGTGATGTTTTTCTCACTCCTATTAGTGAATGTAATGTAACACACACCCATACAATGCGCAACACCCCGTGATGTTTTTCTGCCTGCTACTAGTGAATGTAATGTAACACACACCCATACAATGCGCACCACCCCGCGATGTTTTTCAGAAAACTATCCTACATTGCCACTGCATGTTCCCTGACCTCCCCATGCTGACCACCCCGCTGTGCTTTTCTCCATCCTACATTGCCACTCACTGCCTATCCTAATTCAGACACTCTGATTCACACCACCCCGTCATGTTTTTCTCACTCCTACTAGTGAATGTAATGTAACACAAACCCATACAATGCGCACCACCCCGTGATGTTTTTCTCACTCCTACTAGTGAATTTAATGTAACACACACCCATACAATGCGCACCACCCCATGATGTTTTTCTCACTCCTACTAGTGAATGTAATGTAACACACACCCATACAATGCTCACCACCCCGTGATGTTTTTCTCACTCCTACTAGTGAATGTAATGTAACACACACCCATACAATGCGCACCACCCGGTGATGTTTTTCTCACTCCTACTAGTGAATGTAATGTAACACACACCCATACAATGCGCACCAACCCGCGATGTTTTTCAGAAACCTATCCTACATTGACACTGCATGTTCCCTGACCTCCCCATGCTGACCACCCCGCGGTGCTTTTCTCCATCCTACATGGCCACTCACTGCCTATCCTAATTCAGACCCTCCGATTCACACCACCCCGTGATGTTTTTCTCACTCCTACTAGTGAATGTAATGTAACACACACCCATACGATGCGTACCACCCCGTGATGTTTTTCTCACTCCTACTAGTGAATGTAATGTAACACACACCCATACAATGCGCACCACCCCGTGATGTTTTTCTCACTCCTACTAGTGAATGTAATGTAACACACACCCATACAATGCGCACCACCCGGTGATGTTTTTCTCACTCCTACTAGTGAATGTAATGTAACACACACCCGTACAATGCCCACCACCCCGTGATGTTTTTCTCACTCCTACTAGTGAATGTAATGTAACACACACCCATACAATGCGCACCACCCCGTGATGTTTTTCTCACTCCTACTAGTGAATGTAATGTAACACACACCCATACAATGCGCACCACCCCGCGATGTTTTTCAGAAACCTATCCTACATTGCCACTGCATGTTCCCTGACCTCCCCATGCTGACCACCCCGCGGTGCTTTTCTCCATCCTACATTGCCACTCACTGCCTATCCTAATTCAGACCCTCCGATTCACACCACCCCGTGATGTTTTTCTCACTCCTACTAGTGAATGTAATGTAACACACACCCATACAATGCGCACCACCCCGTGATGTTTTTCTCACTCCTACTAGTGAATGTAATGTAACACACACCCATACAATGCGCAAAACCCCGCGATGGTTTTCAGAAACCTATCCTACATTGCCACTGCATGTTCCCTGACCTCCCCATGCTGACCACCCCGCGGTGCTTTTCTCCATCCTACATTGCCACTCACTGCCTATCCTAATTCAGACCCTCTGATTCACACCACCCCGTGATGTTTTTCTCACTCCTACTAGGGAATGTAATGTAACACACACCCATACAATGCGCACCAGCCCGTGATGTTTTTCTCACTCCTACTAGTGAATGTAATGTAACACACACCCATACAATGCGCACCACCCCGCGATGTTTTTCAGAAACCTATCCTACATTGCCACTGCATGTTCCCTGACCTCCCCATGCTGACCACCCCGTGGTGCTTTTCTCCATCCTACATTGCCACTCACTGCCTATCCTAATTGAGACCCTCCGATTCACACCACCCCGTGATGTTTTTCTCACTCCTACTAGTGAATGCAATGTAACACACACCCATACAATGCGCACCACCCCGTGATGTTTTTCTCACTCCTACTAGTGAATGTAATGTAACACACACCCATACAATGCGCACCACCCGGCGATGTTTTTCAGAAACCTATCCTACATTGCCACTGCATGTTCCCTGGCTTCCCCATGCTGACCACCCCGCGGTGCTTTTCTCCATCCTACATTGCCACTCACTGCCTATCCTAATTCAGACCCTCCGATTCACACCACCCCGTGATGTTTTTCTCACTCCTATTAGTGAATGTAATGTAACACACACCCATACAATGCGCAACACCCCGTGATGTTTTTCTGCCTGCTACTAGTGAATGTAATGTAACACACACCCATACAATGCGCACCACCCCGCGATGTTTTTCAGAAACCTATCCTACATTGCCACTGCATGTTCCCTGACCTCCCCATGCTGACCACCCCGCTGTGCTTTTCTCCATCGTACATTGCCACTCACTGCCTATCCTAATTCAGACACTCCGATTCACACCACCCCGTCATGTTTTTCTCACTCCTACTAGTGAATGTAATGTAACACACACCCATACAATGCGCACCACCCCGTGATGTTTTTCTCACTCCTACTAGTGAATTTAATGTAACACACACCCATACAATGCGCACCACCCCATGATGTTTTTCTCACTCCTACTAGTGAATGTAATGTAACACACACCCATACAATGCGCACCACCCCGTGATGTTTTTCTCACTCCTACTAGTGAATGTAATGTAACACACACCCATACAATGCGCACCACCCGGTGATGTTTTTCTCACTCCTACTAGTGAATGTAATGTAACACACACCCGTACAATGCCCACCACCCCGTGATGTTTTTCTCACTCCTACTAGTGAATGTAATGTAACACACACCCATACAATGCGCACCACCCCATGATGTTTTTCTCACTCCTACTAGTGAAAGTAATGTAACACACACCCATACAATGCGCACCACCCCGCGATGTTTTTCAGAAACCTATCCTACATTGCCACTTCATTGTCTCTGAGCTCCCATGCTGACCACGCCGCGGTGCTTTTCTCCATCCTACATTGCCACTCACTGCCTATCCTAATTCAGACCCTCCGATTCACACCACCCCATGATGTTTTTCTCACTCCTACTAGTGAATGTAATGTAACACACACCCATACAATGCGCACCAGCCCGCGATGTTTTTCAGAAACCTATCCTACATTGGCACTGCATAGTCGCTGAGCTCCCCATGCTGACCACGCCCCGGTGCTTTTCTCCATCCTACATTGCCACTCACTGCCTATCCTAATTCAGACCCTCCGATTCACACCACCCCGTGATGTTTTTCTCACTCCTACTAGTGAATGTAATGTAACACACACCCATACAATGCGCACCACCCCGTGATGTTTTTCTCACTCCTACTAGTGAATGTAATGTAACACACACCCATACAATGCGCACCACCCCGTGATGTTTTTCTCACTCCTACTAGTGAATGTAATGTAACACACACCCGTACAATGCCCAACACCGTGATGTTTTTCTCACTCCTACTAGTGAATGTAATGTAACACACACCCATACAATGCGCACCACCCCATGATGTTTTTCTCACTCCTACTAGTGAATGTAATGTAACACACACGCATACAATGCGCACCATCCCGCGATGTTTTTCAGAAACCTATCCTACATTGCCACTGCATGGGCGCTGAGCTCCCCATGCTGACCACGCCGCGGTGCTTTTCTCCATGCTACATTGCCACTCACTGCCTATCCTAATTCAGACCCTCCGATTCACACCACCCCGTGATGTTTTTCTCACTCCTACTAGTGAATGTAATGTAACACACACCCATACAATGCGCACCACCCCGTGATGTTTTTCTCACTCCTACTAGTGAATGTAATGTAACACACACCCATACAATGCGCTCCACCCCGCGATGTTTTTCAGAAACCTATCCTACATTGCCACTGCATTTTCCCTGACCTCCCCATGCTGACCACACCGCGGTGCTTTTCTCCATCCTACATTTCCACTCACTGCCTATCCTAATTCAGACCCTCCGATTCACACCACCCCGTGATGTTTTTCTCACTCCTACTAGTGAATGTAATGTAACACACACCCATACAATGCGCACCACCCCGTGATGTTTTTCTCACTCCTACTAGTGAATGTAATGTAACACACACCCATACAATGCGCACCACCCCGCGATGTTTTTCAGAAACCTATCCTACATTGACACTGCATGTTCCCTGACCTCCCCATGCTGACCACCCCGCGGTGCTTTTCTCCATCCTACATTGCCACTCACTGCCTATCCTAATTCAGACCCTCCGATTCACACCACCCCGTGATGTTTTTCTCACTCCTACTAGTGAATGTAATGTAACACACACCCATACAATGCGCACCACCCCGTGATGTTTTTCTCACTCCTACTAGTGAATGTAATGTAACACACACCCATACAATGCGCAAAACCCCGCGATGGTTTTCAGAAACCTATCCTACATTGCCACTGCATGTTCCCTGACCTCCCCATGCTGACCACCCCGCGGTGCTTTTCTCCATCCTACATTGCCACTCACTGCCTATCCTAATTCAGACCCTCTGATTCACACCACCCCGTGATGTTTTTCTCACTCCTACTAGGGAATGTAATGTAACACACACCCATACAATGCGCACCACCCCGTGATGTTTTTCTCACTCCTACTAGTGAATGTAATGTAACACACACCCATACAATGCGCACCACCCCGCGATGTTTTTCAGAAACCTATCCTACATTGCCACTGCATGGTCGCTGAGCTCCCCATGCTGACCACCCCGCGGTGCTTTTCTCCATCCTACATTGCCACTCACTGCCTATCCTAATTCAGGCCCTCCGATTCACACCACCCCGTGATGTTTTTCTCACTCCTACTAGTGAATGTAATGTAACACACACCCATACAATGCGCACCACCCCGCGATGTTTTTCAGAAACCTATCCTACATTGCCACTGCATGTTCCCTGACCTCCCCATGCTGACCACCCCGTGGTGCTTTTCTCCATCCTACATTGCCACTCACTGCCTATCCTAATTGAGACCCTCCGATTCACACCACCCCGTGATGTTTTTCTCACTCCTACTAATGAATGCAATGTAACACACACCCATACAATGCGCACCACCCCGTGATGTTTTTCTCACTCCTACTAGTGAATGTAATGTAACACACACCCATACAATGCGCACCACCCCGCGATGTTTTTCAGAAACCTATCCTACATTGCCACTGCATGTTCCCTGGCTTCCCCATGCTGACCACCCCGCGGTGCTTTTCTCCATCCTACATTGCCACTCACTGCCTATCCTAATTCAGACCCTCCGATTCACACCACCCCGTGATGTTTTTCTCACTCCTATTAGTGAATGTAATGTAACACACACCCATACAATGCGCAACACCCCGTGATGTTTTTCTGCCTGCTACTAGTGAATGTAATGTAACACACACCCATACAATGCGCACCACCCCGCGATGTTTTTCAGAAACCTATCCTACATTGCCACTGCATGTTCCCTGACCTCCCCATGCTGACCACCCCGCTGTGCTTTTCTCCATCATACATTGCCACTCACTGCCTATCCTAATTCAGACACTCCGATTCACACCACCCCGTCATGTTTTTCTCACTCCTACTAGTGAATGTAATGTAACACACACCCATACAATGCGCACCACCCGGTGATGTTTTTCTCACTCCTACTAGTGAATGTAATGTAACACACACCCATACAATGCGCACCACCCGGTGATGTTTTTCTCACTCCTACTAGTGAATGTAATGTAACACACACCCGTACAATGCCCACCACCCCGTGATGTTTTTCTCACTCCTACTAGTGAATGTAATGTAACACACACCCATACAATGCGCACCACCCCATGATGTTTTTCTCACTCCTACTAGTGAAAGTAATGTAACACACACCCATACAATGTGCACCACCCCGCGATGTTTTTCAGAAACCTATCCTACATTGCCACTTCATTGTCTCTGAGCTCCCATGCTGACCACGCCACGGTGCTTTTCTCCATCCTACATTGCCACTCACTGCCTATCCTAATTCAGACCCTCCGATTCACACCACTCCGTGATGTTTTTCTCACTACTACTAGTGAATGTAATGTAACACACACCCATACAATGCGCACCACCCCGTGATGTTTTTCTCACTCCTACTAGTGAATGTAATGTAACACACACCCATACAATGCGCACCACCACGCGATGTTTTTCAGAAACCTATCCTACATTGCCACTGCATGTTCCCTGACCTCCCCATGCTGACCACCCCGCGGTGCTTTTCTCCATCCTACATTGCCACTCATTGCCTATCCTAATTGAGACTCTCCCGATTCACACCACCCCGTGATGTTTTTCTCACTCCTACTACTGAATGTAATGTAACACACACCCATACAATGCGCACCACCCCGTGATGTTTTTCTCACTCCTACTAGTGAATGTAATGTAACACACACCAATACAATGCGCACCACCCGGTGATGTTTTTCTCACTCCTACTAGTGAATGAAATGTAACACACACCCGTACAATGCCCACCACCCCGTGATGTTTTTCTCACTCCTACTAGTGAATGTAATGTAACACACACCCATACAATGCGCACCACCCCATGATGTTTTTCTCACTCCTACTAGTGAAAGTAATGTAACACACACCCATACAATGCGCACCACCCCGCGATGTTTTTCAGAAACCTATCCTACATTGCCACTTCATTGTCTCTGATCTCCCATGCTGACCATGCCGCGGTGCTTTTCTCCATCCTACATTGCCACTCACTGCCTTTCCTAATTCAGACCCTCCGATTCACACCACACCGTGATGTTTTTCTCACTCCTACTAGTGAATGTAATGTAACACACACCCATACAATGCGCACCACCCCGTGATGTTTTTCTCACTCCTACTAGTGAATGTAATGTAACACACACCCATACAATGCGCACCACCCCGCGATGTTTTTCAGAAACCTATCCTACATTTCCACTGCATGTTCCCTGACCTCCCCATGCTGACCACCCCGCGGTGCTTTTCTCCATCCTACATTGCCACTCATTGCCTATCCTAATTGAGACCCTCCGATTCACACCACCCCGTGATGTTTTTCTCACTCCTACTACTGAATGTAATGTAACACACACCCATACAATGCGCACCACCCCGTGATGTTTTTCTCACTCTTACTAGTGAATGTAATGTAACACACACCAATACAATGCGCACCACCCCGTGATGTTTTTCTCACTCCTACTAGTGAATGTAATGTAACACACACCCGTACAATGCCCACCACCCCGTGATGTTTTTCTCACTCCTACTAGTGAATGTAATGTAACACACACCCATACAATGCGCACCACCCCATGATGTTTTTCTCACTCCTACTAGTGAAAGTAATGTAACACACACCCATACAATGCGCACCACCCCGCGATGTTTTTCAGAAACCTATCCTACATTGCCACTTCATTGTCTCTGAGCTCCCATGCTGACCACGCCGCGGTGCTTTTCTCCATCCAACATTGCCACTCACTGCCTATCCTAATTCAGACCCTCCGATTCACACCACCCCATGATGTTTTTCTCACTCCTACTAGTGAATGTAATGTAACACACACCCATACAATGCGCACCAGCCCGCGATGTTTTTCAGAAACCTATCCTACATTGGCACTGCATAGTCGCTGAGCTCCCCATGCTGACCACGCCCCTGTGCTTTTCTCCATCCTACATTGCCCCTCACTGCCTATCCTAATTCAGACCCTCCGATTCACACCACCCCGTGATGTTTTTCTCACTCCTACTAGTGAATGTAATGTAACACACACCCATACAATGCGCACCACCCCGTGATGTTTTTCTCACTCCTACTAGTGAATGTAATGTAACACACACCCATACAATGCGCACCACCCTGTGATGTTTTTCTCACTCCTACTAGTGAATGTAATGTAACACACACCCGTACAATGCCCACCACCGTGATGTTTTTCTCACTCCTACTAGTGAATGTAATGTAACACACACCCATACAATGCGCACCACCCCATGATCTTTTTCTCACTCCTACTAGTGAATGTAATGTAACACACACGCATACAATGCGCACCATCCCGCGATGTTTTTCAGAAACCTATCCTACATTGCCACTGCATGGGCGCTGAGCTCCCCATGCTGACCACGCCGCGGTGCTTTTCTCCATCCTACATTGCCACTCACTGCCTATCCTAATTCAGACCCTCCGATTCACACCACCCCGTGATGTTTTTCTCACTCCTACTAGTGAATGTAATGTAACACACACCCATACAATGCGCACCACCCCGTGATGTTTTTCTCACTCCTACTAGTGAATGTAATGTAACACACACCCATACAATGCGCTCCACCCCGCGATGTTTTTCAGAAACCTATCCTACATTGCCACTGCATTTTCCCTGACCTCCCCATGCTGACCACACCGCGGTGCTTTTCTCCATCCTACATTTCCACTCACTGCCTATCCTAATTCAGACCCTCCGATTCACACCACCCCGTGATGTTTTTCTCACTCCTACTAGTGAATGTAATGTAACACACACCCATACAATGCGCACCACCCCGTGATGTTTTTCTCACTCCTACTAGTGAATGTAATGTAACACACACCCATACAATGCGCACCACCCCGCGATGTTTTTCAGAAACCTATCCTACATTGCCACTGCATGTTCCCTGACCTCCCCATGCTGACCACCCCGCGGTGCTTTTCTCCATCCTACATTGCCACTCACTGCCTATCCTAATTCAGACCCTCCGATTCACACCACCCCGTGATGTTTTTCTCACTCCTACTAGTGAATGTAATGTAACACACACCCATAGAATGCGCACCACCCTGTGATGTTTTTCTCACTCCTACTAGTGAATGTAATGTAACACCTACCCATGCAATGCGCACCACCCCGCGATTTTTTCAGAAACCTATCCTACATTGCCACTGCATGTTCCCTGACCTCCCCATGCTGACCACCCCGCGGTGCTTTTCTCCATCCTACATTGCCACTCACTGCCTATCCTAATTCAGAACCTCCGATTTACACCACCCCGTGATGTTTTTCTCACTCCTACTAGTGAATGTAATGTAACACACACCCATACAATGCGCACCACCCCGTGATGTTTTTCTCACTCCTACTAGTGAATGTAATGTAACACACACCCATACAATGCGCACCACGACGCGATGTTTTTCAGAAACCTACCTACATTGCCACTGCATGTTCCCTGACCTCCCCATGCTGACCATCCCGCGGTGCTTTTCTCCATCCTACATTGCCACTCACTGCCTATCCTAATTCAGACCCTCCGATTCACACCACCCCGTGATGTTTTTCTCACTCCTACTAGTGAATGTAATGTAACACATACCCATACAATGCGCACCAACCCGTGATGTTTTTCTCACTCCTATTAGTGAATGTAATGTAACACACACCCATACAATGCGCACCACCACGCGATGTTTTTCAGAAACCTATCCTACATTGCCACTGCATGTTCCCTGACCTCCCCATGCTGACCACCCCGCGGTGCTTTTCTCCATCCTACATTGCCACTCACTGCCTATCCTAATTCAGACCTTCCGATTCACACCACCCCGTGATGCTTTTCTCACTCCTACTAGTGAATGTAATGTAACACACACCCATACAATGCGCACCACCCCGTGATGTTTTTCTCACTCCTACTAGTGAATGTAATGTAACACACACCCATACAATGCGCACCACCCCACGATGTTTTTCAGAAACCTATCCTACATTGCCACTGCATGTTCCCTGACCTCCCCATGCTGACCACCCCGCGGTGCTTTTCTCCATCCTACATTTCCACTCACTGCCTATCCTAATTCAGACCCTCCGATTCACACCACCCCGTGATGTTTTTCTCACTCCTACTAGTGAATGTAATGTAACACACACCCATACAATGCGCACCACCCCGTGATGTTTTTCTCACTCCTACTAGTGAATGTAATGTAACACAAATCCATAAAATGCCCACCACCCCGCGATGTTTTTCAGAAACCTATTCTACATTGCCACTGCATGTTCCCTGACCTCCCCATGCTGACCACCCCGCGGTGCTTTTCTCCATCCTACATTGCCACTCACTGCCTATCCTAATTGAGACCCTGCGATTCACACCACCCCGTGATGTTTTTCTCACTCATACTAGTGAATGTAATGTAACACACACCCATACAATGCGCACCACCCCGCGATGGTTTTCAGAAACCTATCCTACATTGCCACTGCATGTTCCCTGACCTCCCCATGCTGACCACCCCGCGGTGCTTTTCTCCATCCTACATTTCCACTCACTGCCTATCCTAATTCAGACCCTCCGATTCACACCACCCCGTGATGTTTTTCTCACTCCTACTAGTGAATGTAATGTAACACACACCCATACAATGCGCACCACCCCGTGATGTTTTTCTCACTCCTACTAGTGAATGTAATGTAACACACACCCATACAATGCGCACAACCCCGCGATGTTTTTCAGAAACCTATCCTACATTGCCACTGCATGGTCGCTGAGCTCCCCATGCTGACCACCCCGCGGTGCTTTTCTCCATCCTACATTGCCACTCACTGCCTATCCTAATTCAGACCCTCCGATTCACACCACCCCGTGATGTTTTTCTCACTCCTACTAGTGAATGTAATGTAACACACACCCATACAATGCGCACCACCCCGTGATGTTTTTCTCACTCCTACTAGTGAATGTAATTTAACACACACCCATACAATGCCCACCACCCCGCGATGTTTTTCAGAAACCTACCTACATTGCCAATGCATGTTCCCTGAGCTCCCCATGCTGACCATCCCGCGGTGCTTTTCTCCATCCTACATTGCCACTCACGGCCTATCCTAATTCAGACCCTCCGATTCACACCACCCCGTGATGTTTTTCTCACTCCTACTAGTGAATGTAATGTAACACACACCCATACAATGCGCACCACCCCGTGATGTTTTTCTCACTCCTACTAGTGAATGTAATGTAACACACACCCATACAATGCGCACCACCCCGCGATATTTTTCAGAAACCTATCCTACATTGCCACTGCATGTTCCCTGACCTCCCCATGCTGACCACCCCGCTGTGCTTTTCTCCATCCTACATTGCCACTCACTGCCTATCCTAATTCAGACCCTCGGATTCACACCACCCCGTGATGTTTTTCTCACTCCTACTAGTGAATGTAATGTAACACACACCCATACAATGCGCACCACACCGTGATGTTTTTCTCACTCCTACTAGTGAATGTAATGTAACAAACACCCATACAATGCGCACCACCCCATGATGCTTTTCTCACTCCTACTAGTGAATGTAATGTAACACACACCCATACAATGCGCACCACTCCATGATGTTTTTCTCACTCCTACTAGTGAATGTAATATAACACACACCCATACAATGCGCACCACCCGGTGATGTTTTTCTCACTCCTACTAGTGAATGTAATGTAACACACACCCGTACAATGCCCACCACCCCGTGATGTTTTTCTCACTCCTACTAGTGAATGTAATGTAACACACACCCATACAATGCGCACCACCCCGTGATGTTTTTCTCACTCCTACTAGTGAATGTAATGTAACACACACCCATACAATGCGCACCACCCGGTGATGTTTTTCTCACTCCTACTAGTGAATGTAATGTAACACACACCCGTACAATGCCCACCACCCCGTGATGTTTTTCTCACTCCTACTAGTGAATGTAATGTAACACACACCCATACAATGCGCACCACCCCATGATGTTTTTCTCACTCCTACTAGTGAATGTAATGTAACACACACCCATACAATGCGCACCACCCCGCGATGTTTTTCAGAAACCTATCCTACATTGCCACTTCATGGTCGCTGAGCTCCCCATGCTGACCACGCCGCGGTGCTTTTCTCCATCCTACATTGCCACTCACTGCCTATCCTAATTCAGACCCTCCGATTCACACCACCCCGTGATGTTTTTCTCACTCCTACTAGTGAATGTAATGTAACAAACACCCATACAATGCGCACCACTCTGTGATGTTTTTCTCACTCCTACTAGTGAATGTAATGTAACACACACCCATACAATGCGCTCCACCCCGCGATATTTTTCAGAAACCTATCCTACATTGCCACTGCATGTTCCCTGACCTCCCCATGCTGACCACCCCGCGGTGCTTTTCTCCATCCTACATTGCCACTCACTGCCTATCCTAATTCAGACCCTCCGATTCACACCACCCCGTGATGTTTTTCTCACTCCTACTAGTGAATGTAATGTAACACACACCCATACAATGCGCACCACCCCGTGATGTTTTTCTCACTCCTACTAGTGAATGTAATGTAACACACACCCATACAATGCACACCACCCCGCGATGTTTTTCAGAAACCTATCCTACATTGCCACTGCATGTTCCCTGACCTCCCCATGCTGACCAACCCGGGGTGCTTTTCTCCATCCTACATTGCCACTCACTGCCTATCCTAATTCAGACCCTCCAATTCACACCACCCCGTGATGTTTTTCTCACTCCTACTAGTGAATGTAATGTAACACACACCCATACAATGCGCACCACCCCGTGATGTTTTTCTCACTCCTACTAGTGAATGTAATGTAACACACACCCATACAATGCGCACCACCCCGCGATGTTTTTCAGAAACCTATCCTACATTGCCACTGCATGTTCCCTGACCTCCCCATGCTGACCAACCGGCGGTGCTTTTCTCCATCCTATATTGCCACTCACTGCCTATCCTAATTGAGACCCTCCGATTCACACCACCCCGTGATGTTTTTCTCACTCCTACTAGTGAATGTAATGTAACACACACCCTTACAATGCGCACCACCCCGTGATGTTTTTCTCACTCCTACTAGTGAATGTAATGTAACACACACCCATACAATGCGCACCACCCCGCGATGTTTTTCAGAAACCTACCTACATTGCCACTGCATGTTCCATGACCTCCCCATGCTGACCACCCCGCGGTGCTTTTCTCCATCCTACATTGCCACTCACTGCCTATCCTAATTCAGACCCTCCGATTCACACCACACCGTGATGTTTTTCTCACTCCTACTAGTGAATGTAATGTAACACACACCCATACAATGCGCACCACCCCGTGATGTTTTTCTCACTCCTACTAGTGAATGTAATGTAACACACACCCATACAATGCGCACCACCCCGCGATGTTTTTCAGAAACCTATCCTACATTGCCAATGCATGTTCCCTGACCTCCCCATGCTGACCACCCCGCGGTGCTTTTCTCCATCCTACATTGCCACTCACTGCCTATCCTAATTGAGACCCTCCGATTCACACCACCCCGTGATGTTTTTCTCACTCCTACTAGTGAATGTAATGTAACACACACCCATACATTGCGCACCACCCCGTGATGTTTTTCTCACTCCTACTAGTGAATGTAATGTAACACACACCCATACAATGCGCAAAACCCCGCGATGGTTTTCAGAAACCTATCCTACATTGCCACTGCATGTTCCCTGACCTCCCCATGCTGACCACCCCGCGGTGCTTTTGTCCATCCTATATTGCCACTCACTGCCTATCCTAATTCAGACCCTCCGATTCACACCACCCCGTGATGTTTTTCTGACTCCTACTAGTGAATGCAATGTAACACACACCCATACAATGCGCACCACCCCGTGATGTTTTTCTCACTCCTACTAGTGAATGTAATGTAACACACACCGATACAATGCGCACCACCTGCGATGTTTTTCAGAAACCTATCGTACATTGCCACTGCATGTTCCCTGACCTCCCCATGCTGACCACCCCGCTGTGCTTTTCTCCATCCTACATTGCCACTCACTGCCTATCCTAATTCAGACCCTCCGATTCACACCACCCCGTCATGTTTTTCTCACTCCTACTAGTGAATGTAATGTAACACACACCCATACAATGCGCACCACCCCGTGATGTTTTTCTCACTCCTACTAGTGAATGTAATGTAACACACACCCATACAATGCGCACCACCCCATGATGTTTTTCTCACTCCTACTAGTGAATGTAATGTAACACACACCCATAAAATGCGCACCAGCCTGAGATGTTTTTCAGAAACCTATCCTACATTGGCACTGCATAGTCGCTGAGCTCCCCATGCTGACCACGCCGCGGTGCTTTTCTCCATCCTACATTGCCACTCACTGCCTATCCTAATTCAGACCCTCCGATTCACACCACCCCGGCATGTTTTTCTCACTCCTACTAGTGAATGTAATGTAACACACACCCATACAATGCGCACCACCCCGTGATGTTTTTCTCACTCCTACTAGTGAATGTAATGTAACACACACCCATACAATGCCCACCACCCCGTGATGTTTTTCTCACTCCTACTAGTGAATGTAATGTAACACACACCCATACAATGCGCACCACCCCGTGATGTTTTTCTCACTCCTACTAGTGAATGTAATGTAACACACACCCATACAATGCGCACCACCCCATGATGTTTTTCTCACTCCTACTTGTGAATGTAATGTAACACACACCCATACAATGCGCACCACCCCGTGATGTTTTTCTCACTCCTACTAGTGAATGTGATGTAACACACACCCGTACAATGCCCACCACCCCGTGATGTTTTTCTCACTCCTACTAGTGAATGTAATGTAACACACACCCATACAATGCGCACCACCCCATGATGTTTTTCTCACTCCTACTAGTGAATGTAATGTAACACACACCCATACAATGCGCACCACCCCGCGATGTTTTTCAGAAACCTATCCTACATTGCCACTTCATGGTCGCTGAGCTCCCATGCTGACCACGCCGCGGTGCTTTTCTCCATCCTACATTGCCACTCACTGCCTATCCTAATTCAGACCCTCCGATTCACACCACCCCGTGATATTTTTCTCACTCCTACTAGTGAATGTAATGTAACACACACCCATACAATGCGCACCACCCCGTGATGTTTTTCTCACTCCTACTAGTGAATGTAATGTAACACACACCCATACAATGCGCTCCACCCCGCGATGTTTTTCAGAAACCTATCCTACATTGCCACTGCATGTTCCCTGACCTCCCCATGCTGACCACCCTGCGGTGCTTTTCTCCATCCTACATTTCCACTCACTGCCTATCCTAATTCAGACCCTCCGATTCACACCACCCCGTCATGTTTTTCTCACTCCTACTAGTGAATGTAATGTAACACACACCCATACAATGCGCACCACCCCGTGATGTTTTTCTCACTCCTACTAGTGAATGTAATGTAACACACACCCATACAATGCGCACCACCCCGCGATGTTTTTCAGAAACCTATCCTACATTGCCACTGCATGTTCCCTGACCTCCCCATGCTGACCACCCCGCGGTGTTTTTCTCCATCCTACATTGCCACTCACTGCCTATCCTAATTGAGACCCTCCGATTCACACCACCCCGTGATGTTTTTCTCACTCCTACTAGTGAATGTAATGTAACACACAGCCATACAATGCGCACCACCCCGTGATGTTTTTCTCACTCCTACTAGTGAATGTAATGTAACACACACCCATACAATGCGCACCACCCCGCGATGTTTTTCAGAAACCTATCCTACATTGCCACTGCATGTTCCCTGACCTCCCCATGCTGACCAACCCGCGGTGCTTTTCTCCATCCTACATTGCCACTCACTGCCTATCCTAATTGACACCCTCCGATTCACACCACCCCGTGATGTTTTTCTCACTCCTACTAGTGAATGTAATGTAACACACACCCATACAATGCGCACCACCCCGGGATGTTTTTCTCACTCCTACTAGTGAATGTAATGTAACACACACCCATACAATGCGCACCACCCCGCGATGTTTTTCAGAAACCTATCCTACATTGCCACTGCATGTTCCCTGACCTCCCCATGTTGACCACCCCGTGGTGCTTTTCTTCATCCTACATTGCCACTCACTGCCTATCCTAATTGAGACCCTCCGATTCACACCACCCCGTGATGTTTTTCTCACTCCTACTAGTGAATGCAATGTAACACACACCCATACAATGCGCACCACCCCGTGATGTTTTTCTCACTCCTACTAGTGAATGTAGTGTAACACACACCCATACAATGCGCACCACCCCGCGATGTTTTTCAGAAACCTATCCTACATTGCCACTGCATGTTCCCTGACCTCCCCATGCTGACCACCCCGCGGTGCTTTTCTCCATCCTGCATTGCCACTCACTGCCTATCCTAATTCAGACCCTCCGATTCACACCACCCCGTCATGTTTTTCTCACTCCTATTAGTGAATGTAATGTAACACACACCCATACAATGCGCAACACCCCGTGATGTTTTTCTGACTCCTACTAGTGAATGTAATGTAACACACACCTATACAATGCCCACCACCCCGCGATGTTTTTCAGAAACCTATCCTACATTGCCACTGCATGTTCCCTGACCTCCCCATGCTGACCACCCCGCTGTGCTTTTCTCCATCCTACATTGCCACTCACTGCCTATCCTAATTCAGACCCTCCGATTCACACCACCCCGTCATGTTTTTCTCACTCCTACTAGTGAATGTAATGTAACACACACCCGTACAAAGCCCACCACCCCGTGATGTTTTTCTCACTCCTACTAGTGAATGTAATTTAACACAAACCCATACAATGCGCACCACCCCATGATGTTTTTCTCACTCCTACTAGTGAATGTAATGTAACACACACCCATACAATGCGCACCACCCCGAAATGTTTTTCAGAAACCTATCCTACATTGCCACTGCATGTTCCCTGACCTCCCCATGCTGACCACCCCGCCGTGCTTTTCTCCATCCTACTTTGCCACTCACTGCCTATCCTAATTCAGACCCTCCGATTCACACCACACCGTGATGTTTTTCTCACTCCTACTAGTGAATGTAATGTAACACACACCCATACAATGCGCACCACCCCGTGATGTTTTTCTCACTCCTACTAGTGAATGTAATGTAACACACACCCATACAATGCGCTCCACCCCGCGATGTTTTTCAGAAACCTATCCTACATTGCCACTGCATGTTCCCTGACCTCCCCATGCTGAACACCCCGCGGTGCTTTTCTCCATCCTACATTTCCACTAACTGCCTATCCTAATTCAGACCCTCCAATTCACACCACCCCGTGATGTTTTTCTCCCTCTACTAGTGAATGTAATGTAACACACACCCATACAATGCGCACCACCACGCGATGTTTTTCAGAAACCTATCCTACATTGCCACTGCATGTTCCCTGACCTCCCCATGCTGACCACACCGCGGTGCTTTTCTCCATCCTACATTGCCACTCACTGCCTATCCTAATTCAGACCCTCCGATTCACACCACCCCGTCATGTTTTTCTCACTCCTATTAGTGAATGTAATGTAACACACACCCATACAATGCGCAACACCCCGTGATGTTTTTCTCACTCCTACTAGTGAATGCAATGTAACACACACCCATACAATGTGCACCACCCCGTGATGTTTTTCTCACTCCTACTAGTGAATGTAATGTAACACACACCCATACAATGCGCACCACCCTGCGATGTTTTTCAGAAACCTATCCTACATTGCCACTGCATGTTCCCTGACCTCCCCATGCTGACCACCCCGCTGTGCTTTTCTCCATCCTACATTGCCACTCACTGCCTATCCTAATTCAGACCCTCCGATTCACACCACCCCGTCATGTTTTTCTCACTCCTACTAGTGAATGTAATGTAACACACACCCATACAATGCGCACCACCCCGTGATGTTTTTCTCACTCCTACTAGTGAATGTAATGTAACACACACCCATACAATGCGCACCACCCGATGATGTTTTTCTCACTCCTACTAGTGAATGTAATGTAACACGCACCCATACAATGCGCACCACCACGTGATGCTTTTCTCACTCCTACTAGTGAATGTAATGTAACACACACCCATACAATGCGCACCACCCCATGATGTTTTTCTCACTCCTACTAGTGAATGTAATGTAACACACACCCATAAAATGCGCACCAGCCCGCTATGATTTTCAGAAACCTATCCTACATTGGCACTGCATAGTCGCTGAGCTCCCCATGCTGACCACGCCGCGGTGCTTTTCTCCATCCTACATTGCCACTCACTGCCTATCCTAATTCAGACCCTCCGATTCACACCACCCCGTGATGTTTTTCTCACTCCTACTAGTGAATGTAATGTAACACACACCCATACAATGCGCACCACCCCGTGATGTTTTTCTCACTCCTACTAGTGAATGTAATGTAACACACACCCATACAATGCGCACCACCCCATGATGTTTTTCTCACTCCTACTAGTGAATGTAATGTAACACACACCCATACAATGCGCACCACCCCGTGATGTTTTTCTCACTCCTACTAGTGAATGTAATGTAACACACACCCATACAGTGCGCACCACCAGGTGATGTTTTTCTCACTCCTACTAGTGAATGTAATGTAACACACACCCGTACAATGCCCACCACCCCGTGATGTTTTTCTCACTCCTACTAGTGAATGTAATGTAACACACACCCATACAATGCGCACCACCCCATGATGTTTTTCTCACTCCTACTAGTGAATGTAATGTAACACACACCCATACAATGCGCACCACCCCGCGATGTTTTTCAGAAACCTATCCTACATTGCCACTTCATGGTCGCTGAGCTCCCATGCTGACCAGGCCGCGGTGCTTTTCTCCATCCTACATTGCCACTCACTGCCTATCCTAATTCAGACCCTCCGATTCACACCACCCCGTGATGTTTTTCTCACTCCTACTAGTGAATGTAATGTAACACACACCCATACAATGCGCACCACCCCGTGATGTTTTTCTCACTCCTACTAGTGAATGTAATGTAACACACAGCCATACAATGCGCTCCACCCCGCGATGTTTTTCAGAAACCTATCCTACATTGCCACTGCATGTTCCCTGACCTCCCCATGCTGACCACCCTGCGGTGCTTTTCTCCATCCTACATTTCCACTCACTGCCTATCCTAATTCAGACCCTCCGATTCACACCACCCCGTGATGTTTTTCTCACTCCTACTAGTGAATGTAATGTAACACACACCCATACAATGCGCACCACCCCGTGATGTTTTTCTCACTCCTACTAGTGAATGTAACGTAACACACACCCATACAATGCGCACCACCCCGCGATGTTTTTCAGAAACCTATCCTACATTGCCAATGCATGTTCCCTGACCTCCCCATGCTGACCACACCGCGGTGTTTTTCTCCATCCTACATTGCCACTCACTGCCTATCCTAATTGAGACCCTCCGATTCACACCACCCCGTGATGTTTTTCTCACTCCTACTAGTGAATGTAATGTAACACACACCCATACAATGCGCACCAACCCGTGATGTTTTTCTCACTCCTACTAGTGAATGTAATGTAACACACACCCATACAATGCGCACCACCCCGCGACGTTTTTCAGAAACCTATCCTACATTGCCACTGCATGTTCCCTGACCTCCCCATGCTGACCAACCCGCGGTGCTTTTCTCCATCCTACATTGCCACTCACTGCCTATCCTAATTGACACCCTCCGATTCACACCACCCCGTGATGTTTTTCTCACTCCTACTAGTGAATGTAATGTAACACACACCCATACAATGCGCACCACCCCGGGATGTTTTTCTCACTCCTACTAGTAAATGTAATGTAACACACACCCATACAATGCGCACCACCCCGCGATGTTTTTCAGAAACCTATCCTACATTGCCACTGCATGTTCCCTGACCTCCCCATGTTGACCACCCCGTGGTGCTTTTCTTCATCCTACATTGCCACTCACTGCCTATCCTAATTGAGACCCTCCGATTCACACGACCCCGTGATGTTTTTCTCACTCCTACTAGTAAATGCAATGTAACACACACTTATACAATGCGCACCACCCCGTGATGTTTTTCTCACTCCTACTAGTGAATGTAATGTAACACACACCCATACAATGCGCACCACCCCGCGATGTTTTTCTGAAACCTATCCTACATTGCCACTGCATGTTCCCTGACCTCCCCATGCTGACCACCCCGCGGTGCTTTTCTCCATCCTACATTGCCACTCACTGCCTATCCTAATTCAGACCCTCCGATTCACACCACCCCGTCATGTTTTTCTCACTCCTATTATTGAATGTAATGTAACACACACCCATACAATGCGCACCACCCCATGATGTTTTTCTCACTCCTACTAGTGAATGTAATGTAACACACACCCATAAAATTCGCACCAGCCCGCGATGTTTTTCAGAAACCTATCCTACATTGGCACTGCATAGTCGCTGAGCTCCCCATGCTGACCACGCCGCGGTGCTTTTCTCCATCCTACATTGCCACTCACTGCCTATCCTAATTCAGACCCTCCGATTCACACCACCCCGTGATGTTTTTCTCACTCCTACTAGTGAATGTAATGTAACACACACCCATACAATGCGCACCACCCCGCGATGTTTTTCAGAAACCTATCCTACATTGCCACTGCATGTTCCCTGACCTCCCCATGCTGACCACACCGCGGTGCTTTTCTCCATCCTACATTGCCACTCACTGCCTATCCTAATTCAGACCCTCCGATTCACACCACCCCGTCATGTTTTTCTCACTCCTATTAGTGAATGTAATGTAACACACACCCATACAATGCGCACCAACCCGTGATGTTTTTCTCACTCCTACTAGTGAATGTAATGTAACACACACCCATACAATGCGCACCACCCCATGATGTTTTTCTCACTCCTACTAGTGAATGTAATGTAACACACACCCATAAAATGCGCACCAGACCGCGATGTTTTCAGAAACCTATCCTACATTGGCACTGCATAGTCGCTGAGCTCCCCATGCTGACCACGCCGTGGTGCTTTTCTCCATCCTACATTGCCACTCACTGCCTGTCCTAATTCAGACCCTCCGATTCACACCACCCCGTGATGTTTTTCTCACTCCTACTAGTGAATGTAATGTAACACACACCCATACAATGCGCACCACCCCGTGATGTTTTTCTCCCTCCTACTAGTGAATGTAATGTAACACACACCCATACAATGCGCACCACCCCATGATGTTTTTCTCACTCCTACTAGTGAATGTAATGTAACACACACCCATACAATGGGCACCACCCCGTGATGTTTTTCTCACTCCTACTAGTGAATGTAATGTAACACACACCCATACAGTGCGCACCACCAGGTGATGTTTTTCTCACTCCTACTAGTGAATATAATGTAACACACACCCGTACAATGCCCACCACCCCGTGATGTTTTTCTCACTCCTACTAGTGAATGTAATGTAACACACACCCATACAATGCGCACCACCCCATGATGTTTTTCTCACTCCTACTAGTGAATGTAATGTAACACACACCCATACAATGCGCACCACCCCGCGATGTTTTTCAGAAACCTATCCTACATTGCCACTTCATGGTCGCTGAGCTCCCATGCTGACCACGCCGCGGTGCTTTTCTCCATCCTACATTGCCACTCACTGCCTATCCTAATTCAGACCCTCCGATTCACACCACCCCGTGATGTTTTTCTCACTCCTACTAGTGAATGTAATGTAACACACACCCATACAATGCGCTCCACCCCGCGATGTTTTTCACAAACCTATCCTACATTGCCACTGCATGTTCCCTGACCTCCCCATGCTGACCACCCTGCGGTGCTTTTCTCCATCCTACATTTCCACTCACTGCCTATCCTAATTCAGACCCTCCGATTCACACCACCCCGTGATGTTTTTCTCACTCCTACTAGTGAATGTAATGTAACACACACCCATAAAATGCGCACCACCCCGTGATGTTTTTCTCACTCCTACTAGTGAATGTAACGTAACACACACCCATACAATGCGCACCACCCCGCGATGTTTTTCAGAAACCTATCCTACATTGCCATTGCATGTTCCCTGACCTCCCCATGCTGACCACCCCGCGGTGCTTTTCTCCATCCTACATTGCCACTCACTGCCTATCCTAATTGAGACCCTCCGATTCACACCACCCCGTGATGTTTTTCTCACTCCTACTAGTGAATGTAATGTAACACACACCCATACAATGCGCACCACCCCGTGATGTTTTTCTCACTCCTACTAGTGAATGTAATGTAACACACACCCATACAATGCGCAAAACCCCGCGATGGTTTTCAGAAACCTATCCTACATTGCCACTGCATGTTCCCTGACCTCCCCATGCTGACCACCCCGCGGTGCTTTTGTCCATCCTATATTGCCACTCACTGCCTATCCTAATTCAGACCCTCCGATTCACACCACCCCGTGATGTTTTTCTCACTCCTACTAGTGAATGCAATGTAACACACACCCATACAATGCGCACCACCCCGTGATGTTTTTCTCACTCCTACTACTGAATGTAATGTAACACACACCCATACAATGCGCACCACCCTGCGATGTTTTTCAGAAACCTATCCTACATTGCCACTGCATGTTCCCTGACCTCCCCATGCTGACCACCCCGCTGTGCTTTTCTCCATCCTACATTGCCACTCACTGCCTATCCTAATTCAGACCCTCCGATTCACACCACCCCGTCATGTTTTTCTCACTCCTACTAGTGAATGTAATGTAACACACACCCATACAATGCGCACCACCCCGTGATGTTTTTCTCACTCCTACTAGTGAATGTAATGTAACACACACCCATACAATGCGCACCACCCCATGATGTTTTTCTCACTCCTACTAGTGAATGTAATGTAACACACACCCATAAAATGCGCACCACCCCGCGATGTTTTTCAGAAACCTATCCTACATTGCCAATGCATGTTCCCTGACCTCCCCATGCTGACCACACCGCGGTGTTTTTCTCCATCCTACATTGCCACTCACTGCCTATCCTAATTGAGACCCTCCGATTCACACCACCCCGTGATGTTTTTCTCACTCCTACTAGTGAATGTAATGTAACACACACCCATACAATGCGCACCAACCCGTGATGTTTTTCTCACTCCTACTAGTGAATGTAATGTAACACACACCCATACAATGCGCACCACCCCGCGACGTTTTTCAGAAACCTATCCTACATTGCCACTGCATGTTCCCTGACCTCCCCATGCTGACCAACCCGCGGTGCTTTTCTCCATCCTACATTGCCACTCACTGCCTATCCTAATTGACACCCTCCGATTCACACCACCCCGTGATGTTTTTCTCACTCCTACTAGTGAATGTAATGTAACACACACCCATACAATGCGCACCACCCCGGGATGTTTTTCTCACTCCTACTAGTAAATGTAATGTAACACACACCCATACAATGCGCACCACCCCGCGATGTTTTTCAGAAACCTATCCTACATTGCCACTGCATGTTCCCTGACCTCCCCATGTTGACCACCCCGTGGTGCTTTTCTTCATCCTACATTGCCACTCACTGCCTATCCTAATTGAGACCCTCCGATTCACACCACCCCGTGATGTTTTTCTCACTCCTACTAGTAAATGCAATGTAACACACACTTATACAATGCGCACCACCCCGTGATGTTTTTCTCACTCCTACTAGTGAATGTAATGTAACACACACCCATACAATGCGCACCACCCCGCGATGTTTTTCTGAAACCTATCCTACATTGCCACTGCATGTTCCCTGACCTCCCCATGCTGACCACCCCGCGGTGCTTTTCTCCATCCTACATTGCCACTCACTGCCTATCCTAATTCAGACCCTCCGATTCACACCACCCCGTCATGTTTTTCTCACTCCTATTATTGAATGTAATGTAATACACACCCATACAATGCGCACCACCCCATGATGTTTTTCTCACTCCTACTAGTGAATGTAATGTAACACACACCCATAAAATTCGCACCAGCCCGCGATGTTTTTCAGAAACCTATCCTACATTGGCACTGCATAGTCGCTGAGCTCCCCATGCTGACCACGCCGCGGTGCTTTTCTCCATCCTACATTGCCACTCACTGCCTATCCTAATTCAGACCCTCCGATTCACACCACCCCGTGATGTTTTTCTCACTCCTACTAGTGAATGTAATGTAACACACACCCATACAATGCGCACCACCCCGCGATGTTTTTCAGAAACCTATCCTACATTGCCACTGCATGTTCCCTGACCTCCCCATGCTGACCACACCGCGGTGCTTTTCTCCATCCTACATTGCCACTCACTGCCTATCCTAATTCAGACCCTCCGATTCACACCACCCCGTCATGTTTTTCTCACTCCTATTAGTGAATGTAATGTAACACACACCCATACAATGCGCACCAACCCGTGATGTTTTTCTCACTCCTACTAGTGAATGTAATGTAACACACACCCATACAATGCGCACCACCCCATGATGTTTTTCTCACTCCTACTAGTGAATGTAATGTAACACACACCCATAAAATGCGCACCAGACCGCGATGTTTTCAGAAACCTATCCTACATTGGCACTGCATAGTCGCTGAGCTCCCCATGCTGACCACGCCGTGGTGCTTTTCTCCATCCTACATTGCCACTCACTGCCTGTCCTAATTCAGACCCTCCGATTCACACCACCCCGTGATGTTTTTCTCACTCCTACTAGTGAATGTAATGTAACACACACCCATACAATGCGCACCACCCCGTGATGTTTTTCTCCCTCCTACTAGTGAATGTAATGTAACACACACCCATACAATGCGCACCACCCCATGATGTTTTTCTCACTCCTACTAGTGAATGTAATGTAACACACACCCATACAATGGGCACCACCCCGTGATGTTTTTCTCACTCCTACTAGTGAATGTAATGTAACACACACCCATACAGTGCGCACCACCAGGTGATGTTTTTCTCACTCCTACTAGTGAATATAATGTAACACACACCCGTACAATGCCCACCACCCCGTGATGTTTTTCTCACTCCTACTAGTGAATGTAATGTAACACACACCCATACAATGCGCACCACCCCATGATGTTTTTCTCACTCCTACTAGTGAATGTAATGTAACACACACCCATACAATGCGCACCACCCCGCGATGTTTTTCAGAAACCTATCCTACATTGCCACTTCATGGTCGCTGAGCTCCCATGCTGACCACGCCGCGGTGCTTTTCTCCATCCTACATTGCCACTCACTGCCTATCCTAATTCAGACCCTCCGATTCACACCACCCCGTGATGTTTTTCTCACTCCTACTAGTGAATGTAATGTAACACACACCCATACAATGCGCTCCACCCCGCGATGTTTTTCACAAACCTATCCTACATTGCCACTGCATGTTCCCTGACCTCCCCATGCTGACCACCCTGCGGTGCTTTTCTCCATCCTACATTTCCACTCACTGCCTATCCTAATTCAGACCCTCCGATTCACACCACCCCGTGATGTTTTTCTCACTCCTACTAGTGAATGTAATGTAACACACACCCATAAAATGCGCACCACCCCGTGATGTTTTTCTCACTCCTACTAGTGAATGTAACGTAACACACACCCATACAATGCGCACCACCCCGCGATGTTTTTCAGAAACCTATCCTACATTGCCATTGCATGTTCCCTGACCTCCCCATGCTGACCACCCCGCGGTGCTTTTCTCCATCCTACATTGCCACTCACTGCCTATCCTAATTGAGACCCTCCGATTCACACCACCCCGTGATGTTTTTCTCACTCCTACTAGTGAATGTAATGTAACACACACCCATACAATGCGCACCACCCCGTGATGTTTTTCTCACTCCTACTAGTGAATGTAATGTAACACACACCCATACAATGCGCAAAACCCCGCGATGGTTTTCAGAAACCTATCCTACATTGCCACTGCATGTTCCCTGACCTCCCCATGCTGACCACCCCGCGGTGCTTTTGTCCATCCTATATTGCCACTCACTGCCTATCCTAATTCAGACCCTCCGATTCACACCACCCCGTGATGTTTTTCTCACTCCTACTAGTGAATGCAATGTAACACACACCCATACAATGCGCACCACCCCGTGATGTTTTTCTCACTCCTACTACTGAATGTAATGTAACACACACCCATACAATGCGCACCACCCTGCGATGTTTTTCAGAAACCTATCCTACATTGCCACTGCATGTTCCCTGACCTCCCCATGCTGACCACCCCGCTGTGCTTTTCTCCATCCTACATTGCCACTCACTGCCTATCCTAATTCAGACCCTCCGATTCACACCACCCCGTCATGTTTTTCTCACTCCTACTAGTGAATGTAATGTAACACACACCCATACAATGCGCACCACCCCGTGATGTTTTTCTCACTCCTACTAGTGAATGTAATGTAACACACACCCATACAATGCGCACCACCCCATGATGTTTTTCTCACTCCTACTAGTGAATGTAATGTAACACACACCCATAAAATGCGCACCAGCCCGCGATGTTTTTCAGAAACCTATCCTACATTGGCACTGCATAGTCGCTGAGCTCCCCATGCTGACCACGCCGCGGTGCTTTTCTCCATCCTACATTGCCACTCACTGCCTATCCTAATTCAGACCCTCCGATTCACACCACCCCGTGATGTTTTTCTCACTCCTACTAGTGAATGTAATGTAACACACACCCATACAATGCGCACCACCCCGTGATGTTTTTCTCACTCCTACTAGTGAATGTAATGTAACACACACCCATACAATGCCCACCACCCCGTGATGTTTTTCTCACTCCTACTAGTGAATGTAATGTAACACACACCCATACAATGCGCACCACCCCGTGATGTTTTTCTCACTCCTACTAGTGAATGTAATGTAACACACACCCATACAATGCGCACCACCCCATGATGTTTTTCTCACTCCTACTTGTGAATGTAATGTAACACACACCCATACAATGCGCACCACCCCGTGATGTTTTTCTCACTCCTACTAGTGAATGTGATGTAACACACACCCGTACAATGCCCACCACCCCGTGATGTTTTTCTCACTCCTACTAGTGAATGTAATGTAACACACACCCATACAATGCGCACCACCCCATGATGTTTTTCTCACTCCTACTAGTGAATGTAATGTAACACACACCCATACAATGCGCACCACCCCGCGATGTTTTTCAGAAACCTATCCTACATTGCCAGTTCATGGTCGCTGAGCTCCCATGCTGACCACGCCGCGGTGCTTTTCTCCATCCTACATTGCCACTCACTGCCTATCCTAATTCAGACCCTCCGATTCACACCACCCCGTGATGTTTTTCTCACTCCTACTAGTGAATGTAATGTAACACACACCCATACAATGCGCACCACCCCGTGATGTTTTTCTCACTCCTACTAGTGAATGTAATGTAACACACACCCATACAATGCGCTCCACCCCGCGATGTTTTTCAGAAACCTATCCTACATTGCCACTGCATGTTCCCTGACCTCCCCATGCTGACCACCCTGCGGTGCTTTTCTCCATCCTACATTTCCACTCACTGCCTATCCTAATTCAGACCCTCCGATTCACACCACCCCGTCATGTTTTTCTCACTCCTACTAGTGAATGTAATGTAACACACACCCATACAATGCGCACCACCCCGTGATGTTTTTCTCACTCCTACTAGTGAATGTAATGTAACACACACCCATACAATGCGCACCACCCCGCGATGTTTTTCAGAAACCTATCCTACATTGTCACTGCATGTTCCCTGACCTCCCCATGCTGACCACCCCGCGGTGTTTTTCTCCATCCTACATTGCCACTCACTGCCTATCCTAATTGAGACCCTCCGATTCACACCACCCCGTGATGTTTTTCTCACTCCTACTAGTGAATGTAATGTAACACACAGCCATACAATGCGCACCACCCCGGGATGTTTTTCTCACTCCTACTAGTGAATGTAATGTAACACACACCCATACAATGCGCACCACCCCGCGATGTTTTTCAGAAACCTATCCTACATTGCCACTGCATGTTCCCTGACCTCACCATGCTGACCAACCCGCGGTGATTTTCTCCATCCTACATTGCCACTCACTGCCTATCCTAATTGACACCCTCCGATTCACACCACCCCGTGATGTTTTTCTCACTCCTACTAGTGAATGTAATGTAACACACACCCATACAATGCGCACCACCCCGGGATGTTTTTCTCACTCCTACTAGTGAATGTAATGTAACACACACCCATACAATGCGCACCACCCCGCGATGTTTTTCAGAAACCTATCCTACATTGACACTGCATGTTCCCTGACCTCCCCATGTTGACCACCCCGTGGTGCTTTTCTTCATCCTACATTGCCACTCACTGCCTATCCTAATTGAGACCCTCCGATTCACACCACCCCGTGATGTTTTTCTCACTCCTACTAGTGAATGCAATGTAACACACACCCATACAATGCGCACCACCCCGCGATGTTTTTCAGAAACCTATCCTACATTGCCACTGCATGTTCCCTGACCTCCCCATGCTGACCACCCCGCGGTGCTTTTCTCCATCCTACATTGCCACTCACTGCCTATCCTAATTCAGACCCTCCGATTCACACCACCCCGTCATGTTTTTCTCACTCCTATTAGTGAATGTAATGTAACACACACCCATACAATGCGCAACACCCCGTGATGTTTTTCTGACTCCTACTAGTGAATGTAATGTAACACACACCTATACAATGCCCACCACCCCGCGATGTTTTTCAGAAACCTATCCTACATTGCCACTGCATGTTCCCTGACCTCCCCATGCTGACCACCCCGCTGTGCTTTTCTCCATCCTACATTGCCACTCACTGCCTATCCTAATTCAGACCCTCCGATTCACACCACCCCGTCATGTTTTTCTCACTCCTACTAGTGAATGTAATGTAACACACACCCGTACAATGCCCACCACCCCGTGATGTTTTTCTCACTCCTACTAGTGAATGTAATTTAACACAAACCCATACAATGCGCACCACCCCATGATGTTTTTCTCACTCCTACTAGTGAATGTAATGTAACACACACCCATACAATGCGCACCACCCCGAAATGTTTTTCAGAAACCTATCCTACATTGCCACTGCATGTTCCCTGACCTCCCCATGCTGACCACCCCGCCGTGCTTTTCTCCATCCTACTTTGCCACTCACTGCCTATCCTAATTCAGACCCTCCGATTCACACCACCCCGTGATGTTTTTCTCACTCCTACTAGTGAATGTAATGTAACACACACCCATACAATGCGCACCACCCCGTGATGTTTTTCTCACTCCTACTAGTGAATGTAATGTAACACACACCCATACAATGCGCTCCACCCCGCGATGTTTTTCAGAAACCTATCCTACATTGCCACTGCATGTTCCCTGACCTCCCCATGCTGAACACCCCGCGGTGCTTTTCTCCATCCTACATTTCCACTAACTGCCTATCCTAATTCAGACCCTCCGATTCACACCACCCCGTGATGTTTTTCTCACTCCTACTAGTGAATGTAATGTAACACACACCCATACAATGCGCACCACCACGCGATGTTTTTCAGAAACCTATCCTACATTGCCACTGCATGTTCCCTGACCTCCCCATGCTGACCACACCGCGGTGCTTTTCTCCATCCTACATTGCCACTCACTGCCTATCCTAATTGAGACCCTCCGATTCACACCACCCCGTGATGTTTTTCTCACTCCTACTAGTGAATGCAATGTAACACACACCCATACAATGCGCACCACCCCGTGATGTTTTTCTCACTCCTACTAGTGAATGTAATGTAACACACACCCATACAATGCGCACCACCCCGCGATGTTTTTCAGAAACCTATCCTACATCGCCACTGCATGTTCCCTGACCTCCCCATGCTGACCACCCCGCGGTGCTTTTCTCCATCCTACATTGCCACTCACTGCCTATCCTAATTCAGACCCTCCGATTCACACCACCCCGTGATGTTTTTCTCACTCCTACTAGTGAATGTAATGTAACACACACCCATACAATGCGCACCACCCCGTGATGTTTTTCTCACTCCTACTAGTGAATGTAATGTAACACACACCCATACAATGCGCACCACCCCGCGATGTTTTTCAGAAACCTATCCTACATTGCCACTGCATGTTCCCTGACCTCCCCATGCTGACCACCCCGCGGTGCTTGTCTCCATCCTACATTGCCACTCACTGCCTATCCTAATTCAGACCCTCCGATTCACACCACCCCGGGATGTTTTTCTCACTCCTACTAGTGAATGTAATGTAACACACACCCATACAATGTGCACCACCCCGTGATGTTTTTCTCACTCCTACTAGTGAATGTAATGTAACACACACCCATACAATGCGCACCACCCCGTGATGTTTTTCTCACTCCTACTAGTGAATGTAATGTAACACACACCCATAAAATGCGCACCAACCCGAGATGTTTTTCCGAAACCTATCCTACATTGCCACTGCATGTTGCCTGACCTCCCCATGCTGACCACCAAGCGGTGCTTTTCTCCATCCTACATTGCCACTCACTGCCTATCCTAATTCAGACCCTCCGATTCACACCACCCTGTGATGTTTTTCTCACTCCTACTAGTGAATGTAATGTAACACACACCCATACCATGCGCACCACCCCGTGATGTTTTTCTCACTCCTACTAGTGAATGTAATGTAACACACACCCATACAATGCGCACCACCCCGAGATGTTTTTCCGAAACCTATCCTACTTTGCCACTGCATGTTCCCTGACCTCCCCATGCTGACCACCCCGCGGTGCTTTTCTCCATCCTACATTGCCACTCACTGCCTTTCCTAATTCAGACCCTCCGATTCACACCACCCCGTGATGTTTTTCTCACTCCTACTAGTGAATGTAATGTAACACACACCCATACAATGCGCACCACCCCGTGATGTTTTTCTCACTCCTACTAGTGAATGTAAAGTAACACACACCCATACAATGCGCACCACCCCGCGATGTTTTTCAGAAACCTATCCTACATTGCCACTGCATGTTCCCTGACCTCCCCATGCTGACCACCCCGCGGTGCTTTTCTCCATCCTACATTGCCACTCACTGCCTATCCTAATTCAGACCCTCCGATTCACACCACCCCGTGATGTTTTTCTCACTCCTACTAGTGAATGTAATGTAAACCACACCCATACAATGCGCACCACCCGAGATGTTTTTCTCACTCCTACTAGTGAATGTAATGTAACACACACCCATACAATGCGCACCACCCCGTGATGTTTTTCAGAAACCTATCCTACATTGCCACTGCATGTTCCCTGACCTCCCCATGCTGACCACCCCGGGGTGCTTTTCTCCATCCTACATTGCCACTCACTGCCTATCCTAATTCAGACCCTCCGATTCACACCACCCCGTGATGTTTTTCCCACTCCTACTAGTGAATGTAATGTAACACACACCCATACAATGCGCACCACCCCGTGATGTTTTTCTCACTCCTACTAGTGAATGTAATGTAACACACACCCATACAATGCGCACCACCCCGTGATGTTTTTCTCACTCCTACTAGTGAATGTAATGTAACACACACCCATACAATGCGCACCACCCCGCTTTTTTTTTCAGAAACCTATCCTACATTGCCACTGCATGTTCCCTGACCTCCCCATGCTGACCACCCCGCGGTGCTTTTCTCCATCCTACATTGCCACTCACTGCCTATCCTAATTCAGACCCTCCGATTCACACCACCCCGTGATGTTTTTCCCACTCCTACTAGTGAATGTAATGTAACACACACGCATACAATGCGCACCACCCCGCGATGTTTCTCAGAAACCTATCCTGCATTGCCACTGTATGTTCCCTGACCTCCCCATGCTGACCACCCCACGGTGCTTTTCTCCATCCTACATTGCCACTCACTGCCTATCCTAATTCAGACCCTCCGATTCACACCACCCCGTGATGTTTTTCTCACTCCTACTAGTGAATGTAATGTAACACACACCCATACAATGCGCAACACCCCGTGATGTTTTTCTCACTCCTACTAATGAATGTAATGTAACACACACCCATACAATGCGCACCACCCCGCGATGTTTTTCAGAAACCTATCATACATTGCCACTGCATGTTCCCTGACCTCCCCAGGCTGACCACCCCGCGGTGCTTTTCTCCATCCTACATTGCCACTCACTGCCTATCCTAATTCAGACCCTCCGATTCACACCACTCCGGGATGTTTTTCTCACTCCTACTAGTGAATGTAATGTAACACACACCCATACAATGCGCACCACCCCGTGATGTTTTTCTCACTCCTACTAGTGAATGTAATGTAACACACACCCATACAATGCGCACCACCCCGTGATGTTTTTCTCACTCCTACTAGTGAATGTAATGTAACACACACCCATACAATGCGCACCACCCCGCTATGTTTTTCAGAAACCTATCCTACATTGCCACTCCATGTTCCCTGACCTCCCCATGCTGACCACCCCGCGGTGCTTTTCTCCATCCTACATTGCCACTCACTGCCTATCCTAATTCAGACCCTCCGATTCACACCACACCGTGATGTTTTTCTCACTCCTACTAGTGAATGTAATGTAACACACACCCATACAATGCACACCACCCCGTGATGTTTTTCTCTCTCCTACTAGTGAATGTAATGTAACACACATCCATAAAATGCGCACCACCCAGCGATGTTTTTCAGAAACCTATCCTACATTGCCACTGCATGTTCCATGACCTCCCCATGCTGACAACCCCGCGGTGCTTTTCTCCATCCTACATTGCCACTCACTGCCTATCCTAATTCAGACCATCCGATTCACACCACCCCGTGATGTTTTTCTCACTCCTACTAGTGAATGTAATGTAACACACACCCATACAATGCGCACCACCCCGTGATGTTTTTCTCACTCCTACTAGTGAATGTAATGTAACACACACCCATACAATGCGCACCACCCCGCGATGTTTTTCAGAAACCTATCCTACATTGCCACTGCATGTTCCCTGACCTCCCCATGCTGACCACCCCGCGGTGCTTTTCTCCATCCTACATTGCCACTCACTGCCTATCCTAATTCAAACCCTCCGATTCACACCACCCCGTGATGTTTTTCTCACTCCTACTAGTGAATGTAATGTAACACACACCCATACACTGCGCACCACCCCGAGATGTTTTTCCGAAACCTATCCTACATTGCCACTGCATGTTCCCTGACCTCCCCATGCTGACCACCCCGCGGTGCTTTTCTCCATCCTACATTGCCACTCACTGCCTTTCTTAATTCAGACCCTCCGATTCACACCACCCCGTGATGTTTTTCTCACTCCTACTAGTGAATGTAATGTAACACACACCCATACAATGCGCACCACCCCGTGATGTTTTTCTCACTCCTACTAGTGAATGTAATGTAACACACACCCATACAATGCGCACCACCCCGTGATGTTTTTCTCACTCCTACTAGTGAATGTAATATAAAACACACCCATACAATGCGCACCACCCCGAAATGTTTTTCAGAAACCTATCCTACATTGCCACTGCATGTTCCCTGACCTCCCCATGCTGACCACCCCGCGGTGCTTTTCTCCATCCTACTTTGCCACTCACTGCCTATCCTAATTCAGACCCTCCGATTCACACCACCCCGTGATGTTTTTCTCACTCCTACTAGTGAATGTAATGTAACACACACCCACACAATGCGCACCACGCCGTGATGTTTTTCTCACTCCTACTAGTGAATGTAATGTAACACACACCCATACAATGCGCACCACCCCGCGATGTTTTTCAGAAACCTATCCTACATTGCCACTGCATGTTCCCTGACCTCCCCATGCTGACCACCCCGTGGTGCTTTTCTCCATTCTACATTGCCACACACTGCCTATCCTAATTCAGACCCTCCGATTCACACCACCCCGTGATGTTTTTCTCACTCCTACTAGTGAATGTAATGTAACACCCACCCATACAATGCGCACCACCCCGTGATGTTTTTCTCACTCCTACTAGTGAATGTAATGTAACACACACCCATACAATGCGCACCACCCCGTGATGTTTTTCTCACTCCTACTAGTGAATGTAATATAAAACACACCCATACAATGCGCACCACCCCGAAATGTTTTTCAGAAACCTATCCTACATTGCCACTGCATGTTCCCTGACCTCCCCATGCTGACCACCCCGCGGTGCTTTTCTCCATCCTACTTTGCCACTCACTGCCTATCCTAATTCAGACCCTCCGATTCACACCACCCCGTGATGTTTTTCTCACTCCTACTAGTGAATGTAATGTAACACACACCCACACAATGCGCACCACGCCGTGATGTTTTTCTCACTCCTACTAGTGAATGTAATGTAACACACACCCATACAATGCGCACCACCCCGCGATGTTTTTCAGAAACCTATCCTACATTGCCACTGCATGTTCCCTGACCTCCCCATGCTGACCACCCCGTGGTGCTTTTCTCCATCCTACATTGCCACACACTGCCTATCCTAATTCAGACCCTCCGATTCACACCACCCCGTGATGTTTTTCTCACTCCTACTAGTGAATGTAATGTAACACCCACCCATACAATGCGCACCACCCCGTGATGTTTTTCTCACTCCTACTAGTGAATGTAATGTAACACACACCCATACAATGCGCACCACCCCGCGATGTTTTTCAGAAACCTATCCTACATTGCCACTGCATGTTCCCTGACCTCCCCATGCTGACCACCCCGCGGTGCTTTTCTCCATCCTACATTGCCACTCACTGCCTATCCTAATTCAGACCCTCCGATTCACACCACCCCGTGATGTTTTTCTCACTCCTACTAGTGAATGTAATGTAACACACACCCATACAATGCGCACCACCCCGTGATGTTTTTCTCACTCCTACTAGTGAATGTAATATAACACACACCCATACAATGCGCACCACCCCGAAATGTTTTTCAGAAACCTATCCTACATTGCCACTGCATGTTCCCTGACCTCCCCATGCTGACCACCCCGCGGTGCTTTTCTCCATCCTACATTGCCACTCACTGCCTATCCTAATTCAGACCCTCCGATTCACACCACCCCGTGATGTTTTTCTCACTCCTACTAGTGAATGTAATGTAACACACACCCATACAATGCGCACCACCCCGTGATGTTTTTCTCACTCCTACTAGTGAATGTAATGTAACACACACCCATACAATGCGCACCACCCCGCGATGTTTTTTAGAAACCTATCCTACATTGCCACTGCATGTTCCCTGACCTCCCCATGCTGACCACCCCGCGGTGCTTGTCTCCATCCTACATTGCCACTCACTGCCTATCCTAATTCAGACCCTCCGATTCACACCACCCCGGGATGTTTTTCTCACTCCTACTAGTGAATGTAATGTAACACACACCCATACAATGCGCACCACCCCGTGATGTTTTTCTCACTCCTACTAGTGAATGTAATGTAACACACACCCATACAATGCGCACCACCCCGTGATGTTTTTCTCACTCCTACTAGTGAATGTAATGTAACACACACGCATAAAATGCGCACCAACCCGAGATGTTTTTCCGAAACCTATCCTACATTGCCACTGCATGTTGCCTGACCTCCCCATGCTGACCACCAAGCGGTGCTTTTCTCCATCCTACATTGCCACTCACTGCCTATCCTAATTCAGACCCTCCGATTCACACCACCCTGTGATGTTTTTCTCACTCGTACTAGTGAATGTAATGTAACACACACCCATACCATGCGCACCACCCCGTGATGTTTTTCTCACTCCTACTAGTGAATGTAATGTAACACACACCCATACAATGCGCACCACCCCGAGATGTTTTTCCGAAACCTATCCTACATTGCCACTGCATGTTCCCTGACCTCCCCATGCTGACCACCCCGCGGTGCTTTTCTCCATTCTACATTGCCACTCACTGCCTTTCCTAATTCAGACCCTCCGATTCACACCACCCCGTGATGTTTTTCTCACTCTTACTAGTGAATGTAATGTAACACACACCCATACAATGCGCACCACCCCGTGATGTTTTTCTCACTCCTACTAGTGAATGTAAAGTAACACACACCCATACAATGCGCACCACCCCGCGATGTTTTTCAGAAACCTATCCTACATTGCCACTGCATGTTCCCTGACCTCCCCATGCTGACCACCCCGCGGTGCTTTTCTCCATCCTACATTGCCACTCACTGCCTATCCTAATTCAGACCCTCCGATTCACACCACCCCGTGATGTTTTTCTCACTCCTACTAGTGAATGTAATGTAACACACACCCATACAATGCGCACCACCCCGAGATGTTTTTCTCACTCCTACTAATGAATGTAATGTAACACACACCCATACAATGCGCACCACCCCGTGATGTTTTTCAGAAACCTATCCTACATTGCCACTGCATGTTCCCTGACCTCCCCATGCTGACCACCCCGGGGTGCTTTTCTCCATCCTACATTGCCACTCACTGCCTATCCTAATTCAGACCCTCCGATTCACACCACCCCGTGATGTTTTTCCCACTCCTACTAGTGAATGTAATGTAACACACACCCATACAATGCGCACCACCCCGTGATGTTTTTCTCACTCCTACTAGTGAATGTAATGTAACACACACCCATACAATGCGCACCACCCCGTGATGTTTTTCTCACTCCTACTAGTGAATGTAATGTAACACACACCCATACAATGCGCACCACCCCGCTTTTTTTTTCAGAAACCTATCCTACATTGCCACTGCATGTTCCCTGACCTCCCCATGCTGACCACCCCGCGGTGCTTTTCTCCATCCTACATTGCCACTCACTGCCTATCCTAATTCAGACCCTCCGATTCACACCAGCCCGTGATGTTTTTCCCACTCCTACTAGTGAATGTAATGTAACACACACGCATACAATGCGCACCACCCTGCGATGTTTCTCAGAAACCTATCCTACATTGCCACTGTATGTTCCCTGACCTCCCCATGCTGACCACCCCACGGTGCTTTTCTCCATCCTACATTGCCACTCACTGCCTATCCTAATTCAGACCCTCCGATTCACACCACCCCGTGATGTTTTTCTCACTCCTACTAGTGAATGTAATGTAACACACACCCATACAATGCGCAACACCCCGTGATGTTTTTCTCACTCCTACTAATGAATGTAATGTAACACACACCCATACAATGCGCACCACCCCGCGATGTTTTTCAGAAACCTATCCTACATTGCCACTGCATGTTCCCTGACCTCCCCATGCTGACCACCCCGCGGTGCTTTTCTCCATCCTACATTGCCACTCACTGCCTATCCTAATTCAGACCCTCCGATTCACACCACCCCGTGATGTTTTTCTCACTCCTACTAGTGAATGTAATGTAACACACACCCATACAATGCACACCACCCCGTGATGTTTTTCTCTCTCCTACTAGTGAATGTAATGTAACACACATCCATAAAATGCGCACCACCCAGCGATGTTTTTCAGAAACCTATCCTACATTGCCACTGCATGTTCCCTGACCTCCCCATGCTGACCACCCCGCGGTGCTTTTCTCCATCCTACATTGCCACTCACTGCCTATCCTAATTCAGACCCTCCAATTCACACCACCCCGTGATGTTTTTCTCACTCCTACTAGTGAATGTAATGTAACACACACCCATACAATGCGCACCACCCCGTGATGTTTTTCTCACTCCTACTAGTGAATGTAATGTAACACACACCCATACAATGCGCACCACCCCGCGATGTTTTTCAGAAACCTATCCTACATTGCCACTGCATGTTCCCTGACCTCCCCATGCTGACCACCCCGCGGTGCTTTTCTCCATCCTACATTGCCACTCACTGCCTATCCTAATTCAAACCCTCCGATTCACACCACCCCGTGATGTTTTTCTCACTCCTACTAGTGAATGTAATGTAACACACACCCATACAATGCGCACCACCCCGAGATGTTTTTCCGAAACCTATCCTACATTGCCACTGCATGTTCCCTGACCTCCCCATGCTGACCACCCCGCGGTGCTTTTCTCCATCCTACATTGCCACTCACTGCCTTTCTTAATTCAGACCCTCCGATTCACACCACCCCGTGATGTTTTTCTCACTCCTACTAGTGAATGTAATGTAACACACACCCATACAATGCGCACCACCCCGTGATGTTTTTCTCACTCCTACTAGTGAATGTAATGTAACACACACTCATACAATGCGCACCACCCCGCGATGTTTTTCAGAAACCTATCCTACATTGCCACTGCATGTTCCCTGACCTCTCCATGCTGACCACCCCGCGGTGCTTTTCTCCATCCTACATTGCCACTCACTGCCTATCCTAATTCAGACCCTCCGATTCACACCACCCCGTGATGTTTTTCTCACTCCTACTAGTGAATGTAATGTAACACACACCCATACAATGCGCACCACCCCGTGATGTTTTTCTCACTCCTACTAGTGAATGTAATGTAACACACACCCATACAATGCGCACCACCCCGCGATGTTTTTCAGAAACCTATCCTACATTGCCACTGCATGTTCCCTGACCTCCCCATGCTGACCACCCCGCGGTGCTTTTCTCCATCCTACATTGCCACTCACTGCCTATCCTAATTCAGACCCTCCGATTCACACCACCCCGTGATGTTTTTCCCACTCCTACTAGTGAATGTAATGTAACACACACCCATACAATGCCCACCACCCCGCGATGTTTTTCAGAAACCTACCTACATTGCCACTGCATGTTACCTGACTTCCCCATGCTGACCATCCCGCGGTGCTTTTCTCCATCCTACATTGCCACTCACTGCCTATCCTAATTCAGACCCTCCGATTCACACCACCCCGTGATGTTTTTCTCACTCCTACTAGTGAATGTAATGTAACACACACCCATACAATGCGCACCACCCCGTGATGTTTTTCTTACTCCTACTAGTGAATGTAATGTAACACACACCCATACAATGCGCACCACCCCGCGATATTTTTCAGAAACCTATCCTACATTGCCACTGCATGTTCCCTGACCTCCCCATGCTGACCACCCCGCTGTGCTTTTCTCCATCCTACATTGCCACTCACTGCCTATCCTAATTCAGACCCTCCGATTCACACCACCACGTGATGTTTTTCTCACTCCTACTAGTGAATGTAATGTAACACACACCCATACAATGCGCACCACCCCGTGATGTTTTTCTCACTCCTACTAGTGAATGTAATGTAACACACACCTATACAATGCGCACCACCCGGTGATGTTTTTCTCACTCCTACTAGTGAATGTAATGTAACACACACCCATACAATGCGCACCACCCCGTGCTGTTTTTCTCACTCCTACTAGTGAATGTAATGTAACACACACCCATACAATGCGGACCACCCGGTGATGTTTTTCTCACTCCTACTAGTGAATGTAATGTAACACACACCCGTACAATGCCCACCACGCAGTGATGTTTTTCTCACTCCTACTAGTGAATGTAATGTAACAAACACCCATACAATGCGCACCACCCCATGATGTTTTTCTCACTCCTACTAGTGAATGTAATGTAACACACACCCATACAATGCACACCACCCCGCGATATTTTTCAGAAACCTATCCTACATTGCCACTTCATGGTCGCTGAGCTCCCCATGCTGACCACGCCGCGGTGCTTTTCTCCATCCTACATTGCCACTCACTGCCTATCCTAATTCAGACCATCCGATTCACACCACCCCGTGATGTTTTTCTCACTCCTACTAGTGAATTTAATGTAACAAACACCCATACAATGCGCACCACCCCGTGATGTTTTTCTCACTCCTACTAGTGAATGTAATGTAACACACACCCATACAATGCGCACCACCCCGCGATGTTTTTCAGAAACCTATCCTACATTGCCACTGCATGTTCCCTGACCTCCCCATGCTGACCACCCCGCGGTGCTTTTCTCCATCCTACATTGCCACTCACTGCCTATCCTAATTCAGACCCTCCGATTCACACCACCCCGTGATGTTTTTCTCACTCCTACTAGTGAATGTAATGTAACACACACCCATATAATGCGCACCACCCCGTGATGTTTTTCTCACTCCTACTAGTGAATGTAATGTAACACACACCCATACAATGCTCAAAACCCCGCGATGGTTTTCAGAAACCTATCCTACATTGCCACTGCATGTTCCCTGACCTCCCCATGCTGACCACCCCGCGGTGCTTTTCTCCATCCTACATTGCCACTCACTGCCTATCCTAATTCAGACCCTCCGATTCACACCACCCCGTGATATTTTTTTCACTCCTACTAGGGAATGTAATGTAACACACACCCATACAATGCGCACCACCCGGTGATGTTTTTCTCACTCCTACTAGTGAATGTAATGTAACACACACCCGTACAATGCCCACCACCCCGTGATGTTTTTCTCACTCCTACTAGTGAATGTAATGTAACACACACCCATACAATGCGCACCACCCCATGATGTTTTTCTCACTCCTACTAGTGAATGTAATGTAACACACACCCATACAATGCACACCACCCCGCGATATTTTTCAGAAACCTATCCTACATTGCCACTTCATGGTCGCTGAGCTCCCCATGCTGACCACGCCGCGGTGCTTTTCTCCATCCTACATTGCCACTCACTGCCTATCCTAATTCAGACCATCCGATTCAAACCACCCCGTGATGTTTTTCTCACTCCTACTAGTGAATGTAATGTAACAAACACCCATACAATGCGCACCACCCCGTGATGTTTTTCTCACTCCTACTAGTGAATGTAATGTAACACACACCCATACAATGCGCTCCACCCCGCGATGTTTTTCAGAAACCTATCCTACATTGCCACTGCATGTTCCCTGACCTCCCCATGCTGACCACCCCGCGGTGCTTTTCTCCATCCTACATTTCCACTCACTGCCTATCCTAATTCAGACCCTCCGATTCACACCACCCCGTGATGTTTTTCTCACTCCTACTAGTCAATGTAATGTAACACACACCCATACAATGCGCACCACCCCGTGATGTTTTTCTCACTTCTACTAGTGAATGTAATGTAACACACACCCATACAATGCACACCACCCCGCGATGTTTTTCAGAAACCTATCCTACATTGCCACTGCATGTTCCCTTACCTCCCCATGCTGACCACCCCGCGGTGCTTTTCTCCATCCTACATTGCCACTCACTGCCTATCCTAATTCAGACCCTCCGATTCACACCACCCCGTGATGTTTTTCTCACTCCTACTAGGGAATGTAATGTAACACACACCCATACAATGCGCACCACCCCGTGATGTTTTTCTCACTCCTACTAGTGAATGTAATGTAACACACACCCATACAATGCGCACCACCCCGCGATGTTTTTCAGAAACCTATCCTACATTGCCACTGCATGTTCCCTGACCTCCCCATGCTGACCACCCCGCGGTGCTTTTCTCCATCCTACATTGCCACTCACTGCCTATCCTAATTCAGACCCTCCGATTCACACCACCCCGTGATGTTTTTCTCACTCCTACTAGTGAATGTAATGTAACACACACCCATACAATGCGCACCACCCCGTGATGTTTTTCTCACTCCTACTAGTGAATGTAATGTAACACACACCCATACAATGCTCAAAACCCCGCGATGGTTTTCAGAAACCTATCCTACATTGCCACTGCATGTTCCCTGACCTCCCCATGCTGACCACCCCGCGGTGCTTTTCTCCATCCTACATTGCCACTAACTGCCTATCCTAATTCAGACCCTCCGATTCACACCACCCCGTGATGTTTTTCTCACTCCTACTAGGGAATGTAATGTAACACACACCCATACAATGCGCACCACCCCGTGATGTTTTTCTCACTCCTACTAGTGAATGTAATGTAACACACACCCATACAATGCGCACCACCCCGCGATGTTTTTCAGAAACCTATCCTACATTGCCACTGCATGGTCGCTGAGCTCCCCAAGCTGACCACCCCGCGGTGCTTTTCTCCATCCTACATTGCCACTCACTGCCTATCCTAATTCAGACCCTCTGATTCACACCACCCCGTGATGTTTTTCTCACTCCTACTAGTGAATGTAATGTAACACACACCCATACAATGCGCACCACCCCGCGATGTTTTTCAGAAACCTATCCTACATTGCCACTGCATGTTCCCTGACCTCCCCATGCTGACCACCCCGTGGTGCTTTTCTCCATCCTACATTGCCACTCACTGCCTATCCTAATTGAGACCCTCCGATTCACACCACCCCGTGATGTTTTTCTCACTCCTACTAGTGAATGCAATGTAACACACACCCATACAATGCGCACCACCCCGTGATGTTTTTCTCACTCCTACTAGTGAATGTAATGTAACACACACCCAAACAATGCGCACCACCCCGCGATGTTTTTCAGAAACCTATCCTACATTGCCACTGCATGTTCCCTGGCCTCCCCATGCTGACCACCCCGCGGTGCTTTTCTCCATCCTACATTGCCACTCACTGCCTATCCTAATTCAGACCCTCCGATTCACACCACCCCGTGATGTTTTTCTCACTCATATTAGTGAATGTAATGTAACACACACCCATACAATGCGCAACACCCCGTGATGTTTTTCTGCCTCCTACTAGTGAATGTAATGTAACACACACCCATACAATGCGCACCACCCGCGATGTTTTTCAGAAACCTATCCTACATTGCCACTGCATGTTCCCTGACCTCCCCATGCTGACCACCCCGCTGTGCTTTTCTCCATCCTACATTGCCACTCACTGCCTATCCTAATTCAGACACTCCGATTCACACCACCCCGTCATGTTTTTCTCACTCCTACTAGTGAATGTAATGTAACACACACCCATACAATGCGCACCACCCGGTGATGTTTTTCTCACTCCTACTAGTGAATGTAATGTAACACACACCCGTACAATGCCCACCACCCCGTGATGTTTTTCTCACTCCTACTAGTGAATGTAATGTAACACACACCCATACGATGCGTACCACCCCGTGATGTTTTTCTCACTCCTACTAGTGGATGTAATGTAACACACACCCATACAATGCGCTCCACCCCGCGATGTTTTTCAGAAACCTATCCTACATTGCCACTGCATGTTCCCTGACCACCCCATGCTGACCACCCTGCGGTGCTTTTCTCCATCCTACATTTCCACTCACTGCCTATCCTAATTCAGACCCTCCGATTCACACCACCCCGTGATGTTTTTCTCACTCCTACTAGTGAATGTAATGTAACACACACCCATACAATGCGCACCACCCCGTGATGTTTTTCTCACTCCTACTAGTGAATGTAATGTAACACACACCCATACAATGCGCACCACCCCGCGATGTTTTTCAGAAACCTATCCTACATTGCCACTGCATGTTCCCTGACCTCCCCATGCTGACCACCCCGCGGTGCTTTTCTCCATCCTACATTGCCACTCACTGCCTATCCTAATTGAGACCCTCTGATTCACACCACCCCGTGATGTTTTTCTCACTCCTACTAGTGAATGTAATGTAACACACACCCATACAATGCGCACCACCCCGTTATGTTTTTCTCACTCCTACTAGTGAATGTAATGTAACACACACCCATACAATGCGCACCACCCGGTGATGTTTTTCTCACTCCTACTAGTGAATGTAATGTAACACACACCCGTACAATGCCCACCACCCCGTGATGTTTTTCTCACTCCTACTAGTGAATGTAATGTAACACACACCCATACAATGCGCACCACCCCGTGATGTTTTTCTCACTCCTACTAGTGAATGTAATGTAACACACACCCATACAATGCGCACCACCCCGCGATGTTTTTCAGAAACCTATCCTACATTGACACTGCATGTTCCCTGACCTCCCCATGCTGACCACCCCGCGGTGCTTTTCTCCATCCTACATTGCCACTCACTGCCTATCCTAATTCAGACCCTCCGATTCACACCACCCCGTGATGTTTTTCTCACTCCTACTAGTGAATGTAATGTAACACACACCCATACAATGCGCACCACCCCATGATGTTTTTCTCACTCCTACTAGTGAATGTAATGTAACACACACCCATACAATGCGCAAAACCCCGCGATGGTTTTCAGAAACCTATCCTACATTGCCACTGCATGTTCCCTGACCTCCCCATGCTGACCACCCCGCGGTGCTTTTCTCCATCCTACATTGCCACTCACTGCCTATCCTAATTCAGACCCTCATATTCACACCACCCCGTGATGTTTTTCTCACTCCTACTAGGGAATGCAATGTAACACACACCCATACAATGCGCACCACCCCGTGATGTTTTTCTCACTCCTACTAGTGAATGTAATGTAACACACACCCATACAATGCGCACAACCCCGCGATGTTTTTCAGAAACCTATCCTACATTGCCACTGCATGGTCGCTGAGCTCCCCATGCTGACCACCCCGCGGTGCTTTTCTCCATCCTACATTGCCACTCACTGCCTATCCTAATTCAGACCCTCGGATTCACACCACCCCGTGATGTTTTTCTCACTCCTACTAGTGAATGTAATGTAACACACACCCATACAATGCGCACCACCCCGCGATGTTTTTCAGAAACCTATCCTACATTGCCACTGCATGTTCCCTGGCTTCCCCATGCTGACCACCCCGCGGTGCTTTTCTCCATCCTACATTGCCACTCACTGCCTATCCTAATTCAGACCCTCCGATTCACACCACCCCGTGATGTTTTTCTCACTCCTATTAGTGAATGTAATGTAACACACACCCATACAATGCGCAACACCCCGTGATGTTTTTCTGCCTGCTACTAGTGAATGTAATGTAACACACACCCATACAATGCGCACCACCCGGCGATGTTTTTCAGAAACCTATCCTACATTGCCACTGCATGTTCCCTGACCTCCCCATGCTGACCACCCCGCTGTGCTTTTCTCCATCCTACATTGCCACTCACTGCCTCTCCTAATTCAGACACTCCGATTCACACCACCCCGTCATGTTTTTCTCACTCCTACTAGTGAATGTAATGTAACACACACCCATACAATGCGCACCACCCCGTGATGTTTTTCTCACTCCTACTAGTGAATTTAATGTAACACACACCCATACAATGCGCACCACCCCATGATGTTTTTCTCACTCCTACTAGTGAATGTAATGTAACACACACCCATACAATGCGCACCACCCCGTGATGTTTTTCTCACTCCTACTAGTGAATGTAATGTAACACACACCCATACAATGCGCACCACCCGGTGATGTTTTTCTCACTCCTACTAGTGAATGTAATGTAACACACACCCATACAATGCGCACCACCCCGCGATGTTTTTCAGAAACCTATCCTACATTGACACTGCATGTTCCCTGACCTCCCCATGCTGACCACCCCGCGGTGCTTTTCTCCATCCTACATTGCCACTCACTGCCTATCCTAATTCAGACCCTCCGATTCACACCACCCCGTGATGTTTTTCTCACTCCTACTAGTGAATGTAATGTAACACACACCCATACGATGCGTACCACCCCGTGATGTTTTTCTCACTCCTACTAGTGAATGTAATGTAACACACACCCATACAATGCGCACCACCCCGTGATGTTTTTCTCACTCCTACTAGTGAATGTAATGTAACACACACCCATACAATGCGCACCACCCGGTGATGTTTTTCTCACTCCTACTAGTGAATGTAATGTAACACACACCCGTACAATGCCCACCACCCCGTGATGTTTTTCTCACTCCTACTAGTGAATGTAATGTAACACAGACCCATACAATGCGCACCACCCCGTGATGTTTTTCTCACTCCTACTAGTGAATGTAATGTAACACACACCCATACAATGCGCACCACCCCGCGATGTTTTTCAGAAACCTATCCAACATTGCCACTGCATGTTCCCTGACCTCCCCATGCTGACCACCCCGCGGTGCTTTTCTCCATCCTACATTTCCACTCACTGCCTATCCTAATTCAGACCCTCCGATTCACACCACCCCGTGATGTTTTTCTCACTCCTACTAGTCAATGTAATGTAACACACACCCATACAATGCGCACCACCCCGTGATGTTTTTCTCACTTCTACTAGTGAATGTAATGTAACACACACCCATACAATGCACACCACCCCGCGATGTTTTTCAGAAACCTATCCTACATTGCCACTGCATGTTCCCTTACCTCCCCATGCTGACCACCCCGCGGTGCTTTTCTCCATCCTACATTGCCACTCACTGCCTATCCTAATTCAGACCCTCCGATTCACACCACCCCGTGATGTTTTTCTCACTCCTACTAGGGAATGTAATGTAACACACACCCATACAATGCGCACCACCCCGTGATGTTTTTCTCACTCCTACTAGTGAATGTAATGTAACACACACCCATACAATGCGCACCACCCCGCGATGTTTTTCAGAAACCTATCCTACATTGCCACTGCATGTTCCCTGACCTCCCCATGCTGACCACCCCGCGGTGCTTTTCTCCATCCTACATTGCCACTCACTGCCTATCCTAATTCAGACCCTCCGATTCACACCACCCCGTGATGTTTTTCTCACTCCTACTAGTGAATGTAATGTAACACACACCCATACAATGCGCACCACCCCGTGATGTTTTTCTCACTCCTACTAGTGAATGTAATGTAACACACACCCATACAATGCTCAAAACCCCGCGATGGTTTTCAGAAACCTATCCTACATTGCCACTGCATGTTCCCTGACCTCCCCATGCTGACCACCCCGCGGTGCTTTTCTCCATCCTACATTGCCACTAACTGCCTATCCTAATTCAGACCCTCCGATTCACACCACCCCGTGATGTTTTTCTCACTCCTACTAGGGAATGTAATGTAACACACACCCATACAATGCGCACCACCCCGTGATGTTTTTCTCACTCCTACTAGTGAATGTAATGTAACACACACCCATACAATGCGCACCACCCCGCGATGTTTTTCAGAAACCTATCCTACATTGCCACTGCATGGTCGCTGAGCTCCCCAAGCTGACCACCCCGCGGTGCTTTTCTCCATCCTACATTGCCACTCACTGCCTATCCTAATTCAGACCCTCTGATTCACACCACCCCGTGATGTTTTTCTCACTCCTACTAGTGAATGTAATGTAACACACACCCATACAATGCGCACCACCCCGCGATGTTTTTCAGAAACCTATCCTACATTGCCACTGCATGTTCCCTGACCTCCCCATGCTGACCACCCCGTGGTGCTTTTCTCCATCCTACATTGCCACTCACTGCCTATCCTAATTGAGACCCTCCGATTCACACCACCCCGTGATGTTTTTCTCACTCCTACTAGTGAATGCAATGTAACACACACCCATACAATGCGCACCACCCCGTGATGTTTTTCTCACTCCTACTAGTGAATGTAATGTAACACACACCCAAACAATGCGCACCACCCCGCGATGTTTTTCAGAAACCTATCCTACATTGCCACTGCATGTTCCCTGGCCTCCCCATGCTGACCACCCCGCGGTGCTTTTCTCCATCCTACATTGCCACTCACTGCCTATCCTAATTCAGACCCTCCGATTCACACCACCCCGTGATGTTTTTCTCACTCATATTAGTGAATGTAATGTAACACACACCCATACAATGCGCAACACCCCGTGATGTTTTTCTGCCTCCTACTAGTGAATGTAATGTAACACACACCCATACAATGCGCACCACCCGCGATGTTTTTCAGAAACCTATCCTACATTGCCACTGCATGTTCCCTGACCTCCCCATGCTGACCACCCCGCTGTGCTTTTCTCCATCCTACATTGCCACTCACTGCCTATCCTAATTCAGACACTCCGATTCACACCACCCCGTCATGTTTTTCTCACTCCTACTAGTGAATGTAATGTAACACACACCCATACAATGCGCACCACCCGGTGATGTTTTTCTCACTCCTACTAGTGAATGTAATGTAACACACACCCGTACAATGCCCACCACCCCGTGATGTTTTTCTCACTCCTACTAGTGAATGTAATGTAACACACACCCATACGATGCGTACCACCCCGTGATGTTTTTCTCACTCCTACTAGTGGATGTAATGTAACACACACCCATACAATGCGCTCCACCCCGCGATGTTTTTCAGAAACCTATCCTACATTGCCACTGCATGTTCCCTGACCACCCCATGCTGACCACCCTGCGGTGCTTTTCTCCATCCTACATTTCCACTCACTGCCTATCCTAATTCAGACCCTCCGATTCACACCACCCCGTGATGTTTTTCTCACTCCTACTAGTGAATGTAATGTAACACACACCCATACAATGCGCACCACCCCGTGATGTTTTTCTCACTCCTACTAGTGAATGTAATGTAACACACACCCATACAATGCGCACCACCCCGCGATGTTTTTCAGAAACCTATCCTACATTGCCACTGCATGTTCCCTGACCTCCCCATGCTGACCACCCCGCGGTGCTTTTCTCCATCCTACATTGCCACTCACTGCCTATCCTAATTGAGACCCTCTGATTCACACCACCCCGTGATGTTTTTCTCACTCCTACTAGTGAATGTAATGTAACACACACCCATACAATGCGCACCACCCCGTTATGTTTTTCTCACTCCTACTAGTGAATGTAATGTAACACACACCCATACAATGCGCACCACCCGGTGATGTTTTTCTCACTCCTACTAGTGAATGTAATGTAACACACACCCGTACAATGCCCACCACCCCGTGATGTTTTTCTCACTCCTACTAGTGAATGTAATGTAACACACACCCATACAATGCGCACCACCCCGTGATGTTTTTCTCACTCCTACTAGTGAATGTAATGTAACACACACCCATACAATGCGCACCACCCCGCGATGTTTTTCAGAAACCTATCCTACATTGACACTGCATGTTCCCTGACCTCCCCATGCTGACCACCCCGCGGTGCTTTTCTCCATCCTACATTGCCACTCACTGCCTATCCTAATTCAGACCCTCCGATTCACACCACCCCGTGATGTTTTTCTCACTCCTACTAGTGAATGTAATGTAACACACACCCATACAATGCGCACCACCCCATGATGTTTTTCTCACTCCTACTAGTGAATGTAATGTAACACACACCCATACAATGCGCAAAACCCCGCGATGGTTTTCAGAAACCTATCCTACATTGCCACTGCATGTTCCCTGACCTCCCCATGCTGACCACCCCGCGGTGCTTTTCTCCATCCTACATTGCCACTCACTGCCTATCCTAATTCAGACCCTCATATTCACACCACCCCGTGATGTTTTTCTCACTCCTACTAGGGAATGCAATGTAACACACACCCATACAATGCGCACCACCCCGTGATGTTTTTCTCACTCCTACTAGTGAATGTAATGTAACACACACCCATACAATGCGCACAACCCCGCGATGTTTTTCAGAAACCTATCCTACATTGCCACTGCATGGTCGCTGAGCTCCCCATGCTGACCACCCCGCGGTGCTTTTCTCCATCCTACATTGCCACTCACTGCCTATCCTAATTCAGACCCTCGGATTCACACCACCCCGTGATGTTTTTCTCACTCCTACTAGTGAATGTAATGTAACACACACCCATACAATGCGCACCACCCCGCGATGTTTTTCAGAAACCTATCCTACATTGCCACTGCATGTTCCCTGGCTTCCCCATGCTGACCACCCCGCGGTGCTTTTCTCCATCCTACATTGCCACTCACTGCCTATCCTAATTCAGACCCTCCGATTCACACCACCCCGTGATGTTTTTCTCACTCCTATTAGTGAATGTAATGTAACACACACCCATACAATGCGCAACACCCCGTGATGTTTTTCTGCCTGCTACTAGTGAATGTAATGTAACACACACCCATACAATGCGCACCACCCGGCGATGTTTTTCAGAAACCTATCCTACATTGCCACTGCATGTTCCCTGACCTCCCCATGCTGACCACCCCGCTGTGCTTTTCTCCATCCTTCATTGCCACTCACTGCCTCTCCTAATTCAGACACTCCGATTCACACCACCCCGTCATGTTTTTCTCACTCCTACTAGTGAATGTAATGTAACACACACCCATACAATGCGCACCACCCCGTGATGTTTTTCTCACTCCTACTAGTGAATTTAATGTAACACACACCCATACAATGCGCACCACCCCATGATGTTTTTCTCACTCCTACTAGTGAATGTAATGTAACACACACCCATACAATGCGCACCACCCCGTGATGTTTTTCTCACTCCTACTAGTGAATGTAATGTAACACACACCCATACAATGCGCACCACCCGGTGATGTTTTTCTCACTCCTACTAGTGAATGTAATGTAACACACACCCATACAATGCGCACCACCCCGCGATGTTTTTCAGAAACCTATCCTACATTGACACTGCATGTTCCCTGACCTCCCCATGCTGACCACCCCGCGGTGCTTTTCTCCATCCTACATTGCCACTCACTGCCTATCCTAATTCAGACCCTCCGATTCACACCACCCCGTGATGTTTTTCTCACTCCTACTAGTGAATGTAATGTAACACACACCCATACGATGCGTACCACCCCGTGATGTTTTTCTCACTCCTACTAGTGAATGTAATGTAACACACACCCATACAATGCGCACCACCCCGTGATGTTTTTCTCACTCCTACTAGTGAATGTAATGTAACACACACCCATACAATGCGCACCACCCGGTGATGTTTTTCTCACTCCTACTAGTGAATGTAATGTAACACACACCCGTACAATGCCCACCACCCCGTGATGTTTTTCTCACTCCTACTAGTGAATGTAATGTAACACAGACCCATACAATGCGCACCACCCCGTGATGTTTTTCTCACTCCTACTAGTGAATGTAATGTAACACACACCCATACAATGCGCACCACCCCGCGATGTTTTTCAGAAACCTATCCAACATTGACACTGCATGTTCCCTGACCTCCCCATGCTGACCACCCCGCGGTGCTTTTCTCCATCCTACATTGCCACTCACTGCCTATCCTAATTCAGACCCTCCGATTCACACCACCCCGTGATGTTTTTCTCACTCCTACTAGTGAATGTAATGTAACACACACCCATACAATGCGCACCACCCCGTGATGTTTTTCTCACTCCTACTAGTGAATGTAATGTAACACACACCCATACAATGCGCAAAACCCCGCGATGATTTTCAGAAACCTATCCTACATTGCCACTGCATGTTCCCTGACCTCCCCATGCTGACCACCCCGCGGTGCTTTTCTCCATCCTACATTGCCACTCACTGCCTATCCTAATTCAGACCCTCCGATTCACACCACCCCGTGATGTTTTTCTCACTCCTACTAGCGAATGTAATGTAACACACACCCATACAATGCGCACCACCCCGTGATGTTTTTCTCACACCTACTAGTGAATGTAATGTAACACACACCCATACAATGCGCACCACCCCGCGATGTTTTTCAGAAACCTATCCTACATTGCCACTGCACGGTCGCTGAGCTCCCCATGCTGACCACCCCGCGGTGCTTTTCTCCATCCTACATTGCCACTCACTGCCTATCCTAATTCAGACCCTCCGATTCACACCACCCCGTGATGTTTTTCTCACTCCTACTAGTGAATGTAATGTAACACACACCCATACAATGCGCACCACCCCGCGATGTTTTTCAGAAACCTATCCTACATTGCCACTGCATGTTCCCTGGCTTCCCCATGCTGACCACCCCGCGGTGCTTTTCTCCATCCTACATTGCCACTCACTGCCTATCCTAATTCAGACCCTCCGATTCACACCACCCCGTGATGTTTTTCTCACTCCTATTAGTGAATGTAATGTAACACACACCCATACAATGCGCAACACCCCGTGATGTTTTTCTGCCTGCTACTAGTGAATGTAATGTAACACACACCCATACAATGCGCACCACCCCGTGATGTTTTTCAGAAACCTATCCTACATTGCCACTGCATGTTCCCTGACCTCCCCATGCTGACCACCCCGCTGTGCTTTTCTCCATCCTACATTGCCACTCACTGCCTATCCTAATTCAGACACTCCGATTCACACCACCCCGTCATGTTTTTCTCACTCCTACTAGTGAATGTAATGTAACACACACCCATACAATGCGCACCACCGCGTGATGTTTTTCTCACTCCTACTAGTGAATTTAATGTAACACACACCCATACAATGCGCACCACCCCATGATGTTTTTCTCACTCCTACTAGTGAATGTAATGTAACACACACCCATACAATGCGCACCACCCCGTGATGTTTTTCTCACTCCTACGAGGGAATGTAATGTAACACACAACCATACAATGCGCACCACCCGGTGATGTTTTTCTCACTCCTACTAGTGAATGTAATGTAACACACACCCATACAATGCGCACCACCCCGCGATGTTTTTCAGAAACCTATCCTACATTGACACTGCATGTTCCCTGACCTCCCCATGCTGACCACCCCGCGGTGCTTTTCTCCATCCTACATTGCCACTCACTGCCTATCCTAATTCAGACCCTCCGATTCACACCACCCCGTGATGTTTTTCTCACTCCTACTAGTGAATGTAATGTAACACACACCCATACGATGCGTACCACCCCGTGATGTTTTTCTCACTCCTACTAGTGAATGTAATGTAACACACACCCATACAATGCGCACCACCCCGTGATGTTTGTCTCACTCCTACTAGTGAATGTATTGTAACACACACCCATACAATGCGCACCACCCGGTGATGTTTTTCTCACTCCTACTAGTGAATGTAATGTAACACACACCCGTACAATGCCCACCACCCCGTGATGTTTTTCTCACTCCTACTAGTGAATGTAATGTAACACACACCCATACAATGCGCACCACCCCATGATGTTTTTCTCACTCCTACTAGTGAATGTAATGTAACACACACCCATACAATGCGCACCACCCCGCGATGTTTTTCAGAAACCTATCCTACATTGACACTGCATGTTCCCTGACCTCCCCATGCTGACCACCCCGCGGTGCTTTTCTCCATCCTACATTGCCACTCACTGCCTATCCTAATTCAGACCCTCCGATTCACACCACCCTGTGATGTTTTTCTCACTCCTACTAGTGAATGTAATGTAACACACACCCATACAATGCGCACCACCCCGTGATATTTTTCTCACTCCTACTAGTGAATGTAATGTAACACACACCCATACAATGCGCAAAACCCCGCGATGGTTTTCAGAAACCTATCCTACATTGCCACTGCATGTTCCCTGACCTCCCCATGCTGACCACCCCGCGGTGCTTTTCTCCATCCTACATTGCCACTCACTGCCTATCCTAATTCAGACCCTCTGATTCACACCACCCCGTGATGTTTTTCTCACTCCTACTAGGGAATGTAATGTAACACACACCCATACAATGCGCACCACCCCGTGATGTTTTTCTCACTCCTACTAGTGAATGTAATGTAACACACACCCATACAATGCGCACCACCCCGCGATGTTTTTCAGAAACCTATCCTACATTGCCACTGCATGGTCGCTGAGCTCCCCATGCTGACCACCCCGCGGTGCTTTTCTCCATCCTACATTGCCACTCACTGCCTATCCTAATTCAGACCCTCCGATTCACACCACCCCGTGATGTTTTTCTCACTCCTACTAGTGAATGTAATGTAACACACACCCATACAATGCGCACCACCCCGCGATGTTTTTCAGAAACCTATCCTACATTGCCACTGCATGTTCCCTGACCTCCCCATGCTGACCACCCCGTGGTGCTTTTCTCCATCCTACATTGCCACTCACTGCCTATCCTAATTGAGACCCTCCGATTCACACCACCCCGTGATGTTTTTCTCACTCCTACTAGTGAATGCAATGTAACACACACCCATACAATGCGCACCACCCCGTGATGTTTTTCTCACTCCTACTAGTGAATGTAATGTAACACACACCCATACAATGCGCACCACCCCGCGATGTTTTTCAGAAACCTATCCTACATTGCCACTGCATGTTCCCTGGCTTCCCCATGCTGACACCCCGCGGTGCTTTTCTCCATCCTACATTGCCACTCACTGCCTATCCTAATTCAGACCCTCCGATTCACACCACCCCGTGATGTTTTTCTCACTCCTATTAGTGAATGTAATGTAAACACACACCCATACAATGCGCAACACCCCGTGATGTTTTCTGCCTGCTACTAGTGAATGTATGTAACACACACCCATACAATGCGCACCACCCCGCGATGTTTTTCAGAAACCTATCCTACATTGCCACTGCATGTTCCCTGACCTCCCCATGCTGACCACCCCGCTGTGCTTTTCTCCATCGTACATTGCCACTCACTTCCTATCCTAATTCAGACACTCCGATTCACACCACCCCGTCATGTTTTTCTCATTCCTACTAGTGAATGTAATGTAACACACACCCATACAATGCGCACCACCCCGTGATGTTTTCTCACTCCTACTAGTGAATTTAATGTAACACACACCCATACAATGCGCACCACCCCATGATGTTTTCTCACTCCTACTAGTGAATGTAATGTAACACACACCCATACAATGCGCACCACCCCGTGATGTTTTTCTCACTCCCTACTAGTGAATGTATGTAACACACACCCATACAATGCGCACCACCCGGTGATGTTTTTCTCCACTCCTACTAGTGAATGTAATGTAACACACACCGTACAATGCCCACCACCCCGTGATGTTTTTCTCACTCCTACTAGTGAATGTAAATGTAACACACACCCATACAATGCGCACCACCCCATGATGTTTTTCTCACTCCTACTAGTGAAAGTAATGTAACCACACCCATACAATGCGCACCACCCCGCAATGTTTTTCAGAAACCTATCCTTCATTGCCACTTCATTGTCTCTGAGCTCCCATGCTGACCACGCCACGGTGCTTTTTCTCCATCCTTACATTGCCAACTCACTGCCTATCCTAATTCAGACCCCTCCCCCCCGTGATGTTTTTCTCACTACTACTAGTGAATGTAATGTAACACACACCCATACAATGCGCACCACCCCGTGATGTTTTTCTCACTCCTACTAGTGAATGTAATGTAACACACACCCATACAATGCGCACCACCCCGCGATGTTTTTCAGAAACCTATCCTACATTGCCACTGCATGTTCCCCTGACCTCCCCATGCTGACCACCCCGCGGTGCTTTTCTCCATCCTACATTGCCACTCATTGCCTATCCTAAATGAGACACTCCGATTCACACCACCCCGTGATGTTTTTCTCACTCCTACTACTGAATGTAATGTAACACACACCCATACATGCGCACCACCCCGTGATGTTTTTCTCACTCCTACTAGTGAATGTAATGTAACACACACCAATATAATGCGCACCACCCGGTGATGTTTTCTCACTCCTACTAGTGAATGTAATGTAACACACACCCGTACAATGCCCACCACCCCGTGATGTTTTTCTCACTCCTACTAGTGAATGTAATGTAACACACACCCATACAATGCGCACCACCCCATGATGTTTTTCTCACTCCTACTAGTGAAAGTAATGTAACACACACCCATACAATGCGCACCACCCCGCGATGTTTTTCAGAAACCTATCCTACATTGCCACTTCATTGTCTCTGATCTCCCATGCTGACCACGCCGCGGTGCTTTTCTCCATCCTACATTGCCACTCACTGCCTATCCTAATTCAGACCCTCCGATTCACACCACCCCGTGATGTTTTTCTCACTCCTACTAGTGAATGTAATGTAACACACACCCATACGATGCGTACCACCCCGTGATGTTTTTCTCACTCCTACTAGTGAATGTAATGTAACACACACCCATACAATGCGCTCCACCCGCGATGTTTTTCAGAAACCTATCGTATATTGCCACTGCATGTTCCCTGACCACCCCATGATGACCACACTGCGGTGCTTTTCTCCATCCTACATTTCCACTCACTGCCTATCCTAATTCAGACCCTCCGATTCACACCACCCCGTGATGTTTTTCTCACTCCTACTAGTGAATGTAATGTAACACACACCCATACAATGCGCACCACCCCGTGATGTTTTTCTCACTCCTACTAGTGAATGTAATGTAACACACACCCATACAATGCGCACCACCCCGCGATGTTTTTCAGAAACCTATCCTACATTTCCACTGCATGTTCCCTGACCTCCCCATGCTGACCACCCCGCGGTGCTTTTCTCCATCCTACATTGCCACTCATTGCCTATCCTAATTGAGACCCTCCGATTCACACCACCCCGTGATGTTTTTCTCACTCCTACTACTGAATGTAATGTAACACAAACCCATACAATGCGCACCACCCCGTGATGTTTTTCTCACTCCTACTAGTGAATGTAATGTAACACACACCAATACAATGCGCACCACCCCGTGATGTTTTTCTCACTCCTACTAGTGAATGTAATGTAACACACACCCGTACAATGCCCACCACCCCGTGATGTTTTTCTCACTCCTACTAGTGAATGTAATGTAACACACACCCATACAATGCGCACCACCCCATGATGTTTTTCTCACTCCTACTAGTGAAAGTAATGTAACACACACCCATACAATGCGCACCACCCCGCGATGTTTTTCAGAAACCTATCCTACATTGCCACTTCATTGTCTCTGAGCTCCCATGCTGACCACGCCGCGGTGCTTTTCTCCATCCTACATTGCCACTCACTGCCTATCCTAATTCAGACCCTCCGATTCACACCACCCCATGATGTTTTTCTCACTCCTACTAGTGAATGTAATGTAACACACACCCATACAATGCGCACCAGCCCGCGATGTTTTTCAGAAACCTATCCTACATTGGCACTGCATAGTCGCTGAGCTCCCCATGCTGACCACGCCCCGGTGCTTTTCTCCATCCTACATTGCCACTCACTGCCTATCCTAATTCAGACCCTCCGATTCACACCACCCCGTGATGTTTTTCTCACTCCTACTAGTGAATGTAATGTAACACACACCCATACAATGCGCACCACCCCGTGATGTTTTTCTCACTCCTACTAGTGAATGTAATGTAACACACACCCATACAATGCGCACCACCCCGTGATGTTTTTCTCACTCCTACTAGTGAATGTAATGTAACACACACCCGTACAATGCCCACCACGGTGATGTTTTTCTCACTCCTACTAGTGAATGTAATGTAACACACACCCATACAATGCGCACCACCCCATGATGTTTTTCTCACTCCTACTAGTGAATGTAATGTAACACACACGCATACAATGCGCACCATCCCGCGATGTTTTTCAGAAACCTATCCTACATTGCCACTGCATGGGCGCTGAGCTCCCCATGCTGACCACGCCGCGGTGCTTTTCTCCATCCTACATTGCCACTCACTGCCTATCCTAATTCAGACCCTCCGATTCACACCACCCCGTGATGTTTTTCTCACTCCTACTAGTGAATGTAATGTAACACACACCCATACAATGCGCACCACCCAGTGATGTTTTTCTCACTCCTACTAGTGAATGTAATGTAACACACACCCATACAATGCGCTCCACCCCGCGATGTTTTTCCGAAACCTATCCTACATTGCCACTGCATTTTCCCTGACCTCCCCATGCTGACCACACCGCGGTGCTTTTCTCCATCCTACATTTCCACTCACTGCCTATCCTAATTCAGACCCTCCGATTCACACCACCCCGTGATGTTTTTCTCACTCCTACTAGTGAATGTAATGTAACACACACCCATACAATGCGCACCACCCCGTGATGTTTTTCTCACTCCTACTAGTGAATGTAATGTAACACACACCCATACAATGCGCACCACCCCGCGATGTTTTTCAGAAACCTATCCTACATTGACACTGCATGTTCCCTGACCTCCCCATGCTGACCACCCCGCGGTGCTTTTCTCCATCCTACATTGCCACTCACTGCCTATCCTAATTCAGACCCTCCGATTCACACCACCCCGTGATGTTTTTCTCACTCCTACTAGTGAATGTAATGTAACACACACCCATACAATGCGCACCACCCCGTGATGTTTTTCTCACTCCTACTAGTGAATGTAATGTAACACACACCCATACAATGCGCAAAACCCCGCGATGGTTTTCAGAAACCTATCCTACATTGCCACTGCATGTTCCCTGACCTCCCCATGCTGACCACCCCGCGGTGCTTTTCTCCATCCTACATTGCCACTCACTGCCTATCCTAATTCAGACCCTCTGATTCACACCACCCCGTGATGTTTTTCTCACTCCTACTAGGGAATGTAATGTAACACACACCCATACAATGCGCACCACCCCGTGATGTTTTTCTCACTCCTACTAGTGAATGTAATATAACACACACCCATACAATGCGCACCACCCCGCGATGTTTTTCAGAAACCTATCCTACATTGCCACTGTATGGTCGCTGAGCTCCCCATGCTGACCACCCCGCGGTGCTTTTCTCCATCCTACATTGCCACTCACTGCCTATCCTAATTCAGACCCTCCGATTCACACCACCCCGTGATGTTTTTCTCACTCCTACTAGTGAATGTAATGTAACACACACCCATACAATGCGCACCACCCCGCGATGTTTTTCAGAAACCTATCCTACATTGCCACTGCATGTTCCCTGACCTCCCCATGCTGACCACCCCGTGGTGCTTTTCTCCATCCTACATTGCCACTCACTGCCTATCCTAATTGAGACCCTCCGATTCACACCACCCCGTGATGTTTTTCTCACTCCTACTAGTGAATGCAATGTAACACACACCCATACAATGCGCACCACCCCGTGATGTTTTTCTCACTCCTACTAGTGAATGTAATGTAACACACACCCATACAATGCGCACCACCCCGCGATGTTTTTCAGAAACCTATCCTACATTGCCACTGCATGTTCCCTGGCTTCCCCATGCTGACCACCCCGCGGTGCTTTTCTCCATCCTACATTGCCACTCACTGCCTATCCTAATTCAGACCCTCCGATTCACACCACCCCGTGATGTTTTTCTCACTCCTATTAGTGAATGTAATGTAACACACACCCATACAATGCGCAACACCCCGTGATGTTTTTCTGCCTGCTACTAGTGAATGTAATGTAACACACACCCATACAATGCGCACCACCCCGCGATGTTTTTCAGAAACTTATCCTACATTGCCACTGCATGTTCCCTGACCTCCCCATGCTGACCACCCCGCTGTGCTTTTCTCCATCGTACATTGCCACTCACTGCCTATCCTAATTCAGACACTCCGATTCACACCACCCCGTCATGTTTTTCTCACTCCTACTAGTGAATGTAATGTAACACACACCCATACAATGCGCACCACCCCGTGATGTTTTTCTCACTCCTACTAGTGAATTTAATGTAACACACACCCATACAATGCGCACCACCCCATGATGTTTTTCTCACTCCTACTAGTGAATGTAATGTAACACACACCCATACAATGCGCACCACCCCGTGATGTTTTTCTCACTCCTACTAGTGAATGTAATGTAACACACACCCATACAATGCGCACCACCCGGTGATGTTTTTCTCACTCCTACTAGTGAATGTAATGTAACACACACCCGTACAATGCCCACCACCCCGTGATGTTTTTCTCACTCCTAGTAGTGAATGTAATGTAACACACACCCATACAATGCGCACCACCCCATGATGTTTTTCTCACTCCTACTAGTGAAAGTAATGTAACACACACCCATACAATGCGCACCACCCCGCGATGTTTTTCAGAAACCTATCCTACATTGCCACTTCATTGTCTCTGAGCTCCCATGCTGACCACGCCGCGGTGCTTTTCTCCATCCTACATTGCCACTCACTGCCTATCCTAATTCAGACCCTCCGATTCACACCACCCCATGATGTTTTTCTCACTCCTACTAGTGAATGTAATGTAACACACACCCATACAATGCGCACCAGCCCGCGATGTTTTTCAGAAACCTATCCTACATTGGCACTGCATAGTCACTGAGCTCCCCATGCTGACCACGCCCCGGTGCTTTTCTCCATCCTACATTGCCACTCACTGCCTATCCTAATTCAGACCCTCCGATTCACACCACCCCGTGATGTTTTTCTCACTCCTACTAGTGAATGTAATGTAACACACACCCATACAATGCGCACCACCCCGTGATGTTTTTCTCACTCCTACTAGTGAATGTAATGTAACACACACCCATACAATGCGCACCACCCCGTGATGTTTTTCTCACTCCTACTAGTGAATGTAATGTAACACACACCCGTACAATGCCCACCACCGTGATGTTTTTCTCACTCCTACTAGTGAATGTAATGTAACACACACCCATACAATGCGCACCACCCCATGATGTTTTTCTCACTCCTACTAGTGAATGTAATGTAACACACACGCATACAATGCGCACCATCCCGCGATGTTTTTCAGAAACCTATCGTACATTGCCACTGCATGGGCGCTGAGCTCCCCATGCTGACCACGCCGCGGTGCTTTTCTCCATCCTACATTGCCACTCACTGCCTATCCTAATTCAGACCCTCCGATTCACACCACCCCGTGATGTTTTTCTCACTCCTACTAGTGAATGTAATGTAACACACACCCATACAATGCGCACCACCCCGTGATGTTTTTCTCACTCCTACTAGTGAATGTAATGTAACACACACCCATACAATGCGCTCCACCCCGCGATGTTTTTCCGAAACCTATCCTACATTGCCACTGCATTTTCCCTGACCTCCCCATGCTGACCACACCGCGGTGCTTTTCTCCATCCTACATTTCCACTCACTGCCTATCCTAATTCAGACCCTCCGATTCACACCACCCCGTGATGTTTTTCTCACTCCTACTAGTGAATGTAATGTAACACACACCCATACAATGCGCACCACCCCGTGATGTTTTTCTCACTCCTACTAGTGAATGTAATTTAACACACACCCATACAATGCGCACCACCCCGCGATGTTTTTCAGAAACCTATCCTACATTGACACTGCATGTTCCCTGACCTCCCCATGCTGACCACCCCGCGGTGCTTTTCTCCATCCTACATTGCCACTCACTGCCTATCCTAATTCAGACCCTCCGATTCACACCACCCCGTGATGTTTTTCTCACTCCTACTAGTGAATGTAATGTAACACACACCCATACAATGCGCACCACCCCGTGATGTTTTTCTCACTCCTACTAGTGAATGTAATGTAACACACACCCATACAATGCGCAAAACCCCGCGATGGTTTTCAGAAACCTATCCTACATTGCCACTGCATGTTCCCTGACCTCCCCATGCTGACCACCCCGCGGTGCTTTTCTCCATCCTACATTGCCACTCACTGCCTATCCTAATTCAGACCCTCTGATTCACACCACCCCGTGATGTTTTTCTCACTCCTACTAGGGAATGTAATGTAACACACACCCATACAATGCGCACCACCCCGTGATGTTTTTCTCACTCCTACTAGTGAATGTAATGTAACACACACCCATACAATGCGCACCACCCCGCGATGTTTTTCAGAAACCTATCCTACATTGCCACTGCATGGTCGCTGAGCTCCCCATGCTGACCACCCCGCGGTGCTTTTCTCCATCCTACATTGCCACTCACTGCCTATCCTAATTCAGACCCTCCGATTCACACCACCCCGTGATGTTTTTCTCACTCCTACTAGTGAATGTAATGTAACACACACCCATACAATGCGCACCACCCCGCGATGTTTTTCAGAAACCTATCCTACATTGCCACTGCATGTTCCCTGACCTCCCCATGCTGACCACCCCGTGGTGCTTTTCTCCATCCTACATTGCCACTCACTGCCTATCCTAATTGAGACCCTCCGATTCACACCACCCCGTGATGTTTTTCTCACTCCTACTAGTGAATGCAATGTAACACACACCCATACAATGCGCACCACCCCGTGATGTTTTTCTCACTCCTACTAGTGAATGTAATGTAACACACACCCATACAATGCGCACCACCCCGCGATGTTTTTCAGAAACCTATCCTACATTGCCACTGCATGTTCCCTGGCTTCCCCATGCTGACCACCCCGCGGTGCTTTTCTCCATCCTACATTGCCACTCACTGCCTATCCTAATTCAGACCCTCCGATTCACACCACCCCGTGATGTTTTTCTCACTCCTATTAGTGAATGTAATGTAACACACACCCATACAATGCGCAACACCCCGTGATGTTTTTCTGCCTGCTACTAGTGAATGTAATGTAACACACACCCATACAATGCGCACCACCCCGCGATGTTTTTCAGAAACCTATCCTACATTGCCACTGCATGTTCCCTGACCTCCCCATGCTGACCACCCCGCTGTGCTTTTCTCCATCGTACATTGCCACTCACTGCCTATCCTAATTCAGACACTCCGATTCACACCACCCCGTCATGTTTTTCTCACTCCTACTAGTGAATGTAATGTAACACACACCCATACAATGCGCACCACCCCGTGATGTTTTTCTCACTCCTACTAGTGAATTTAATGTAACACACACCCATACAATGCGCACCACCCCATGATGTTTTTCTCACTCCTACTAGTGAATGTAATGTAACACACACCCATACAATGCGCACCACCCCGTGATGTTTTTCTCACTCCTACTAGTGAATGTAATGTAACACACACCCATACAATGCGCACCACCCGGTGATGTTTTTCTCACTCCTACTAGTGAATGTAATGTAACACACACCCGTACAATGCCCACCACCCCGTGATGTTTTTCTCACTCCTACTAGTGAATGTAATGTAACACACACCCATACAATGCGCACCACCCCATGATGTTTTTCTCACTCCTACTAGTGAAAGTAATGTAACACACACCCATACAATGCGCACCACCCCGCGATGTTTTTCAGAAACCTATCCTACATTGCCACTTCATTGTCTCTGAGCTCCCATGCTGACCACGCCGCGGTGCTTTTCTCCATCCTACATTGCCACTCACTGCCTATCCTAATTCAGACCCTCCGATTCACACCACCCCATGATGTTTTTCTCACTCCTACTAGTGAATGTAATGTAACACACACCCATACAATGCGCACCAGCCCGCGATGTTTTTCAGAAACCTATCCTACATTGGCACTGCATAGTCGCTGAGCTCCCCATGCTGACCACGCCCCGGTGCTTTTCTCCATCCTACATTGCCACTCACTGCCTATCCTAATTCAGACCCTCCGATTCACACCACCCCGTGATGTTTTTCTCACTCCTACTAGTGAATGTAATGTAACACACACCCATACAATGCGCACCACCCCGTGATGTTTTTCTCACTCCTACTAGTGAATGTAATGTAACACACACCCATACAATGCGCACCACCCCGTGATGTTTTTCTCACTCCTACTAGTGAATGTAATGTAACACACACCCGTACAATGCCCACCACCGTGATGTTTTTCTCACTCCTACTAGTGAATGTAATGTAACACACACCCATACAATGCGCACCACCCCATGATGTTTTTCTCACTCCTACTAGTGAATGTAATGTAACACACACGCATACAATGCGCACCATCCCGCGATGTTTTTCAGAAACCTATCCTACATTGCCACTGCATGGGCGCTGAGCTCCCCATGCTGACCACGCCGCGGTGCTTTTCTCCATCCTACATTGCCACTCACTGCCTATCCTAATTCAGACCCTCCGATTCACACCACCCCGTGATGTTTTTCTCACTCCTACTAGTGAATGTAATGTAACACACACCCATACAATGCGCACCACCCCGTGATGTTTTTCTCACTCCTACTAGTGAATGTAATGTAACACACACCCATACAATGCGCTCCACCCCGCGATGTTTTTCCGAAACCTATCCTACATTGCCACTGCATTTTCCCTGACCTCCCCATGCTGACCACACCGCGGTGCTTTTCTCCATCCTACATTTCCACTCACTGCCTATCCTAATTCAGACCCTCCGATTCACACCACCCCGTGATGTTTTTCTCACTCCTACTAGTGAATGTAATGTAACACACACCCATACAATGCGCACCACCCCGTGATGTTTTTCTCACTCCTACTAGTGAATGTAATTTAACACACACCCATACAATGCGCACCACCCCGCGATGTTTTTCAGAAACCTATCCTACATTGACACTGCATGTTCCCTGACCTCCCCATGCTGACCACCCCGCGGTGCTTTTCTCCATCCTACATTGCCACTCACTGCCTATCCTAATTCAGACCCTCCGATTCACACCACCCCGTGATGTTTTTCTCACTCCTACTAGTGAATGTAATGTAACACACACCCATACAATGCGCACCACCCCGTGATGTTTTTCTCACTCCTACTAGTGAATGTAATGTAACACACACCCATACAATGCGCAAAACCCCGCGATGGTTTTCAGAAACCTATCCTACATTGCCACTGCATGTTCCCTGACCTCCCCATGCTGACCACCCCGCGGTGCTTTTCTCCATCCTACATTGCCACTCACTGCCTATCCTAATTCAGACCCTCTGATTCACACCACCCCGTGATGTTTTTCTCACTCCTACTAGGGAATGTAATGTAACACACACCCATACAATGCGCACCACCCCGTGATGTTTTTCTCACTCCTACTAGTGAATGTAATGTAACACACACCCATACAATGCGCACCACCCCGCGATGTTTTTCAGAAACCTATCCTACATTGCCACTGCATGGTCGCTGAGCTCCCCATGCTGACCACCCCGCGGTGCTTTTCTCCATCCTACATTGCCACTCACTGCCTATCCTAATTCAGACCCTCCGATTCACACCACCCCGTGATGTTTTTCTCACTCCTACTAGTGAATGTAATGTAACACACACCCATACAATGCGCACCACCCCGCGATGTTTTTCAGAAACCTATCCTACATTGCCACTGCATGTTCCCTGACCTCCCCATGCTGACCACCCCGTGGTGCTTTTCTCCATCCTACATTGCCACTCACTGCCTATCCTAATTGAGACCCTCCGATTCACACCACCCCGTGATGTTTTTCTCACTCCTACTAGTGAATGCAATGTAACACACACCCATACAATGCGCACCACCCCGTGATGTTTTTCTCACTCCTACTAGTGAATGTAATGTAACACACACCCATACAATGCGCACCACCCCGCGATGTTTTTCAGAAACCTATCCTACATTGCCACTGCATGTTCCCTGGCTTCCCCATGCTGACCACCCCGCGGTGCTTTTCTCCATCCTACATTGCCACTCACTGCCTATCCTAATTCAGACCCTCCGATTCATACCACCCCGTGATGTTTTTCTCACTCCTATTAGTGAATGTAATGTAACACACACCCATACAATGCGCAACACCCCGTGATGTTTTTCTGCCTGCTACTAGTGAATGTAATGTAACACACACCCATACAATGCGCACCACCCCGCGATGTTTTTCAGAAACCTATCCTACATTGCCACTGCATGTTCCCTGACCTCCCCATGCTGACCACCCCGCTGTGCTTTTCTCCATCGTACATTGCCACTCACTGCCTATCCTAATTCAGACACTCCGATTCACACCACCCCGTCATGTTTTTCTCACTCCTACTAGTGAATGTAATGTAACACACACCCATACAATGCGCACCACCCCGTGATGTTTTTCTCACTCCTACTAGTGAATTTAATGTAACACACACCCATACAATGCGCACCACCCCATGATGTTTTTCTCACTCCTACTAGTGAATGTAATGTAACACACACCCATACAATGCACACCACCCCGTGATGTTTTTCTCACTCCTACTAGTGAATGTAATGTAACACACACCCATACAATGCGCACCACCCGGTGATGTTTTTCTCACTCCTACTAGTGAATGTAATGTAACACACACCCGTACAATGCCCACCACCCCGTGATGTTTTTCTCACTCCTACTAGTGAATGTAATGTAACACACACCCATACAATGCGCACCACCCCATGATGTTTTTCTCACTCCTACTAGTGAAAGTAATGTAACACACACCCATACAATGCGCACCACCCCGCGATGTTTTTCAGAAACCTATCCTACATTGCCACTTCATTGTCTCTGAGCTCCCATGCTGACCACGCCGCGGTGCTTTTCTCCATCCTACATTGCCACTCACTGCCAATCCTAATTCAGACCCTCCGATTCACACCACCCCATGATGTTTTTCTCACTCCTACTAGTGAATGTAATGTAACACACACCCATACAATGCGCACCAGCCCGCGATGTTTTTCAGAAACCTATCCTACATTGGCACTGCATAGTCGCTGAGCTCCCCATGCTGACCACGCCCCGGTGCTTTTCTCCATCCTACATTGCCACTCACTGCCTATCCTAATTCAGACCCTCCGATTCACACCACCCCGTGATGTTTTTCTCACTCCTACTAGTGAATGTAATGTAACACACACCCATACAATGCGCACCACCCCGTGATGTTTTTCTCACTCCTACTAGTGAATGAAATGTAACACACACCCATACAATGCGCACCACCCCGTGATGTTTTTCTCACTCCTACTAGTGAATGTAATGTAACACACACCCGTACAATGCCCACCACCGTGATGTTTTTCTCACTCCTACTAGTGAATGTAATGTAACACACACCCATACAATGCGCACCACCCCATGATGTTTTTCTCACTCCTACTAGTGAATGTAATGTAACACACACGCATACAATGCGCACCATCTCGCGATGTTTTTCAGAAACCTATCCTACATTGCCACTGCATGGGCGCTGAGCTCCCCATGCTGACCACGCCGCGGTGCTTTTCTCCATCCTACATTGCCACTCACTGCCTATCCTAATTCAGACCCTCCGATTCACACCACCCCGTGATGTTTTTCTCACTCCTACTAGTGAATGTAATGTAACACACACCCATACAATGCGCACCACCCCGTGATGTTTTTCTCACTCCTACTAGTGAATGTAATGTAACACACACCCATACAATGCGCTCCACCCCGCGATGTTTTTCAGAAACCTATCCTACATTGCCACTGCATTTTCCCTGACCTCCCCATGCTGACCACACCGCGGTGCTTTTCTCCATCCTACATTTCCACTCACTGCCTATCCTAATTCAGACCCTCCGATTCACACCACCCCGTGATGTTTTTCTCACTCCTACTAGTGAATGTAATGTAACACACACCCATACAATGCGCACCACCCCGTGATGTTTTTCTCACTCCTACTAGTGAATGTAATGTAACACACACCCATACAATGCGCACCACCCCGCGATGTTTTTCAGAAACCTATCCTACATTGACACTGCATGTTCCCTGACCTCCCCATGCTGACCACCCCGCGGTGCTTTTCTCCATCCTACATTGCCACTCACTGCCTATCCTAATTCAGACCCTCCGATTCACACCACCCCGTGATGTTTTTCTCACTCCTACTAGTGAATGTAATGTAACACACACCCATACAATGCGCACCACCCCGTGATGTTTTTCTCACTCCTACTAGTGAATGTAATGTAACACACACCCATACAATGCGCACCACCCCGCGATGTTTTTCAGAAACCTATCCTACATTTCCACTGCATGTTCCCTGACCTCCCCATGCTGACCACCCCGTGGTGCTTTTCTCCATCCTACATTGCCACTCATTGCCTATCCTAATTGAGACCCTCTGATTCACACCACCCCGTGATGTTTTTCTCACTCCTACTACTGAATGTAATGTAACACACACCCATACAATGCGCACCACCCCGTGATGTTTTTCTCACTCCTACTAGTGAATGTAATGTAACACACACCAATACAATGCGCACCACCCCGTGATGTTTTTCTCACTCCTACTAGTGAATGTAATGTAACACACACCCGTACAATGCCCACCACCCCGTGATGTTTTTCTCACTCCTACTAGTGAATGTAATGTAACACACACCCATACAATGCGCACCACCCCATGATGTTTTTCTCACTCCTACTAGTGAAAGTAATGTAACACACACCCATACAATGCGCACCACCCCGCGATGTTTTTCAGAAACCTATCCTACATTGCCACTTCATTGTCTCTGAGCTCCCATGCTGACCACGCCGCGGTGCTTTTCTCCATCCTACATTGCCACTCACTGCCTATCCTAATTCAGACCCTCCGATTCACACCACCCCATGATGTTTTTCTCACTCCTACTAGTGAATGTAATGTAACACACACCCATACAATGCGCACCAGCCCGCGATGTTTTTCAGAAACCTATCCTACATTGGCACTGCATAGTCGCTGAGCTCCCCATGCTGACCACGCCCCGGTGCTTTTCTCCATCCTACATTGCCACTCACTGCCTATCCTAATTCAGACCCTCCGATTCACACCACCCCGTGATGTTTTTCTCACTCCTACTAGTGAATGTAATGTAACACACACCCATACAATGCGCACCACCCCGTGATGTTTTTCTCACTCCTACTAGTGAATGTAATGTAACACACACCCATACAATGCGCACCACCCCGTGATGTTTTTCTCACTCCTACTAGTGAATGTAATGTAACACACACCCGTACAATGCCCACCACCGTGATGTTTTTCTCACTCCTACTAGTGAATGTAATGTAACACACACCCATACAATGCGCACCACCCCGTGATGTTTTTCTCACTCCTACTAGTGAATGTAATGTAACACACATGCATACAATGCGCACCATCCCGCGATGTTTTTCAGAAACCTATCCTACATTGCCACTGCATGGGCGCTGAGCTCCCCATGCTGACCACGCCGCGGTGCTTTTCTCCATCCTACATTGCCACTCACTGCCTATCCTAATTCAGACCCTCCGATTCACACCACCCCGTGATGTTTTTCTCACTCCTACTAGTGAATGTAATGTAACACACACCCATACAATGCGCACCACCCCGTGATGTTTTTCTCACTCCTACTAGTGAATGTAATGTAACACACACCCATACAATGCGCTCCACCCCGCGATGTTTTTCCGAAACCTATCCTACATTGCCACTGCATTTTCCCTGACCTCCCCATGCTGACCACACCGCGGTGCTTTTCTCCATCCTACATTTCCACTCACTGCCTATCCTAATTCAGACCCTCCGATTCACACCACCCCGTGATGTTTTTCTCACTCCTACTAGTGAATGTAATGTAACACACACCCATACAATGCGCACCACCCCGTGATGTTTTTCTCACTCCTACTAGTGAATGTAATGTAACACACACCCATACAATGCGCACCACCCCGCGATGTTTTTCAGAAACCTATCCTACATTGACACTGCATGTTCCCTGACCTCCCCATGCTGACCACCCCGCGGTGCTTTTCTCCATCCTACATTGCCACTCACTGCCTATCCTAATTCAGACCCTCCGATTCACACCACCCCGTGATGTTTTTCTCACTCCTACTAGTGAATGTAATGTAACACACACCCATACAATGCGCACCACCCCGTGATGTTTTTCTCACTCCTACTAGTGAATGTAATGTAACACACACCCATACAATGCGCAAAACCCCGCGATGGTTTTCAGAAACCTATCCTACATTGCCACTGCATGTTCCCTGACCTCCCCATGCTGACCACCCCGCGGTGCTTTTCTCCATCCTACATTGCCACTCACTGCCTATCCTAATTCAGACCCTCTGATTCACACCACCCCGTGATGTTTTTCTCACTCCTACTAGGGAATGTAATGTAACACACACCCATACAATGCGCACCACCCCGTGATGTTTTTCTCACTCCTACTATGTTTTTCAGAAACCTATCCTACATTGCCACTGGCATGGTCGCTGAGCTCCCCATGCTGGACCACCCCGCGGTGCTTTTCTCCATCCTACATTGCCACTCACTGCCTATCCTAATTGAGACCCTCCGATTCACCCCACCCCGTGAGTGTTTTCTCACTCCTACTAGTGAATGTAATGTAACACACACCCATACAATGCGCACCACCCCCGCGGAATGTAATGTAACACACACCCATACAATGCGCACCACCCCGCGATGTTTTTCAGAAACCTATCCTACATTGCCACTGCATGGTCGCTGAGCTCCCCATGCTGACCACCCCGCGGTGCTTTTCTCCATCCTACATTGCCACTCACTGCCTATCCTAATTCAGACCCTCCGATTCACACCACCCCGTGATGTTTTTGTCACTCCTACTAGTGAATGTAATGTAACACACACCCATACAATGCGCACCACCCCGCGATGTTTTTCAGAAACCTATCCTACATTGCCACTGCATGTTCCCTGACCTCCCCATGCTGACCACCCCGTGGTGCTTTTCTCCATCCTACATTGCCACTCACTGCCTATCCTAATTGAGACCCTCCGATTCACACCACCCCGTGATGTTTTTCTCACTCCTACTAGTGAATGCAATGTAACACACACCCATACAATGCGCACCACCCCGTGATGTTTTTCTCACTCCTACTAGTGAATGTAATGTAACACACACCCATACAATGCGCACCACCCCGCGATGTTTTTCAGAAACCTATCCTACATTGCCACTGCATGTTCCCTGGCTTCCCCATGCTGACCACCCCGCGGTGCTTTTCTCCATCCTACATTGCCACTCACTGCCTATCCTAATTCAGACCCTCCGATTCACACCACCCCGTGATGTTTTTCTCACTCCTATTAGTGAATGTAATGTAACACACACCCATACAATGCGCAACACCCCGTGATGTTTTTCTGCCTGCTACTAGTGAATGTAATGTAACACACACCCATACAATGCGCACCACCCCGCGATGTTTTTCAGAAACCTATCCTACATTGCCACTGCATGTTCCCTGACCTCCCCATGCTGACCACCCCGCTGTGCTTTTCTCCATCGTACATTGCCACTCACTGCCTATCCTAATTCAGACACTCCGATTCACACCACCCCGTCATGTTTTTCTCACTCCTACTAGTGAATGTAATGTAACACACACCCATACAATGCGCACCACCCCGTGATGTTTTTCTCACTCCTACTAGTGAATTTAATGTAACACACACCCATACAATGCGCACCACCCCATGATGTTTTTCTCACTCCTACTAGTGAATGTAATGTAACACACACCCATACAATGCGCACCACCCCGTGATGTTTTTCTCACTCCTACTAGTGAATGTAATGTAACACACACCCATACAATGCGCACCACCCGGTGATGTTTTTCTCACTCCTACTAGTGAATGTAATGTAACACACACCCGTACAATGCCCACCACCCCGTGATGTTTTTCTCACTCCTACTAGTGAATGTAATGTAACACACACCCATACAATGCGCACCACCCCATGATGTTTTTCTCACTCCTACTAGTGAAAGTAATGTAACACACACCCATACAATGCGCACCACCCCGCGATGTTTTTCAGAAACCTATCCTACATTGCCACTTCATTGTCTCTGAGCTCCCATGCTGACCACGCTGCGGTGCTTTTCTCCATCCTACATTGCCACTCACTGCCTATCCTAATTCAGACCCTCCGATTCACACCACCCCATGATGTTTTTCTCACTCCTACTAGTGAATGTAATGTAACACACACCCATACAATGCGCACCAGCCCGCGATGTTTTTCAGAAACCTATCCTACATTGGCACTGCATAGTCGCTGAGCTCCCCATGCTGACCACGCCCCGGTGCTTTTCTCCATCCTACATTGCCACTCACTGCCTATCCTAATTCAGACCCTCCGATTCACACCACCCCGTGATGTTTTTCTCACTCCTACTAGTGAATGTAATGTAACACACACCCATACAATGCGCACCACCCCGTGATGTTTTTCTCACTCCTACTAGTGAATGTAATGTAACACGCACCAATACAATGCGCACCACCCGGTGATGTTTTTCTCACTCCTACTAGTGAATGTAATGTAACACACACCCGTACAATGCCCACCACCCCGTGATGTTTTTCTCACTCCTACTAGTGAATGTAATGTAACACACACCCATACAATGCGCACCACCCCATGATGTTTTTCTCACTCCTACTAGTGAAAGTAATGTAACACACACCCATACAATGCGCACCACCCCGCGATGTTTTTCAGAAACCTATCCTACATTGCCACTTCATTGTCTCTGATCTCCCATGCTGACCACGCCGCGGTGCTTTTCTCCATCCTACATTGCCACTCACTGCCTATCCTAATTCAGACCCTCCGATTCACACCACCCCGTGATGTTTTTCTCACTCCTACTAGTGAATGTAATGTAACACACACCCATACGATGCGTACCACCCCGTGATGTTTTTCTCACTCCTACTACTGAATGTAATGTAACACACACCCATACAATGCGCTCCACCCGCGATGTTTTTCAGAAACCTATCGTATATTGCCACTGCATGTTCCCTGACCACCCCATGATGACCACACTGCGGTGCTTTTCTCCATCCTACATTTCCACTCACTGCCTATCCTAATTCAGACCCTCCGATTCACACCACCCCGTGATGTTTTTCTCACTCCTACTACTGAATGTAATGTAACACACACCCATACAATGCGCACCACCCCGTGATGTTTTTCTCACTCCTACTAGTGAATGTAATGTAACACACACCAATACAATGCGCACCACCCCGTGATGTTTTTCTCACTCCTACTAGTGAATGTAATGTAACACACACCCGTACAATGCCCACCACCCCGTGATGTTTTTCTCACTCCTACTAGTGAATGTAATGTAACACACACCCATACAATGCGCACCACCCCATGATGTTTTTCTCACTCCTACTAGTGAAAGTAATGTAACACACACCCATACAATGCGCACCACCCCGCGATGTTTTTCAGAAACCTATCCTACATTGCCACTTCATTGTCTCTGAGCTCCCATGCTGACTACGCCGCGGTGCTTTTCTCCATCCTACATTGCCACTCACTGCCTATCCTAATTCAGACCCTCCGATTCACACCACCCCATGATGTTTTTCTCACTCCTACTAGTGAATGTAATGTAACACACACCCATACAATGCGCACCAGCCCGCGATGTTTTTCAGAAACCTATCCTACATTGGCACTGCATAGTCGCTGAGCTCCCCATGCTGACCACGCCCCGGTGCTTTTCTCCATCCTACATTGCCACTCACTGCCTATCCTAATTCAGACCCTCCGATTCACACCACCCCGTGATGTTTTTCTCACTCCTACTAGTGAATGTAATGTAACACACACCCATACAATGCGCACCACCCCGTGATGTTTTTCTCACTCCTACTAGTGAATGTAATGTAACACACACCCATACAATGCGCACCACCCCGTGATGTTTTTCTCACTCCTACTAGTGAATGTAATGTAACACACACCCGTACAATGCCCACCACCGTGATGTTTTTCTCACTCCTACTAGTGAATGTAATGTAACACACACCCATACAATGCGCACCACCCCATGATGTTTTTCTCACTCCTACTAGTGAATGTAATGTAACACACACGCATACAATGCGCACCATCCCGCGATGTTTTTCAGAAACCTATCCTACATTGCCACTGCATGGGCGCTGAGCTCCCCATGCTGACCACGCCGCGGTGCTTTTCTCCATCCTACATTGCCACTCACTGCCTATCCTAATTCAGACCCTCCGATTCACACCACCCCGTGATGTTTTTCTCACTCCTACTAGTGAATGTAATGTAACACACACCCATACAATGCGCACCACCCCGTGATGTTTTTCTCACTCCTACTAGTGAATGTAATGTAACACACACCCATACAATGCGCTCCACCCCGCGATGTTTTTCCGAAACCTATCCTACATTGCCACTGCATTTTCCCTGACCTCCCCATGCTGACCACACCGCGGTGCTTTTCTCCATCCTACATTTCCACTCACTGCCTATCCTAATTCAGACCCTCCGATTCACACCACCCCGTGATGTTTTTCTCACTCCTACTAGTGAATGTAATGTAACACACACCCATACAATGCGCACCACCCCGTGATGTTTTTCTCACTCCTACTAGTGAATGTAATTTAACACACACCCATACAATGCGCACCACCCCGCGATGTTTTTCAGAAACCTATCCTACATTGCCACTGCATGGTCGCTGAGCTCCCCATGCTGACCACCCCGCGGTGCTTTTCTCCATCCTACATTGCCACTCACTGCCTATCCTAATTCAGACCCTCCGATTCACACCACCCCGTGATGTTTTTCTCACTCCTACTAGTGAATGTAATGTAACACACACCCATACAATGCGCACCACCCCGCGATGTTTTTCAGAAACCTATCCTACATTGCCACTGCATGTTCCCTGACCTCCCCATGCTGACCACCCCGTGGTGCTTTTCTCCATCCTACATTGCCACTCACTGCCTATCCTAATTGAGACCCTCCGATTCACACCACCCCGTGATGTTTTTCTCACTCCTACTAGTGAATGCAATGTAACACACACCCATACAATGCGCACCACCCCGTGATGTTTTTCTCACTCCTACTAGTGAATGTAATGTAACACACACCCATACAATGCGCACCACCCCGTGATGTTTTTCTCACTCCTACTAGTGAATGTAATGTAACACACACCCATACAATGCGCACCACCCCGCGATGTTTTTCAGAAACCTATCCTACATTGCCACTGCATGTTCCCTGACCTCCCCATGCTGACCACCCCGCTGTGCTTTTCTCCATCGTACATTGCCACTCACTGCCTATCCTAATTCAGACACTCCGATTCACACCACCCCGTCATGTTTTTCTCACTCCTACTAGTGAATGTAATGTAACACACACCCATACAATGCGCACCACCCCGTGATGTTTTTCTCACTCCTACTAGTGAATTTAATGTAACACACACCCATACAATGCGCACCACCCCATGATGTTTTTCTCACTCCTACTAGTGAATGTAATGTAACACACACCCATACAATGCGCACCACCCCGTGATGTTTTTCTCACTCCTACTAGTGAATGTAATGTAACACACACCCATACAATGCGCACCACCCGGTGATGTTTTTCTCACTCCTACTAGTGAATGTAATGTAACACACACCCGTACAATGCCCACCACCCCGTGATGTTTTTCTCACTCCTACTAGTGAATGTAATGTAACACACACCCATACAATGCGCACCACCCCATGATGTTTTTCTCACTCCTACTAGTGAAAGTAATGTAACACACACCCATACAATGCGCACCACCCCGCGATGTTTTTCAGAAACCTATCCTACATTGCCACTTCATTGTCTCTGAGCTCCCATGCTGACCACGCCGCGGTGCTTTTCTCCATCCTACATTGCCACTCACTGCCTATCCTAATTCAGACCCTCCGATTCACACCACCCCATGATGTTTTTCTCACTCCTACTAGTGAATGTAATGTAACACACACCCATACAATGCGCACCAGCCCGCGATGTTTTTCAGAAACCTATCCTACATTGGCACTGCATAGTCGCTGAGCTCCCCATGCTGACCACGCCCCAGTGCTTTTCTCCATCCTACATTGCCACTCACTGCCTATCCTAATTCAGACCCTCCGATTCACACCACCCCGTGATGTTTTTCTCACTCCTACTAGTGAATGTAATGTAACACACACCCATACAATGCGCACCACCCCGTGATGTTTTTCTCACTCCTACTAGTGAATGTAATGTAACACACACCCATACAATGCGCACCACCCCGTGATGTTTTTCTCACTCCTACTAGTGAATGTAATGTAACACACACCCATACAATGCCCACCACCGTGATGTTTTTCTCACTCCTACTAGTGAATGTAATGTAACACACACCCATACAATGCGCACCACCCCATGATGTTTTTCTCACTCCTACTAGTGAATGTAATGTAACACACACGCATACAATGCGCACCATCCCGCGATGTTTTTCAGAAACCTATCCTACATTGCCACTGCATGGGCGCTGAGCTCCCCATGCTGACCACGCCGCGGTGCTTTTCTCCATCCTACATTGCCACTCACTGCCTATCCTAATTCAGACCCTCCGATTCACACCACCCCGTGATGTTTTTCTCACTCCTACTAGTGAATGTAATGTAACACACACCCATACAATGCGCACCACCCCGTGATGTTTTTCTCACTCCTACTAGTGAATGTAATGTAACACACACCCATACAATGCGCTCCACCCCGCGATGTTTTTCAGAAACCTATCCTACATTGCCACTGCATTTTCCCTGACCTCCCCATGCTGACCACACCGCGGTGCTTTTCTACATCCTACATTTCCACTCACTGACTATCCTAATTCAGACCCTCCGATTCACACCACCCCGTGATGTTTTTCTCACTCCTACTAGTGAATGTAATGTAACACACACCCATACAATGCGCACCACCCCGTGATGTTTTTCTCACTCCTACTAGTGAATGTAATGTAACACACACCCATACAATGCGCACCACCCCGCGATGTTTTTCAGAAACCTATCCTACATTGACACTGCATGTTCCCTGACCTCCCCATGCTGACCACCCCGCGGTGCTTTTCTCCATCCTACATTGCCACTCACTGCCTATCCTAATTCAGACCCTCCGATTCACACCACCCCGTGATGTTTTTCTCACTCCTACTAGTGAATGTAATGTAACACACACCCATACAATGCGCACCACCCCGTGATGTTTTTCTCACTCCTACTAGTGAATGTAATGTAACACACACCCATACAATGCGCACCACCCCGCGATGTTTTTCAGAAACCTATCCTACATTTCCACTGCATGTTCCCTGACCTCCCCATGCTGACCACCCCGTGGTGCTTTTCTCCATCCTACATTGCCACTCATTGCCTATCCTAATTGAGACCCTCCGATTCACACCACCCCGTGATGTTTTTCTCACTCCTACTACTGAATGTAATGTAACACACACCCATACAATGCGCACCACCCCGTGATGTTTTTCTCACTCCTACTAGTGAATGTAATGTAACACACACCAATACAATGCGCACCACCCCGTGATGTTTTTCTCACTCCTACTAGTGAATGTAATGTAACACACACCCGTACAATGCCCACCACCCCGTGATGTTTTTCCCACTCCTACTAGTGAATGTAATGTAACACACACCCATACAATGCGCACCACCCCATGATGTTTTTCTCACTCCTACTAGTGAAAGTAATGTAACACACACCCATACAATGCGCACCACCCCGCGATGTTTTTCAGAAACCTATCCTACATTGCCACTTCATTGTCTCTGAGCTCCCATGCTGACCACGCCGCGGTGCTTTTCTCCATCCTACATTGCCACTCACTGCCTATCCTAATTCAGACCCTCCGATTCACACCACCCCATGATGTTTTTCTCACTCCTACTAGTGAATGTAATGTAACACACACCCATACAATGCGCACCAGCCCGCGATGTTTTTCAGAAACCTATCCTACATTGGCACTGCATAGTCGCTGAGCTCCCCATGCTGACCACGCCCCGGTGCTTTTCTCCATCCTACATTGCCACTCACTGCCTATCCTAATTCAGACCCTCCGATTCACACCACCCCGTGATGTTTTTCTCACTCCTACTAGTGAATGTAATGTAACACACACCCATACAATGCGCACCACCCCGTGATGTTTTTCTCACTCCTACTAGTGAATGTAATGTAACACACACCCATACAATGCGCACCACCCCGTGATGTTTTTCTCACTCCTACTAGTGAATGTAATGTAACACACACCCGTACAATGCCCACCACCGTGATGTTTTTCTCACTCCTACTAGTGAATGTAATGTAACACACACCCATACAATGCGCACCACCCCATGATGTTTTTCTCACTCCTACTAGTGAATGTAATGTAACACACATGCATACAATGCGCACCATCCCGCGATGTTTTTCAGAAACCTATCCTACATTGCCACTGCATGGGCGCTGAGCTCCCCATGCTGACCACGCCGCGGTGCTTTTCTCCATCCTACATTGCCACTCACTGCCTATCCTAATTCAGACCCTCCGATTCACACCACCCCGTGATGTTTTTCTCACTCCTACTAGTGAATGTAATGTAACACACACCCATACAATGCGCACCACCCCGTGATGTTTTTCTCACTCCTACTAGTGAATGTAATGTAACACACACCCATACAATGCGCTCCACCCCGCGATGTTTTTCCGAAACCTATCCTACATTGCCACTGCATTTTCCCTGACCTCCCCATGCTGACCACACCGCGGTGCTTTTCTCCATCCTACATTTCCACTCACTGCCTATCCTAATTCAGACCCTCCGATTCACACCACCCCGTGATGTTTTTCTCACTCCTACTAGTGAATGTAATGTAACACACACCCATACAATGCGCACCACCCCGTGATGTTTTTCTCACTCCTACTAGTGAATGTAATGTAACACACACCCATACAATGCGCACCACCCCGCGATGTTTTTCAGAAACCTATCCTACATTGACACTGCATGTTCCCTGACCTCCCCATGCTGACCACCCCGCGGTGCTTTTCTCCATCCTACATTGCCACTCACTGCCTATCCTAATTCAGACCCTCCGATTCACACCACCCCGTGATGTTTTTCTCACTCCTACTAGTGAATGTAATGTAACACACACCCATACAATGCGCACCACCCCGTGATGTTTTTCTCACTCCTACTAGTGAATGTAATGTAACACACACCCATACAATGCGCAAAACCCCGCGATGGTTTTCAGAAACCTATCCTACATTGCCACTGCATGTTCCCTGACCTCCCCATGCTGACCACCCCGCGGTGCTATTCTCCATCCTACATTGCCACTCACTGCCTATCCTAATTCAGACCCTCTGATTCACACCACCCCGTGATGTTTTTCTCACTCCTACTAGGGAATGTAATGTAACACACACCCATACAATGCGCACCACCCCGTGATGTTTTTCTCACTCCTACTAGTGAATGTAATGTAACACACACCCATACAATGCGCACCACCCCGCGATGTTTTTCAGAAACCTATCCTACATTGCCTCTGCATGGTCGCTGAGCTCCCCATGCTGACCACCCCGCGGTGCTTTTCTCCATCCTACATTGCCACTCACTGCCTATCCTAATTCAGACCCTCCGATTCACACCACCCCGTGATGTTTTTCTCACTCCTACTAGTGAATGTAATGTAACACACACCCATACAATGCGCACCACCCCGCGATGTTTTTCAGAAACCTATCCTACATTGCCACTGCATGTTCCCTGACCTCCCCATGCTGACCACCCCGTGGTGCTTTTCTCCATCCTACATTGCCACTCACTGCCTATCCTAATTGAGACCCTCCGATTCACACCACCCCGTGATGTTTTTCTCACTCCTACTAGTGAATGCAATGTAACACACACCCATACAATGCGCACCACCCCGTGATGTTTTTCTCACTCCTACTAGTGAATGTAATGTAACACACACCCATACAATGCGCACCACCCCGCGATGTTTTTCAGAAACCTATCCTACATTGCCACTGCATGTTCCCTGGCTTCCCCATGCTGACCACCCCGCGGTGCTTTTCTCCATCCTACATTGCCACTCACTGCCTATCCTAATTCAGACCCTCCGATTCACACCACCCCGTGATGTTTTTCTCACTCCTATTAGTGAATGTAATGTAACACACACCCATACAATGCGCAACACCCCGTGATGTTTTTCTGCCTGCTACTAGTGAATGTAATGTAACACACACCCATACAATGCGCACCACCCCGCGATGTTTTTCAGAAACCTATCCTACATTGCCACTGCATGTTCCCTGACCTCCCCATGCTGACCACCCCGCTGTGCTTTTCTCCATCGTACATTGCCACTCACTGCCTATCCTAATTCAGACACTCCGATTCACACCACCCCGTCATGTTTTTCTCACTCCTACTAGTGAATGTAATGTAACACCCACCCATACAATGCGCACCACCCCGTGATGTTTTTCTCACTCCTACTAGTGAATTTAATGTAACACACACCCATACAATGCGCACCACCCCATGATGTTTTTCTCACTCCTACTAGTGAATGTAATGTAACACACACCCATACAATGCGCACCACCCCGTGATGTTTTTCTCACTCCTACTAGTGAATGTAATGTAACACACACCCATACAATGCGCACCACCCGGTGATGTTTTTCTCACTCCTACTAGTGTATGTAATGTAACACACACCCGTACAATGCCCACCACCCCGTGATGTTTTTCTCACTCCTACTAGTGAATGTAATGTAACACACACCCATACAATGCGCACCACCCCATGATGTTTTTCTCACTCCTACTAGTGAAAGTAATGTAACACACACCCATACAATGCGCACCACCCCGCGATGTTTTTCAGAAACCTATCCTACATTGCCACTTCATTGTCTCTGAGCTCCCATGCTGACCACGCCGCGGTGCTTTTCTCCATCCTACATTGCCACTCACTGCCTATCCTAATTCAGACCCTCCGATTCACACCACCCCATGATGTTTTTCTCACTCCTACTAGTGAATGTAATGTAACACACACCCATACAATGCGCACCAGCCCGCGAAGTTTTTCAGAAACCTATCCTACATTGGCACTGCATAGTCGCTGACCTTCCCATGCTGACCACGCCCCGGTGCTTTTCTCCATCCTCCATTGCCACTCACTGCCTATCCTAATTCAGACCCTCCGATTCACACCACCCCGTGATGTTTTTCTCACTCCTACTAGTGAATGTAATGTAACACACACCCATACAATGCGCACCACCCCGTGATGTTTTTCTCACTCCTACTAGTGAATGTAATGTAACACACACCCATACAATGCGCACCACCCCGCGATGTTTTTCAGAAACCTATCCTACATTGACACTGCATGTTCCCTGACCTCCCCATGCTGACCACCCCGCGGTGCTTTTCTCCATCCTACATTGCCACTCACTGCCTATCCTAATTCAGACCCTCCGATTCACACCACCCCGTGATGTTTTTCTCACTCCTACTAGTGAATGTAATGTAACACACACCCATACAATGCGCACCACCCCGTGATGTTTTTCTCACTCCTACTAGTGAATGTAATGTAACACACACCCATACAATGCGCACCACCCCGCGATGTTTTTCAGAAACCTATCCTACATTTCCACTGCATGTTCCCTGACCTCCCCATGCTGACCACCCCGTGGTGCTTTTCTCCATCCTACATTGCCACTCATTGCCTATCCTAATTGAGACCCTCCGATTCACACCACCCCGTGATGTTTTTCTCACTCCTACTACTGAATGTAATGTAACACACACCCATACAATGCGCACCACCCCGTGATGTTTTTCTCACTCCTACTAGTGAATGTAATGTAACACACACCAATACAATGCGCACCACCCCGTGATGTTTTTCTCACTCCTACTAGTGAATGTAATGTAACACACACCCGTACAATGCCCACCACCCCGTGATGTTTTTCCCACTCCTACTAGTGAATGTAATGTAACACACACCCATACAATGCGCACCACCCCATGATGTTTTTCTCACTCCTACTAGTGAAAGTAATGTAACACACACCCATACAATGCGCACCACCCCGCGATGTTTTTCAGAAACCTATCCTACATTGCCACTTCATTGTCTCTGAGCTCCCATGCTGACCACGCCGCGGTGCTTTTCTCCATCCTACATTGCCACTCACTGCCTATCCTAATTCAGACCCTCCGATTCACACCACCCCATGATGTTTTTCTCACTCCTACTAGTGAATGTAATGTAACACACACCCATACAATGCGCACCAGCCCGCGATGTTTTTCAGAAACCTATCCTACATTGGCACTGCATAGTCGCTGAGCTCCACATGCTGACCACGCCCCGGTGCTTTTCTCCATCCTACATTGCCACTCACTGCCTATCCTAATTCAGACCCTCCGATTCACACCACCCCGTGATGTTTTTCTCACTCCTACTAGTGAATGTAATGTAACACACACCCATACAATGCGCACCACCCCGTGATGTTTTTCTCACTCCTACTAGTGAATGTAATGTAACACACACCCATACAATGCGCACCACCCCGTGATGTTTTTCTCACTCCTACTAGTGAATGTAATGTAACACACACCCGTACAATGCCCACCACCGTGATGTTTTTCTCACTCCTACTAGTGAATGTAATGTAACACACACCCATACAATGCGCACCACCCCATGATGTTTTTCTCACTCCTACTAGTGAATGTAATGTAACACACATGCATACAATGCGCACCATCCCGCGATGTTTTTCAGAAACCTATCCTACATTGCCACTGCATGGGCGCTGAGCTCCCCATGCTGACCACGCCGCGGTGCTTTTCTCCATCCTACATTGCCACTCACTGCCTATCCTAATTCAGACCCTCCGATTCACACCACCCCGTGATGTTTTTCTCACTCCTACTAGTGAATGTAATGTAACACACACCCATACAATGCGCACCACCCCGTGATGTTTTTCTCACTCCTACTAGTGAATGTAATGTAACACACACCCATACAATGCGCTCCACCCCGCGATGTTTTTCCGAAACCTATCCTACATTGCCACTGCATTTTCCCTGACCTCCCCATGCTGACCACACCGCGGTGCTTTTCTCCATCCTACATTTCCACTCACTGCCTATCCTAATTCAGACCCTCCGATTCACACCACCCCGTGATGTTTTTCTCACTCCTACTAGTGAATGTAATGTAACACACACCCATACAATGCGCACCACCCCGTGATGTTTTTCTCACTCCTACTAGTGAATGTAATGTAACACACACCCATACAATGCGCACCACCCCGCGATGTTTTTCAGAAACCTATCCTACATTGACACTGCATGTTCCCTGACCTCCCCATGCTGACCACCCCGCGGTGCTTTTCTCCATCCTACATTGCCACTCACTGCCTATCCTAATTCAGACCCTCCGATTCACACCACCCCGTGATGTTTTTCTCACTCCTACTAGTGAATGTAATGTAACACACACCCATACAATGCGCACCACCCCGTGATGTTTTTCTCACTCCTACTAGTGAATGTAATGTAACACACACCCATACAATGCGCAAAACCCCGCGATGGTTTTCAGAAACCTATCCTACATTGCCACTGCATGTTCCCTGACCTCCCCATGCTGACCACCCCGCGGTGCTTTTCTCCATCCTACATTGCCACTCACTGCCTATCCTAATTCAGACCCTCTGATTCACACCACCCCGTGATGTTTTTCTCACTCCTACTAGGGAATGTAATGTAACACACACCCATACAATGCGCACCACCCCGTGATGTTTTTCTCACTCCTACTAGTGAATGTAATGTAACACACACCCATACAATGCGCACCACCCCGCGATGTTTTTCAGAAACCTATCCTACATTGCCACTGCATGGTCGCTGAGCTCCCCATGCTGACCACCCCGCGGTGCTTTTCTCCATCCTACATTGCCACTCACTGCCTATCCTAATTCAGACCCTCCGATTCACACCACCCCGTGATGTTTTTCTCACTCCTACTAGTGAATGTAATGTAACACACACCCATACAATGCGCACCACCCCGCGATGATTTCAGAAACCTATCCTACATTGCCACTGCATGTTCCCTGACCTCCCCATGCTGACCACCCCGTGGTGCTTTTCTCCATCCTACATTGCCACTCACTGCCTATCCTAATTGAGACCCTCCGATTCACACCACCCCGTGATGTTTTTCTCACTCCTACTAGTGAATGCAATGTAACACACACCCATACAATGCGCACCACCCCGTGATGTTTTTCTCACTCCTACTAGTGAATGTAATGTAACACACACCCATACAATGCGCACCACCCCGCGATGTTTTTCAGAAACCTATCCTACATTGCCACTGCATGTTCCCTGGCTTCCCCATGCTGACCACCCCGCGGTGCTTTTCTCCATCCTACATTGCCACTCACTGCCTATCCTAATTCAGACCCTCCGATTCACACCACCCCGTGATGTTTTTCTCACTCCTATTAGTGAATGTAATGTAACACACACCCATACAATGCGCAACACCCCGTGATGCTTTTCTGCCTGCTACTAGTGAATGTAATGTAACACACACCCATACAATGCGCACCACCCCGCGATGTTTTTCAGAAACCTATCCTACATTACCACTGCATGTTCCCTGACCTCCCCATGCTGACCACCCCGCTGTGCTTTTCTCCATCGTACATTGCCACTCACTGCCTATCCTAATTCAGACACTCCGATTCACACCACCCCGTCATGTTTTTCTCACTCCTACTAGTGAATGTAATGTAACACACACCCATACAATGCGCACCACCCCGTGATGTTTTTCTCACTCCTACTAGTGAATTTAATGTAACACACACCCATACAATGCGCACCACCCCATGATGTTTTTCTCACTCCTACTAGTGAATGTAATGTAACACACACCCATACAATGCGCACCACCCCGTGATGTTTTTCTCACTCCTACTAGTGAATGTAATGTAACACACACCCATACAATGCGCACCACCCGGTGATGTTTTTCTCACTCCTACTAGTGTATGTAATGTAACACACACCCGTACAATGCCCACCACCCCGTGATGTTTTTCTCACTCCTACTAGTGAATGTAATGTAACACACACCCATACAATGCGCACCACCCCATGATGTTTTTGTCACTCCTACTAGTGAAAGTAATGTAACACACACCCATACAATGCGCACCACCCCGCGATGTTTTTCAGAAACCTATCCTACATTACCACTTCATTGTCTCTGAGCTCCCATGCTGACCACGCCGCGGTGCTTTTCTCCATCCTACATTGCCACTCACTGCCTATCCTAATTCAGACCCTCCGATTCACACCACCCCATGATGTTTTTCTCACTCCTACTAGTGAATGTAATGTAACACACACCCATACAATGCGCACCAGCCCGCGAAGTTTTTCAGAAACCTATCCTACATTGGCACTGCATAGTCGCTGAGCTCCCCATGCTGACCACGCCCCGGTGCTTTTCTCCATCCTCCATTGCCACTCACTGCCTATCCTAATTCAGACCCTCCGATTCACACCACCCCGTGATGTTTTTCTCACTCCTACTAGTGAATGTAATGTAACACACACCCATACAATGCGCACCACCCCGTGATGTTTTTCTCACTCCTACTAGTGAATGTAATGTAACACACACCCATACAATGCGCACCACCCCGTGATGTTTTTCTCACTCCTACTAGTGAATGTAAAGTAACACACACCCGTACAATGCCCACCACCGTGATGTTTTTCTCACTCCTACTAGTGAATGTAATGTAACACACACCCATACAATGCGCACCACCCCATGATGTTTTTCTCACTCCTACTAGTGAATGTAATGTAACACACACGCATACAATGCGCACCATCCCGCGATGTTTTTCAGAAACCTATCCTACATTGCCACTGCATGGGCGCTGAGCTCCCCATGCTGACCACGCCGCGGTGCTTTTCTCCATCCTACATTGCCACTCACTGCCTATCCTAATTCAGACCCTCCGATTCACACCACCCCGTGATGTTTTTCTCACTCCTACTAGTGAATGTAATGTAACACACACCCATACAATGCGCTCCACCCCGCGATGTTTTTCAGAAACCTATCCTACATTGCCACTGCATTTTCCCTGACCTCCCCATGCTGACCACACCGCGGTGCTTTTCTCCATCCTACATTTCCACTCACTGCCTATCCTAATTCAGACCCTCCGATTCACACCACCCCGTGATGTTTTTCTCACTCCTACTAGTGAATGTAATGTAACACACACCCATACAATGCGCACCACCCCGTGAAGTTTTTCTCACTCCTACTAGTGAATGTAATGTAACACACACCCATACAATGCGCAAAACCCCGCGATGGTTTTCAGAAACCTATCCTACATTGCCACTGCATGTTCCCTGACCTCCCCATGCTGACCACCCCGCGGTGCTTTTCTCCATCCTACATTGCCACTCACTGCCTATCCTAATTCAGACACTCTGATTCACACCACCCCGTGATGTTTTTCTCACTCCTACTAGGGAATATAATGTAACACACACCCATACAATGCGCACCACCCCGTGATGTTTTTCTCACTCCTACTAGTGAATGTAATGTAACACACACCCATACAATGCGCACCACCCCGCGATGTTTTTCAGAAACCTATCCTACATTGCCACTGCATGGTCGCTGAGCTCCCCGTGCTGACCACCCCGCGGTGCTTTTCTCCATCCTACATTGCCACTCACTGCCTATCCTAATTCAGACCCTCCGATTCACACCACCCCGTGATGTTTTTCTCACTCCTACTAGTGAATGTAATGTAACACACACCCATACAATGCGCACCACCCCGCGATGTTTTTCAGAAACCTATCCTACATTGCCACTGCATGTTCCCTGACCTCCCCATGTTGACCACCCCGTGGTGCTTTTCTCCATCCTACATTGCCACTCACTGCCTATCCTAATTCAGACCCTCCGATTCACACCACCCCGTGATGTTTTTCTCACTCCTACTAGTGAATGCAATGTAACACACACCCATACAATGCGCACCACCCCGTGATGTTTTTCTCACTCCTACTAGTGAATGTAATGTAACACACACCCATACAATGCGCACCACCCCGCGATGTTTTTCAGAAACCTATCCTACATTGCCACTGCATGTTCCCTGGCTTCCCCATGCTGACCACCCCGCGGTGCTTTTCTCCATCCTACATTGCCACTCACTGCCTATCCTAATTCAGACCCTCCGATTCACACCACCCCGTGATGTTTTTCTCACTCCTACTAGTGAATGTAATGTAACACACACCCATACAATGCGCACCACCCCGTGATGTTTTTCTCACTCCTACTAGTGAATGTAATGTAACACACACCCATACAATGCGCACCACCCGGTGATGTTTTTCTCACTCCTACTAGTGAATGTAATGTAACACACACCCGTACAATGCCCACCACCCCGGGATGTTTTTCTCACTCCTACTAGTGAATGTAATGTAACACACACCCATACAATGTGCACCACCCCATGATGTTTTTCTCACTCCTACTAGTGAAAGTAATGTAACACACACCCATACAATGCGCACCACCCCGCGATGTTTTTCAGAAACCTATCCTACATTGCCACTTCATTGTCTCTGAGCTCCCATGCTGACCACGCCACGGTGCTTTTCTAAATCCTACATTGCCACTCACTGCCTATCCTAATTCAGACCCTCCGATTCACACCACCCCGTGATGTTTTTCTCACTACTACTAGTGAATGTAATGTAACACACACCCATACAATGCGCACCACCCCGTGATGTTTTTCTCACTCCTACTAGTGAATGTAATGTAACACACACCCATACAATGCGCACCACCCCGCGATGTTTTTCAGAAACCTATCCTACATTGCCACTGCATGTTCCCTGACCTCCCCATGCTGACCACCCCGCGGTGCTTTTCTCCATCCTACATTGCCACTCATTGCCTATCCTAATTGACACCCTCCGATTCACACCACCCCGTGATGTTTTTCTCACTCCTACTACTGAATGTAATGTCACACACACCCATACAATGCGCACCACCCCATGATGTTTTTCTCACTCCTACTAGTGAAAGTAATGTAACACACACCCATACAATGCGCACCACCCCGCGATGTTTTTCAGAAACCTATCCTACATTGCCACTTCATTGTCTCTGAGCTCTCATGCTGACCACGCCGCGGTGCTTTTCTCCATCCTACATTGCCAATCACTGCCTATCCTAATTCAGACCCTCCGATTCACACCACCCCATGATGTTTTTCTCACTCCTACTAGTGAATGTAATGTAACACACACCCATACAATGCGCACCAGCCCGCGATGTTTTTCAGAAACCTATCCTACATTGGCACTGCATAGTCGCTGAGCTCCCCATGCTGACCACGCCCCGGTGCTTTTCTCCATCCTACATTGCCACTCACTGCCTATCCTAATTCAGACCCTCCGATTCACACCACCCCGTGATGTTTTTCTCACTCCTACTAGTGAATGTAATGTAACACACACCCATACAATGCGCACCACCCCGTGATGTTTTTCTCACTCCTACTAGTGAATGTAATGTAACACACACCCATACAATGCGCACCACCCCGTGATGTTTTTCTCACTCCTACTAGTGAATGTAATGTAACAGACACCCTTACAATGCCCACCACCGTGATGTTTTTCTCACTCCTACTAGTGAATGTAATGTAACACACACCCATACAATGCGCACCACCCCATGATGTTTTTCTCACTCCTACTAGTGAATGTAATGTAACACACACGCATACAATGCGCACCATCCCGCGATGTTTTTCAGAAACCTATCCTACATTGCCACTGCATGGGCGCTGAGCTCCCCATGCTGACCACGCCGCGGTGCTTTTCTCCATCCTACATTGCCACTCACTGCCTATCCTAATTCAGACCCTCCGATTCACACCACCCCGTGATGTTTTTCTCACTCCTACTAGTGAATGTAATGTAACACACACCCATACAATGCGCACCACCCCGTGATGTTTTTCTCACTCCTACTAGTGAATGTAATGTAACACACACCCATACAATGCGCTCCACCCCGCGATGTTTTTCAGAAACCTATCCTACATTGCCACTGCATTTTCCCTGACCTCCCCATGCTGACCACACCGCGGTGCTTTTCTCCATCCTACATTTCCACTCACTGCCTATCCTAATTCAGACCCTCCGATTCACACCACCCCGTGATGTTTTTCTCACTCCTACTAGTGAATGTAATGTAACACACACCCATACAATGCGCACCACTCCGTGATGTTTTTCTCACTCCTACTAGTGAATGTAATGTAACACACACCCATACAATGCGCACCACCCCGCGATGTTTTTCAGAAACCTATCCTACATTGACACTGCATGTTCCCTGACCTCCCCATGCTGACCACACCGCGGTGCTTTTCTCCATCCTACATTGCCACTCACTGCCTATCCTAATTCAGACCCTCCGATTCACACCACCCCGTGATGTTTTTCTCACTCCTACTAGTGAATGTAATGTAACACACACCCATACAATGCGCACCACCCCGTGATGTTTTTCTCACTCCTACTAGTGAATGTAATGTAACACACACCCATACAATGCGCAAAACCCCGCGATGGTTTTCAGAAACCTATCCTACATTGCCACTGCATGTTCCCTGACCTCCCCATGCTGACCACCCCGCGGTGCTTTTCTCCATCCTACATTGCCACTCACTGCCTATCCTAATTCAGACCCTCTGATTCACACCACCCCGTGATGTTTTTCTCACTCCTACTAGGGAATGTAATGTAACACACACCCATACAATGCGCACCACCCCGTGATGTTTTTCTCACTCCTACTAGTGAATGTAATGTAACACACACCCATACAATGCGCACCACCCCGCGATGTTTTTCAGAAACCTATCCTACATTGCCACTGCATGGTCGCTGAGCTCCCCATGCTGACCAACCCGCGGTGCTTTTCTCCATCCTACATTGCCACTCACTGCCTATCCTAATTCAGACCCTCCGATTCACACCACCCCGTGATGTTTTTCTCACTCCTACTAGTGAATGTAATGTAACACACACCCATACAATGCGCACCACCCCGCGATGTTTTTCAGAAACCTATCCTACATTGCCACTGCATGTTCCCTGACCTCCGCATGCTGACCACCCCGTGGTGCTTTTCTCCATCCTACATTGCCACTCACTGCCTATCCTAATTGAGACCCTCCGATTCACACCACCCCGTGATGTTTTTCTCACTCCTACTAGTGAATGCAATGTAACACACACCCATACAATGCGCACCACCCCGTGATGTTTTTCTCACTCCTACTAGTGAATGTAATGTAACACACACCCATACAATGCGCACCACCCCGCGATGTTTTTCAGAAACCTATCCTACATTGCCACTGCATGTTCCCTGGCTTCCCCATGCTGACCACCCCGCGGTGCTTTTCTCCATCCTACATTGCCACTCACTGCCTATCCTAATTCAGACCCTCCGATTCACACCACCCCGTGATGTTTTTCTCACTCTTATTAGTGAATGTAATGTAACACACACCCATACAATGCGCAACACCCCGTGATGTTTTTCTGCCTGCTACTAGTGAATGTAATGTAACACACACCCATACAATGCGCACCACCCCGCGATGTTTTTCAGAAACCTATCCTACATTGCCACTGCATGTTCCCTGACCTCCCCATGCTGACCACACCGCGGTGCTTTTCTCCATCCTACATTTCCACTCACTGCCTATCCTAATTCAGACCCCCCGATTCACACCACCCCGTGATGTTTTTCTCACTCCTACTAGTGAATGTAATGTAACACACACCCATACAATGCACACCACTCCGTGATGTTTTTCTCACTCCTACTAGTGAATGTAATGTAACACACACCCATACAATGCGCACCACCCCGCGATGTTTTTCAGAAACCTATCCTACATTGACACTGCATGTTCCCTGACCTCCCCATGCTGACCACCCCGCGGTGCTTTTCTCCATCCTACATTGCCACTCACTGCCTATCCTAATTCAGACCCTCCGATTCACACCACCCCGTGATGTTTTTCTCACTCCTACTAGTGAATGTAATGTAACACACACCCATACAATGCGCACCACCCCGTGATGTTTTTCTCACTCCTACTAGTGAATGTAATGTAACACACACCCATACAATGCGCAAAACCCCGCGATGGTTTTCAGAAACCTATCCTACATTGCCACTGCATGTTCCCTGACCTCCCCATGCTGACCACCCCGCGGTGCTTTTCTCCATCCTACATTGCCACTCACTGCCTATCCTAATTCAGACCCTCTGATTCACACCACCCCGTGATGTTTTTCTCACTCCTACTAGGGAATGTAATGTAACACACACCCATACAATGCGCACCACCCCGTGATATTTTTCTCACTCCTACTAGTGAATGTAATGTAACACACACCCATACAATGCGCACCACCCCGCGATGTTTTTCAGAAACCTATCCTACATTGCCACTGCATGGTCGCTGAGCTCCCCATGCTGACCACCCCGCGGTGCTTTTCTCCATCCTACATTGCCACTCACTGCCTATCCTAATTCAGACCCTCCGATTCACACCACCCCGTGATGTTTTTCTCACTCCTACTAGTGAATGTAATGTAACACACACCCATACAATGCGCACCACCCCGCGATGTTTTTCAGAAACCTATCCTACATTGCCACTGCATGTTCCCTGACCTCCCCATGCTGACCACCCCGTGGTGCTTTTCTCCATCCTACATTGCCACTCACTGCCTATCCTAATTGAGACCCTCCGATTCACACCACCCCGTGATGTTTTTCTCACTCCTACTAGTGAATGCAATGTAACACACACCCATACAATGCGCACCACCCCGTGATGTTTTTCTCACTCCTACTAGTGAATGTAATGTAACACACACCCATACAATGCGCACCACCCCGCGATGTTTTTCAGAAACCTATCCTACATTGCCACTGCATGTTCCCTGGCTTCCCCATGCTGACCACCCCGCGGTGCTTTTCTCCATCCTACATTGCCACTCACTGCCTATCCTAATTCAGACCCTCCGATTCACACCACCCCGTGATGTTTTTCTCACTCCTATTAGTGAATGTAATGTAACACACACCCATACAATGCGCAACACCCCGTGATGTTTTTCTGCCTGCTACTAGTGAATGTAATGTAACACACACCCATACAATGCGCACCACCCCGCGATGTTTTTCAGAAACCTATCCTACATTGCCACTGCATGTTCCCTGACCTCCCCATGCTGACCACCCCGCTGTGCTTTTCTCCATCGTACATTGCCACTCACTGCCTATCCTAATTCAGACACTCCGATTCACACCACCCCGTCATGTTTTTCTCACTCCTACTAGTGAATGTAATGTAACACACACCCATACAATGCGCACCACCCCGTGATGTTTTTCTCACTCCTACTAGTGAATTTAATGTAACACACACCCATACAATGCGCACCACCCCATGATGTTTTTCTCACTCCTACTAGTGAATGTAATGTAACACACACCCATACAATGCGCACCACCCCGTGATGTTTTTCTCACTCCTACTAGTGAATGTAATGTAACACACACCCATACAATGCGCACCACCCGGTGATGTTTTTCTCACTCCTACTAGTGAATGTAATGTAACACACACCCGTACAATGCCCACCACCCCGGGATGTTTTTCTCACTCCTACTAGTGAATGTAATGTAACACACACCCATACAATGCGCACCACCCCATGATGTTTTTCTCACTCCTACTAGTGAAAGTAATGTAACACACACCCATACAATGCGCACCACCCCGCGATGTTTTTCAGAAACCTATCCTACATTGCCACTTCATTGTCTCTGAGCTCCCATGCTGACCACGCCGCGGTGCTTTTCTCCATCCTACATTGCCACTCACTGCCTATCCTAATTCAGACCCTCCGATTCACACCACCCCATGATGTTTTTCTCACTCCTACTAGTGAATGTAATGTAACACACACCCATACAATGCGCACCAGCCCGCGATGTTTTTCAGAAACCTATCCTACATTGGCACTGCATTTTCCCTGACCTCCCCATGCTGACCACACCGCGGTGCTTTTCTCCATCCTACATTTCCACTCACTGCCTATCCTAATTCAGACCCTCCGATTCACACCACCCCGTGATGTTTTTCTCACTCCTACTAGTGAATGTAATGTAACACACACCCATACAATGCGCACCACCCCGTGATGTTTTTCTCACTCCTACTAGTGAATGTAATGTAACACACACCCATACAATGCGCACCACCCCGCGATGTTTTTCAGAAACCTATCCTACATTGCCACTGCATGTTCCCTGACCTCCCCATGCTGACCACCCCGCGGTGCTTTTCTCCATCCTACATTGCCACTCACTGCCTATCCTAATTCAGACCCTCCGATTCACACCACCCCGTGATGTTTTTCTCACTCCTACTAGTGAATGTAATGTAACACACACCCATAGAATGCGCACCACCCTGTGATGTTTTTCTCACTCCTACTAGTGAATGTAATGTAACACACACCCATGCAATGCGCACCACCCCGCGATTTTTTCAGAAACCTATCCTACATTGCCACTGCATGTTCCCTGACCTCCCCATGCTGACCACCCCGCGGTGCTTTTCTCCATCCTACATTGCCACTCACTGCCTATCCTAATTCAGAACCTCCGATTCACACCACCCCGTGATGTTTTTCTCACTCCTACTAGTGAATGTAATGTAACACACACCCATACAATGCGCACCACGACGCGATGTTTTTCAGAAACCTACCTACATTGCCACTGCATGTTCCCTGACCTCCCCATGCTGACCATCCCGCGGTGCTTTTCTCCATCCTACATTGCCACTCACTGCCTATCCTAATTCAGACCCTCCGATTCACACCACCCCGTGATGTTTTTCTCACTCCTACTAGTGAATGTAATGTAACACATACCCATACAATGCGCACCAACCCGTGATGTTTTTCTCACTCCTACTAGTGAATGTAATGTAACACACACCCATACAATGCGCACCACCACGCGATGTTTTTCAGAAACCTATCCTACATTGCCACTGCATGTTCCCTGACCTCCCCATGCTGACCACCCCGTGGTGCTTTTCTCCATCCTACATTGCCACTCACTGCCTATCCTAATTCAGACCTTCCGATTCACACCACCCCGTGATGCTTTTCTCACTCCTACTAGTGAATGTAATGTAACACACACCCATACAATGCGCACCACCCCGTGATGTTTTTCTCACTCCTACTAGTGAATGTAATGTAACACACACCCATACAATGCGCACCACCCCACGATGTTTTTCAGAAACCTATCGTACATTGCCACTGCATGTTCCCTGACCTCCCCATGCTGACCACCCCGCGGTGCTTTTCTCCATCCTACATTTCCACTCACTGCCTATCCTAATTCAGACCCTCCGATTCACACCACCCCGTGATGTTTTTCTCACTCCTACTAGTGAATGTAATGTAACACACACCCATACAATGCGCACCACCCCATGATGTTTTTCTCACTCCTACTAGTGAAAGTAATGTAACACACACCCATACAATGCGCACCACCCCGCGATGTTTTTCAGAAACCTATCCTACATTGCCACTTCATTGTCTCTGAGCTCCCATGCTGACCACGCCGCGGTGCTTTTCTCCATCCTACATTGCCACTCACTGCCTATCCTAATTCAGACCCTCCGATTCACACCACCCCATGATGTTTTTCTCACTCCTACTAGTGAATGTAATGTAACACACACCCATACAATGCGCACCAGCCCGCGATGTTTTTCAGAAACCTATCCTACATTGGCACTGCATTTTCCCTGACCTCCCCATGCTGACCACACCGCGGTGCTTTTCTCCATCCTACATTTCCACTCACTGCCTATCCTAATTCAGACCCTCCGATTCACACCACCCCGTGATGTTTTTCTCACTCCTACTAGTGAATGTAATGTAACACACACCCATACAATGCGCACCACCCCGTGATGTTTTTCTCACTCCTACTAGTGAATGTAATGTAACACACACCCATACAATGCGCACCACCCCGCGATGTTTTTCAGAAACCTATCCTACATTGCCACTGCATGTTCCCTGACCTCCCCATGCTGACCACCCCGCGGTGCTTTTCTCCATCCTACATTGCCACTCACTGCCTATCCTAATTCAGACCCTCCGATTCACACCACCCCGTGATGTTTTTCTCACTCCTACTAGTGAATGTAATGTAACACACACCCATAGAATGCGCACCACCCTGTGATGTTTTTCTCACTCCTACTAGTGAATGTAATGTAACACACACCCATGCAATGCGCACCACCCCGCGATTTTTTCAGAAACCTATCCTACATTGCCACTGCATGTTCCCTGACCTCCCCATGCTGACCACCCCGCGGTGCTTTTCTCCATCCTACATTGCCACTCACTGCCTATCCTAATTCAGAACCTCCGATTCACACCACCCCGTGATGTTTTTCTCACTCCTACTAGTGAATGTAATGTAACACACACCCATACAATGCGCACCACGACGCGATGTTTTTCAGAAACCTACCTACATTGCCACTGCATGTTCCCTGACCTCCCCATGCTGACCATCCCGCGGTGCTTTTCTCCATCCTACATTGCCACTCACTGCCTATCCTAATTCAGACCCTCCGATTCACACCACCCCGTGATGTTTTTCTCACTCCTACTAGTGAATGTAATGTAACACATACCCATACAATGCGCACCAACCCGTGATGTTTTTCTCACTCCTACTAGTGAATGTAATGTAACACACACCCATACAATGCGCACCACCACGCGATGTTTTTCAGAAACCTATCCTACATTGCCACTGCATGTTCCCTGACCTCCCCATGCTGACCACCCCGCGGTGCTTTTCTCCATCCTACATTGCCACTCACTGCCTATCCTAATTCAGACCTTCCGATTCACACCACCCCGTGATGCTTTTCTCACTCCTACTAGTGAATGTAATGTAACACACACCCATACAATGCGCACCACCCCGTGATGTTTTTCTCACTCCTACTAGTGAATGTAATGTAACACACACCCATACAATGCGCACCACCCCACGATGTTTTTCAGAAACCTATCGTACATTGCCACTGCATGTTCCCTGACCTCCCCATGCTGACCACCCCGCGGTGCTTTTCTCCATCCTACATTTCCACTCACTGCCTATCCTAATTCAGACCCTCCGATTCACACCACCCCGTGATGTTTTTCTCACTCCTACTAGTGAATGTAATGTAACACACACCCATACAATGCGCACCACCCCGTGATGTTTTTCTCACTCCTACTAGTGAATGTAATGTAACACACATCCATAAAATGCCCACCACCCCGCGATGTTTTTCAGAAACCTATCCTACATTGCCACTGCATGTTCCCTGACCACCCCATGCTGACCACCCCGCGGTGCTTTTCTCCATCCTACATTGCCACTCACTGCCTATCCTAATTGAGACCCTGCGATTCACACCACCCCGTGATGTTTTTCTCACTCCTACTAGTGAATGTAATGTAACACACACCCATACAATGCGCACCACCCCGCGATGGTTTTCAGAAACCTATCCTACATTGCCACTGCATGTTCCCTGACCTCCCCATGCTGACCACCCCGCGGTGCTTTTCTCCATCCTACATTTCCACTCACTGCCTATCCTAATTCAGACCCTCCGATTCACACCACCCCGTGATGTTTTTCTCACTCCTACTAGTGAATGTAATGTAACACACACCCATACAATGCGCACCACCCCGTGATGTTTTTCTCACTCCTACTAGTGAATGTAATGTAACACACACCCATACAATGCGCACAACCCCGCGATGTTTTTCAGAAACCTATCCTACATTGCCACTGCATGGTCGCTGAGCTCCCCATGCTGACCAACCCGCGGTGCTTTTCTCCATCCTACATTGCCACTCACTGCCTATCCTAATTCAGACCCTCCGATTCACACCACCCCGTGATGTTTTTCTCACTCCTACTAGTGAATGTAATGTAACACACACCCATACAATGCGCACCACCCCGTGATGTTTTTCTCACTCCTACTAGTGAATGTAATTTAACACACACCCATACAATGCCCACCACCCCGCGATGTTTTTCAGAAACCTACCTACATTGCCAATGCATGTTCCCTGAGCTCCCCATGCTGACCATCCCGCGGTGGTTTTCTCCATCCTACATTGCCACTCACGGCCTATCCTAATTCAGACCTCCGATTCACACCACCCCGTGATGTTTTTCTCACTCCTACTAGTGAATGTAATGTAACACACACCCATACAATGCGCACCACCCCGTGATGTTTTTCTCACTCCTACTAGTGAATGTAATGTAACACACACCCATACAATGCGCACCACCCCGCGATATTTTTCAGAAACCTATCCTACATTGCCACTGCATGTTCCCTGACCTCCCCATGCTGACCACCCCGCTGTGCTTTTCTCCATCCTACATTGCCACTCACTGCCTATCCTAATTCAGACCCTCGGATTCACACCACCCCGTGATGTTTTTCTCACTCCTACTAGTGAATGTAATGTAACACACACCCATACAATGCGCACCACACCGTGATGTTTTTCTCACTCCTACTAGTGAATGTAATGTAACACACACCCATACAATGCGCACCACCCCATGATGTTTTTCTCACTCCTACTAGTGAATGTAATGTAACACACACCCATACAATGCGCACCACCCCATGATGTTTTTCTCACTCCTACTAGTGAATGTAATATAACACACACCCATACAATGCGCACCACCCGGTGATGTTTTTCTCACTCCTACTAGTGAATGTAATGTAACACACACCCGTACAATGCCCACCACCCCGTGATGTTTTTCTCACTCCTACTAGTGAATGTAATGTAACACACACCCATACAATGCGCACCACCCCGTGATGTTTTTCTCACTCCTACTAGTGAATGTAATGTAACACACACCCATACAATGCGCACCACCCCGCGATGTTTTTCAGAAACCTGTCCTACATTGCCACTGCATGTTCCCTGACCTCCCAACGCTGACCACCCCGCGGTGCTTTTCTCCATCCTACATTGCCACTCACTGCCTATCCTAATTCAGACCCTCCGATTCACACCACCCCGTGATGTTTTTCTCACTCCTACTAGTGAATGTAATGTAACAAACACCCATGCAATGCGCACCACCCCGTGATGTTTTTCTCACTCCTACTAGTGAATGTAATGTAACACACACCCATACAATGCGCTCCACCCCGCGATATTTTTCAGAAACCTATCCTACATTGCCACTGCATGTTCCCTGACCTCCCCATGCTGACCACCCCGCGGTGCTTTTCTCCATCCTACATTGCCACTCACTGCCTATCCTAATTCAGACCCTCCGATTCACACCACCCCGTGATGTTTTTCTCACTCCTACTAGTGAATGTAATGTAACACACACCCATACAATGCGCACCACCCCGTGATGTTTTTCTCACTCCTACTAGTGAATGTAATGTAACACACACCCATACAATGCACACCACCCCGCGATGTTTTTCAGAAACCTATCCTACATTGCCACTGCATGTTCCCTGACCTCCCCATGCTGACCACCCCGCGGTGCTTTTCTCCATCCTACATTTCCACTCACTGCCTATCCTAATTCAGACCCTCTCATTCACACCACCCCGTGATGTTTTTCTCAGTCCTACTAGTGAATGTAATGTAACACACACCCATACAATGCGCACCACCCCGTGATGTTTTTCTCACTCCTACTAGTGAATGTAATGTAACACACACCCATACAATGCGCACCACCCCGCGATGTTTTTCAGAAACCTATCCTACATTGCCACTGCATGGTCGCTGAGCTCCCCATGCAGACCACCCCGCGGTGCTTTTCTCCATCCTACATTGCCACTCACTGCCTATCCTAATTCAGACCCTCCGATTCACACCACCCCGTGATGTTTTTCTCACTCCTACTAGTGAATGTAATGTAACACACACCCATACAATGCGCACCACCCCGTGATGTTTTTCTCACTCCTACTAGTGAATGTAATTTAACACACACCCATACAATGCCCACCACCCCGCGATGTTTTTCAGAAACCTACCTACATTGCCACTGCATGTTCCCTAACCTCCCCATGCTGACCGTCCCGCGGTGCTTTTCTCCATCCTACATTGCCACTCACTGCCTATCCTAATTCAGACCCTCCGATTCACACCACCCCGTGATGTTTTTCTCACTCCTACTAGTGAATGTAATGTAACACACACCCATACAATGCGCACCACCCCGTGATGTTTTTCTCACTCCTACTAGTGAATGTAATGTAACACACACCCATACAATGCGCACCACCCCGCGATATTTTTCAGAAACCTATCCTACATTGCCACTGCATGTTCCCTGACCTCCCCATGCTGACCACCCCGCTGTGCTTTTCTCCATCCTACATTGCCACTCACTGCCTATCCTAATTCATACCCTCGGATTCACACCACCCCGTGATGTATTTCTCACTCCTACTAGTGAATGTAATGTAACACAAACCCATACAATGCGCACCACCCCGTGATGTTTTTCTCACTCCTACTAGTGAATGTAATGTAACACACACCCATACAATGCGCACCACCCCGCGATGTTTTTCAGAAACCTATCCTACATTGCCACTGCATGTTCCCTGACCTCCCCATGCTGACCACCCCGCGGTGCTTTTCTCCATCCTACATTGCCACTCACTGCCTATCCTAATTCAGACCCTCCGATTCACATCACCCCGTCATGTTTTTCTCACTCCTATTAGTGAATGTAATGTAAAACACACCCATACAATGCGCAACACCCCGTGATGTTTTTCTGACTCCTACTAGTGAATGTAATGTAACACAAACCTATACAATGCCCACCACCCCGCGATGTTTTTCAGAAACCTATCCTACTTTGCCACTGCATGTTCCCTGACCTCCCCATGCTGACCACCCCGCTGTGCTTTTCTCCATCCTACATTGCCACTCACTGCCTATCCTAATTCAGACCCTCCGATTCACACCACCCCGTCATGTTTTTCTCACTCCTACTAGTGAATGTAATGTAACACACACCCGTACAATGCCCACCACCCCGTGATGTTTTTCTCACTCCTACTAGTGAATGTAATTTAACACAAACCCATACAATGCGCACCAGCCCATGATGTTTTTCTCACTCCTACTAGTGAATTTAATGTAACACACACCCATACAATGCGCACCACCCCGAAATGTATTTCAGAAACCTATCCTACATTGCCACTGCATGTTCCCTGACCTCCCCATGCTGACCACCCCGCCGTGCTTTTCTCCATCCTACTTTGCCACTCACTGCCTATCCTAATTCAGACCCTCCGATTCACACCACCCCGTGATGTTTTTCTCACTCCTACTAGTGAATGTAATGTAACACACACCCATACAATGCGCTCCACCCCGCGATGTTTTTCAGAAACCTATCCTACATTGCCACTGCATGTTCCCTGACCTCCCCATGCTGAACACCCCGCGGTGCTTTTCTCCATCCTACATTTCCACTAACTGCCTATCCTAATTCAGACCCTCCGATTCACACCACCCCGTGATGTTTTTCTCACTCCTACTAGTGAATGTAATGTAACACACACCCACACAATGCGCACCACCACGCGATGTTTTTCAGAAACCTATCCTACATTGCCACTGCATGTTCCCTGACCTCCCCATGCTGACCACACCGCGGTGCTTTTCTCCATCCTACATTGCCACTCACTGCCTATCCTAATTCAGACCCTCCGATTCACACCACCCCGTCATGTTTTTCTCACTCCTATTAGTGAATGTAATGTAACACACACACATACAATGCGCAACACCCCGTGATGTTTTTCTCACTCCTACTAGTGAATGCAATGTAACACACACCCATACAATGCGCACCACCCCGTGATGTTTTTCTCACTCCTACTAGTGAATGTAATGTAACACACACCCATACAATGCGCACCACCCCATGATGTTTTTCTCACTCCTACTAGTGAATGTAATGTAACACGCACCCATACAATGCGCACCACCAGGTGATGTTTTTCTCACTCCTACTAGTGAATGTAATGTAACACACACCCGTACAATGCCCACCACCCCGTGATGTTTTTCTCATTCCTACTAGTGAATGTAATGTAACACACACCCATACAATGCGCACCACCCCATGATGTTTTTCTCACTCCTACTAGTGAATGTAATGTAACACACACCCATACAATGCGCACCACCCCGCGATGTTTTTCAGAAACCTATCCTACATTGCCACTTCATGGTCGCTGAGCTCCCATGCTGACCACGCCGCGGTGCTTTTCTCCATCCTACATTGGCACTCACTGCCTATCCTAATTCAGACCCTCCGATTCACACCACCCCGTGATGTTTTTCTCACTCCTACTAGTGAATGTAATGTAACACACACCCATACAATGCGCACCACCCCGTGATGTTTTTCTCACTCCTACTAGTGAATGTAATGTAACACACACCCATACAATGCGCTCCACCCCGCGATGTTTTTCAGAAACCTATCCTACATTGCCACTGCATGTTCCCTGACCTCCCCATGCTGACCACCCTGCGGTGCTTTTCTCCATCCTACATTTCCACTCACTGCCTATCCTAATTCAGACCCTCCGATTCACACCACCCCGTGATGTTTTTCTCACTCCTACTAGTGAATGTAATGTAACACACACCCATACAATGCGCACCACCCCGTGATGTTTTTCTCACTCCTACTAGTGAATGTAACGTAACACACACCCATACAATGCGCACCACCCCGCGATGTTTTTCAGAAACCTATCCTACATTGCCAATGCATGTTCCCTGACCTCCCCATGCTGACCACCCCGCGGTGTTTTTCTCCATCCTACATTGCCACTCACTGCCTATCCTAATTGAGACCCTCCGATTCACACCACCCCGTGATGTTTTTCTCACTCCTACTAGTGAATGTAATGTAACACACACCCATACAATGCGCACCAACCCGTGATGTTTTTCTCACTCCTACTAGTGAATGTAATGTAACACACACCCATACAATGCGCACCACCCCATGATGTTTTTCTCACTCCTACTAGTGAATGTAATGTAACACACACCCATAAAATGCGCACCAGCCCGCGATGTTTTTCAGAAACCTATCCTACATTGGCACTGCATAGTCGCTGAGCTCCCCATGCTGACCACGCCGTGGTGCTTTTCTCCATCCTACATTGCCACTCACTGCCTGTCCTAATTCAGACCCTCCGATTCACACCACCCCGTGATGTTTTTCTCACTCCTACTAGTGAATGTAATGTAACACACACCCATACGATGCGCACCACCCCGTGATGTTTTTCTCCCTCCTACTAGTGAATGTAATGTAACACACACCCATACAATGCGCACCACCCCATGATGTTTTTCTCACTCCTACTAGTGAATGTAATGTAACACACACCCATACAATGCGCACCACTCCGTGATGTTTTTCTCACTCCTACTAGTGAATGTAATGTAACACACACCCATACAGTGCGCACCACCAGGTGATGTTTTTCTCACTCCTACTAGTGAATATAATGTAACACACACCCGTACAATGCCCACCACCCCGTGATGTTTTTCTCACTCCTACTAGTGAATGTAATGTAACACACACCCATACAATGCGCACCACCCCATGATGTTTTTCTCACTCCTACTAGTGAATGTAATGTAACACACACCCATACAATGCGCACCACCCCGCGATGTTTTTCAGAAACCTATCCTACATTGCCACTTCATGGTCGCTGAGCTCCCATGCTGACCACGCCGCGGTGCTTTTCTCCATCCTACATTGCCACTCACTGCCTATCCTAATTCAGACCCTCCGATTCACACCACCCCGTGATGTTTTTCTCACTCCTACTAGTGAATGTAATGTAACACACACCCATACAATGCGCACCACCCCGTGATGTTTTTCTCACTCCTACTAGTGAATGTAATGTAACACACACCCATACAATGCGCTCCACCCCGCGATGTTTTTCAGAAACCTATCCTACATTGCCACTGCATGTTCCCTGACCTCCCCATGCTGACCACCCTGCGGTGCTTTTCTCCATCCTACATTTCCACTCACTGCCTATCCTAATTCAGACCCTCCGATTCACACCACCCCGTGATGTTTTTCTCACTCCTACTAGTGAATGTAATGTAACACACACCCATACAATGCGCACCACCCCGTGATGTTTTTCTCACTCCTACTAGTGAATGTAACGTAACACACACCCTTACAATGCGCACCACCCCGCGATGTTTTTCAGAAACCTATCCTGCATTGCCACTGCATGTTCCCTGACCTCCCCATGCTGACCACCCCGCGGTGTTTTTCTCCATCCTACATTGCCACTCACTGCCTATCCTAATTGAGACCCTCCGATTCACACCACCCCGTGATGTTTTTCTCACTCCTACTAGTGAATGTAATGTAAACCACACCCATACAATGCGCACCACCCCGTGTTTTTCTCACTCCTACTAGTGAATGTAATGTAACACACACCCATACAATGCGCACCACCCCGCGATGTTTTTCAGAAACGTATTCTACATTGCCACTGCATGTTCCCTGACCTCCCCATGCTGACCAACCCGCGGTGCTTTTCTCCATCCTACATTGCCACTCACTGCCTATCCTAATTGACACCCTCCGATTCACACCACCCCGTGATGTTTTTCTCACTCCTACTAGTGAATGTAATGTAACACACACCCATACAATGCGCACCACCCCGGGATGTTTTTCTCACTCCTACTAGTGAATATAATGTAACACACACCCATACAATGCGCACCACCCCGCGATGTTTTTCAGAAACCTATCCTACATTGCCACTGCATGTTCCCTGACCTCCCCATGTTGACCACCCCGTGGTGCTTTTCTTCATCCTACATTGCCACTCACTGCCTATCCTAATTGAGACCCTCCGATTCACACCACCCCGTGATGTTTTTCTCACTCCTACTAGTGAATGCAATGTAACACACACCCATACAATGCGCACCACCCCGTGATGTTTTTCTCACTCCTACTAGTGAATATAATGTAACACACACCCATACAATGCGCACCACCCCGTGTTTTTCTCACTCCTACTAGTGAATGTAATGTAACACACACCCATACAATGCGCACCACCCCGCGATGTTTTTCAGAAACGTATTCTACATTGCCACTGCATGTTCCCTGACCTCCCCATGCTGACCAACCCGCGGTGCTTTTCTCCATCCTACATTTCCACTCACTGCCTATCCTAATTCAGACCCTCCGATTCACACCACCCCGTCATGTTTTTCTCACTCCTATTAGTGAATGTAATGTAACACACACCCATACAATGCGCAACACCCCGTGATGTTTTTCTGACTCCTACTAGTGAATGTAATGTAACACACACCCATACAATGCCCACCACCCCGCGATGTTTTTCAGAAACCTATCCTACATTGCCACTGCATGTTCCCTGACCTCCCCATGCTGACCACCCCGCGGTGCTTTTCTCCATCCTACATTTCCACTAACTGCCTATCCTAATTCAGACCCTCCGATTCACACCACCCCGTGATGTTTTTCTCACTCCTACTAGTGAATGTAATGTAACACACACCCATACAATGCGCACCACCCCGCGATGTTTTTCAGAAACCTATCCTACATTGCCACTGCATGTTCCCTGACCTCCCCATGCTGACCACCCCGCGGTGCTTTTCTGCATCCTACATTGCCACTCACTGCCTATCCTAATTGAGACCCTCCGATTCACACCACCCCGTGATGTTTTTCTCACTCCTACTAGTGAATGTAATGTAACACACACCCATACAATGCGCACCACCCCGTGATGTTTTTCTCACTCCTACTAGTGAATGTAATGTAAAACACACCCATACAATGCGCACCACTCCGCGATGTTTTTCAGAAACCTACCTACATTGCCACTGCATGTTCCATGACCTCCCCATGCTGACCACCCCTGGTGCTTTTCTCCATCCTACATTGCCACTCACTGCCTATCCTAATTCAGACCCTCCGATTCACACCACCCCGTGATGTTTTTCTCACTCCTACTAGTGAATGTAATGTAACACACACCCATACAATGCGCACCACCCCGTGATGTTTTTCTCACTCCTACTAGTGAATGTAATGTAACACACACCCATACAATGCGCACCACCCCGCGATGTTTTTCAGAAACCTATCCTACATCGCCACTGCATGTTCCCTGACCTCCCCATGCTGACCACCCCGCGGTGCTTTTCTCCATCCTACATTGCCACTCACTGCCTATCCTAATTCAGACCCTCCGATTCACACCACCCCGTGATGTTTTTCTCACTCCTATTATTGAATGTAATGTAACACACACCCATACAATGCGCAACACCCCGTGATGTTTTTCTGACTCCTACTAGTGAATGTAATGTAACACACACCCATACAATGCGCACCACCCCGCGATGTTTTTCAGAAACCTATCCTACATTGCCACTGCATGTTCCCTGACCTCCCCAAGCTGACCACCCCGCTGTGCTTTTTCCATCCTACATTGCCACTCACTGCCTATCCTAATTCAGACCCCCCGATTCACACCACCTCGTCATGTTTTTCTCACTCCTACTAGTGAATGTAATGTAACACACACCCATACAATGCGCACCACCCCGTGATGTTTTTCTCACTCCTACTAGTGAATGTAATGTAACACACACCCATACAATGCGCACCACCCATGATGTTTTTCTCACTCCTACTAGTGAATGTAATGTAACACACACCCATAAAATGCGCACCAGCCCGCGATGTTTTTCAGAAACCTATCCTACATTGGCACTGCATAGTCGCTGAGCTCCCCATGCTGACCACGCCGCGGTGCTTTTCTCCATCCTATATTGCCACTCACTGCCTATCCTAATTCAGACCCTCCGATTCACACCACCCCGTGATGTTTTTCTCACTCCTACTAGTGAATGTAATGTAACACACACCCATACAATGCGCACCACCCCGTGATGTTTTTCTCACTCCTGCTAGTGAATGTAATGTAACACACACCCATACAATGCGCACCACCCCATGATGTTTTACTCACTCCTACTGGTGAATGTAATGTAACACACACCCATACAATGCGCACCACCCCGTGATGTTTTTCTCACTCCTACTAGTGAATGTAATGTAACACATACCCATACAATGCGCACCACCCCGTGATGTTTTTCTCACTCCTACTAGTGAATGTAATGTAACACACACCCATACAATGCGCACCACCCCGTGATGTTTTTCTCACTCCTACTAGTGAATGTAATGTAAAACACACCCATACAATGCGCTCCACCCCGCAATGTTTTTCAGAAACCTATCCTACATTGCCACTGCATGTTCCCTGACCTCCCCATGCTGACCACACTGCGGTGCTTTTCTCCATCCTACATTTCCACTCACTGCCTATCCTAATTCAGACACTCCGATTCACACCACCCCGTGATGTTTTTCTCACTCCAACTAGTGAATGTAATGTAACACACACCCATACAATGCGCACCACCCCGTGATGTTTTTCTCACTCCTACTAGTGAATGTAATGTAACACACACCCATACAATGCGCACCACCCCGCGATGTTTTTCAGAAACCTATCCTACATTGCCACTGCATGTTCCCTGACCTCCCCATGCTGACCACCCCGCGGTGCTTTTCTCCATCCTACATTGCCACTCACTGCCTATCCTAATTCAGACCCTCCGATTCACACCACCCCGTCATGTTTTTCTCACTCCTATTAGTGAATGTAATGTAACACACACCCATACAATGCGCAACACCCCGTGATGTTTTTCTCACTCCTACTAGTGAATGCAATGTAACACACACCTATACAATGCGCACCACCCCGCGATGTTTTTCAGAAACCTATCCTACATTGCCACTGCATGTTCCCGGACCTCCCCATGCTGACCAACCCGCGGTGCTTTTCTCCATCCTACATTGCCACTCACTGCCTATCCTAATTGAGACCCTCCGATTCACACCACCCCGTGATGTTTTTCTCACTCCTACTAGTGAATGTAATGTAACACACACCCATACAATGCTCACCACCCCGGGATGTTTTTCTCACTCCTACTAGTGAATGTAATGTAACACACACCCATACAATGCGCACCACCCCATGATGTTTTTCTCACTCCTACTAGTGAATGTAATGTAACACACACCCATACAATGCGCACCACCCCGTGATGATTTTCTCACTCCTACTAGTGAATGTAATGTAACACACACCCATACAGTGCGCACCACCAGGTGATGTTTTTCTCACTCCTACTAGTGAATGTAATGTAACACACACCCGTACAATGCCCACCACCCCGTGATGTTTTTCTCACTCCTACTAGTGAATGTAATGTAACAACACCCATACAATGCGCACCACCCCATGATGTTTTTCTCACTCCTACTAGTGAATGTAATGTAACACACACCCATACAATGCGCACCACCCCGCGAAGTTTTTCAGAAACCTATCCTACATTGCCACTGCATGTTCCCTGACCTCCCCATGCTGACCACCCCGCGGTGTTTTTCTCCATCCTACATTGCCACTCACTGCCTATCCTAATTGAGACCCTCCGATTCACACCACCCCGTGATGTTTTTCTCACTCCTACTAGTGAATGTAATGTAACACACACCCATACAATGCGCACCACCCCGTGATGTTTTTCTCACTCCTACTAGTGAATGTAATGTAACACACACCCATACAATGCGCACCACCCCGCGATGTTTTTCAGAAACCTATCCTACATTGCCACTGCATGTTCCCTGACCTCCCCATGCTGACCAACCCGCGGTGCTTTTCTCCATCCTACATTTCCACTCACTGCCTATCCTAATTGACACCCTCCGATTCACACCACCCCGTGATGTTTTTCTCACTCCTACTAGTGAATGTAATGTAACACACACCCATTCAATGCGCACCACCCCGGGATGTTTTTCTCACTCCTACTAGTGAATGTAATGTAACACACACCCATACAATGCGCACCACCCCGCGATGTTTTTCAGAAACCTATCCTACATTGCCACTGCATGTTCCCTGACCTCCCCATGTTGACGACCCCGTGGTGCTTTTCTTCATCCTACATTGCCACTCACTGCCTATCCTAATTGAGACCCTCCGATTCACACCACCCCGTGATGTTTTTCTCACTCCTACTAGTGAATGCAATGTAACACACACCCATACAATGCGCACCACCCCGTGATGTTTTTCTCACTCCTACTAGTGAATGTAATGTAACACACACCCATACAATGCGCACCACCCCGCGATGTTTTTCAGAAACCTATCCTACATTGCCACTGCATGTTCCCTGACCTCCCCATGCTGACCACCCCGCGGTGCTTTTCTCCATCCTACATTGCCACTCACTGCCTATCCTAATTCAGACCCTCCGATTCACACCACCCCGTCATGTTTTTCTCACTCCTATTAGTGAATGTAATGTAACACACACCCATACAATGCGCAACACCGCGTGATGTTTTTCTGACTCCTACTAGTGAATGTAATGTAACACACACCCATAAAATGCCCACCACCCCGCGACGTTTTTCAGAAACCTATCCTACATTGCCACTGCATGTTCCCTGACCTCCCCATGCTGACCACCCCGCGGTGCTTTTCTCCATCCTACATTGCCACTCACTGCCTATCCTAATTCAGACCCTCCGATTCACACCACCCCGTCATGTTTTTCTCACTCCTATTAGTGAATGTAATGTAACACACACCCATACAATGCGCAACACCCCGTGATGTTTTTCTCACTCCTACTAGTGAATGTAATGTAACACACACCCGTACAATGCCCACCACCCCGTGATGTTTTTCTCACTCCTACTAGTGAATGTAATTTAACACAAACCCATACAATGCGCACCACCCCATGATGTTTTTCTCACTCCTACTAGTGAATGTAATGTAACACACACCCATACAATGCGCACCACCCCGCGATGTTTTTCAGAAACCTATCCTACATTGCCACTGCATGGTCGCTGAACTCCCCATGCTGACCACGCCGCGGTGCTTTTCTCCATCCTACATTGCCACTCACTGCCTATCCTAATTCAGACCCTCCGATTCACACCACCCCGTGATGTTTTTCTCACTCCTACTAGTGAATGTAATGTAACACACACCCATACAATGCGCACCACCCCGTGATGTTTTTCTCACTTCTACTAGTGAATGTAATGTAACACACACCCATACAATGCGCTCCACCCCGCGATGTTTTTTAGAAACCTATCCTACATTGCCACTGCATGTTCCCTGACCTCCCCATGCAGACCACCCCGCGGTGCTTTTCTCCATCCTACATTTCCACTAAGTGCCTATCCTAATTCAGACCCTCCGATTCACACCACCCCGTGATGTTTTTCTCACTCCTACTCGTGAATGTAATGTAACACACACCCATACAATGCGCAGCACCCCGCGATGTTTTTCAGAAACCTATCCTACATTGCCACTGCATGTTCCCTGACCTCCCCATGCTGACCACACCGCGGTGCTTTTCTCCATCCTACATTGCCACTCACTGCCTATCCTAATTCAGACCCTCCGATTCACACCACCCCGTCATGTTTTTCTCACTCCTATTAGTGAATGTAATGTAACCCACACCCATACAATGCGCAACACCCCGTGATGTTTTTCTCACTCCTACTAGTGAATGTAATGTAACACACACCCATACAATGCGCACCACCCCGTGATGTTTTTCTCACTCCTACTAGTGAATGTAATGTAAAACACACCCATACAATGCGCACCACCCCGCGATGTTTTTCAGAAACCTACCTACATTGCCACTGCATGTTCCATGACCTCCCTATGGTGACCACCCCGCGGTGCTTTTCTCCATCCTACATTGCCACTCACTGCCTATCCTAATTCAGACCCTCCGATTCACACCACCCCGTGATGTTTTTCTCACTCCTACTAGTGAATGTAATGTAACACACACCCATACAATGCGCACCACCCCGTGATGTTTTTCTCAGTCCTACTAGTGAATGTAATGTAACACACATCCATACAATGCGCACCACCCCGTGATGTTTTTCAGAAACCTATCCTACATTGCCACTGCATGTTCCCTGACCTCCCCATGCTGACCACCCCGCGGTGCTTTTCTCCATCCTACATTGCCACTCACTGCCTATCCTAATTCAGACCCTCCGATTCACACCACCCCGTGATGTTTTTCTCACTCCTACTAGTGAATGTAATGTAACACACACCCATACAATGCGCACCACCCCGTGATGTTTTTCTCACTCCTACTAGTGAATGTAATGTAACACACACCCATACAATGCGCACCACCCCGCGATGTTTTTCAGAAACCTATCTTACATTGCCACTGCATGTTCCCTGACCTCCCCATGCTGACCACACCGTGGTGCTTTTCTCAATCCTACATTGCCACTCACTGCCTATCCTAATTGAGACCCTCCGATTCACACCACCCCGTGCTGTTTTTCTCACTCCTACTAGTGAATGCAATGTAACACACACCCATACAATGCGCACCACCCCGTGATGTTTTTCTCACTCCTACTAGTGAATGTAATGTAACACACACCCATACAATGCGCACCACCCCGCGATGTTTTTCAGAAACCTATCCTACATCGCCACTGCATGTTCCCTGACCTCCCCATGCTGACCACCCCGCGGTGCTTTTCTCCATCCTACATTGCCACTCACTGCCTATTATAATTCAGACCCTCCGATTCACACCACCCCGTGATGTTTTTCTCACTCCTATTAGTGAATATAATGTAACACACACCCATACAATGCGCAACACCCCGTGATGTTTTTCTGACTCCTACTAGTGAATGTAATGTAACACACACCCATACAATGCGCACCACCCCGCGATGTTTTTCAGAAACCTATCCTACATCGCCACTGCATGTTCCCTGACCTCCCCAAGCTGACCACCCCTCTGTGCTTTTCTCCATCCTACATTGCCACTCACTGCCTATCCTAATTCAGACCCTCCGATTCACACCACCTCGTCATGTTTTTCTCACTCCTACTAGTGAATGTAATGTAACACACACCCATACAATGCGCACCACCCCGTGATGTTTTTCTCACTCCTACTAGTGAATGTAATGTAACACACACCCATACAATGCGCACCACCCCGCGATGTTTTTCAGAAACCTATCCTACATTGCCACTGCATGTTCCCTGACCTCCCCATGCTGACCACCCCGTGGTGCTTTTCTCCATCCTACATTGCCACTCTCTGCCTATCCTAATTGAGACCCTCCGATTGACACCACACCGTGATGTTTTTCTCACTCCTACTAGTGAATGTAATGTAACACACACCCATACAATGCTCACCACCCCGGGATGTTTTTCTCACTCCTACTAGTAAATGTAATGTAACACACACCTATTCAATGCGCACCACCCCATGATGTTTTTCTCACTCCTACTAGTGAATGTAATGTAACACACACCCATAAAATGCGCACCAGCCCGCGATGTTTTTCAGAAACCTATCCTACATTGGCACTGCATAGTCGCTGAGCTCCCCATGCTGACCACGCCGCGGTGCTTTTCTCCATCCTACATTGCCACTCACTGCCTATCCTAATTCAGACCCTCCGATTCACACCACCCCGTGATGTTTTTCTCACTCCTACTAGTGAATGTAATGTAACACACACCCATTCAATGCGCACCACCCCGTGATGTTTTTCTCACTCCTGCTAGTGAATGTAATGTAACACACACCCATACAATGCGCACCACCCCATGATGTTTTACTCACTCCTACTAGTGAATGTAATGTAACACACACCCATACAATGCGCACCACCCCGTGATGTTTTTCTCACTCCTACTAGTGAATGTAATGTAACACATACCCATACAATGCGCACCACCCCGTGATGTTTTTCTCACTCCTACTAGTGAATGTAATGTAACACACACCCATACAATGCGCACCACCCCGTGATGTTTTTCTCACTCATACTAGTGAATGTAATATAAAACACACACATACAATGCGCTACACCCCGCAATGTTTTTCAGAAACCTATCCTACATTGCCACTGCATGTTTTCCTGACCTCCCCATGCTGACCACCCTGCGGTGCTTTTCTCCATCCTACATTTCCACTCACTGCCTATCCTAATTCAGACCCTCCGATTCACACCACCCCGTGATGTTTTTCTCACTCCTACTAGTGAATGTAATGTAACACACACCCATACAATGCGCACCACCCCGTGATGTTTTTCTCACTCCTACTAGTGAATGTAATGTAACACACACCCATACAATGCGCACCACCCCGCGATGTTTTTCAGAAACATATCCTACATTGCCACTGCATGTTCCCTGACCTCCCCACGCTGACCACCCCGCGGTGCTTTTCTCCATCCTACATTGCCACTCACTGCCTATTCTAATTCAGACCCTCCGATTCACACCACCCAGTGATGTTTTTCTCACTCCTACTAGTGAATGTAATGTAAAACACACCCATACAATGCGCACCACCCCGTGATGTTTTTCTCACTCCTACTAGTGAATGTAATGTAACACACACCCATACAATGCGCACCACCCCGCGATGTTTTTCAGAAACCTATCCTACATTGCCACTGCATGTTCCCGGACCTCCCCATGCTGACCAACCCGCGGTGCTTTTCTCCATCCTACATTGCCACTCACTGCCTATCCTAATTGAGACCCTCCGATTCACACCACCCCGTGATGTTTTTCTCACTCCTACTAGTGAATGTAATGTAACACACACCCATACAATGCTCACCACCCCGGGATGTTTTTCTCACTCCTACTAGTAAATGTAATGTAACACACACCCATACAATGCGCACCACCCCGCGATGTTTTTCAGAAACCTATCCTACATTGCCACTGCATGTTCCCTGACCTCCCCATGCTGACCACCCCGTGGTGCTTTTCTTCATCCTACATTGCCACTCACAGCCTATCCTAATTGAGACCCTCCGATTCACACCACCCCGTGATGTTTTTCTCACTCCTACTAGTGAATGCAATGTAACACACACCCATACAATGCGCACCACCCCGTGATGTTTTTCTCACTCCTACTAGTGAATGTAATGTAACACACACCCATACAATGCGCAACACACCGTGATGTTTTTCTGATTCCTACTAGTGAATGTAATGTAACACACACCCATACAATGCGCACCACCCCGCGATGTTTTTCAGAAACCTATCCTACATTGCCACTGCATGTTCCCTGACCTCCCCATGCTGACCACCCCGCTGCGCTTTTCTCCATCCTACATTGCCACTCACTGCCTATCCTAATTCAGACCCTCCGATTCACACCACCCCGTCATGTTTTTCTCACTCCTACTAGTGAATGTAATGTAACACACACCCATACAATGCGCACCACCCCATGATGTTTTTCTCACTCCTACTAGTGAATGTAATGTAACACACACCCATAAAATGCGCACCAGCCCGCGATGTTTTTCAGAAACCTATCCTACATTGGCACTGCATAGTCGCTGAGCTCCCCATGCTGACCACGCCGCGGTGCTTTTCTCCATCCTACATTGCCACTCACTGCCTATCCTAATTCAGACCCTCCGATTCACACCACCCCGTGATGTTTTTCTCACTCCTACAGGGAATGTAATGTAACACACACCCATACAATGCGCACCACCCCGTGATGTTTTTCTCACTCCTACTAGTGAATGCAATGTAACACACACCCATACAATGCGCACCACCCCGTGAGGTTTTTCTCACTCCTACTAGTGAATGTAATGTAACACACACCCGTACAATGCACACCACCCCGTGATGTTTTTCTCACTCCTACTAGTGAATGTAATTTAACACAAACCCATACAATGCGCACCACCCCATGATGTTTTTCTCACTCCTACTAGTGAATGTAATGTAACACACACCCATACAATGCGCACCACCCCGCGATGTTTTTCAGAAACCTATCCTACATTGCCACTGCATGTTCCCTGACCTCCCCATGCTGACCACCCCGCGGTGCTTTTCTCCATCCTACATTTCCACTCACTGCCTATCCTAATTCAGACCCTCCGATTCACACCACCCCGTGATGTTTTTCTCACTCCTACTAGTGAATGTAATGTAACACACACCCATACAATGTGCACCACCCCGTGATGTTTTTCTCACTCCTACTAGTGAATGTAATGTAACACACACCCATACAATGCGCACCACCCCGCGATGTTTTTCAGAAACCTATCCTACATTGCCACTGCATGTTCCCTGACCTCCCCATGCTGACCACCCCGCCGTGCTTTTCTCCATCCTACATTGCCACTCACTGCCTATCCTAATTCAGACCCTCCGATTCACACCACCCCGTGATGTTTTTCTCACTCCTACTAGTGAATGTAATGTAACACACACCCATACAATGTGCACCACCCCGTGATGTTTTTCTCACTCCTACTAGTGAATGTAATGTAACACACACCCATACAATGCGCACCACCCCGCGATGTTTTTCAGAAACCTATCCTACATTGCCACTGCATGTTCCCTGACCTCCCCATGCTGACCACCCCGCGGTGCTTTTCTCCATCCTACATTTCCACTCACTGCCTATCCTAATTCAGACCCTCCGATTCACACCACCCCGTGATGTTTTTCTCACTCCTACTAGTGAATGTAATGTAACACACACCCATACAATGTGCACCACCCCGTGATGTTTTTCTCACTCCTACTAGTGAATGTAATGTAACACACACCCATACAATGCGCACCACCCCGCGATGTTTTTCAGAAACCTATCCTACATTGCCACTGCATGTTCCCTGACCTCCCCATGCTGACCACCCCGCGGTGCTTTTCTCCATCCTACATTACCACTCACTGCCTATCCTAATTCAGACCCTCCGATTAACACCACCCCGTGATGTTTTTCTCACTCCTACTAGTGAATGTAATGTAACACACACCCATACACTGTGCACCACCCCGTAATGTTTTTCTCACTCCTACTAGTGAATGTAATGTAACACACACCCATACAATGCGCACCACCCCGCGATGTTTTTCAGAAACCTATCCTACATTTCCACTGCATGTTCCCTGACCTCCCCATGCTGACCAACCCGCGGTGCTTTTCTCCATCCTACATTGCCACTCACTGCCTATCCTAATCCAGACCCTCCGATTCACACCACCCCGTGATGTTTTTCTCACTCCTACTAGTGAATGTAATGTAACACACACCCATACAATGCGCACCACCCAGTGATGTTTTTCTCACTCCTACTAGTGAATGGTATGTAACACACACCCATACAATGCGCAGCACCCCGCGATGTTTTTCAGAAACCTATCCTACATTGCCACTGCATGTTCCCTGACCTCCCCATGCTGACCACCCCGCGGTGCTTTTCTGCATCCTACATTGCCACTTACTGCCTATCCTAATTGAGACCCTCCGATTCACACCACCCCGTGATGTTTTTCTCACTCCTACTAGTGAATGTAATGTAACACACACCCATACAATGCGCACCACCCCGTGATGATTTTCTCACTCCTACTAGTGAATGTAATGTAACACACACCCATACAATGCGCACCACCCCGCGATGTTTTTCTGAAACCTACCTACATTGCCACTGCATGTTCCATGACCTCCCCATGCTGACCACCCTGCGGTGCTTTTCTCCATCCTACATTGCCACTCACTGCCTATCCTAATTCAGACCCTCCGATTCACACCACCCCGTGATGTTTTTCTCACTCCTAATAGTGAATGTAATGTAACACACACCCATACAATGCGCACCACCCCGTGATGTTTTTCTCACTCCTACTAGTGAATGTAATGTAACACACATCCATACAATGCGCACCACCCCGCGATGTTTTTCAGAAACCTATCCTACATTGCCAAAGCATGTCCCTGACCTCCCCATGCTGACCACCCCGCGGTGCTTTTCTCCATCCTACATTGCCACTCACTGCCTATCCTAATTCAGACCCTCCAATTCACACCACCCCGTGATGTTTTTCTCACTCCTACTAGTGAATGTAATGTAACACACACCCATACAATGCGCACCACCCCGTGATGTTTTTCTCACTCCTACTAGTGAATGTAATGTAACACACACCCATACAATGCGCACCACCCCATGATGTTTTTCTCACTCCTACTAGTGAATGTAATGTAACACACACCCATAAAATGCGCACCAGCCCGCGATGTTTTTCAGAAACCTATCCTACATTGGCACTGCATAGTCGCTGAGCTCCCCATGCTGACCACGCCGCGGTGCTTTTCTCCATCCTACATTGCCACTCACTGCCTATCCTAATTCAGACCCTCCGATTCACACCACCCCGTGATTTTTTTCTCACTCCTACTAGTGAATGTAATGTAACACACACCCATACAATGCGCACCACCCCGTGATGTTTTTCTCACTCCTGCTAGTGAATGTAATGTAACACACACCCATACAATGCGCACCACCCCATGATGTTTTACTCACTCCTACTAGTGAATGTAATGTAACACACACCCATACAATGCGCACCACCCCGTGATGTTTTTCTCACTCCTACTAGTGAATGTAATGTAACACATACCCATACAATGCGCACCACCCCGTGATGTTTTTCTCACTCCTACTAGTGAATGTAATGTAACACACACCCATACAATGCGCACCACCCCGTGATGTTTTTCTCACTCCTACTAGTGAATGTAATATAAAACACACCCATACAATGCGCTCCACCCCGCAATGTTTTTCAGAAACCTATCCTACATTGCCACTGCATGTTCCCTGACCTCCCCATGCTGACCACCCTGCGGTGCTTTTCTCCATCCTACATTTCCACTCACTGCCTATCCTAATTCAGACCCTCCGATTCACACCACCCCGTGATGTTTTTCTCACTCCTACTAGTGAATGTAATGTAACACACACCCATACAATGCGCACCACCCCGTGATGTTTTTCTCACTCCTACTAGTGAATGTAATGTAACACACACCCATACAATGCGCACCACCCCGCGATGTTTTTCAGAAACCTATCCTACATTTCCACTGCATGTTCCCTGACCTCCCCATGCTGACCAACCCGCGGTGCTTTTCTCCATCCTACATTGCCACTCACTGCCTATCCTAATCCAGACCCTCCGATTCACACCACCCCGTGATGTTTTTCTCACTCCTACTAGTGAATGTAATGTAACACACACCCATACAATGCGCACCACCCAGTGATGTTTTTCTCACTCCTACTAGTGAATGGTATGTAACACACACCCATACAATGCGCAGCACCCCGCGATGTTTTTCAGAAACCTATCCTACATTGCCACTGCATGTTCCCTGACCTCCCCATGCTGACCACCCCGCGGTGCTTTTCTGCATCCTACATTGCCACTCACTGCCTATCCTAATTGAGACCCTCCGATTCACACCACCCCGTGATGTTTTTCTCACTCCTACTAGTGAATGTAATGTAACACACACCCATACAATGCGCACCACCCCGTGATGTTTTTCTCACTCCTACTAGTGAATGTAATGTAACACACACCCATACAATGCGCACCACCCCATGATGTTTTTCTCACTCCTACTAGTGAATGTAATGTAACACACACCCATAAAATGCGCACCAGCCCGCGATGTTTTTCAGAAACCTATCCTACATTGGCACTGCATAGTCGCTGAGCTCCCCATGCTGACCACGCCGCGGTGCTTTTCTCCATCCTACATTGCCACTCACTGCCTATCCTAATTCAGACCCTCCGATTCACACCACCCCGTGATGTTTTTCTCACTCCTACTAGTGAATGTAATGTAACACACACCCATACAATGCGCACCACCCCGTGATGTTTTTCTCACTCCTGCTAGTGAATGTAATGTAACACACACCCATACAATGCGCACCACCCCATGATGTTTTACTCACTCCTACTAGTGAATGTAATGTAACACACACCCATACAATGCGCACCACCCCGTGATGTTTTTCTCACTCCTACTAGTGAATGTAATGTAAAACATACCCATACAATGCGCACCACCCCGTGATGTTTTTCTCACTCCTACTAGTGAATGTAATGTAACACACACCCATACAATGCGCACCACCCCGTGATGTTTTTCTCACTCCTACTAGTGAATGTAATATAAAACACACCCATACAATGCGCTCCACCCCGCAATGTTTTTCAGAAACCTATCCTACATTGCCACTGCATGTTCCCTGACCTCCCCATGCTGACCACCCTGCGGTGCTTTTCTCCATCCTACATTTCCACTCACTGCCTATCCTAATTCAGACCCTCCGATTCACACCACCCCGTGATGTTTTTCTCACTCCTACTAGTGAATGTAATGTAACACACACCCATACAATGCGCACCACCCCGTGATGTTTTTCTCACTCCTACTAGTGAATGTAATGTAACACACACCCATACAATGCGCACCACCCCGCGATGTTTTTCAGAAACCTATCCTACATTTCCACTGCATGTTCCCTGACCTCCCCATGCTGACCAACCCGCGGTGCTTTTCTCCATCCTACATTGCCACTCACTGCCTATCCTAATCCAGACCCTCCGATTCACACCACCCCGTGATGTTTTTCTCACTCCTACTAGTGAATGTAATGTAACACACACCCATACAATGCGCACCACCCAGTGATGTTTTTCTCACTCCTACTAGTGAATGGTATGTAACACACACCCATACAATGCGCAGCACCCCGCGATGTTTTTCAGAAACCTATCCTACATTGCCACTGCATGTTCCCTGACCTCCCCATGCTGACCACCCTGCGGTGCTTTTCTGCATCCTACATTGCCACTCACTGCCTATCCTAATTGAGACCCTCCGATTCACACCACCCCGTGATGTTTTTCTCACTCCTACTAGTGAATGTAATGTAACACACACCCATACAATGCGCACCACCCCGTGATGTTTTTCTCACTCCTACTAGTGAATGTAATATAAAACACACCCATACAATGCGCACCACCCCGTGATGTTTTTCTCACTCCTACTAGTGAATGTAATGTAACACACATCCATACAATGCGCACCACCCCGCGATGTTTTTCAGAAACCTATCCTACATTGCCACTGCATGTTCCCTGACCTCCCCATGCTGACCACCCCGCAGTGCTTTTCTCCATCCTACATTGCCACTCACTGCCTATCCTAATTCAGACCCTCCGATTCACACCACCCTGTGATGTTTTTCTCACTCCTACTAGTGAATGTAATGTAACACACACCCATACAATGCGCACCACCCCGTGATGTTTTTCTCACTCCTACTAGTGAATGTAACACACACCCATACAATGCGCACCACCCCGCGATGTTTTTCAGAAACCTATCCTACATTGCCACTGCATGGTCGCTTAGCTCCCCATGCTGACCACCCCGCGGTGCTTTTCTCCATCCTACATTGCCACTCACTGCCTATCCTAATTCAGACCCTCCGATTCACACCACCCCGTGATGTTTTTCTCACTCCTACTAGTGAATGTAATGTAACACACACCCATACAATGCGCACCACCCCATGATGTTTTTCTCACTCCTACTAGTGAATGTAATGTAACACACACCCATACAATGCGCACCACCCCGCGATGTTTTTCAGAAACCTATCCTACATTGCCACTGCATGTTCCCTGACCTCCCCATGCTGACCACCCCATGGTGCTTTTCTCCATCCTACATTGCCACTCACTGCCTATCCTAATTGAGACCCTCCGATTCACACCACCCCGTGATCTTTTTCTCACTCCTACTAGTGAATGTAATGTAACACACACCCATACAATGCGCACCACCCCGTGATGTTTTTCTCACTCCTACTAGTGAATGTAATGTAACACACACCCATACAATGCGCACCACCCCGCGATGTTTTTCAGAAACCTATCCTACATTGCCACTGCATGTTCCCTGACCTCCCCATGCTGACCACCCCGCGGTGCTTTTCTCCATGCTACATTGCCACTCACTGCCTATCCTAATTCAGACCCTCCGATTCACAACACCCCGTGATGTTTTTCTCACTCCTACTAGTGAATGTAATGTAACACACACCCATACAATGCGCACCACCCAGTGATGTTTTTCTCACTCCTACTAGTGAATGTAATGTAACACACACCCATACAATGCGCACCACCCCGCGATGTTTTTCAGAAACCTACCTACATTGCCACTGCATGTTCCCTGACCTCCCCATGCTGACCATCCCGCGGTGCTTTTCTCCATCCTACATTGCCACTCACTGCCTATCCTAATTCAGACCCTCCGATTCACACCACCCCGTGATGTTTTTCTCACTCCTACTAGTGAATGCAATGTAACACACACCCATACAATGCGCACCACCCCGTGATGTTTTTCTCACTCCTACTAGTGAATGTAATGTACCACATACCCATACAATGCGCACCACCCCGTGATGTTTTTCTCACTCCTACTAGTGAACGTAATGTAACACACACCCATACAATGCGCACCACCCCGCGATGTTTTTCAGAAACCTACCCTACATTGCCACTGCATGTTCGCTGACCTCCCCATGCTGACCACCCCGCAGTGCTTTTCTCCATCCTACATTGCCACTCACTGCCTATCCTAATTCAGACACTCCGATTCACATCACCCCGTGATGTTGTTCTCACTCCTACTAGTGAATGTAATGTAACACACACCCATACAATGCGCCCCAACCCGTGATGTTTTTCTCACTCCTACTAGTGAATGTAATGTAACACACACCCATACAATGCGCACCACCCCACGATGTTTTTCAGAAACCTATCGTACATTGCCACTGAATGTTCCATGACCTCCCCATGCTGACCACCCCGCGGTGCTTTTCTCCATCCTACATTGCCACTCACTGCGTATCCTAATTCAGACCCTCCGACTCACACCACCCCGTGATGTTTTTCTCACTCCTACTAGTGAATGCAATGTAACACACACCCATACAATGCACACCACCCCGTGATGTTTTTCTCACTCCTACTAATGAATGTAATGTAACACACACCCATACAATGCGCACCACCCCGCGATTTTTTTCAGAAACCTATCCTACATTGCCACTGCATGTTCCCTGACCTCCCCATGCTGACCACCCCGCGGTGCTTTTCTCCATCCTACATTGCCACTCACTGCCTATCCTAATTCAGACCCTCCGATTCACACCACCCCGTGATGTTTTTCTCACTCCTATTAGTGAATGTAATGTAACACACACCCATACAATGCGCACCACCCCATGATGTTTTTCTCACTCCTACTAGTGAATGTAATGTAACACACACCCATACAATGCGCACCAGCCCGCGATGTTTTTCAGAAACCTATCCTATATTGCCACTGCATAGTCGCTGAGCTCCCCATGCTGACCACGCCGAGGTGCTTTTCTCCATCCTACATTGCCACTCACTGCCTATCCTAATTCAGACCCTCCGATTCACACCACCCCGTGATGTTTTTCTCACTCCTACTAGTGAATGTAATGTAACACACACCTATACAATGCGTACCACCCCGTGATGTTTTTCTCACTCCTACTAGTGAATGTAATGTAACACACACCCATACAATGCGCACCACACCGTGATGTTTTTCTCACTCCTACTAGTGAATGTAATGTAACACACACCCATACAATGCGCACCACCCCGCGATGTTTTTCAGAAACCTATCCTACATTGCCACTGCATGGTCGCTGAGCTCCCCATGCTGACCACGCCGCGGTGCTTTTCTCCATCCTACATTGCCACTCACTGCCTATCCTAATTCAGACCCTCCGATTCACACCACCCCGTGATGTTTTTCTCACTCCTACTAGTGAATGTAATGTAACACACACCCATACAATGCGCACCACCCCGTGATGTTTTTCTCACTCCTACTAGTGAATGTAATGTAACACACACCCATACAATGCGCTCCACCCCGCGATGTTTTTCAGAAACCTATCCTACATTGCACCTGCATGTTCCCTGACCTCCCCATGCTGACCACCCCGCGGTGCTTTTCTCCATCCTACATTGCCACTCACTGCCTATCCTAATCCAGACCCTCCGATTCACACCACCCCGTGATGTTTTTCTCACTCCTACTAGTGAATGTAATGTAACACACACCTATACAATGCGCACCACCCAGTGATGTTTTTCTCACTCCTACTAGTGAATGGTATGTAACACACACCCATACAATGCGCAGCACCCCGCGATGTTTTTCAGAAACCTATCCTACATTGCCACTGCATGTTCCCTGACCTCCCCAGGCTGACCACCCCGCGGTGCTTTTCTGCATCCTACATTGCCACTCACTGCCTATCCTAATTCAGACCCTCCGATTCACACCACCCCGTGATGTTTTTCTCACTCCTACTAGTGAATGTAATGTAACACACACCCATACAATGCGCACCACCCCGTGATGTTTTTCTAACTCCTACTAGTGAATGTAATGTAACACACACCCATACAATGCGCACCACCCCGCGATGTTTTTCTGAAACCTACCTACATTGCCACTGCATGTTCCATGACCTCCCCATGCTGACCACCCTGCGGTGCTTTTCTCCATCCTACATTGCCACTCACTGCCTATCCTAATTCAGACCCTCCGATTCACACCACCCCGTGATGTTTTTCTCACTCCTAATAGTGAATGTAATGTAACACACACCCATACAATGCGCACCACCCCGTGATGTTTTTCTCACTCCTACTAGTGAATGTAATGTAACACACATCCATACAATGCGCACCACCCCGCGATGTTTTTCAGAAACCTATCCTACATTGCCAAAGCATGTCCCTGACCTCCCCATGCTGACCACCCCGCGGTGCTTTTCTCCATCCTACATTGCCACTCACTGCCTATCCTAATTCAGACCCTCCGATTCACACCACCCCGTGATGTTTTTCTCACTCCTACTAGTGAATGTAATGTAACACACACCCATACAATGCGCACCACCCCGTGATGTTTTTCTCACTCCTACTAGTGAATGTAATGTAACACACACCCATACAATGCGCACCACCCCGTGATGTTTTTCTCACTCCTGCTAGTGAATGTAATGTAACACACACCCATACAATGCGCACCACCCCATGATGTTTTACTCACTCCTACTAGTGAATGTAATGTAACACACACCCATACAATGCGCACCACCCCGTGATGTTTTTCTCACTCCTACTAGTGAATGTAATGTAACACATACCCATACAATGCGCACCACCCCGTGATGTTTTTCTCACTCCTACTAGTGAATGTAATGTAACACACACCCATACAATGCGCACCACCCCGTGATGTTTTTCTCACTCCTACTAGTGAATGTAATATAAAACACACCCATACAATGCGCTCCACCCCGCAATGTTTTTCAGAAACCTATCCTACATTGCCACTGCATGTTCCCTGACCTCCCCATGCTGACCACCCTGCGGTGCTTTTCTCCATCCTACATTTCCACTCACTGCCTATCCTAATTCAGACCCTCCGATTCACACCACCCCGTGATGTTTTTCTCACTCCTACTAGTGAATGTAATGTAACACACACCCATACAATGCGCACCACCCCGTGATGTTTTTCTCACTCCTACTAGTGAATGTAATGTAACACACACCCATACAATGCGCACCACCCCGCGATGTTTTTCAGAAACCTATCCTACATTGCCACTGCATGTTCCCTGACCTCCCCATGCTGACCACCCCGCGGTGCTTTTCTCCATCCTACATTGCCACTCACTGCCTATCCTAATTCAGACCCTCCGATTCACACCACCCCGTGATGTTTTTCTCACTCCTACTAGTGAATGTAATGTAACACACACCCATACAATGCGCACCACCCAGTGATGTTTTTCTCACTCCTACTAGTGAATGGTATGTAACACACACCCATACAATGCGCACCACCCCGCGATGTTTTTCAGAAACCTATCCTACATTGCCACTGCATGTTCCCTGACCTCCCCATGCTGACCACCCCGCGGTGCTTTTCTGCATCCTACATTGCCACTCACTGCCTATCCTAATTGAGACCGTCCGATTCACACCACCCCGTGATGTTTTTCTCACTCCTACTAGTGAATGTAATGTAACACACACCCATACAATGCGCACCACCCCGTGATGTTTTTCTCACTCCTACTAGTGAATGTAATGTAACACACACCCATACAATGCGCACCACCCCGCGATGTTTTTCTGAAACCTACCTACATTGCCACTGCATGTTCCATGACCTCCCCATGCTGACCACCCCGCGGTGCTTTTCTCCATCCTACATTGCCACTCACTGCCTATCCTAATTCAGACCCTCCGATTCACACCACCCCGTGATGTTTTTCTCACTCCTAATAGTGAATGTAATGTAACACACACCCATACAATGCGCACCACCCCGTGATGTTTTTCTCACTCTTACTAGTGAATGTAATGTAACACACATCCATACAATGCGCACCACCCAGCGATGTTTTTCAGAAACCTATCCTACATTGCCACTGCATGTTCCCTGACCTCCCCATGCTGACCACCCCGCAGTGCTTTTCTCCATCCTACATTGCCACTCACTGCCTATCCTAATTCAGACACTCCGATTCACACCACCCTGTGATGTTTTTCTCACTCCTACTAGTGAATGTAATGTAACACACACCCATACAATGCGCACCACCCCGTGATGTTTTTCTCACTCCTACTAGTGAATGTAACACACACCCATACAATGCGCACCACCCCGCGATGTTTTTCAGAAACCTATCCTACATTGCCACTGCATGGTCGCTTAGCTCCCCATGCTGACCACCCCGCGGTGCTTTTCTCCATCCTACACTGCCACTCACTGCCTATCCTAATTCAGACCCTCCGATTCACACCACCCCGTGATGTTTTTCTCACTCCTACTAGTGAATGTAATGTAACACACACCCATACAATGCGCACCACCCCATGATGTTTTTCTTACTCCTACTAGTGAATGTAATGTAACACACACCCATACAATGCGCACCACCCCGCGATGTTTTTCAGAAACCTATCCTACATTGCCACTGCATGTTCCCTGACCTCCACATGCTGACCACCCCATGGTGCTTTTCTCCATCCTACATTGCCACTCACTGCCTATCCTAATTGAGACCCTCCGATTCACACCACCCCGTGATCTTTTTCTCACTCCTACTAGTGAATGTAATGTAACACACACCCATACAATGCGCACCACCCCGTGATGTTTTTCTCACTCCTACTAGTGAATGTAATGTAACACACACCCATACAATGCGCACCACCCCGCGATGTTTTTCAGAAACCTATCCTACATTGCCACTGCATGTTCCCTGACCTCCCCATGCTGACCACCCCGCGGTGCTTTTCTCCATGCTACATTGCCACTCACTGCCTATCCTAATTCAGACCCTCCGATTCACAACACCCCGTGATGTTTTTCTCACTCCTACTAGTGAATGTAATGTAACACACACCCATACAATGCGCACCACCCAGTGATGTTTTTCTCACTCCTACTAGTGAATGTAATGTAACACACACCCATACAATGCGCACCACCCCGCGATGTTTTTCAGAAACCTACCTACATTGCCACTGCATGTTCCCTGACCTCCCCATGCTGACCATCCCGCGGTGCTTTTCTCCATCCTACATTGCCACTCACTGCCTATCCTAATTCAGACCCTCCGATTCACACCACCCCGTGATGTTTTTCTCACTCCTACTAGTGAATGCAATGTAACACACACCCATACAATGCGCACCACCCCGTGATGTTTTTCTCACTCCTACTAGTGAATGTAATGTACCACATACCCATACAATGCGCACCACCCCGTGATGTTTTTCTCACTCCTACTAGTGAACGTAATGTAACACACACCCATACAATGCGCACCACCCCGCGATGTTTTTCAGAAACCTACCCTACATTGCCACTGCATGTTCGCTGACCTCCCCATGCTGACCACCCCGCAGTGCTTTTCTCCATCCTACATTGCCACTCACTGCCTATCCTAATTCAGACACTCCGATTCACATCACCCCGTGATGTTGTTCTCACTCCTACTAGTGAATGTAATGTAACACACACCCATACAATGCGCCCCAACCCGTGATGTTTTTCTCACTCCTACTAGTGAATGTAATGTAACACACACCCATACAATGCGCACCACCCCACGATGTTTTTCAGAAACCTATCGTACATTGCCACTGAATGTTCCATGACCTCCCCATGCTGACCACCCCGCGGTGCTTTTCTCCATCCTACATTGCCACTCACTGCGTATCCTAATTCAGACCCTCCGACTCACACCACCCCGTGATGTTTTTCTCACTCCTACTAGTGAATGCAATGTAACACACACCCATACAATGCACACCACCCCGTGATGTTTTTCTCACTCCTACTAATGAATGTAATGTAACACACACCCATACAATGCGCACCACCCCGCGATGTTTTTCAGAAACCTATCCTACATTGCCACTGCATGTTCCCTGACCTCCCCATGCTGACCACCCCGCGGTGCTTTTCTCCATCCTACATTGCCACTCACTGCCTATCCTAATTCAGACCCTCCGATTCACACCACCCCGTGATGTTTTTCTCACTCCTATTAGTGAATGTAATGTAACACACACCCATACAATGCGCACCACCCCATGATGTTTTTCTCACTCCTACTAGTGAATGTAATGTAACACACACCCATACAATGCGCACCAGCCCGCGATGTTTTTCAGAAACCTATCCTATATTGCCACTGCATAGTCGCTGAGCTCCCCATGCTGACCACGCCGAGGTGCTTTTCTCCATCCTACATTGCCACTCACTGCCTATCCTAATTCAGACCCTCCGATTCACACCACCCCGTGATGTTTTTCTCACTCCTACTAGTGAATGTAATGTAACACACACCCATACAATGCGTACCACCCCGTGATGTTTTTCTCACTCCTACTAGTGAATGTAATGTAACACACACCCATACAATGCGCACCACACCGTGATGTTTTTCTCACTCCTACTAGTGAATGTAATGTAACACACACCCATACAATGCGCACCACCCCGCGATGTTTTTCAGAAACCTATCCTACATTGCCACTGCATGGTCGCTGAGCTCCCCATGCTGACCACGCCGCGGTGCTTTTCTCCATCCTACATTGCCACTCACTGCCTATCCTAATTCAGACCCTCCGATTCACACCACCCCGTGATGTTTTTCTCACTCCTACTAGTGAATGTAATGTAACACACACCCATACAATGCGCACCACCCCGTGATGTTTTTCTCACTCCTACTAGTGAATGTAATGTAACACACACCCATACAATGCGCTGCACCCCGCGATGTTTTTCAGAAACCTATCCTACATTGCACCTGCATGTTCCCTGACCTCCCCATGCTGACCACCCCGCGGTGCTTTTCTCCATCCTACATTTCCACTCACTGCCTATCCTAATTCAGACCCTCCGATTCACACCACCCCGTGATGTTTTTCTCACTCCTACTAGTGAATGTAATGTAACACACACCCATACAATGCGCACCACCCCGTGATGTTTTTCTCACTCCTACTAGTGAATGTAATGTAACACACACCCATACAATGCGCACCACCCCGTGACGTTTTTCTCACTCCTACTAGTGAACGTAATGTAACACACACCCATACAATGCGCACCACCCCGCGATGTTTTTCAGAAACCTATCCTACATTGCCACTGCATGTTCCCTGACCTCCCCATGCTGACCACCCTGCGGTGCTTTTCTCCATCCTACATTGCCACTCACTGCCTATCCTAATTCAGACCCTCCGATTCACACCACCCCGTGATGTTTTTCTCACTCCTACTAGTGAATGTAATGTAACACACACCCATACAATGCGCACCACCCCGTGATGTTTTTCTCACTCCTACTAGTGAATGTAATGTAACACACACCCATACAATGCGCACCACCCCACGATGTTTTTCAGTAACCTATCCTACATTGCCACTGCATGTTCCCTGACCTCCCCATGCTGACCACCCCGCGGTGCTTTTCTCCATCCTACATTGCCACTCACTGCCTATCCTAATTCAGACCCTCCGATTCACACCACCCCGTGATGTTTTTCTCACTCCTACTCGTGAATGTAATGTAACACACACCCATACAATGCGCACCACCCCGTGATGTTTTTCTCACTCCTACTAGTGAATGTAATGTAACACACACCCATACAATGCGCACCACCCCGCGATGTTTTTCAAAAACCTACCTACATTGCCACTGCATGTTCCATGACCTCCCCATGCTGACCACCCCGCGGTGCTTTTCTCCATCCTACATTGCCACTCACTGCCTATCCTAATTCAGACCCTCCGATTCACACCACCCCGTGATGTTTTTCTCACTCCTACTAGTGAATGTAATGTAACACACACCCATACAATGCGCACCACCCCGTGATGTTTTTCTCACTCCTACTAGTGAATGTAATGTAACACACATCCATACAATGCGCACCACCCCGCGATGTTTTTCAGAAACCTATCCTACATTGCCACTGCATGTTCCCTGACCTCCCCACGCTGACCACCCCGCGGTGCTTTTCTCCATCCTACATTGCCACTCACTGCCTATCCTAATTCAGACCCTCCGATTCACACCACCCCGTGATGTTTTTCTCACTCCTACTAGTGAATGCATTGTAACACACACCCATACAATGCGCACCACCCCGTGATGTTTTTCTCACTCCTACTAGTGAATGTAATGTACCACATACCCATACAATGCGCACCACCCCGTGATGTTTTTCTCACTCCTACTAGTGAACGTAATGTAACACACACCCATACAATGCGCACCACCCCGCGATGTTTTTCAGAAACCTACCCTACATTGCCACTGCATGTTCGCTGACCTCCCCATGCTGACCACCCCGCAGTGCTTTTCTCCATCCTACATTGCCACTCACTGCCTATCCTAATTCAGACACTCCGATTCACATCACCCCGTGATGTTGTTCTCACTCCTACTAGTGAATGTAATGTAACACACACCCATACAATGCGCCCCAACCCGTGATGTTTTTCTCACTCCTACTAGTGAATGTAATGTAACACACACCCATACAATGCGCACCACCCCACGATGTTTTTCAGAAACCTATCGTACATTGCCACTGAATGTTCCCTGACCTCCCCATGCTGACCACCCCGCGGTGCTTTTCTCCATCCTACATTGCCACTCACTGCGTATCCTAATTCAGACCCTCCGACTCACACCACCCCGTGATGTTTTTCTCACTCCTACTAGTGAATGTAATGTAACACACACCCATACAATGCGCACCACCCCGTGATGTTTTTCTCACTCCTACTAGTGAATGTAATGTAACACACACCCATACAATGCGCACCACCCCGCGATGTTTTTCAGAAACCTATCCTACATTGCCACTGCATGGTCGCTGTGCTCCCCATGCTGACCACGCCGCTGTGCTTTTGTCCATCCTACATTGCCACTCACTGCCTATCCTAATTCAGACCCTCCGATTCACATGACCCCGTGATGTTTTTCTCACTCCTACTAGTGAATGTAATGTAACACACACCCATACAATGCGCACCACCCCGTGATGTTTTTCTAACACCTACTAGTGAATGTAATGTAACACACACCCATACAATGCGCACCACCCCGTGATGTTTTTCTCACTCCTACTAGTGAATGTAATGTAACACAAACCCATACAATGCGCACCACCCCGCTATGTTTTTCAGAAACCTATCCTACATTGCCACTGCATGGTCGCTGAGCTCCCCATGCTGACCACGCCGCGGTGCTTTTCTCCATCCTACATTGCCACTCACTGCCTATCCTAATTCAGACCCTCCGATTCACACCACCCCGTGATGTTTTTATCACTCCTACTAGTGAATGTAATGTAACACACACCCATACAATGAGCACCACCCCGTGATGTTTTTCTCACTCCTACTAGTGAATGTAATGTAACACACACCCATACAATGCGCACCAGCCCGCGATGTTTTTCAGAAACCTATCCTATATTGCCACTGCATAGTCGCTGAGCTCCCCATGCTGACCACGCCGAGGTGCTTTTCTCCATCCTACATTGCCACTCACTGCCTATCCTAATTCAGACCTTCCGATTCACACCACCCCGTGATGTTTTTCTCACTCCTACTAGTGAATGTAATGTAACACACACCCATACAATGCGCACCACTCCGCGATGTTTTTCAGAAACCTATCCTACATTGCCACTGCATGTTCCCTGACCTCCCCATGCTGACCTCCCCGCGGTGCTTTTCTCCATCCTACATTGCCACTCACTGCCTATCCTAATTCAGACCCTCCGATTCACACCACCCCGTGATGTTTTTCTCACTCCTACTAGTGAATGTAATGTAACACACACCCATACAATGCGCACCACCCCATGATGTTTTTCTCACTCCTACTAGTGAATGTAATGTAACACACACCCATACAATGCGCACCACCCCGTGATGTTTTTCTCACTCCTACTAGTGAATGTAATGTAACACATACCCATACAATGCGCACCACCCCGTGATGTTTTTCTCACTCCTACTAGTGAATGTAATGTAACACACACCCATACAATGCGCACCACCCCGTGATGTTTTTCTCACTCCTACTAGTGAATGTAATATAAAACACACCCATACAATGCGCTCCACCCCGCAATGTTTTTCAGAAACCTATCCTACATTGCCACTGCATGTTCCCTGACCTCCCCATGCTGACCACCCTGCGGTGCTTTTCTCCATCCTACATTTCCACTCACTGCCTATCCTAATTCAGACCCTCCGATTCACACCACCCCGTGATGTTTTTCTCACTCCTACTAGTGAATGTAATGTAACACACACCCATACAATGCGCACCACCCCGTGATGTTTTTCTCACTCCTACTAGTGAATGTAATGTAACACACACCCATACAATGCGCACCACCCCGCGATGTTTTTCAGAAACCTATCCTACATTGCCACTGCATGTTCCCTGACCTCCCCATGCTGACCACCCCGCGGTGCTTTTCTCCATCCTACATTGCCACTCACTGCCTATCCTAATTCAGACCCTCCGATTCACACCACCCCGTGATGTTTTTCTCACTCCTACTAGTGAATGTAATGTAACACACACCCATACAATGCGCACCACCCAGTGATGTTTTTCTCACTCCTACTAGTGAATGGTATGTAACACACACCCATACAATGCGCACCACCCCGCGATGTTTTTCAGAAACCTATCCTACATTGCCACTGCATGTTCCCTGACCTCCCCATGCTGACCACCCCGCGGTGCTATTCTGCATCCTACATTGCCACTCACTGCCTATCCTAATTGATACCCTCCGATTCACACCACCCCGTGATGTTTTTCTCACTCCTACTAGTGAATGTAATGTAACACACACCCATACAATGCGCACCACCCCGTGATGTTTTTCTCACTCCTACTAGTGAATGTAATGTAACACACACCCATACAATGCGCACCACCCCGCGATGTTTTTCTGAAACGTACCTACATTGCCACTGCATGTTCCATGACCTCCCCATGCTGACCAACCCGCGGTGCTTTTCTCCATCCTACATTGCCACTCACTGCCTATCCTAATTCAGACCCTCCGATTCACACCACCCCGTGATGTTTTTCTCACTCCTAATAGTGAATGTAATGTAACACACACCCATACAATGCGCACCACCCCGTGATGTTTTTCTCACTCCTACTAGTGAATGTAATGTAACACACATCCATACAATGCGCACCACCCCGCGATGTTTTTCAGAAACCTATCCTACATTGCCACTGCATGTTCCCTGACCTCCCCATGCTGACCACCCCGCAGTGCTTTTCTCCATCCTACATTGCCACTCACTGCCTATCCTAATTCAGACCCTCCGATTCACACCACCCTGTGATGTTTTTCTCACTCCTACTAGTGAATGTAATGTAACACACACCCATACAATGCGCACCACCCCGTGATGTTTTTCTCACTCCTACTAGTGAATGTAACACACACCCATACAATGCGCACCACCCCGCGATGTTTTTCAGAAACCTATCCTACATTGCCACTGCATGGTCGCTTAGCTCCCCATGCTGACCACCCCGCGGTGCTTTTCTCCATCCTACATTGCCACTCACTGCCTATCCTAATTCAGACCCTCCGATTCACACCACCCCGTGATTTTTTTCTCACTCCTACTAGTGAATGTAATGTAACACACACCCATACAATGCGCACCACCCCATGATGTTTTTCTCACTCCTACTAGTGAATGTAATGTAACACACACCCATACAATGCGCACCACCCCGCGATGTTTTTCAGAAACCTATCCTACATTGCCACTGCATGTTCCCTGACCTCCCCATGCTGACCACCCCATGGTGCTTTTCTCCATCCTACATTGCCACTCACTGCCTATCCTAATTGAGACCCTCCGATTCACACCACCCCGTGATCTTTTTCTCACTCCTACTAGTGAATGTAATGTAACACACACCCATACAATGCGCACCACCCCGTGATGTTTTTCTCACTCCTACTAGTGAATGTAATGTAACACACACCCATACAATGCGCACCACCCCGCGATGTTTTTCAGAAACCTATCCTACATTGCCACTGCATGTTCCCTGACCTCCCCATGCTGACCACCCCGCGGTGCTTTTCTCCATGCTACATTGCCACTCACTGCCTATCCTAATTCAGACCCTCCGATTCACAACACCCCGTGATGTTTTTCTCACTCCTACTAGTGAATGTAATGTAACACACACCCATACAATGCGCACCACCCAGTGATGTTTTTCTCACTCCTACTAGTGAATGTAATGTAACACACACCCATACAATGCGCACCACCCCGCGATGTTTTTCAGAAACCTACCTACATTGCCACTGCATGTTCCCTGACCTCCCCATGCTGACCATCCCGCGGTGCTTTTCTCCATCCTACATTGCCACTCACTGCCTATCCTAATTCAGACCCTCCGATTCACACCACCCGTGATGTTTTTCTCACTCCTACTAGTGAATGCAATGTAACACACACCCATACAATGCGCACCACCCCGTGATGTTTTTCTCACTCCTACTAGTGAATGTAATGTACCACATACCCATACAATGCGCACCACCCCGTGATGTTTTTCTCACTCCTACTAGTGAACGTAATGTAACACACACCCATACAATGCGCACCACCCCGCGATGTTTTTCAGAACCTACCCTACATTGCCACTGCATGTTCGCTGACCTCCCCATGCTGACCACCCCGCAGTGCTTTTCTCCATCCTACATTGCCACTCACTGCCTATCCTAATTCAGACACTCCGATTCACATCACCCCGTGATGTTGTTCTCACTCCTACTAGGGAATGTAATGTAACACACACTCATACAATGCGCCCCAACTCGTGATGTTTTTCTCACTCCTACTAGTGAATGTAATGTAACACACACCCATACAATGCGCACCACCCCACGATGTTTTTCAGAAACCTATCGTACATTGCCACTGAATGTTCCCTGACCTCCCCATGCTGACCACCCCGCGGTGCTTTTCTCCATCCTACATTGCCACTTACTGCGTATCCTAATTCAGACCCTCCGACTCACACCACCCCGTGATGTTTTTCTCACTCCTACTAGTGAATGCAATGTAACACACACCCATACAATGCACACCACCCCGTGATGTTTTTCTCACTCCTACTAATGAATGTAATGTAACACACACCCATACAATGCGCACCACCCCGCGATGTTTTTCAGAAACCTATCCTACATTGCCACTGCATGTTCCCTGACCTCCCCATGCTGACCACCCCGCGGTGCTTTTCTCCATCCTACATTGCCACTCACTGCCTATCCTAATTCAGACCCTCCGATTCACACCACCCCGTGATGTTTTTCTCACTCCTATTAGTGAATGTAATGTAACACACACCCATACAATGCGCACCACCCCATGATGTTTTTCTCACTCCTACTAGTGAATGTAATGTAACACACACCCATACAATGCGCACCAGCCCGCGATGTTTTTCAGAAACCTATCCTATATTGCCACTGCATAGTCGCTGAGCTCCCCATGCTGACCACGCCGAGGTGCTTTTCTCCATCCTACATTGCCACTCACCGCCTATCCTAATTCAGACCCTCCGATTCACACCACCCCGTGATGTTTTTCTCACTCCTACTAGTGAATGTAATGTAACACACACCCATACAATGCGTACCACCCCGTGATGTTTTTCTCACTCCTACTAGTGAATGTAATGTAACACACACCCATACAATGCGCACCACACCGTGATGTTTTTCTCACTCCTACTAGTGAATGTAATGTAACACACACCCATACAATGCGAACCACCCCGCGATGTTTTTCAGAAACCTATCCTACATTGCCACTGCATGGTCGCTGAGCTCCCCATGCTGACCACGCCGCGGTGCTTTCTCCATCCTACATTGCCACTCACTGCCTATCCTAATTCAGACCCTCCGATTCACACCACCCCGTGATGTTTTTCTCACTCCTACTAGTGAATGTAATGTAACACACACCCATACAATGCGCACCACCCCGTGATGTTTTTCTCACTCCTACTAGTGAATGTAATGTAACACACACCCATACAATGCGCTCCACCCCGCAATGTTTTTCAGAAACCTATCCTACATTGCACATGCATGTTCCCTGACCTCCCCATGCTGACCACCCCCGGTGCTTTTCTGCATCCTACATTTCCACTCACTGCCTATCCTAATTCAGACCCTCCGATTCACACCACCCCGTGATGTTTTTCTCACTCCTACTAGTGAATGTAATGTAACACACACCCATACAATGCGCACCACCCCGTGATGTTTTTCTCACTCCTACTAGTGAATGTAATGTAACACACACCATACAATGCGCACCACCCAGTGATGTTTTTCTCACTCCTATTAGTGAATGTAATGTAACACACACCCATACAATGCGCACCACCCATGATGTTTTTCTCACTCCTACTAGTGAATGTAATGTAACACACACCCATACAATGCGCACCAGCCCGCGATGTTTTTCAGAAACCTATCCTATATTGCCACTGCATAGTCGCTGAGCTCCCCATGCTGACCACGCCGAGGTGCTTTTCTCCATCCTACATTGCCACTCACTGCCTATCCTAATTCAGACCCTCCGATTCACACCACCCCGTCATGTTTTTCTCACTCCTATTAGTGAATGTAATGTAACACACACCCATACAATGCGCAACACCCCGTGATGTTTTTCTCACTCCTACTAGTGAATGTAATGTAACACACACCCGTACAATGCCCACCACCCCGTGATGTTTTTCTCACTCCTACTAGTGAATGTAATTTAACACAAACCCATACAATGCGCACCACCCCATGATGTTTTTCTCACTCCTACTAGTGAATGTAATGTAACACACACCCATACAATGCGCACCACCCCGCGATGTTTTTCAGAAACCTATCCTACATTGCCACTGCATGGTCGCTGAACTCCCCATGCTGACCACGCCGCGGTGCTTTTCTCCATCCTACATTGCCACTCACTGCCTATCCTAATTCAGACCTCCGATTCACACCACCCCGTGATGTTTTTCTCACTCCTACTAGTGAATGTAATGTAACACACACCCATACAATGCGCACCACCCCGTGATGTTTTTCTCACTTCTACTAGTGAATGTAATGTAACACACACCCATACAATGCGCTCCACCCCGCGATGTTTTTTAGAAACCTATCCTACATTGCCACTGCATGTTCCCTGACCTCCCCATGCAGACCACCCCGCGGTGCTTTTCTCCATCCTACATTTCCACTAAGTGCCTATCCTAATTCAGACCCTCCGATTCACACCACCCCGTGATGTTTTTCTCACTCCTACTCGTGAATGTAATGTAACACACACCCATACAATGCGCACCACCCCGCGATGTTTTTCAGAAACCTATCCTACATTGCCACTGCATGTTCCCTGACCTCCCCATGCTGACCACACCGCGGTGCTTTTCTCCATCCTACATTGCCACTCACTGCCTATCCTAATTCAGACCTCCGATTCACACCACCCCGTCATGTTTTTCTCACTCCTATTAGTGAATGTAATGTAACCCACACCCATACAATGCGCAACACCCCGTGATGTTTTTCTCACTCCTACTAGTGAATGTAATGTAACACACACCCATACAATGCGCACCACCCCGTGATGTTTTTCTCACTCCTACTAGTGAATGTAATGTAAAACACACCCATACAATGCGCACCACCCCGCGATGTTTTTCAGAAACCTACCTACATTGCCACTGCATGTTCCATGACCTCCCTATGGTGACCACCCCGCGGTGCTTTTCTCCATCCTACATTGCCACTCACTGCCTATCCTAATTCAGACCCTCCGATTCACACCACCCCGTGATGTTTTCTCACTCCTACTAGTGAATGTAATGTAACACACACCCATACAATGCGCACCACCCCGTGATGTTTTTCTCAGTCCTACTAGTGAATGTAATGTAACACACATCCATACAATGCGCACCACCCCGTGATGTTTTTCAGAAACCTATCCTACATTGCCACTGCATGTTCCCTGACCTCCCCATGCTGACCACCCCGCGGTGCTTTTCTCCATCCTACATTGCCACTCACTGCCTATCCTAATTCAGACCCTCCGATTCACACCACCCCGTGATGTTTTTCTCACTCCTACTAGTGAATGTAATGTAACACACACCCATACAATGCGCACCACCCCGTGATGTTTTTCTCACTCCTACTAGTGAATGTAATGTAACACACACCCATACAATGCGCACCACCCCGCGATGTTTTTCAGAAACCTATCCTACATTGCCACTGCATGTTCCCTGACCTCCCCATGCTGACCACCCCGCGGTGCTTTTCTCCATCCTACATTGCCACTCACTGCCTATCCTAATTCAGACCCTCCGATTCACACCACCCCGTGATGTTTTTCTCACTCCTACTAGTGAATGTAATGTAACACACACCCATACAATGCGCACCACCCCGTGATGTTTTTCTCACTCCTACTAGTGAATGTAATGTAACACACACCCATGCAATGCGCACCACCCCGCGATGTTTTTCAGAAACCTATCTTACATTGCCACTGCATGTTCCCTGACCTCCCCATGCTGACCACACCGTGGTGCTTTTCTCAATCCTACATTGCCACTCACTGCCTATCCTAATTGAGACCCTCCGATTCACACCACCCCGTGCTGTTTTTCTCACTCCTACTAGTGAATGCAATGTAACACACACCCATACAATGCGCACCACCCCGTGATGTTTTTCTCACTCCTACTAGTGAATGTAATGTAACACACACCCATACAATGCGCACCACCCCGCGATGTTTTTCATAAACCTATCCTACATCGCCACTGCATGTTCCCTGACCTCCCCATGCTGACCACCCCGCGGTGCTTTTCTCCATCCTACATTGCCACTCACTGCCTATTATAATTCAGACCCTCCGATTCACACCACCCCGTGATGTTTTTCTCACTCCTATTAGTGAATATAATGTAACACACACCCATACAATGCGCAACACCCCGTGATGTTTTTCTGACTCCTACTAGTGAATGTAATGTAACACACACCCATACAATGCGCACCACCCCGCGATGTTTTTCAGAAACCTATCCTACATCGCCACTGCATGTTCCCTGACCTCCCCAAGCTGACCACCCCTCTGTGCTTTTCTCCATCCTACATTGCCACTCACTGCCTATCCTAATTCAGACCCTCCGATTCACACCACCTCGTCATGTTTTTCTCACTCCTACTAGTGAATGTAATGTAACACACACCCATACAATGCGCACCACCCCGTGATGTTTTTCTCACTCCTACTAGTGAATGTAATGTAACACACACCCATACAATGCGCACCACCCCGTGATGTTTTTCTCACTCCTACTAGTGAATGTAATGTAACACATACCCATACAATGCGCACCACCCCGTGATGTTTTTCTCACTCCTACTAGTGAATGTAATGTAACACACACCCATACAATGCGCACCACCCCGTGATGTTTTTCTCACTCCTACTAGTGAATGTAATATAAAACACACCCATACAATGCGCTCCACCCCGCAATGTTTTTCAGAAACCTATCCTACATTGCCACTGCATGTTCCCTGACCTCCCCATGCTGACCACCCTGCGGTGCTTTTCTCCATCCTACATTTCCACTCACTGCCTATCCTAATTCAGACCCTCCGATTCACACCACCCCGTGATGTTTTTCTCACTCCTACTAGTGAATGTAATGTAACACACACCCATACAATGCGCACCACCCCGTGATGTTTTTCTCACTCCTACTAGTGAATGTAATGTAACACACACCCATACAATGCGCACCACCCCGCGATGTTTTTCAGAAACCTATCCTACATTGCCACTGCATGTTCCCTGACCTCCCCATGCTGACCACCCCGCGGTGCTTTTCTCCATCCTACATTGCCACTCACTGCCTATCCTAATTCAGACCCTCCGATTCGCACCACCCCGTGATGTTTTTCTCACTCCTACTAGTGAATGTAATGTAACACACACCCATACAATGCGCACCACCCAGTGATGTTTTTCTCACTCCTACTAGTGAATGGTATGTAACACACACCCATACAATGCGCACCACCCCGCGATGTTTTTCAGAAACCTATCCTACATTGCCACTGCATGTTCCCTGACCTCCCCATGCTGACCACCCCGCGGTGCTATTCTGCATCCTACATTGCCACTCACTGCCTATCCTAATTGATACCCTCCGATTCACACCACCCCGTGATGTTTTTCTCACTCCTACTAGTGAATGTAATGTAACACACACCCATACAATGCGCACCACCCCGTGATGTTTTTCTCACTCCTACTAGTGAATGTAATGTAACACACACCCATACAATGCGCACCACCCCGCGATGTTTTTCTGAAACCTACCTACATTGCCACTGCATGTTCCATGACCTCCCCATGCTGACCAACCCGCGGTGCTTTTCTCCATCCTACATTGCCACTCACTGCCTATCCTAATTCAGACCCTCCGATTCACACCACCCCGTGATGTTTTTCTCACTCCTAATAGTGAATGTAATGTAACACACACCCATACAATGCGCACCACCCCGTGATGTTTTTCTCACTCCTACTAGTGAATGTAATGTAACACACATCCATACAATGCGCACCACCCCGCGATGTTTTTCAGAAACCTATCCTACATTGCCACTGCATGTTCCCTGACCTCCCCATGCTGACCACCCCGCAGTGCTTTTCTCCATCCTACATTGCCACTCACTGCCTATCCTAATTCAGACCCTCCGATTCACACCACCCTGTGATGTTTTTCTCACTCCTACTAGTGAATGTAATGTAACACACACCCATACAATGCGCACCACCCCGTGATGTTTTTCTCACTCCTACTAGTGAATGTAACACACACCCATACAATGCGCACCACCCCGCGATGTTTTTCAGAAACCTATCCTACATTGCCACTGCATGGTCGCTTAGCTCCCCATGCTGACCACCCCGCGGTGCTTTTCTCCATCCTACATTGCCACTCACTGCCTATCCTAATTCAGACCCTCCGATTCACACCACCCCGTGATGTTTTTCTCACTCCTACTAGTGAATGTAATGTAACACACACCCATACAATGCGCACCACCCCATGATGTTTTTCTCACTCCTACTAGTGAATGTAATGTAACACACACCCATACAATGCGCACCACCCCGCGATGTTTTTCAGAAACCTATCCTACATTGCCACTGCATGTTCCCTGACCTCCCCATGCTGACCACCCCATGGTGCTTTTCTCCATCCTACATTGCCACTCACTGCCTATCCTAATTGAGACCCTCCGATTCACACCACCCCGTGATCTTTTTCTCACTCCTACTAGTGAATGTAATGTAACACACACCCATACAATGCGCACCACCCCGTGATGTTTTTCTCACTCCTACTAGTGAATGTAATGTAACACACACCCATACAATGCGCACCACCCCGCGATGTTTTTCAGAAACCTATCCTACATTGCCACTGCATGTTCCCTGACCTCCCCATGCTGACCACCCCGCGGTGCTTTTCTCCATGCTACATTGCCACTCACTGCCTATCCTAATTCAGACCCTCCGATTCACAACACCCCGTGATGTTTTTCTCACTCCTACTAGTGAATGTAATGTAACACACACCCATACAATGCGCACCACCCAGTGATGTTTTTCTCACTCCTACTAGTGAATGTAATGTAACACACACCCATACAATGCGCACCACCCCGCGATGTTTTTCAGAAACCTACCTACATTGCCACTGCATGTTCCCTGACCTCCCCATGCTGACCATCCCGCGGTGCTTTTCTCCATCCTACATTGCCACTCACTGCCTATCCTAATTCAGACCCTCCGATTCACACCACCCCGTGATGTTTTTCTCACTCCTACTAGTGAATGCAATGTAACACACACCCATACAATGCGCACCACCCCGTGATGTTTTTCTCACTCCTACTAGTGAATGTAATGTACCACATACCCATACAATGCGCACCACCCCGTGATGTTTTTCTCACTCCTACTAGTGAACGTAATGTAACACACACCCATACAATGCGCACCACCCCGCGATGTTTTTCAGAAACCTACCCTACATTGCCACTGCATGTTCGCTGACCTCCCCATGCTGACCACCCCGCAGTGCTTTTCTCCATCCTACATTGCCACTCACTGCCTATCCTAATTCAGACACTCCGATTCACATCACCCCGTGATGTTGTTCTCACTCCTACTAGGGAATGTAATGTAACACACACCCATACAATGCGCCCCAACCCGTGATGTTTTTCTCACTCCTACTAGTGAATGTAATGTAACACACACCCATACAATGTGCACCACCCCACGATGTTTTTCAGAAACCTATCGTACATTGCCACTGAATGTTCCCTGACCTCCCCATGCTGACCACCCCGCGGTGCTTTTCTCCATCCTACATTGCCACTTACTGCGTATCCTAATTCAGACCCTCCGACTCACACCACCCCGTGATGTTTTTCTCACTCCTACTAGTGAATGCAATGTAACACACACCCATACAATGCACACCACCCCGTGATGTTTTTCTCACTCCTACTAATGAATGTAATGTAACACACACCCATACAATGCGCACCACCCCGCGATGTTTTTCAGAAACCTATCCTACATTGCCACTGCATGTTCCCTGACCTCCCCATGCTGACCACCCCGCGGTGCTTTTCTCCATCCTACATTGCCACTCACTGCCTATCCTAATTCAGACCCTCCGATTCACACCACCCCGTGATGTTTTTCTCACTCCTATTAGTGAATGTAATGTAACACACACCCATACAATGCGCACCACCCCATGATGTTTTTCTCACTCCTACTAGTGAATGTAATGTAACACACACCCATACAATGCGCACCAGCCCGCGATGTTTTTCAGAAACCTATCCTATATTGCCACTGCATAGTCGCTGAGCTCCCCATGCTGACCACGCCGAGGTGCTTTTCTCCATCCTACATTGCCACTCACCGCCTATCCTAATTCAGACCCTCCGATTCACACCACCCCGTGATGTTTTTCTCACTCCTACTAGTGAATGTAATGTAACACACACCCATACAATGCGTACCACCCCGTGATGTTTTTCTCACTCCTACTAGTGAATGTAATGTAACACACACCCATACAATGCGCACCACACCGTGATGTTTTTCTCACTCCTACTAGTGAATGTAATGTAACACACACCCATACAATGCGCACCACCCCGCGATGTTTTTCAGAAACCTATCCTACATTGCCACTGCATGGTCGCTGAGCTCCCCATGCTGACCACGCCGCGGTGCTTTTCTCCATCCTACATTGCCACTCACTGCCTATCCTAATTCAGACCCTCCGATTCACACCACCCCGTGATGTTTTTCTCACTCCTACTAGTGAATGTAATGTAAAACACACCCATACAATGCGCACCACCCCGCGATGTTTTTCAGAAACCTACCTACATTGCCACTGCATGTTCCATGACCTCCCTATGGTGACCACCCCGCGGTGCTTTTCTCCATCCTACATTGCCACTCACTGCCTATCCTAATTCAGACCCTCCGATTCACACCACCCCGTGATGTTTTTCTCACTCCTACTAGTGAATGTAATGTAACACACACCCATACAATGCGCACCACCCCGTGATGTTTTTCTCAGTCCTACTAGTGAATGTAATGTAACACACATCCATACAATGCGCACCACCCCGTGATGTTTTTCAGAAACCTATCCTACATTGCCACTGCATGTTCCCTGACCTCCCCATGCTGACCACCCCGCGGTGCTTTTCTCCATCCTACATTGCCACTCACTGCCTATCCTAATTCAGACCCTCCGATTCACACCACCCCGTGATGTTTTTCTCACTCCTACTAGTGAATGTAATGTAACACACACCCATACAATGCGCACCACCCCGTGATGTTTTTCTCACTCCTACTAGTGAATGTAATGTAACACACACCCATGCAATGCGCACCACCCCGCGATGTTTTTCAGAAACCTATCTTACATTGCCACTGCATGTTCCCTGACCTCCCCATGCTGACCACACCGTGGTGCTTTTCTCAATCCTACATTGCCACTCACTGCCTATCCTAATTGAGACCCTCCGATTCACACCACCCCGTGCTGTTTTTCTCACTCCTACTAGTGAATGCAATGTAACACACACCCATACAATGCGCACCACCCCGTGATGTTTTTCTCACTCCTACTAGTGAATGTAATGTAACACACACCCATACAATGCGCACCACCCCGCGATGTTTTTCATAAACCTATCCTACATCGCCACTGCATGTTCCCTGACCTCCCCATGCTGACCACCCCGCGGTGCTTTTCTCCATCCTACATTGCCACTCACTGCCTATTATAATTCAGACCCTCCGATTCACACCACCCCGTGATGTTTTTCTCACTCCTATTAGTGAATATAATGTAACACACACCCATACAATGCGCAACACCCCGTGATGTTTTTCTGACTCCTACTAGTGAATGTAATGTAACACACACCCATACAATGCGCACCACCCCGCGATGTTTTTCAGAAACCTATCCTACATCGCCACTGCATGTTCCCTGACCTCCCCAAGCTGACCACCCCTCTGTGCTTTTCTCCATCCTACATTGCCACTCACTGCCTATCCTAATTCAGACCCTCCGATTCACACCACCTCGTCATGTTTTTCTCACTCCTACTAGTGAATGTAATGTAACACACACCCATACAATGCGCACCACCCCGTGATGTTTTTCTCACTCGTACTAGTGAATGTAATGTAACACACACCCATACAATGCGCACCACCCCGCGATGTTTTTCAGAAACCTATCCTACATTGCCACTGCATGTTCCCTGACCTCCCCATGCTGACCACCCCGTGGTGCTTTTCTCCATCCTACATTGCCACTCTCTGCCTATCCTAATTGAGACCCTCCGATTGACACCACCCCGTGATGTTTTTCTCACTCCTACTAGTGAATGTAATGTAACACACACCCATACAATGCTCACCACCCCGGGATGTTTTTCTCACTCCTACTAGTAAATGTAATGTAACACACACCCATTCAATGCGCACCACCCCATGATGTTTTTCTCACTCCTACTAGTGAATGTAATGTAACACACACCCATAAAATGCGCACCAGCCCGCGATGTTTTTCAGAAACCTATCCTACATTGGCACTGCATAGTCGCTGAGCTCCCCATGCTGACCACGCCGCGGTGCTTTTCTCCATCCTACATTGCCACTCACTGCCTATCCTAATTCAGACCCTCCGATTCACACCACCCCGTGATGTTTTTCTCACTCCTACTAGTGAATGTAATGTAACACACACCCATTCAATGCGCACCACCCCGTGATGTTTTTCTCACTCCTGCTAGTGAATGTAATGTAACACACACCCATACAATGCGCACCACCCCATGATGTTTTACTCACTCCTACTAGTGAATGTAATGTAACACACACCCATACAATGCGCACCACCCCGTGATGTTTTTCTCACTCCTACTAGTGAATGTAATGTAACACATACCCATACAATGCGCACCACCCCGTGATGTTTTTCTCACTCCTACTAGTGAATGTAATGTAACACACACCCATACAATGCGCACCACCCCGTGATGTTTTTCTCACTCATACTAGTGAATGTAATATAAAACACACACATACAATGCGCTACACCCCGCAATGTTTTTCAGAAACCTATCCTACATTGCCACTGCATGTTTTCCTGACCTCCCCATGCTGACCACCCTGCGGTGCTTTTCTCCATCCTACATTTCCACTCACTGCCTATCCTAATTCAGACCCTCCGATTCACACCACCCCGTGATGTTTTTCTCACTCCTACTAGTGAATGTAATGTAACACACACCCATACAATGCGCACCACCCCGTGATGTTTTTCTCACTCCTACTAGTGAATGTAATGTAACACACACCCATACAATGCGCACCACCCCGCGATGTTTTTCAGAAACATATCCTACATTGCCACTGCATGTTCCCTGACCTCCCCACGCTGACCACCCCGCGGTGCTTTTCTCCATCCTACATTGCCACTCACTGCCTATTCTAATTCAGACCCTCCGATTCACACCACCCAGTGATGTTTTTCTCACTCCTACTAGTGAATGTAATGTAAAACACACCCATACAATGCGCACCACCCCGTGATGTTTTTCTCACTCCTACTAGTGAATGTAATGTAACACACACCCATACAATGCGCACCACCCCGCGATGTTTTTCAGAAACCTATCCTACATTGCCACTGCATGTTCCCGGACCTCCCCATGCTGACCAACCCGCGGTGCTTTTCTCCATCCTACATTGCCACTCACTGCCTATCCTAATTGAGACCCTCCGATTCACACCACCCCGTGATGTTTTTCTCACTCCTACTAGTGAATGTAATGTAACACACACCCATACAATGCTCACCACCCCGGGATGTTTTTCTCACTCCTACTAGTAAATGTAATGTAACACACACCCATACAATGCGCACCACCCCGCGATGTTTTTCAGAAACCTATCCTACATTGCCACTGCATGTTCCCTGACCTCCCCATGCTGACCACCCCGTGGTGCTTTTCTTCATCCTACATTGCCACTCACAGCCTATCCTAATTGAGACCCTCCGATTCACACCACCCCGTGATGTTTTTCTCACTCCTACTAGTGAATGCAATGTAACACACACCCATACAATGCGCACCACCCCGTGATGTTTTTCTCACTCCTACTAGTGAATGTAATGTAACACACACCCATACAATGCGCAACACACCGTGATGTTTTTCTGATTCCTACTAGTGAATGTAATGTAACACACACCCATACAATGCGCACCACCCCGCGATGTTTTTCAGAAACCTATCCTACATTGCCACTGCATGTTCCCTGACCTCCCCATGCTGACCACCCCGCTGTGCTTTTCTCCATCCTACATTGCCACTCACTGCCTATCCTAATTCAGACCCTCCGATTCACACCACCCCGTCATGTTTTTCTCACTCCTACTAGTGAATGTAATGTAACACACACCCATACAATGCGCACCACCCCATGATGTTTTTCTCACTCCTACTAGTGAATGTAATGTAACACACACCCATAAAATGCGCACCAGCCCGCGATGTTTTTCAGAAACCTATCCTACATTGGCACTGCATAGTCGCTGAGCTCCCCATGCTGACCACGCCGCGGTGCTTTTCTCCATCCTACATTGCCACTCACTGCCTATCCTAATTCAGACCCTCCGATTCACACCACCCCGTGATGTTTTTCTCACTCCTACTAGGGAATGTAATGTAACACACACCCATACAATGCGCACCACCCCGTGATGTTTTTATCACTCCTACTAGTGAATGCAATGTAACACACACCCATACAATGCGCACCACCCCGTGAGGTTTTTCTCACTCCTACTAGTGAATGTAATGTAACACACACCCGTACAATGCACACCACCCCGTGATGTTTTTCTCACTCCTACTAGTGAATGTAATTTAACACAAACCCATACAATGCGCACCACCCCATGATGTTTTTCTCACTCCTACTAGTGAATGTAATGTAACACACACCCATACAATGCGCACCACCCCGCGATGTTTTTCAGAAACCTATCCTACATTGCCACTGCATGTTCCCTGACCTCCCCATGCTGACCACCCCGCGGTGCTTTTCTCCATCCTACATTTCCACTCACTGCCTATCCTAATTCAGACCCTCCGATTCACACCACCCCGTGATGTTTTTCTCACTCCTACTAGTGAATGTAATGTAACACACACCCATACAATGTGCACCACCCCGTGATGTTTTTCTCACTCCTACTAGTGAATGTAATGTAACACACACCCATACAATGCGCACCACCCCGCGATGTTTTTCAGAAACCTATCCTACATTGCCACTGCATGTTCCCTGACCTCCCCATGCTGGCCACCCCGCGGTGCTTTTCTCCATCCTACATTGCCACTCACTGCCTATCCTAATTCAGACCCTCCGATTCACACCACCCCGTGATGTTTTTCTCACTCCTACTAGTGAATGTAATGTAACACACACCCATACAATGTGCACCACCCCGTGATGTTTTTCTCACTCCTACTAGTGAATGTAATGTAACACACACCCATACAATGCGCACCACCCCGCGATGTTTTTCAGAAACCTATCCTACATTGCCACTGCATGTTCCCTGACCTCCCCATGCTGACCACCCCGCGGTGCTTTTCTCCATCCTACATTTCCACTCACTGCCTATCCTAATTCAGACCCTCCGATTCACACCACCCCGTGATGTTTTTCTCACTCCTACTAGTGAATGTAATGTAACACACACCCATACAATGTGCACCACCCCGTGATGTTTTTCTCACTCCTACTAGTGAATGTAATGTAACACACACCCATACAATGCGCACCACCCCGCGATGTTTTTCAGAAACCTATCCTACATTGCCACTGCATGTTCCCTGACCTCCCCATGCTGACCACCCCGCGGTGCTTTTCTCCATCCTACATTACCACTCACTGCCTATCCTAATTCAGACCCTCCGATTAACACCACCCCGTGATGTTTTTCTCACTCCTACTAGTGAATGTAATGTAACACACACCCATACACTGTGCACCACCCCGTAATGTTTTTCTCACTCCTACTAGTGAATGTAATGTAACACACACCCATACAATGCGCACCACCCCGCGATGTTTTTCAGAAACCTATCCTACATTTCCACTGCATGTTCCCTGACCTCCCCATGCTGACCAACCCGCGGTGCTTTTCTCCATCCTACATTGCCACTCACTGCCTATCCTAATCCAGACCCTCCGATTCACACCACCCCGTGATGTTTTTCTCACTCCTACTAGTGAATGTAATGTAACACACACCCATACAATGCGCACCACCCAGTGATGTTTTTCTCACTCCTACTAGTGAATGGTATGTAACACACACCCATACAATGCGCAGCACCCCGCGATGTTTTTCAGAAACCTATCCTACATTGCCACTGCATGTTCCCTGACCTCCCCATGCTGACCACCCCGCGGTGCTTTTCTGCATCCTACATTGCCACTCACTGCCTATCCTAATTGAGACCCTCCGATTCACACCACCCCGTGATGTTTTTCTCACTCCTACTAGTGAATGTAATGTAACACACACCCATACAATGCGCACCACCCCGTGATGTTTTTCTCACTCCTACTAGTGAATGTAATGTAACACACACCCATACAATGCGCACCACCCCGCGATGTTTTTCTGAAACCTACCTACATTGCCACTGCATGTTCCATGACCTCCCCATGCTGACCACCCTGCGGTGCTTTTCTCCATCCTACATTGCCACTCACTGCCTATCCTAATTCAGACCCTCCGATTCACACCACCCCGTGATGTTTTTCTCACTCCTAATAGTGAATGTAATGTAACACACACCCATACAATGCGCACCACCCCGTGATGTTTTTCTCACTCCTACTAGTGAATGTAATGTAACACACATCCATACAATGCGCACCACACCGCGATGTTTTTCAGAAACCTATCCTACATTGCCAAAGCATGTCCCTGACCTCCCCATGCTGACCACCCCGCGGTGCTTTTCTCCATCCTACATTGCCACTCACTGCCTATCCTAATTCAGACCCTCCAATTCACACCACCCCGTGATGTTTTTCTCACTCCTACTAGTGAATGTAATGTAACACACACCCATACAATGCGCACCACCCCGTGATGTTTTTCTCACTCCTACTAGTGAATGTAATGTAACACACACCCATACAATGCGCACCACCCCATGATGTTTTTCTCACTCCTACTAGTGAATGTAATGTAACACACACCCATAAAATGCGCACCAGCCCGCGATGTTTTTCAGAAACCTATCCTACATTGGCACTGCATAGTCGCTGAGCTCCCCATGCTGACCACGCCGCGGTGCTTTTCTCCATCCTACATTGCCACTCACTGCCTATCCTAATTCAGACCCTCCGATTCACACCACCCCGTGATCTTTTTCTCACTCCTACTAGTGAATGCAATGTAACACACACCCATACAATGCGCACCACCCCGTGATGTTTTTCTCACTCCTACTAGTGAATGTAATGTACCACATACCCATACAATGCGCACCACCCCGTGATGTTTTTCTCACTCCTACTAGTGAAGGTAATGTAACACACACCCATACAATGCGCACCACCCCGCGATGTTTTTCAGAAACCTACCCTACATTGCCACTGCATGTTCGCTGACCTCCCCATGCTGACCACCCCGCAGTGCTTTTCTCCATCCTACATTGCCACTCACTGCCTATCCTAATTCAGACACTCCGATTCACATCACCCCGTGATGTTGTTCTCACTCCTATTAGGGAATGTAATGTAACACACACCCATACAATGCGCCCCAACCCGTGATGTTTTTCTCACTCCTACTAGTGAATGTAATGTAACACACACCCATACAATGCGCACCACCCCACGATGTTTTTCAGAAACCTATCGTACATTGCCACTGAATGTTCCCTGACCTCCCCATGCTGACCACCCCGCGGTGCTTTTCTCCATCCTACATTGCCACTTACTGCGTATCCTAATTCAGACCCTCCGACTCACACCACCCCGTGATGTTTTTCTCACTCCTACTAGTGAATGCAATGTAACACACACCCATACAATGCACACCACCCCGTGATGTTTTTCTCACTCCTACTAATGAATGTAATGTAACACACACCCATACAATGCGCACCACCCCGCGATGTTTTTCAGAAACCTATCCTACATTGCCACTGCATGTTCCCTGACCTCCCCATGCTGACCACCCCGCGGTGCTTTTCTCCATCCTACATTGCCACTCACTGCCTATCCTAATTCAGACCCTCCGATTCACACCACCCCGTGATGTTTTTCTCACTCCTATTAGTGAATGTAATGTAACACACACCCATACAATGCGCACCACCCCATGATGTTTTTCTCACTCCTACTAGTGAATGTAATGTAACACACACCCATACAATGCGCACCAGCCCGCGATGTTTTTCAGAAACCTATCCTATATTGCCACTGCATAGTCGCTGAGCTCCCCATGCTGACCACGCCGAGGTGCTTTTCTCCATCCTACATTGCCACTCACCGCCTATCCTAATTCAGACCCTCCGATTCACACCACCCCGTGATGTTTTTCTCACTCCTACTAGTGAATGTAATGTAACACACACCCATACAATGCGTACCACCCCGTGATGTTTTTCTCACTCCTACTAGTGAATGTAATGTAACACACACCCATACAATGCGCACCACACCGTGATGTTTTTCTCACTCCTACTAGTGAATGTAATGTAACACACACCCATACAATGCGCACCACCCCGCGATGTTTTTCAGAAACCTATCCTACATTGCCACTGCATGGTCGCTGAGCTCCCCATGCTGACCACGCCGCGGTGCTTTTCTCCATCCTACATTGCCACTCACTGCCTATCCTAATTCAGACCCTCCGATTCACACCACCCCGTGATGTTTTTCTCACTCCTACTAGTGAATGTAATGTAACACACACCCATACAATGCGCACCACCCCGTGATGTTTTTCTCACTCCTACTAGTGAATGTAATGTAACACACACCCATACAATGCGCTCCACCCCGCAATGTTTTTCAGAAACCTATCCTACATTGCACCTGCATGTTCCCTGACCTCCCCATGCTGACCACCCCGCGGTGCTTTTCTGCATCCTACATTTCCACTCACTGCCTATCCTAATTCAGACCCTCCGATTCACACCACCCCGTGATGTTTTTCTCACTCCTACTAGTGAATGTAATGTAACACACACCCATACAATGCGCACCACCCCGTGATGTTTTTCTCACTCCTACTAGTGAATGTAATGTAACACACACCCATACAATGCGCACCACCCAGTGATGTTTTTCTCACTCCTATTAGTGAATGTAATGTAACACACACCCATACAATGCGCACCACCCCATGATGTTTTTCTCACTCCTACTAGTGAATGTAATGTAACACACACCCATACAATGCGCACCAGCCCGCGATGTTTTTCAGAAACCTATCCTATATTGCCACTGCATAGTCGCTGAGCTCCCCATGCTGACCACGCCGAGGTGCTTTTCTCCATCCTACATTGCCACTCACTGCCTATCCTAATTCAGACCCTCCGATTCACACCACCCCGTCATGTTTTTCTCACTCCTATTAGTGAATGTAATGTAACACACACCCATACAATGCGCAACACCCCGTGATGTTTTTCTCACTCCTACTAGTGAATGTAATGTAACACACACCCGTACAATGCCCACCACCCCGTGATGTTTTTCTCACTCCTACTAGTGAATGTAATTTAACACAAACCCATACAATGCGCACCACCCCATGATGTTTTTCTCACTCCTACTAGTGAATGTAATGTAACACACACCCATACAATGCGCACCACCCCGCGATGTTTTTCAGAAACCTATCCTACATTGCCACTGCATGGTCGCTGAACTCCCCATGCTGACCACGCCGCGGTGCTTTTCTCCATCCTACATTGCCACTCACTGCCTATCCTAATTCAGACCCTCCGATTCACACCACCCCGTGATGTTTTTCTCACTCCTACTAGTGAATGTAATGTAACACACACCCATACAATGCGCACCACCCCGTGATGTTTTTCTCACTTCTACTAGTGAATGTAATGTAACACACACCCATACAATGCGCTCCACCCCGCGATGTTTTTTAGAAACCTATCCTACATTGCCACTGCATGTTCCCTGACCTCCCCATGCAGACCACCCCGCGGTGCTTTTCTCCATCCTACATTTCCACTAAGTGCCTATCCTAATTCAGACCCTCCAATTCACACCACCCCGTGATGTTTTTCCCACTCCTACTCGTGAATGTAATGTAACACACACCCATACAATGCGCACCACCCCGTGATGTTTTTCAGAAACCTATCCTACATTGCCACTGCATGTTCCCTGACCTCCCCATGCTGACCACACCGCGGTGCTTTTCTCCATCCTACATTGCCACTCACTGCCTATCCTAATTCAGACCCTCCGATTCACACCACCCCGTCATGTTTTTCTCACTCCTATTAGTGAATGTAATGTAACCCACACCCATACAATGGGCAACACCCCGTGATGTTTTTCTCACTCCTACTAGTGAATGTAATGTAACACACACCCATACAATGCGCACCACCCCGTGATGTTTTTCTCACTCCTACTAGTGAATGTAATGTAAAACACACCCATACAATGCGCACCACCCCGCGATGTTTTTCAGAAACCTACCTACATTGCCACTGCATGTTCCATGACCTCCCTATGGTGACCACCCCGCGGTGCTTTTCTCCATCCTACATTGCCACTCACTGCCTATCCTAATTCAGACCCTCCGATTCACACCACCCCGTGATGTTTTTCTCACTCCTACTAGAGAATGTAATGTAACACACACCCATACAATGCGCACCACCCCGTGATGTTTTTCTCAGTCCTACTAGTGAATGTAATGTAACACACATCCATACAATGCGCACCACCCCGTGATGTTTTTCAGAAACCTATCCTACATTGCCACTGCATGTTCCCTGACCTCCCCATGCTGACCACCCCGCGGTGCTTTTCTCCATCCTACATTGCCACTCACTGCCTATCCTAATTCAGACCCTCCGATTCACACCACCCCGTGATGTTTTTCTCACTCCTACTAGTGAATGTAATGTAACACACACCCATACAATGCGCACCACCCCGTGATGTTTTTCTCACTCCTACTAGTGAATGTAATGTAACACACACCCATGCAATGCGCACCACCCCGCGATGTTTTTCAGAAACCTATCTTACATTGCCACTGCATGTTCCCTGACCTCCCCATGCTGACCACACCGTGGTGCTTTTCTCAATCCTACATTGCCACTCACTGCCTATCCTAATTGAGACCCTCCGATTCACACCACCCCGTGCTGTTTTTCTCACTCCTACTAGTGAATGCAATGTAACACACACCCATACAATGCGCACCACCCCGTGATGTTTTTCTCACTCCTACTAGTGAATGTAATGTAACACACACCCATACAATGCGCACCACCCCGCGATGTTTTTCATAAACCTATCCTACATCGCCACTGCATGTTCCCTGACCTCCCCATGCTGACCACCCCGCGGTGCTTTTCTCCATCCTACATTGCCACTCACTGCCTATTATAATTCAGACCCTCCGATTCACACCACCCCGTGATGTTTTTCTCACTCCTATTAGTGAATATAATGTAACACACACCCATACAATGCGCAACACCCCGTGATGTTTTTCTGACTCCTACTAGTGAATGTAATGTAACACACACCCATACAATGCGCACCACCCCGCGATGTTTTTCAGAAACCTATCCTACATCGCCACTGCATGTTCCCTGACCTCCCCAAGCTGACCACCCCTCTGTGCTTTTCTCCATCCTACATTGCCACTCACTGCCTATCCTAATTCAGACCCTCCGATTCACACCACCTCGTCATGTTTTTCTCACTCCTACTAGTGAATGTAATGTAACACACACCCATACAATGCGCACCACCCCGTGATGTTTTTCTCACTCCTACTAGTGAATGTAATGTAACACACACCCATACAATGCGCACCACCCCGCGATGTTTTTCAGAAACCTATCCTACATTGCCACTGCATGTTCCCTGACCTCCCCATGCTGACCACCCCGTGGTGCTTTTCTCCATCCTACATTGCCACTCTCTGCCTATCCTAATTGAGACCCTCCGATTGACACCACCCCGTGATGTTTTTCTCACTCCTACTAGTGAATGCAATGTAACACACACCCATTCAATGCGCACCACCCCATGATGTTTTTCTCACTCCTACTAGTGAATGTAATGTAACACACACCCATAAAATGCGCACCAGCCCGCGATGTTTTTCAGAAACCTATCCTACATTGGCACTGCATAGTCGCTGAGCTCCCCATGCTGACCACGCCGCGGTGCTTTTCTCCATCCTACATTGCCACTCACTGCCTATCCTAATTCAGACCCTCCGATTCACACCACCCCGTGATGTTTTTCTCACTCCTACTAGTGAATGTAATGTAACACACACCCATTCAATGCGCACCACCCCGTGATGTTTTTCTCACTCCTGCTAGTGAATGTAATGTAACACACACCCATACAATGCGCACCACCCCATGATGTTTTACTCACTCCTACTAGTGAATATAATGTAACACACACCCATACAATGCGCACCACCCCGTGATGTTTTTCTCACTCCTACTAGTGAATGTAATGTAACACATACCCATACAATGCGCACCACCCCGTGATGTTTTTCTCACTCCTACTAGTGAATGTAATGTAACACACACCCATACAATGCGCACCACCCCGTGATGTTTTTCTCACTCATACTAGTGAATGTAATATAAAACACACACATACAATGCGCTACACCCCGCAATGTTTTTCAGAAACCTATCCTACATTGCCACTGCATGTTTTCCTGACCTCCCCATGCTGACCACCCTGCGGTGCTTTTCTCCATCCTACATTTCCACTCACTGCCTATCCTAATTCAGACCCTCCGATTCACACCACCCCGTGATGTTTTTCTCACTCCTACTAGTGAATGTAATGTAACACACACCCATACAATGCGCACCACCCCGTGATGTTTTTCTCACTCCTACTAGTGAATGTAATGTAACACACACCCATACAATGCGCACCACCCCGCGATGTTTTTCAGAAACATATCCTACATTGCCACTGCATGTTCCCTGACCTCCCCACGCTGACCACCCCGCGGTGCTTTTCTCCATCCTACATTGCCACTCACTGCCTATTCTAATTCAGACCCTCCGATTCACACCACCCAGTGATGTTTTTCTCACTCCTACTAGTGAATGTAATGTAAAACACACCCATACAATGCGCACCACCCCGTGATGTTTTTCTCACTCCTACTAGTGAATGTAATGTAACACACACCCATACAATGCGCACCACCCCGCGATGTTTTTCAGAAACCTATCCTACATTGCCACTGCATGTTCCCGGACCTCCCCATGCTGACCAACCCGCGGTGCTTTTCTCCATCCTACATTGCCACTCACTGCCTATCCTAATTGAGACCCTCCGATTCACACCACCCCGTGATGTTTTTCTCACTCCTACTAGTGAATGTAATGTAACACACACCCATACAATGCTCACCACCCCGGGATGTTTTTCTCAGTCCTACTAGTAAATGTAATGTAACACACACCCATACAATGCGCACCACCCCGCGATGTTTTTCAGAAACCTATCCTACATTGCCACTGCATGTTCCCTGACCTCCCCATGCTGACCACCCCGTGGTGCTTTTCTTCATCCTACATTGCCACTCACAGCCTATCCTAATTGAGACCCTCCGATTCACACCACCCCGTGATGTTTTTCTCACTCCTACTAGTGAATGCAATGTAACACACACCCATACAATGCGCACCACCCCGTGATGTTTTTCTCACTCCTACTAGTGAATGTAATGTAACACACACCCATACAATGCGCAACACACCGTGATGTTTTTCTGATTCCTACTAGTGAATGTAATGTAACACACACCCATACAATGCGCACCACCCCGCGATGTTTTTCAGAAACCTATCCTACATTGCCACTGCATGTTCCCTGACCTCCCCATGCTGACCACCCCGCTGTGCTTTTCTCCATCCTACATTGCCACTCACTGCCTATCCTAATTCAGACCCTCCGATTCACACCACCCCGTCATGTTTTTCTCACTCCTACTAGTGAATGTAATGTAACACACACCCATACAATGCGCACCACCCCATGATGTTTTTCTCACTCCTACTAGTGAATGTAATGTAACACACACCCATAAAATGCGCACCAGCCCGCGATGTTTTTCAGAAACCTATCCTACATTGGCACTGCATAGTCGCTGAGCTCCCCATGCTGACCACGCCGCGGTGCTTTTCTCCATCCTACATTGCCACTCACTGCCTATCCTAATTCAGACCCTCCGATTCACACCACCCCGTGATGTTTTTCTCACTCCTACTGGGGAATGTAATGTAACACACACCCATACAATGCGCACCACCCCGTGATGTTTTTCTCACTCCTACTAGTGAATGCAATGTAACACACACCCATACAATGCGCACCACCCCGTGAGGTTTTTCTCACTCCTACTAGTGAATGTAATGTAACACACACCCGTACAATGCACACCACCCCGTGATGTTTTTCTCACTCCTACTAGTGAATGTAATTTAACACAAACCCATACAATGCGCACCACCCCATGATGTTTTTCTCACTCCTACTAGTGAATGTAATGTAACACACACCCATACAATGCGCACCACCCCGCGATGTTTTTCAGAAACCTATCCTACATTGCCACTGCATGTTCCCTGACCTCCCCACGCTGACCACCCCGCGGTGCTTTTCTCCATCCTACATTGCCACTCACTGCCTATTCTAATTCAGACCCTCCGATTCACACCACCCAGTGATGTTTTTCTCACTCCTACTAGTGAATGTAATGTAAAACACACCCATACAATGCGCACCACCCCGTGATGTTTTTCTCACTCCTACTAGTGAATGTAATGTAACACACACCCATACAATGCGCACCACCCCGCGATGTTTTTCAGAAACCTATCCTACATTGCCACTGCATGTTCCCGGACCTCCCCATGCTGACCAACCCGCGGTGCTTTTCTCCATCCTACATTGCCACTCACTGCCTATCCTAATTGAGACCCTCCGATTCACACCACCCCGTGATGTTTTTCTCACTCCTACTAGTGAATGTAATGTAACACACACCCATACAATGCTCACCACCCCGGGATGTTTTTCTCACTCCTACTAGTAAATGTAATGTAACACACACCCATACAATGCGCACCACCCCGCGATGTTTTTCAGAAACCTATCCTACATTGCCACTGCATGTTCCCTGACCTCCCCATGCTGACCACCCCGTGGTGCTTTTCTTCATCCTACATTGCCACTCACAGCCTATCCTAATTGAGACCCTCCGATTCACACCACCCCGTGATGTTTTTCTCACTCCTACTAGTGAATGCAATGTAACACACACCCATACAATGCGCACCACCCCGTGATGTTTTTCTCACTCCTACTAGTGAATGTAATGTAACACACACCCATACAATGCGCAACACACCGTGATGTTTTTCTGATTCCTACTAGTGAATGTAATGTAACACACACCCATACAATGCGCACCACCCCGCGATGTTTTTCAGAAACCTATCCTACATTGCCACTGCATGTTCCCTGACCTCCCCATGCTGACCACCCCGCTGTGCTTTTCTCCATCCTACATTGCCACTCACTGCCTATCCTAATTCAGACCCTCCGATTCACACCACCCCGTCATGTTTTTCTCACTCCTACTAGTGAATGTAATGTAACACACACCCATACAATGCGCACCACCCCATGATGTTTTTCTCACTCCTACTAGTGAATGTAATGTAACACACACCCATAAAATGCGCACCAGCCCGCGATGTTTTTCAGAAACCTATCCTACATTGGCACTGCATAGTCGCTGAGCTCCCCATGCTGACCACGCCGCGGTGCTTTTCTCCATCCTACATTGCCACTCACTGCCTATCCTAATTCAGACCCTCCGATTCACACCACCCCGTGATGTTTTTCTCACTCCTACTGGGGAATGTAATGTAACACACACCCATACAATGCGCACCACCCCGTGATGTTTTTCTCACTCCTACTAGTGAATGCAATGTAACACACACCCATACAATGCGCACCACCCCGTGAGGTTTTTCTCACTCCTACTAGTGAATGTAATGTAACACACACCCGTACAATGCACACCACCCCGTGATGTTTTTCTCACTCCTACTAGTGAATGTAATTTAACACAAACCCATACAATGCGCACCACCCCATGATGTTTTTCTCACTCCTACTAGTGAATGTAATGTAACACACACCCATACAATGCGCACCACCCCGCGATGTTTTTCAGAAACCTATCCTACATTGCCACTGCATGTTCCCTGACCTCCCCATGCTGACCACCCCGCGGTGCTTTTCTCCATCCTACATTTCCACTCACTGCCTATCCTAATTCAGACCCTCCGATTCACACCACCCCGTGATGTTTTTCTCACTCCTACTAGTGAATGTAATGTAACACACACCCATACAATGTGCACCACCCCGTGATGTTTTTCTCACTCCTACTAGTGAATGTAATGTAACACACACCCATACAATGCGCACCACCCCGCGATGTTTTTCAGAAACCTATCCTACATTGCCACTGCATGTTCCCTGACCTCCCCATGCTGACCACCCCGCGGTGCTTTTCTCCATCCTACATTGCCACTCACTGCCTATCCTAATTCAGACCCTCCGATTCACACCACCCCGTGATGTTTTTCTCACTCCTACTAGTGAATGTAATGTAACACACACCCATACAATGTGCACCACCCCGTGATGTTTTTCTCACTCCTACTAGTGAATGTAATGTAACACACACCCATACAATGCGCACCACCCCGCGATGTTTTTCAGAAACCTATCCTACATTGCCACTGCATGTTCCCTGACCTCCCCATGCTGACCACCCCGCGGTGCTTTTCTCCATCCTACATTTCCACTCACTGCCTATCCTAATTCAGACCCTCCGATTCACACCACCCCGTGATGTTTTTCTCACTCCTACTAGTGAATGTAATGTAACACACACCCATACAATGTGCACCACCCCGTGATGTTTTTCTCACTCCTACTAGTGAATGTAATGTAACACACACCCATACAATGCGCACCACCCCGCGATGTTTTTCAGAAACCTATCCTACATTGCCACTGCATGTTCCCTGACCTCCCCATGCTGACCACCCCGCGGTGCTTTTCTCCATCCTACATTACCACTCACTGCCTATCCTAATTCAGACCCTCCGATTAACACCACCCCGTGATGTTTTTCTCACTCCTACTAGTGAATGTAATGTAACACACACCCATACACTGTGCACCACCCCGTAATGTTTTTCTCACTCCTACTAGTGAATGTAATGTAACACACACCCATACAATGCGCACCACCCCGCGATGTTTTTCAGAAACCTATCCTACATTTCCACTGCATGTTCCCTGACCTCCCCATGCTGACCAACCCGCGGTGCTTTTCTCCATCCTACATTGCCACTCACTGCCTATCCTAATCCAGACCCTCCGATTCACACCACCCCGTGATGTTTTTCTCACTCCTACTAGTGAATGTAATGTAACACACACCCATACAATGCGCACCACCCAGTGATGTTTTTCTCACTCCTACTAGTGAATGGTATGTAACACACACCCATACAATGCGCAGCACCCCGCGATGTTTTTCAGAAACCTATCCTACATTGCAACTGCATGTTCCCTGACCTCCCCATGCTGACCACCCCGCGGTGCTTTTCTGCATCCTACATTGCCACTCACTGCCTATCCTAATTGAGACCCTCCGATTCACACCACCCCGTGATGTTTTTCTCACTCCTACTAGTGAATGTAATGTAACACACACCCATACAATGCGCACCACCCCGTGATGTTTTTCTCACTCCTACTAGTGAATGTAATGTAACACACACCCATACAATGCGCACCACCCCGCGATGTTTTTCTGAAACCTACCTACATTGCCACTGCATGTTCCATGACCTCCCCATGCTGACCACCCTGCGGTGCTTTTCTCCATCCTACATTGCCACTCACTGCCTATCCTAATTCAGACCCTCCGATTCACACCACCCCGTGATGTTTTTCTCACTCCTAATAGTGAATGTAATGTAACACACACCCATACAATGCGCACCACCCCGTGATGTTTTTCTCACTCCTACTAGTGAATGTAATGTAACACACATCCATACAATGCGCACCACCCCGCGATGTTTTTCAGAAACCTATCCTACATTGCCAAAGCATGTCCCTGACCTCCCCATGCTGACCACCCCGCGGTGCTTTTCTCCATCCTACATTGCCACTCACTGCCTATCCTAATTCAGACCCTCCAATTCACACCACCCCGTGATGTTTTTCTCACTCCTACTAGTGAATGTAATGTAACACACACCCATACAATGCGCACCACCCCGTGATGTTTTTCTCACTCCTACTAGTGAATGTAATGTAACACACACCCATACAATGCGCACCACCCCATGATGTTTTTCTCACTCCTACTAGTGAATGTAATGTAACACACACCCATAAAATGCGCACCAGCCCGCGATGTTTTTCAGAAACCTATCCTACATTGGCACTGCATAGTCGCTGAGCTCCCCATGCTGACCACGCCGCGGTGCTTTTCTCCATCCTACATTGCCACTCACTGCCTATCCTAATTCAGACCCTCCGATTCACACCACCCCGTGATGTTTTTCTCACTCCTACTAGTGAATGTAATGTAACACACACCCATACAATGCGCACCACCCCGTGATGTTTTTCTCACTCCTGCTAGTGAATGTAATGTAACACACACCCATACAATGCGCACCACCCCATGATGTTTTACTCACTCCTACTAGTGAATGTAATGTAACACACACCCATACAATGCGCACCACCCCGTGATGTTTTTCTCACTCCTACTAGTGAATGTAATGTAACACATACCCATACAATGCGCACCACCCCGTGATGTTTTTCTCACTCCTACTAGTGAATGTAATGTAACACACACCCATACAATGCGCACCACCCCGTGATGTTTTTCTCACTCCTACTAGTGAATGTAATATAAAACACACCCATACAATGCGCTCCACCCCGCAATGTTTTTCAGAAACCTATCCTACATTGCCACTGCATGTTCCCTGACCTCCCCATGCTGACCACCCTGCGGTGCTTTTCTCCATCCTACATTTCCACTCACTGCCTATCCTAATTCAGACCCTCCGATTCACACCACCCCGTGATGTTTTTCTCACTCCTACTAGTGAATGTAATGTAACACACACCCATACAATGCGCACCACCCCGTGATGTTTTTCTCACTCCTACTAGTGAATGTAATGTAACACACACCCATACAATGCGCACCACCCCGCGATGTTTTTCAGAAACCTATCCTACATTTCCACTGCATGTTCCCTGACCTCCCCATGCTGACCAACCCGCGGTGCTTTTCTCCATCCTACATTGCCACTCACTGCCTATCCTAATCCAGACCCTCCGATTCACACCACCCCGTGATGTTTTTCTCACTCCTACTAGTGAATGTAATGTAACACACACCCATACAATGCGCACCACCCAGTGATGTTTTTCTCACTCCTACTAGTGAATGGTATGTAACACACACCCATACAATGCGCAGCACCCCGCGATGTTTTTCAGAAACCTATCCTACATTGCCACTGCATGTTCCCTGACCTCCCCATGCTGACCACCCCGCGGTGCTTTTCTGCATCCTACATTGCCACTCACTGCCTATCCTAATTGAGACCCTCCGATTCACACCACCCCGTGATGTTTTTCTCACTCCTACTAGTGAATGTAATGTAACACACACCCATACAATGCGCACCACCCCGTGATGTTTTTCTCACTCCTACTAGTGAATGTAATGTAACACACACCCATACAATGCGCACCACCCCGCGATGTTTTTCTGAAACCTACCTACATTGCCACTGCATGTTCCATGACCTCCCCATGCTGACCACCCTGCGGTGCTTTTCTCCATCCTACATTGCCACTCACTGCCTATCCTAATTCAGACCCTCCGATTCACACCACCCCGTGATGTTTTTCTCACTCCTAATAGTGAATGTAATGTAACACACACCCATACAATGCGCACCACCCCGTGATGTTTTTCTCACTCCTACTAGTGAATGTAATGTAACACACATCCATACAATGCGCAAGACCCCGCGATGTTTTTCAGAAACCTATCCTACATTGCCAAAGCATGTCCCTGACCTCCCCATGCTGACCACCCCGCGGTGCTTTTCTCCATCCTACATTGCCACTCACTGCCTATCCTAATTCAGACCCTCCAATTCACACCACCCCGTGATGTTTTTCTCACTCCTACTAGTGAATGTAATGTAACACACACCCATACAATGCGCACCACCCCGTGATGTTTTTCTCACTCCTACTAGTGAATGTAATGTAACACACACCCATACAATGCGCACCACCCCATGATGTTTTTCTCACTCCTACTAGTGAATGTAATGTAACACACACCCATAAAATGCGCACCAGCCCGCGATGTTTTTCAGAAACCTATCCTACATTGGCACTGCATAGTCGCTGAGCTCCCCATGCTGACCACGCCGCGGTGCTTTTCTCCATCCTACATTGCCACTCACTGCCTATCCTAATTCAGACCCTCCGATTCACACCACCCCGTGATGTTTTTCTCACTCCTACTAGTGAATGTAATGTAACACACACCCATACAATGCGCACCACCCCGTGATGTTTTTCTCACTCCTGCTAGTGAATGTAATGTAACACACACCCATACAATGCGCACCACCCCATGATGTTTTACTCACTCCTACTAGTGAATGTAATGTAACACACACCCATACAATGCGCACCACCCCGTGATGTTTTTCTCACTCCTACTAGTGAATGTAATGTAACACATACCCATACAATGCGCACCACCCCGTGATGTTTTTCTCACTCCTACTAGTGAATGTAATGTAACACACACCCATACAATGCGCACCACCCCGTGATGTTTTTCTCACTCCTACTAGTGAATGTAATATAAAACACACCCATACAATGCGCTCCACCCCGCAATGTTTTTCAGAAACCTATCCTACATTGCCACTGCATGTTCCCTGACCTCCCCATGCTGACCACCCTGCGGTGCTTTTCTCCATCCTACATTTCCACTCACTGCATATCCTAATTCAGACCCTCCGATTCACACCACCCCGTGATGTTTTTCTCACTCCTACTAGTGAATGTAATGTAACACACACCCATACAATGCGCACCACCCCGTGATGTTTTTCTCACTCCTACTAGTGAATGTAATGTAACACACACCCATACAATGCGCACCACCCCGCGATGTTTTTCAGAAACCTATCCTACATTGCCACTGCATGTTCCCTGACCTCCCCATGCTGACCACCCCGCGGTGCTTTTCTCCATCCTACATTGCCACTCACTGCCTATCCTAATTCAGACCCTCCGATTCACACCACCCCGTGATGTTTTTCTCACTCCTACTAGTGAATGTAATGTAACACACACCCATACAATGCGCACCACCCAGTGATGTTTTTCTCACTCCTACTAGTGAATGGTATGTAACACACACCCATACAATGCGCACCACCCCGCGATGTTTTTCAGAAACCTATCCTACATTGCCACTGCATGTTCCCTGACCTCCCCATGCTGACCACCCCGCGGTGCTTTTCTGCATCCTACATTGCCACTCACTGCCCATCCTAATTGAGACCCTCCGATTCACACCACCCCGTGATGTTTTTCTCACTCCTACTAGTGAATGTAATGTAACACACACCCATACAATGCGCACCACCCCGTGATGTTTTTCTCACTCCTACTAGTGAATGTAATGTAACACACACCCATACAATGCGCACCACCCCGCGATGTTTTTCTGAAACCTACCTACATTGCCACTGCATGTTCCATGACCTCCCCATGCTGACCACCCCGCGGTGCTTTTCTCCATCCTACATTGCCACTCACTGCCTATCCTAATTCAGACCCTCCGATTCACACCACCCCGTGATGTTTTTCTCACTCCTAATAGTGAATGTAATGTAACACACACCCATACAATGCGCACCACCCCGTGATGTTTTTCTCACTCCTACTAGTGAATGTAATGTAACACACATCCATACAATGCGCACCACCCCGCGATGTTTTTCAGAAACCTATCCTACATTGCCACTGCATGTTCCCTGACCTCCCCATGCTGACCACCCCGCAGTGCTTTTCTCCATCCTACATTGCCACTCACTGCCTATCCTAATTCAGACCCTCCGATTCACACCACCCTGTGATGTTTTTCTCACTCCTACTAGTGAATGTAATGTAACACACACCCATACAATGCGCACCACCCCGTGATGTTTTTCTCACTCCTACTAGTGAATGTAACACACACCCATACAATGCGCACCACCCCGCGATGTTTTTCAGAAACCTATCCTACATTGCCACTGCATGGTCGCTTAGCTCCCCATGCTGACCACCCCGCGGTGCTTTTCTCCATCCTACATTGCCACTCACTGCCTATCCTAATTCAGACCCTCCGATTCACACCACCCCGTGATGTTTTTCTCACTCCTACTAGTGAATGTAATGTAACACACACCCATACAATGCGCACCACCCCATGATGTTTTTCTCACTCCTACTAGTGAATGTAATGTAACACACACCCATACAATGCGCACCACCCCGCGATGTTTTTCAGAAACCTATCCTACATTGCCACTGCATGTTCCCTGACCTCCCCATGCTGACCACCCCATGGTGCTTTTCTCCATCCTACATTGCCACTCACTGCCTATCCTAATTGAGACCCTCCGATTCACACCACCCCGTGATCTTTTTCTCACTCCTACTAGTGAATGTAATGTAACACACACCCATACAATGCGCACCACCCCGTGATGTTTTTCTCACTCCTACTAGTGAATGTAATGTAACACACACCCATACAATGCGCACCACCCCGCGATGTTTTTCAGAAACCTATCCTACATTGCCACTGCATGTTCCCTGACCTCCCCATGCTGACCACCCCATGGTGCTTTTCTCCATCCTACATTGCCACTCACTGCCTATCCTAATTGAGACCCTCCGATTCACACCACCCCGTGATCTTTTTCTCACTCCTACTAGTGAATGTAATGTAACACACACCCATACAATGCGCACCACCCCGTGATGTTTTTCTCACTCCTACTAGTGAATGTAATGTAACACACACCCATACAATGCGCACCACCCCGCGATGTTTTTCAGAAACCTATCCTACATTGCCACTGCATGTTCCCTGACCTCCCCATGCTGACCACCCCGCGGTGCTTTTCTCCATGCTACATTGCCACTCACTGCCTATCCTAATTCAGACCCTCCGATTCACAACACCCCGTGATGTTTTTCTCACTCCTACTAGTGAATGTAATGTAACACACACCCATACAATGCGCACCACCCAGTGATGTTTTTCTCACTCCTACTAGTGAATGTAATGTAACACACACCCATACAATGCGCACCACCCCGCGATGTTTTTCAGAAACCTACCTACATTGCCACTGCATGTTCCCTGACCTCCCCATGCTGACCATCCCGCGGTGCTTTTCTCCATCCTACATTGCCACTCACTGCCTATCCTAATTCAGACCCTCCGATTCACACCACCCCGTGATGTTTTTCTCACTCCTACTAGTGAATGCAATGTAACACACACCCATACAATGCGCACCACCCCGTGATGTTTTTCTCACTCCTACTAGTGAATGTAATGTACCACATACCCATACAATGCGCACCACCCCGTGATGTTTTTCTCACTCCTACTAGTGAACGTAATGTAACACACACCCATACAATGCGCACCACCCCGCGATGTTTTTCAGAAACCTACCGTACATTGCCACTGCATGTTCGCTGACCTCCCCATGCTGACCACCCCGCAGTGCTTTTCTCCATCCTACATTGCCACTCACTGCCTATCCTAATTCAGACACTCCGATTCACATCACCCCGTGATGTTGTTCTCACTCCTACTAGTGAATGTAATGTAACACACACCCATACAATGCGCCCCAACCCGTGATGTTTTTCTCACTCCTACTAGTGAATGTAATGTAACACACACCCATACAATGCGCACCAACCCACGATGTTTTTCAGAAACCTATCGTACATTGCCACTGAATGTTCCATGACCTCCCCATGCTGACCACCCCGCGGTGCTTTTCTCCATCCTACATTGCCACTCACTGCGTATCCTAATTCAGACCCTCCGACTCACACCACCCCGTGATGTTTTTCTCACTCCTACTAGTGAATGCAATGTAACACACACCCATACAATGCACACCACCCCGTGATGTTTTTCTCACTCCTACTAATGAATGTAATGTAACACACACCCATACAATGCGCACCACCCCGCGATGTTTTTCAGAAACCTATCCTACATTGCCACTGCATGTTCCCTGACCTCCCCATGCTGACCACCCCGCGGTGCTTTTCTCCATCCTACATTGCCACTCACTGCCTATCCTAATTCAGACCCTCCGATTCACACCACCCCGTGATGTTTTTCTCACTCCTATTAGTGAATGTAATGTAACACACACCCATACAATGCGCACCACCCCATGATGTTTTTCTCACTCCTACTAGTGAATGTAATGTAACACACACCCATACAATGCGCACCAGCCCGCGATGTTTTTCAGAAACCTATCCTATATTGCCACTGCATAGTCGCTGAGCTCCCCATGCTGACCACGCCGAGGTGCTTTTCTCCATCCTACATTGCCACTCACTGCCTATCCTAATTCAGACCCTCCGATTCACACCACCCCGTGATGTTTTTCTCACTCCTACTAGTGAATGTAATGTAACACACACCCATACAATTTGTACCACCCCGTGATGTTTTTCTCACTCCTACTAGTGAATGTAATGTAACACACACCCATACAATGCGCACCACACCGTGATGTTTTTCTCACTCCTTCTAGTGAATGTAATGTAACACACACCCATACAATGCGCACCACCCCGCGATGTTTTTCAGAAACCTATCCTACATTGCCACTGCATGGTCGCTGAGCTCCCCATGCTGACCACGCCGCGGTGCTTTTCTCCATCCTACATTGCCACTCACTGCCTATCCTAATTCAGACCCTCCGATTCACACCACCCCGTGATGTTTTTCTCACTCCTACTAGTGAATGTAATGTAACACACACCCATACAATGCGCACCACCCCGTGATGTTTTTCTCACTCCTACTAGTGAATGTAATGTAACACACACCCATACAATGCGCTCCACCCCGCGATGTTTTTCAGAAACCTATCCTACATTGCACCTGCATGTTCCCTGACCTCCCCATGCTGACCACCCCGCGGTGCTTTTCTCCATCCTACATTGCCACTCACTGCCTATCCTAATCCAGACCCTCCGATTCACACCACCCCGTGATGTTTTTCTCACTCCTACTAGTGAATGTAATGTAACACACACCCATACAATGCGCACCACCCAGTGATGTTTTTCTCACTCCTACTAGTGAATGGTATGTAACACACACCCATACAATGCGCAGCACCCCGCGATGTTTTTCAGAAACCTATCCTACATTGCCACTGCATGTTCCCTGACCTCCCCATGCTGACCACCCCGCGGTGCTTTTCTGCATCCTACATTGCCACTCACTGCCTATCCTAATTGAGACCCTCCGATTCACACCACCCCGTGATGTTTTTCTCACTCCTACTAGTGAATGTAATGTAACACACACCCATACAATGCGCACCACCCCGTGATGTTTTTCTCACTCCTACTAGTGAATGTAATGTAACACACACCCATACAATGCGCACCACCCCGCGATGTTTTTCTGAAACCTACCTACATTGCCACTGCATGTTCCATGACCTCCCCATGCTGACCACCCTGCGGTGCTTTTCTCCATCCTACATTGCCACTCACTGCCTATCCTAATTCAGACCCTCCGATTCACACCACCCCGTGATGTTTTTCTCACTCCTAATAGTGAATGTAATGTAACACACACCCATACAATGCGCACCACCCCGTGATGTTTTTCTCACTCCTACTAGTGAATGTAATGTAACACACATCCATACAATGCGCACCACCCCGCGATGTTTTTCAGAAACCTATCCTACATTGCCAAAGCATGTCCCTGACCTCCCCATGCTGACCACCCCGCGGTGCTTTTCTCCATCCTACATTGCCACTCACTGCCTATCCTAATTCAGACCCTCCGATTCACACCACCCCGTGATGTTTTTCTCACTCCTACTAGTGAATGTAATGTAACACACACCCATACAATGCGCACCACCCCGTGATGTTTTTCTCACTCCTACTAGTGAATGTAATGTAACACACACCCATACAATGCGCACCACCCCGTGATGTTTTTCTCACTCCTGCTAGTGAATGTAATGTAACACACACCCATACAATGCGCACCACCCCATGATGTTTTACTCACTCCTACTAGTGAATGTAATGTAACACACACCCATACAATGCGCACCACCCCGTGATGTTTTTCTCACTCCTACTAGTGAATGTAATGTAACACATACCCATACAATGCGCACCACCCCGTGATGTTTTTCTCACTCCTACTAGTGAATGTAATGTAACACACACCCGTACAATGCGCACCACCCCGTGATGTTTTTCTCACTCCTACTAGTGAATGTAATATAAAACACACCCATACAATGCGCTCCACCCCGCAATGTTTTTCAGAAACCTATCCTACATTGCCACTGCATGTTCCCTGACCTCCCCATGCTGACCACCCTGCGGTGCTTTTCTCCATCCTACATTTCCACTCACTGCCTATCCTAATTCAGACCCTCCGATTCACACCACCCCGTGATGTTTTTCTCACTCCTACTAGTGAATGTAATGTAACACACACCCATACAATGCGCACCACCCCGTGATGTTTTTCTCACTCCTACTAGTGAATGTAATGTAACACACACCCATACAATGCGCACCACCCCGCGATGTTTTTCAGAAACCTATCCTACATTGCCACTGCATGTTCCCTGACCTCCCCATGCTGACCACCCCGCGGTGCTTTTCTCCATCCTACATTGCCACTCACTGCCTATCCTAATTCAGACCCTCCGATTCACACCACCCCGTGATGTTTTTCTCACTCCTACTAGTGAATGTAATGTAACACACACCCATACAATGCGCACCACCCAGTGAAGTTTTTCTCACTCCTACTAGTGAATGGTATGTAACACACACCCATACAATGCGCACCACCCCGCGATGTTTTTCAGAAACCTATCCTACATTGCCACTGCATGTTCCCTGACCTCCCCATGCTGACCACCCCGCGGTGCTTTTCTGCATCCTACATTGCCACTCACTGCCTATCCTAATTGAGACCCTCCGATTCACACCACCCCGTGATGTTTTTCTCACTCCTACTAGTGAATGTAATGTAACACACACCCATACAATGCGCACCACCCCGTGATGTTTTTCTCACTCCTACTAGTGAATGTAATGTAACACACACCCATACAATGCGCACCACCCCGCGATGTTTTTCTGAAACCTACCTACATTGCCACTGCATGTTCCATGACCTCCCCATGCTGACCACCCCGCGGTGCTTTTCTCCATCCTACATTGCCACTCACTGCCTATCCTAATTCAGACCCTCCGATTCACACCACCCCGTGATGTTTTTCTCACTCCTAATAGTGAATGTAATGTAACACACACCCATACAATGCGCACCACCCCGTGATGTTTTTCTCACTCCTACTAGTGAATGTAATGTTAACACACATCCATACAATGCGCACCACCCCGCGATGTTTTTCAGAAACCTATCCTACATTGCCACTGCATGTTCCCTGACCTCCCCATGCTGACCACCCCGCAGTGCTTTTCTCCATCCTACATTGCCACTCACTGCCTATCCTAATTCAGACCCTCCGATTCACACCACCCTGTGATGTTTTTCTCACTCCTACTAGTGAATGTAATGTAACACACACCCATACAATGCGCACCACCCCGTGATGTTTTTCTCACTCCTACTAGTGAATGTAACACACACCCATACAATGCGCACCACCCCGCGATGTTTTTCAGAAACCTATCCTACATTGCCACTGCATGGTCGCTTAGCTCCCCATGCTGACCACCCCGCGGTGCTTTTCTCCATCCTACATTGCCACTCACTGCCTATCCTAATTCAGACCCTCCGATTCACACCACCCCGTGATGTTTTTTCTCACTCCTACTAGTGAATGTAATGTAACACACACCCATACAATGCGCACCACCCCATGATGTTTTTCTTACTCCTACTAGTGAATGTAATGTAACACACACCCATACAATGCGCACCACCCCGCGATGTTTTTTCAGAAACCTATCCTACATTGCCACTGCATGTTCCCTGACCTCCACATGCTGACCACCCCATGGTGCTTTTCTCCATCCTACATTGCCACTCACTGCCTAACCTAATTGAGACCCTCCGATTCACACCACCCCGTGATCTTTTTCTCACTCCTACTAGTGAATGTAATGTAACACACACCATACAATGCGCACCACCCCGTGATGTTTTTCTCACTCCTACTAGTGAATGTAATGTAACACACACCCATACAATGCGCACCACCCCGCGATGTTTTTTCAGAAACCTATCCCTACATTGCCACTGCATGTTCCCTGACCTCCCCATGCTGACCACCCCGCGGTGCTTTTCTCCATGCTACATTGCCACTCACTGCCTATCCTAATTCAGACCCTCCGATTCACACCACCCCGTGATGTTTTTCTCACTCCTACTAGTGAATGTAATGTACACACACCCATACAATGCTTACCACCCCGTGATGTTTTTCTCACTCCTACTAGTGAATGTAATGTAAACACACACCCATACAATGCGCACCACACCGTGATGTTTTTCTCACTCCTACTAGTGAATGTAATGTAACACACACCCATACAATGCGCACCACCCCGCGATGTTTTTCAGAAACCTATCCTACATTGCCACTGCATGGTCGCTGAGCTCCCCATGCTGACCACGCCGCGGTGCTTTTCTCCATCCTACATTGCCACTCACTGCCTATCCTAATTCAGACCCTCCGATTCACATGACCCCGTGATGTTTTTTCTCACTCCTACTAGTGAATGTAATGTAACACACACCCATACAATGCGCACCACCCCGTGATGTTTTTCTCACTCCTACTAGTGAATGTAATGTAACACACACCCATACAATGCGCACCACCCCACGATGTTTTTCAGAAACCTATCGTACATTGCCACTGAATGTTCCATGACCTCCCCATGCTGACCACCCCGCGGTGCTTTTCTCCATCCTACATTGCCACTCACTGCGTATCCTAATTCAGACCCTCCGACTCACAGCACCCCGTGATGTTTTTCTCACTCCTACTAGTGAATGCAATGTAACACACACCCATACAATGCACACCACCCCGTGATGTTTTTCTCACTCCTACTAATGAATGTAATGTAACACACACCCATACAATGCGCACCACCCCGCGATGTTTTTCAGAAACCTATCCTACATTGCCACTGCATGTTCCCTGACCTCCCCATGCTGACCACCCCGCGGTGCTTTTCTCCATCCTACATTGCCACTCACTGCCTATCCTAATTCAGACCCTCCGATTCACACCACCCCGTGAGGTTTTTCTCACTCCTATTAGTGAATGTAATGTAACACACACCCATACAATGCGCACCACCCCATGATGTTTTTCTCACTCCTACTAGTGAATGTAATGTAACACACACCCATACAATGCGCACCACCCCGCGATGTTTTTCAGAAACCTATCCTACATTGCCACTGCATGTTCCCTGACCTCCCCATGCTGACCACCCCGCGGTGCTTTTCTCCATCCTACATTGCCACTCACTGCCTATCCTAATTCAGACCCTCCGATTCACACCACCCCGTGATGTTTTTCTCACTCCTACTAGTGAATGTAATGTAACACACACCCATACAATGCGTACCACCCCGTGATGTTTTTCTCACTCCTACTAGTGAATGTAATGTAACACACACCCATACAATGCGCACCACACCGTGATGTTTTTCTCACTCCTACTAGTGAATGTAATGTAACACACACCCATACAATGCGCACCACCCCGCGATGTTTTTCAGAAACCTATCCTACATTGCCACTGCATGGTCGCTGAAGCTCCCCATGCTGACCACGCCGCGGTCTCCATCCTACATTGCCACTCACTGCCTATCCTAATTCAGACCCTCCGATTCACATGACCCCGTGATGTTTTTCTCACTCCTACTAGTGAATGTAATGTAACACACACCCATACAATGCGCACCACCCCGTGATGTTTTTCTCACTCCTACTAGTGAATGTAATGTAACACACACCCATACAATGCGCTCCACCCCGCGATGTTTTTCAGAAACCTATCCTACATTGCACCTGCATGTTCCCTGACCTCCCCATGCTGACCACCCCGCGGTGCTTTTCTCCATCCTACATTGCCACTCACTGCCTATCCTAATCCAGACCCTCCGATTCACACCACCCCGTGATGTTTTTCTCACTCCTACTAGTGAATGTAATGTAACACACACCCATACAATGCGCACCACCCAGTGATGTTTTTCTCACTCCTACTAGTGAATGGTATGTAACACACACCCATACAATGCGCAGCACCCCGCGATGTTTTTCAGAAACCTATCCTACATTGCCACTGCATGTTCCCTGACCTCCCCATGCTGACCACCCCGCGGTGCTTTTCTGCATCCTACATTGCCACTCACTGCCTATCCTAATTGAGACCCTCCGATTCACACCACCCCGTGATGTTTTTCTCACTCCTACTAGTGAATGTAATGTAACACACACCCATACAATGCGCACCACCCCGTGATGTTTTTCTCACTCCTACTAGTGAATGTAATGTAACACACACCCATACAATGCGCACCACCCCGCGATGTTTTTCTGAAACCTACCTACATTGCCACTGCATGTTCCATGACCTCCCCATGCTGACCACCCTGCGGTGCTTTTCTCCATCCTACATTGCCACTCACTGCCTATCCTAATTCAGACCCTCCGATTCACACCACCCCGTGATGTTTTTCTCACTCCTAATAGTGAATGTAATGTAACACACACCCATACAATGCGCACCACCCCGTGATGTTTTTCTCACTCCTACTAGTGAATGTAATGTAACACACATCCATACAATGCGCACCACCCCGCGATGTTTTTCAGAAACCTATCCTACATTGCCAAAGCATGTCCCTGACCTCCCCATGCTGACCACCCCGCGGTGCTTTTCTCCATCCTACATTGCCACTCACTGCCTATCCTAATTCAGACCCTCCGATTCACACCACCCCGTGATGTTTTTCTCACTCCTACTAGTGAATGTAATGTAACACACACCCATACAATGCGCACCACCCCGTGATGTTTTTCTCACTCCTACTAGTGAATGTAATGTAACACACACCCATACAATGCGCACCACCCCGTGATGTTTTTCTCACTCCTGCTAGTGAATGTAATGTAACACACACCCATACAATGCGCACCACCCCATGATGTTTTACTCACTCCTACTAGTGAATGTAATGTAACACACACCCATACAATGCGCACCACCCCGTGATGTTTTTCTCACTCCTACTAGTGAATGTAATGTAACACATACCCATACAATGCGCACCACCCCGTGATGTTTTTCTCACTCCTACTAGTGAATGTAATGTAACACACACCCATACAATGCGCACCACCCCGTGATGTTTTTCTCACTCCTACTAGTGAATGTAATATAAAACACACCCATACAATGCGCTCCACCCCGCAATGTTTTTCAGAAACCTATCCTACATTGCCACTGCATGTTCCCTGACCTCCCCATGCTGACCACCCTGCGGTGCTTTTCTCCATCCTACATTTCCACTCACTGCCTATCCTAATTCAGACCCTCCGATTCACACCACCCCGTGATGTTTTTCTCACTCCTACTAGTGAATGTAATGTAACACACACCCATACAATGCGCACCACCCCGTGATGTTTTTCTCACTCCTACTAGTGAATGTAATGTAACACACACCCATACAATGCGCACCACCCCGCGATGTTTTTCAGAAACCTATCCTACATTGCCACTGCATGTTCCCTGACCTCCCCATGCTGACCACCCCGCGGTGCTTTTCTCCATCCTACATTGCCACTCACTGCCTATCCTAATTCAGACCCTCCGATTCACACCACCCCGTGATGTTTTTCTCACTCCTACTAGTGAATGTAATGTAACACACACCCATACAATGCGCACCACCCAGTGATGTTTTTCTCACTCCTACTAGTGAATGGTATGTAACACACACCCATACAATGCGCACCACCCCGCGATGTTTTTCAGAAACCTATCCTACATTGCCACTGCATGTTCCCTGACCTCCCCATGCTGACCACCCCGCGGTGCTTTTCTGCATCCTACATTGCCACTCACTGCCTATCCTAATTGAGACCCTCCGATTCACACCACCCCGTGATGTTTTTCTCACTCCTACTAGTGAATGTAATGTAACACACACCCATACAATGCGCACCACCCCGTGATGTTTTTCTCACTCCTACTAGTGAATGTAATGTAACACACACCCATACAATGCGCACCACCCCGCGATGTTTTTCTGAAACCTACCTACATTGCCACTGCATGTTCCATGACCTCCCCATGCTGACCACCCCGCGGTGCTTTTCTCCATCCTACATTGCCACTCACTGCCTATCCTAATTCAGACCCTCCGATTCACACCACCCCGTGATGTTTTTCTCACTCCTAATAGTGAATGTAATGTAACACACACCCATACAATGCGCACCACCCCGTGATGTTTTTCTCACTCCTACTAGTGAATGTAATGTAACACACATCCATACAATGCGCACCACCCCGCGATGTTTTTCAGAAACCTATCCTACATTGCCACTGCATGTTCCCTGACCTCCCCATGCTGACCACCCCGCAGTGCTTTTCTCCATCCTACATTGCCACTCACTGCCTATCCTAATTCAGACCCTCCGATTCACACCACCCTGTGATGTTTTTCTCACTCCTACTAGTGAATGTAATGTAACACACACCCATACAATGCGCACCACCCCGTGATGTTTTTCTCACTCCTACTAGTGAATGTAACACACACCCATACAATGCGCACCACCCCGCGATGTTTTTCAGAAACCTATCCTACATTGCCACTGCATGGTCGCTTAGCTCCCCATGCTGACCACCCCGCGGTGCTTTTCTCCATCCTACATTGCCACTCACTGCCTATCCTAATTCAGACCCTCCGATTCACACCACCCCGTGATGTTTTTCTCACTCCTACTAGTGAATGTAATGTAACACACACCCATACAATGCGCACCACCCCATGATGTTTTTCTTACTCCTACTAGTGAATGTAATGTAACACACACCCATACAATGCGCACCACCCCGCGATGTTTTTCAGAAACCTATCCTACATTGCCACTGCATGTTCCCTGACCTCCACATGCTGACCACCCCATGGTGCTTTTCTCCATCCTACATTGCCACTCACTGCCTATCCTAATTGAGACCCTCCGATTCACACCACCCCGTGATCTTTTTCTCACTCCTACTAGTGAATGTAATGTAACACACACCCATACAATGCGCACCACCCCGTGATGTTTTTCTCACTCCTACTAGTGAATGTAATGTAACACACACCCATACAATGCGCACCACCCCGCGATGTTTTTCAGAAACCTATCCTACATTGCCACTGCATGTTCCCTGACCTCCCCATGCTGACCACCCCGCGGTGCTTTTCTCCATGCTACATTGCCACTCACTGCCTATCCTAATTCAGACCCTCCGATTCACAACACCCCGTGATGTTTTTCTCACTCCTACTAGTGAATGTAATGTAACACACACCCATACAATGCGCACCACCCAGTGATGTTTTTCTCACTCCTACTAGTGAATGTAATGTAACACACACCCATACAATGCGCACCACCCCGCGATGTTTTTCAGAAACCTACCTACATTGCCACTGCATGTTCCCTGACCTCCCCATGCTGACCACCCCGCAGTGCTTTTCTCCATCCTACATTGCCACTCACTGCCTATCCTAATTCAGACCCTCCGATTCACACCACCCTGTGATGTTTTTCTCACTCCTACTAGTGAATGTAATGTAACACACACCCATACAATGCACACCACCCCGTGATGTTTTTCTCACTCCTACTAATGAATGTAATGTAACACACACCCATACAATGCGCACCACCCCGCGATGTTTTTCAGAAACCTATCCTACATTGCCACTGCATGTTCCCTGACCTCCCCATGCTGACCACCCCGCGGTGCTTTTCTCCATCCTACATTGCCACTCACTGCCTATCCTAATTCAGACCCTCCGATTCACACCACCCCGTGAGGTTTTTCTCACTCCTATTAGTGAATGTAATGTAACACACACCCATACAATGCGCACCACCCCATGATGTTTTTCTCACTCCTACTAGTGAATGTAATGTAACACACACCCATACAATGCGCACCACCCCGCGATGTTTTTCAGAAACCTATCCTACATTGCCACTGCATGTTCCCTGACCTCCCCATGCTGACCACCCCGCGGTGCTTTTCTCCATCCTACATTGCCACTCACTGCCTATCCTAATTCAGACCCTCCGATTCACACCACCCCGTGATGTTTTTCTCACTCCTACTAGTGAATGTAATGTAACACACACCCATACAATGCGTACCACCCCGTGATGTTTTTCTCACTCCTACTAGTGAATGTAATGTAACACACACCCATACAATGCGCACCACACCGTGATGTTTTTCTCACTCCTACTAGTGAATGTAATGTAACACACACCCATACAATGCGCACCACCCCGCGATGTTTTTCAGAAACCTATCCTACATTGCCACTGCATGGTCGCTGAGCTCCCCATGCTGACCACGCCGCGGTGCTTTTCTCCATCCTACATTGCCACTCACTGCCTATCCTAATTCAGACCCTCCGATTCACATGACCCCGTGATGTTTTTCTCACTCCTACTAGTGAATGTAATGTAACACACACCCATACAATGCGCACCACCCCGTGATGTTTTTCTCACTCCTACTAGTGAATGTAATGTAACACACACCCATACAATGCGCTCCACCCCGCGATGTTTTTCAGAAACCTATCCTACATTGCACCTGCATGTTCCCTGACCTCCCCATGCTGACCACCCCGCGGTGCTTTTCTCCATCCTACATTGCCACTCACTGCCTATCCTAATCCAGACCCTCCGATTCACACCACCCCGTGATGTTTTTCTCACTCCTACTAGTGAATGTAATGTAACACACACCCATACAATGCGCACCACCCAGTGATGTTTTTCTCACTCCTACTAGTGAATGGTATGTAACACACACCCATACAATGCGCAGCACCCCGCGATGTTTTTCAGAAACCTATCCTACATTGCCACTGCATGTTCCCTGACCTCCCCATGCTGACCACCCCGCGGTGCTTTTCTGCATCCTACATTGCCACTCACTGCCTATCCTAATTGAGACCCTCCGATTCACACCACCCCGTGATGTTTTTCTCACTCCTACTAGTGAATGTAATGTAACACACACCCATACAATGCGCACCACCCCGTGATGTTTTTCTCACTCCTACTAGTGAATGTAATGTAACACACACCCATACAATGCGCACCACCCCGCGATGTTTTTCTGAAACCTACCTACATTGCCACTGCATGTTCCATGACCTCCCCATGCTGACCACCCTGCGGTGCTTTTCTCCATCCTACATTGCCACTCACTGCCTATCCTAATTCAGACCCTCCGATTCACACCACCCCGTGATGTTTTTCTCACTCCTAATAGTGAATGTAATGTAACACACACCCATACAATGCGCACCACCCCGTGATGTTTTTCTCACTCCTACTAGTGAATGTAATGTAACACACATCCATACAATGCGCACCACCCCGCGATGTTTTTCAGAAACCTATCCTACATTGCCAAAGCATGTCCCTGACCTCCCCATGCTGACCACCCCGCGGTGCTTTTCTCCATCCTACATTGCCACTCACTGCCTATCCTAATTCAGACCCTCCGATTCACACCACCCCGTGATGTTTTTCTCACTCCTACTAGTGAATGTAATGTAACACACACCCATACAATGCGCACCACCCCGTGATGTTTTTCTCACTCCTACTAGTGAATGTAATGTAACACACACCCATACAATGCGCACCACCCCGTGATGTTTTTCTCACTCCTGCTAGTGAATGTAATGTAACACACACCCATACAATGCGCACCACCCCATGATGTTTTACTCACTCCTACTAGTGAATGTAATGTAACACACACCCATACAATGCGCACCACCCCGTGATGTTTTTCTCACTCCTACTAGTGAATGTAATGTAACACATACCCATACAATGCGCACCACCCCGTGATGTTTTTCTCACTCCTACTAGTGAATGTAATGTAACACACACCCATACAATGCGCACCACCCCGTGATGTTTTTCTCACTCCTACTAGTGAATGTAATATAAAACACACCCATACAATGCGCTCCACCCCGCAATGTTTTTCAGAAACCTATCCTACATTGCCACTGCATGTTCCCTGACCTCCCCATGCTGACCACCCTGCGGTGCTTTTCTCCATCCTACATTTCCACTCACTGCCTATCCTAATTCAGACCCTCCGATTCACACCACCCCGTGATGTTTTTCTCACTCCTACTAGTGAATGTAATGTAACACACACCCATACAATGCGCACCACCCCGTGATGTTTTTCTCACTCCTACTAGTGAATGTAATGTAACACACACCCATACAATGCGCACCACCCCGCGATGTTTTTCAGAAACCTATCCTACATTGCCACTGCATGTTCCCTGACCTCCCCATGCTGACCACCCCGCGGTGCTTTTCTCCATCCTACATTGCCACTCACTGCCTATCCTAATTCAGACCCTCCGATTCACACCACCCCGTGATGTTTTTCTCACTCCTACTAGTGAATGTAATGTAACACACACCCATACAATGCGCACCACCCAGTGATGTTTTTCTCACTCCTACTAGTGAATGGTATGTAACACACACCCATACAATGCGCACCACCCCGCGATGTTTTTCAGAAACCTATCCTACATTGCCACTGCATGTTCCCTGACCTCCCCATGCTGACCACCCCGCGGTGCTTTTCTGCATCCTACATTGCCACTCACTGCCTATCCTAATTGAGACCCTCCGATTCACACCACCCCGTGATGTTTTTCTCACTCCTACTAGTGAATGTAATGTAACACACACCCATACAATGCGCACCACCCCGTGATGTTTTTCTCACTCCTACTAGTGAATGTAATGTAACACACACCCATACAATGCGCACCACCCCGCGATGTTTTTCTGAAACCTACCTACATTGCCACTGCATGTTCCATGACCTCCCCATGCTGACCACCCCGCGGTGCTTTTCTCCATCCTACATTGCCACTCACTGCCTATCCTAATTCAGACCCTCCGATTCACACCACCCCGTGATGTTTTTCTCACTCCTAATAGTGAATGTAATGTAACACACACCCATACAATGCGCACCACCCCGTGATGTTTTTCTCACTCCTACTAGTGAATGTAATGTAACACACATCCATACAATGCGCACCACCCCGCGATGTTTTTCAGAAACCTATCCTACATTGCCACTGCATGTTCCCTGACCTCCCCATGCTGACCACCCCGCAGTGCTTTTCTCCATCCTACATTGCCACTCACTGCCTATCCTAATTCAGACCCTCCGATTCACACCACCCTGTGATGTTTTTCTCACTCCTACTAGTGAATGTAATGTAACACACACCCATACAATGCGCACCACCCCGTGATGTTTTTCTCACTCCTACTAGTGAATGTAACACACACCCATACAATGCGCACCACCCCGCGATGTTTTTCAGAAACCTATCCTACATTGCCACTGCATGGTCGCTTAGCTCCCCATGCTGACCACCCCGCGGTGCTTTTCTCCATCCTACATTGCCACTCACTGCCTATCCTAATTCAGACCCTCCGATTCACACCACCCCGTGATGTTTTTCTCACTCCTACTAGTGAATGTAATGTAACACACACCCATACAATGCGCACCACCCCATGATGTTTTTCTTACTCCTACTAGTGAATGTAATGTAACACACACCCATACAATGCGCACCACCCCGCGATGTTTTTCAGAAACCTATCCTACATTGCCACTGCATGTTCCCTGACCTCCACATGCTGACCACCCCATGGTGCTTTTCTCCATCCTACATTGCCACTCACTGCCTATCCTAATTGAGACCCTCCGATTCACACCACCCCGTGATCTTTTTCTCACTCCTACTAGTGAATGTAATGTAACACACACCCATACAATGCGCACCACCCCGTGATGTTTTTCTCACTCCTACTAGTGAATGTAATGTAACACACACCCATACAATGCGCACCACCCCGCGATGTTTTTCAGAAACCTATCCTACATTGCCACTGCATGTTCCCTGACCTCCCCATGCTGACCACCCCGCGGTGCTTTTCTCCATGCTACATTGCCACTCACTGCCTATCCTAATTCAGACCCTCCGATTCACAACACCCCGTGATGTTTTTCTCACTCCTACTAGTGAATGTAATGTAACACACACCCATACAATGCGCACCACCCAGTGATGTTTTTCTCACTCCTACTAGTGAATGTAATGTAACACACACCCATACAATGCGCACCACCCCGCGATGTTTTTCAGAAACCTACCTACATTGCCACTGCATGTTCCCTGACCTCCCCATGCTGACCATCCCGCGGTGCTTTTCTCCATCCTACATTGCCACTCACTGCCTATCCTAATTCAGACCCTCCGATTCACACCACCCCGTGATGTTTTTCTCACTCCTACTAGTGAATGCAATGTAACACACACCCATACAATGCGCACCACCCCGTGATGTTTTTCTCACTCCTACTAGTGAATGTAATGTACCACATACCCATACAATGCGCACCACCCCGTGATGTTTTTCTCACTCCTACTAGTGAACGTAATGTAACACACACCCATACAATGCGCACCACCCCGCGATGTTTTTCAGAAACCTACCCTACATTGCCACTGCATGTTCGCTGACCTCCCCATGCTGACCACCCCGCAGTGCTTTTCTCCATCCTACATTGCCACTCACTGCCTATCCTAATTCAGACACTCCGATTCACATCACCCCGTGATGTTGTTCTCACTCCTACTAGTGAATGTAATGTAACACACACCCATACAATGCGCCCCAACCCGTGATGTTTTTCTCACTCCTACTAGTGAATGTAATGTAACACACACCCATACAATGCGCACCACCCCACGATGTTTTTCAGAAACCTATCGTACATTGCCACTGAATGTTCCATGACCTCCCCATGCTGACCACCCCGCGGTGCTTTTCTCCATCCTACATTGCCACTCACTGCGTATCCTAATTCAGACCCTCCGACTCACACCACCCCGTGATGTTTTTCTCACTCCTACTAGTGAATGCAATGTAACACACACCCATACAATGCACACCACCCCGTGATGTTTTTCTCACTCCTACTAATGAATGTAATGTAACACACACCCATACAATGCGCACCAGCCCGCGATGTTTTTCAGAAACCTATCCTACATTGCCACTGCATGTTCCCTGACCTCCCCATGCTGACCACCCCGCGGTGCTTTTCTCCATCCTACATTGCCACTCACTGCCTATCCTAATTCAGACCCTCCGATTCACACCACCCCGTGATGTTTTTCTCACTCCTATTAGTGAATGTAATGTAACACACACCCATACAATGCGCACCACCCCATGATGTTTTTCTCACTCCTACTAGTGAATGTAATGTAACACACACCCATACAATGCGCACCAGCCCGCGATGTTTTTCAGAAACCTATCCTATATTGCCACTGCATAGTCGCTGAGCTCCCCATGCTGACCACGCCGAGGTGCTTTTCTCCATCCTACATTGCCACTCACTGCCTATCCTAATTCAGACCCTCCGATTCACACCACCCCGTGATGTTTTTCTCACTCCTACTAGTGAATGTAATGTAACACACACCCATACAATGCGTACCACCCCGTGATGTTTTTCTCACTCCTACTAGTGAATGTAATGTAACACACACCCATACAATGCGCACCACACCGTGATGTTTTTCTCACTCCTACTAGTGAATGTAATGTAACACACACCCATACAATGCGCACCACCCCGCGATGTTTTTCAGAAACCTATCCTACATTGCCACTGCATGGTCGCTGAGCTCCCCATGCTGACCACGCCGCGGTGCTTTTCTCCATCCTACATTGCCACTCACTGCCTATCCTAATTCAGACACTCCGATTCACACCACCCCGTGATGTTTTTCTCACTCCTACTAGTGAATGTAATGTAACACACACCCATACAATGCGCACCACCCCGTGATGTTTTTCTCACTCCTACTAGTGAATGTAATGTAACACACACCCATACAATGCGCTCCACCCCGCGATGTTTTTCAGAAACCTATCCTACATTGCACCTGCATGTTCCCTGACCTCCCCATGCTGACCACCCCGCGGTGCTTTTCTCCATCCTACATTTCCACTCACTGCCTATCCTAATTCAGACCCTCCGATTCACACCACCCCGTGATGTTTTTCTCACTCCTACTAGTGAATGTAATGTAACACACACCCATACAATGCGCACCACCCCGTGATGTTTTTCTCACTCCTACTAGTGAATGTAATGTAACACACACCCATACAATGCGCACCACCCCGTGACGTTTTTCTCACTCCTACTAGTGAACGTAATGTAACACACACCCATACAATGCGCACCACCCCGCGATGTTTTTCAGAAACCTATCCTACATTGCCACTGCATGTTCCCTGACCTCCCCATGCTGACAACCCTGCGGTGCTTTTCTCCATCCTACATTGCCACTCACTGCCTATCCTAATTCAGACCCTCCGATTCACACCACCCCGTGATGTTTTTCTCACTCCTACTAGTGAATGTAATGTAACACACACCCATACAATGCGCACCACCCCGTGATGTTTTTCTCACTCCTACTAGTGAATGTAATGTAACACACACCCATACAATGCGCACCACCCCACGATGTTTTTCAGTAACCTATCCTACATTGCCACTGCATGTTCCCTGACCTCCCCATGCTGACCACCCCGCGGTGCTTTTCTCCATCCTACATTGCCACTCACTGCCTATCCTAATTCAGACCCTCCGATTCACACCACCCCGTGATGTTTTTCTCACTCCTACTCGTGAATGTAATGTAACACACACCCATACAATGCGCACCACCCCGTGATGTTTTTCTCACTCCTACTAGTGAATGTAATGTAACACACACCCATACAATGCGCACCACCCCGCGATGTTTTTCAAAAACCTACCTACATTGCCACTGCATGTTCCATGACCTCCCCATGCTGACCACCCCGCGGTGCTTTTCTCCATCCTACATTGCCACTCACTGCCTATCCTAATTCAGACCCTCCGATTCACACCACCCCGTGATGTTTTTCTCACTCCTACTAGTGAATGTAATGTAACACACACCCATACAATGCGCACCACCCCGTGATGTTTTTCTCACTCCTACTAGTGAATGTAATGTAACACACATCCATACAATGCGCACCACCCCGCGATGTTTTTCAGAAACCTATCCTACATTGCCACTGCATGTTCCCTGACCTCCCCACGCTGACCACCCCGCGGTGCTTTTCTCCATCCTACATTGCCACTCACTGCCTATCCTAATTCAGACCCTCCGATTCACACCACCCCGTGATGTTTTTCTCACTCCTACTAGTGAATGCAATGTAACACACACCCATACAATGCGCACCACCCCGTGATGTTTTTCTCACTCCTACTAGTGAATGTAATGTACCACATACCCATACAATGCGCACCACCCCGTGATGTTTTTCTCACTCCTACTAGTGAACGTAATGTAACACACACCCATACAATGCGCACCACCCCGCGATGTTTTTCAGAAACCTACCCTACATTGCCACTGCATGTTCGCTGACCTCCCCATGCTGACCACCCCGCAGTGCTTTTCTCCATCCTACATTGCCACTCACTGCCTATCCTAATTCAGACACTCCGATTCACATCACCCCGTGATGTTGTTCTCACTCCTACTAGTGAATGTAATGTAACACACACCCATACAATGCGCCCCAACCCGTGATGTTTTTCTCACTCCTACTAGTGAATGTAATGTAACACACACCCATACAATGCGCACCACCCCACGATGTTTTTCAGAAACCTATCGTACATTGCCACTGAATGTTCCCTGACCTCCCCATGCTGACCACCCCGCGGTGCTTTTCTCCATCCTACATTGCCACTCACTGCGTATCCTAATTCAGACCCTCCGACTCATACCACCCCGTGATGTTTTTCTCACTCCTACTAGTGAATGTAATGTAACACACACCCATACAATGCGCACCACCCCGTGACGTTTTTCTCACTCCTACTAGTGAACGTAATGTAACACACACCCATACAATGCGCACCACCCCGCGATGTTTTTCAGAAACCTATCCTACATTGCCACTGCATGTTCCCTGACCTCCCCATGCTGACCACCCTGCGGTGCTTTTCTCCATCCTACATTGCCACTCACTGCCTATCCTAATTCAGACCCTCCGATTCACACCACCCCGTGATGTTTTTCTCACTCCTACTAGTGAATGTAATGTAACACACACCCATACAATGCGCACCACCCCGTGATGTTTTTCTCACTCCTACTAGTGAATGTAATGTAACACACACCCATACAATGCGCACCACCCCACGATGTTTTTCAGTAACCTATCCTACATTGCCACTGCATGTTCCCTGACCTCCCCATGCTGACCACCCCGCGGTGCTTTTCTCCATCCTACATTGCCACTCACTGCCTATCCTAATTCAGACCCTCCGATTCACACCACCCCGTGATGTTTTTCTCACTCCTACTCGTGAATGTAATGTAACACACACCCATACAATGCGCACCACCCCGTGATGTTTTTCTCACTCCTACTAGTGAATGTAATGTAACACACACCCATACAATGCGCACCACCCCGCGATGTTTTTCAAAAACCTACCTACATTGCCACTGCATGTTCCATGACCTCCCCATGCTGACCACCCCGCGGTGCTTTTCTCCATCCTACATTGCCACTCACTGCCTATCCTAATTCAGACCCTCCGATTCACACCACCCCGTGATGTTTTTCTCACTCCTACTAGTGAATGTAATGTAACACACACCCATACAATGCGCACCACCCCGTGATGTTTTTCTCACTCCTACTAGTGAATGTAATGTAACACACATCCATACAATGCGCACCACCCCGCGATGTTTTTCAGAAACCTATCCTACATTGCCACTGCATGTTCCCTGACCTCCCCACGCTGACCACCCCGCGGTGCTTTTCTCCATCCTACATTGCCACTCACTGCCTATCCTAATTCAGACCCTCCGATTCACACCACCCCGTGATGTTTTTCTCACTCCTACTAGTGAATGCAATGTAACACACACCCATACAATGCGCACCACCCCGTGATGTTTTTCTCACTCCTACTAGTGAATGTAATGTACCACATACCCATACAATGCGCACCACCCCGTGATGTTTTTCTCACTCCTACTAGTGAACGTAATGTAACACACACCCATACAATGCGCACCACCCCGCGATGTTTTTCAGAAACCTACCCTACATTGCCACTGCATGTTCGCTGACCTCCCCATGCTGACCACCCCGCAGTGCTTTTCTCCATCCTACATTGCCACTCACTGCCTATCCTAATTCAGACACTCCGATTCACATCACCCCGTGATGTTGTTCTCACTCCTACTAGTGAATGTAATGTAACACACACCCATACAATGCGCCCCAACCCGTGATGTTTTTCTCACTCCTACTAGTGAATGTAATGTAACACACACCCATACAATGCGCACCACCCCACGATGTTTTTCAGAAACCTATCGTACATTGCCACTGAATGTTCCCTGACCTCCCCATGCTGACCACCCCGCGGTGCTTTTCTCCATCCTACATTGCCACTCACTGCGTATCCTAATTCAGACCCTCCGACTCATACCACCCCGTGATGTTTTTCTCACTCCTACTAGTGAATGTAATGTAACACACACCCATACAATGCGCACCACCCCGTGATGTTTTTCTCACTCCTACTAGTGAATGTAATGTAACACACACCCATACAATGCGCACCACCCCGCGATGTTTTTCAGAAACCTATCCTACATTGCCACTGCATGGTCGCTGTGCTCCCCATGCTGACCACGCCGCTGTGCTTTTGTCCATCCTACATTGCCACTCACTGCCTATCCTAATTCAGACCCTCCGATTCACATGACCCCGTGATGTTTTTCTCACTCCTACTAGTGAATGTAATGTAACACACACCCATACAATGCGCACCACCCCGTGATGTTTTTCTAACACCTACTAGTGAATGTAATGTAACACACACCCATACAATGCGCACCACCCCGTGATGTTTTTCTCACTCCTACTAGTGAATGTAATGTAACACAAACCCATACAATGCGCACCACCCCGCTATGTTTTTCAGAAACCTATCCTACATTGCCACTGCATGGTCGCTGAGCTCCCCATGCTGACCACGCCGCGGTGCTTTTCTCCATCCTACATTGCCACTCACTGCCTATCCTAATTCAGACCCTCCGATTCACACCACCCCGTGATGTTTTTATCACTCCTACTAGTGAATGTAATGTAACACACACCCATACAATGAGCACCACCCCGTGATGTTTTTCTCACTCCTACTAGTGAATGTAATGTAACACACACCCATACAATGCGCACCAGCCCGCGATGTTTTTCAGAAACCTATCCTATATTGCCACTGCATAGTCGCTGAGCTCCCCATGCTGACCACGCCGAGGTGCTTTTCTCCATCCTACATTGCCACTCACTGCCTATCCTAATTCAGACCTTCCGATTCACACCACCCCGTGATGTTTTTCTCACTCCTACTAGTGAATGTAATGTAACACACACCCATACAATGCGCACCACTCCGCGATGTTTTTCAGAAACCTATCCTACATTGCCACTGCATGTTCCCTGACCTCCCCATGCTGACCTCCCCGCGGTGCTTTTCTCCATCCTACATTGCCACTCACTGCCTATCCTAATTCAGACCCTCCGATTCACACCACCCCGTGATGTTTTTCTCACTCCTACTAGTGAATGTAATGTAACACACACCCATACAATGCGCACCACCCCATGATGTTTTTCTCACTCCTACTAGTGAATGTAATGTAACACACACCCATACAATGCGCACCACCCCGTGATGTTTTTCTCACTCCTACTAGTGAATGTAATGTAACACATACCCATACAATGCGCACCACCCCGTGATGTTTTTCTCACTCCTACTAGTGAATGTAATGTAACACACACCCATACAATGCGCACCACCCCGTGATGTTTTTCTCACTCCTACTAGTGAATGTAATATAAAACACACCCATACAATGCGCTCCACCCCGCAATGTTTTTCAGAAACCTATCCTACATTGCCACTGCATGTTCCCTGACCTCCCCATGCTGACCACCCTGCGGTGCTTTTCTCCATCCTACATTTCCACTCACTGCCTATCCTAATTCAGACCCTCCGATTCACACCACCCCGTGATGTTTTTCTCACTCCTACTAGTGAATGTAATGTAACACACACCCATACAATGCGCACCACCCCGTGATGTTTTTCTCACTCCTACTAGTGAATGTAATGTAACACACACCCATACAATGCGCACCACCCCGCGATGTTTTTCAGAAACCTATCCTACATTTCCACTGCATGTTCCCTGACCTCCCCATGCTGACCACCCCGCGGTGCTTTTCTCCATCCTACATTGCCACTCACTGCCTATCCTAATTCAGACCCTCCGATTCACACCACCCCGTGATGTTTTTCTCACTCCTACTAGTGAATGTAATGTAACACACACCCATACAATGCGCACCACCCAGTGATGTTTTTCTCACTCCTACTAGTGAATGGTATGTAACAAACACCCATACAATGCGCACCACCCCGCGATGTTTTTCAGAAACCTATCCTACATTGCCACTGCATGTTCCCTGACCTCCCCATGCTGACCACCCCGCGGTGCTATTCTGCATCCTACATTGCCACTCACTGCCTATCCTAATTGATACCCTCCGATTCACACCACCCCGTGATGTTTTTCTCACTCCTACTAGTGAATGTAATGTAACACACACCCATACAATGCGCACCACCCCGTGATGTTTTTCTCACTCCTACTAGTGAATGTAATGTAACACACACCCATACAATGCGCACCACCCCGCGATGTTTTTCTGAAACCTACCTACATTGCCACTGCATGTTCCATGACCTCCCCATGCTGACCAACCCGTGGTGCTTTTCTCCATCCTACATTGCCACTCACTGCCTATCCTAATTCAGACCCTCCGATTCACACCACCCCGTGATGTTTTTCTCACTCCTAATAGTGAATGTAATGTAACACACACCCATACAATGCGCACCACCCCGTGATGTTTTTCTCACTCCTACTAGTGAATGTAATGTAACACACATCCATACAATGCGCACCACCCCGCGATGTTTTTCAGAAACCTATCCTACATTGCCACTGCATGTTCCCTGACCTCCCCATGCTGACCACCCCGCAGTGCTTTTCTCCATCCTACATTGCCACTCACTGCCTATCCTAATTCAGACCCTCCGATTCACACCACCCTGTGATGTTTTTCTCACTCCTACTAGTGAATGTAATGTAACACACACCCATACAATGCGCACCACCCCGTGATGTTTTTCTCACTCCTACTAGTGAATGTAACACACACCCATACAATGCGCACCACCCCGCGATGTTTTTCAGAAACCTATCCTACATTGCCACTGCATGGTCGCTTAGCTCCCCATGCTGACCACCCCGCGGTGCTTTTCTCCATCCTACATTGCCACTCACTGCCTATGCTAATTCAGACCCTCCGATTCACACCACCCCGTGATGTTTTTCTCACTCCTACTAGTGAATGTAATGTAACACACACCCATACAATGCGCACCACCCCATGATGTTTTTCTCACTCCTACTAGTGAATGTAATGTAACACACACCCATACAATGCGCACCACCCCGCGATGTTTTTCAGAAACCTATCCTACATTGCCACTGCATGTTCCCTGACCTCCCCATGCTGACCACCCCATGGTGCTTTTCTCCATCCTACATTGCCACTCACTGCCTATCCTAATTGAGACCCTCCGATTCACACCACCCCGTGATCTTTTTCTCACTCCTACTAGTGAATGTAATGTAACACACACCCATACAATGCGCACCACCCCGTGATGTTTTTCTCACTCCTACTAGTGAATGTAATGTAACACACACCCATACAATGCGCACCACCCCGCGATGTTTTTCAGAAACCTATCCTACATTGCCACTGCATGTTCCCTGACCTCCCCATGCTGACCACCCCGCGGTGCTTTTCTCCATGCTACATTGCCACTCACTGCCTATCCTAATTCAGACCCTCCGATTCACAACACCCCGTGATGTTTTTCTCACTCCTACTAGTGAATGTAATGTAACACACACCCATACAATGCGCACCACCCAGTAATGTTTTTCTCACTCCTACTAGTGAATGTAATGTAACACACACCCATACAATGCGCACCACCCCGCGATGTTTTTCAGAAACCTACCTACATTGCCACTGCATGTTCCCTGACCTCCCCATGCTGACCATCCCGCGGTGCTTTTCTCCATCCTACATTGCAACTCACTGCCTATCCTAATTCAGACCCTCCGATTCACACCACCCCGTGATGTTTTTCTCACTCCTACTAGTGAATGCAATGTAACACACACCCATACAATGCGCACCACCCCGTGATGTTTTTCTCACTCCTACTAGTGAATGTAATGTACCACATACCCATACAATGCGCACCACCCCGTGATGTTTTTCTCACTCCTACTAGTGAACGTAATGTAACACACACCCATACAATGCGCACCACCCCGCGATGTTTTTCAGAAACCTACCCTACATTGCCACTGCATGTTCGCTGACCTCCCCATGCTGACCACCCCGCAGTGCTTTTCTCCATCCTACATTGCCACTCACTGCCTATCCTAATTCAGACACTCCGATTCACATCACCCCGTGATGTTGTTCTCACTCCTACTAGGGAATGTAATGTAACACACACCCATACAATGCGCCCCAACCCGTGATGTTTTTCTCACTCCTACTAGTGAATGTAATGTAACACACACCCATACAATGCGCACCACCCCACGATGTTTTTCAGAAACCTATCGTACATTGCCACTGAATGTTCCCTGACCTCCCCATGCTGACCACCCCGCGGTGCTTTTCTCCATCCTACATTGCCACTTACTGCGTATCCTAATTCAGACCCTCCGACTCACACCACCCCGTGATGTTTTTCTCACTCCTACTAGTGAATGCAATGTAACACACACCCATACAATGCACACCACCCCGTGATGTTTTTCTCACTCCTACTAATGAATGTAATGTAACACACACCCATACAATGCGCACCACCCCGCGATGTTTTTCAGAAACCTATCCTACATTGCCACTGCATGTTCCCTGACCTCCCCATGCTGACCACCCCGCGGTGCTTTTCTCCATCCTACATTGCCACTCACTGCCTATCCTAATTCAGACCCTCCGATTCACACCACCCCGTGATGTTTTTCTCACTCCTATTAGTGAATGTAATGTAACACACACCCATACAATGCGCACCACCCCATGATGTTTTTCTCACTCCTACTAGTGAATGTAATGTAACACACACCCATACAATGCGCACCAGCCCGCGATGTTTTTCAGAAACCTATCCTATATTGCCACTGCATAGTCGCTGAGCTCCCCATGCTGACCACGCCGAGGTGCTTTTCTCCATCCTACATTGCCACTCACCGCCTATCCTAATTCAGACCCTCCGATTCACACCACCCCGTGATGTTTTTCTCACTCCTACTAGTGAATGTAATGTAACACACACCCATACAATGCGTACCACCCCGTGATGTTTTTCTCACTCCTACTAGTGAATGTAATGTAACACACACCCATACAATGCGCACCACACCGTGATGTTTTTCTCACTCCTACTAGTGAATGTAATGTAACACACACCCATACAATGCGCACCACCCCGCGATGTTTTTCAGAAACCTATCCTACATTGCCACTGCATGGTCGCTGAGCTCCCCATGCTGACCACGCCGCGGTGCTTTTCTCCATCCTACATTGCCACTCACTGCCTATCCTAATTCAGACCCTCCGATTCACACCACCCCGTGATGTTTTTCTCACTCCTACTAGTGAATGTAATGTAACACACACCCATACAATGCGCACCACCCCGTGATGTTTTTCTCACTCCTACTAGTGAATGTAATGTAACACACACCCATACAATGCGCTCCACCCCGCAATGTTTTTCAGAAACCTATCCTACATTGCACCTGCATGTTCCCTGACCTCCCCATGCTGACCACCCCGCGGTGCTTTTCTGCATCCTACATTTCCACTCACTGCCTATCCTAATTCAGACCCTCCGATTCACACCACCCCGTGATGTTTTTCTCACTCCTACTAGTGAATGTAATGTAACACACACCCATACAATGCGCACCACCCCGTGATGTTTTTCTCACTCCTACTAGTGAATGTAATGTAACACACACCCATACAATGCGCACCACCCCGCGATGTTTTTCAGAAACCTATCCTACATTGCCACTGCATGTTCCCTGACCTCCCCATGCTGACCACCCTGCGGTGCTTTTCTCCATCCTACATTGCCACTCACTGCCTATCCTAATTCAGACCCTCCGATTCACACCACCCCGTGATGTTTTTCTCACTCCTACTAGTGAATGTAATGTAACACACACCCATACAATGCGCACCACCCCGTGATGTTTTTCTCACTCCTACTAGTGAATGTAATGTAACACACACCCATACAATGCGCACCACCCCACGATGTTTTTCAGTAACCTATCCTACATTGCCACTGCATGTTCCCTGACCTCCCCATGCTGACCACCCCGCGGTGCTTTTCTCCATCCTACATTGCCACTCACTGCCTATCCTAATTCAGACCCTCCGATTCACACCACCCCGTGATGTTTTTCTCACTCCTACTCGTGAATGTAATGTAACACACACCCATACAATGTGCACCACCCCGTGATGTTTTTCTCACTCCTACTAGTGAATGTAATGTAACACACACCCATACAATGCGCACCACCCCGCGATGTTTTTCAAAAACCTACCTACATTGCCACTGCATGTTCCATGACCTCCCCATGCTGACCACCCCGCGGTGCTTTTCTCCATCCTACATTGCCACTCACTGCCTATCCTAATTCAGACCCTCCGATTCACACCACCCCGTGATGTTTTTCTCACTCCTACTAGTGAATGTAATGTAACACACACCCATACAATGCGCACCACCCCGTGATGTTTTTCTCACTCCTACTAGTGAATGTAATGTAACACACATCCATACAATGCGCACCACCCCGCGATGTTTTTCAGAAACCTATCGTACATTGCCACTGTATGTTCCCTGACCTCCCCATGCTGACCACCCCGCGGTGCTTTTCTCCATCCTACATTGCCACTCACTGCCTATCCTAATTCAGACCCTCCGATTCACACCACCCCGTGATGTTTTTCTCACTCCTACTAGTGAATGCAATGTAACACACACCCATACAATGCGCACCACCCCGTGATGTTTTTCTCACTCCTACTAGTGAATGTAATGTACCACATACCCATACAATGCGCACCACCCCGTGATGTTTTTCTCACTCCTACTAGTGAACCTAATGTAACACACACCCATACAATGCGCACCACCCCGCGATGTTTTTCAGAAACCTACCCTACATTGCCACTGCATGTTCGCTGACCTCCCCATGCTGACCACCCCGCAGTGCTTTTCTCCATCCTACATTGCCACTCACTGCCTATCCTAATTCAGACACTCCGATTCACATCACCCCGTGATGTTGTTCTCACTCCTACTAGTGAATGTAATGTAACACACACCCGTACAATGCGCCCCAACCCGTGATGTTTTTCTCACTCCTACTAGTGAATGTAATGTAACACACACCCATACAATGCGCACCACCCCACGATGTTTTTCAGAAACCTATCGCACATTGCCACTGAATGTTCCCTGACCTCCACATGCTGACCACCCCTCGGTGCTTTTCTCCATCCTACATTGCCACTCACTGCGTATCCTAATTCAGACCCTCCGACTCACACCACCCCGTGATGTTTTTCTCACTCCTACTAGTGAATGCAATGTAACACACACCCATACAATGCACACAACCCCGTGATGTTTTTCTCACTCCTACTAATGAATGTAATGTAACACACACCCATACAATGCGCACCACCCCGCGATGTTTTTCAGAAACCTATCCTACATTGCCACTGCATGTTCCCTGACCTCCCCATGCTGACCACCCCGCGGTGCTTTTCTCCATCCTACATTGCCACTCACTGCCTATCCTAATTCAGACCCTCCGATTCACACCACCCCGTGATGTTTTTCTCACTCCTATTAGTGAATGTAATGTAACACAAACCCATACAATGCGCACCACCCCATGATGTTTTTCTCACTCCTACTAGTGAATGTAATGTAACACACACCCATACAATGCGCACCAGCCCGCGATGTTTTTCAGAAACCTATCCTATATTGCCACTGCATAGTCGCTGAGCTCCCCATGCTGACCACGCCGAGGTGCTTTTCTCCATCCTACATTGCCACTCACTGCCTATCCTAATTCAGACCCTCCGATTCACACCACCCCGTGATGTTTTTCTCACTCCTACTAGTGAATGTAATGTAACACACACCCATACAATGCGTACCACCCCGTGATGTTTTTCTCACTCCTACTAGTGAATGTAATGTAACACACACCCATACAATGCGCACCACCCCGTGATGTTTTTCTCACTCCTACTAGTGAATGTAATGTAACACACACCCATACAATGCGCACCACCCCGTGATGTTTTTCTCACTCCTACTAGTGAATGTAATGTAACACACACCCATACAATGCGCACCACCCCGCGATGTTTTTCAGAAACCTATCCTACATTGCCACTGCATGGTCGCTGTGCTCCCCATGCTGACCAGGCCGCTGTGCTTTTGTCCATCCTACATTGCCACTCACTGCCTATCCTAATTCAGACCCTCCGATTCACATGACCCCGTGATGTTTTTCTCACTCCTACTAGTGAATGTAATGTAACACACACCCATACAATGCGCACCACCCCGTGATGTTTTTCTCACTCCTACTAGTGAATGTAATGTAACACACACCCATACAATGCGCTCCACCCCGCGATGTTTTTCAGAAACCTATCCTACATTGCCACTGCATGTTCCCTGACCTCCCCATGCTGACCACCCCGCGGTGCTTTTCTCCATCCTACATTGCCACTCACTGCCTATCCTAATTCAGACCCTCCGATTCACACCACCCCGTGATGTTTTTCTCACTCCTACTAGTGAATGTAATGTAACACACACCCATACAATGCGCACCACCCCGTGATGTTTTTCTAACACCTACTAGTGAATGTAATGTAACACACACCCATACAATGCGCACCACCCCGTGATGTTTTTCTCACTCCTACTAGTGAATGTAATGTAACACAAACCCATACAATGCGCACCACCCCGCTATGTTTTTCAGAAACCTATCCTACATTGCCACTGCATGGTCGCTGAGCTCCCCATGCTGACCACGCCGCGGTGCTTTTCTCCATCCTACATTGCCACTCACTGCCTATCCTAATTCAGACCCTCCGATTCACACCACCCCGTGATGTTTTTATCACTCCTACTAGTGAATGTAATGTAACACACACCCATACAATGAGCACCACCCCGTGATGTTTTTCTCACTCCTACTAGTGAATGTAATGTAACACACACCCATACAATGCGCACCAGCCCGCGATGTTTTTCAGAAACCTATCCTATATTGCCACTGCATAGTCGCTGAGCTCCCCATGCTGACCACGCCGAGGTGCTTTTCTCCATCCTACATTGCCACTCACTGCCTATCCTAATTCAGACCTTCCGATTCACACCACCCCGTGATGTTTTTCTCACTCCTACTAGTGAATGTAATGTAACACACACCCATACAATGCGCACCACCCCGCGATGTTTTTCAGAAACCTACCTACATTGCCACTGCATGTTCCCTGACCTCCCCATGCTGACCATCCCGCGGTGCTTTTCTCCATCCTACATTGCCACTCACTGCCTATCCTAATTCAGACCCTCCGATTCACACCACCCCGTGATGTTTTTCTCACTCCTACTAGTGAATGCAATGTAACACACACCCATACAATGCGCACCACCCCGTGATGTTTTTCTCACTCCTACTAGTGAATGTAATGTACCACATACCCATACAATGCGCACCACCCCGTGATGTTTTTCTCACTCCTACTAGTGAACGTAATGTAACACACACCCATACAATGCGCACCACCCCGCGATGTTTTTCAGAAACCTACCCTACATTGCCACTGCATGTTCGCTGACCTCCCCATGCTGACCACCCCGCAGTGCTTTTCTCCATCCTACATTGCCACTCACTGCCTATCCTAATTCAGACACTCCGATTCACATCACCCCGTGATGTTGTTCTCACTCCTACTAGGGAATGTAATGTAACACACACCCATACAATGCGCCCCAACCCGTGATGTTTTTCTCACTCCTACTAGTGAATGTAATGTAACACACACCCATACAATGCGCACCACCCCACGATGTTTTTCAGAAACCTATCGTACATTGCCACTGAATGTTCCCTGACCTCCCCATGCTGACCACCCCGCGGTGCTTTTCTCCATCCTACATTGCCACTTACTGCGTATCCTAATTCAGACCCTCCGACTCACACCACCCCGTGATGTTTTTCTCACTCCTACTAGTGAATGCAATGTAACACACACCCATACAATGCACACCACCCCGTGATGTTTTTCTCACTCCTACTAATGAATGTAATGTAACACACACCCATACAATGCGCACCACCCCGCGATGTTTTTCAGAAACCTATCCTACATTGCCACTGCATGTTCCCTGACCTCCCCATGCTGACCACCCCGCGGTGCTTTTCTCCATCCTACATTGCCACTCACTGCCTATCCTAATTCAGACCCTCCGATTCACACCACCCCGTGATGTTTTTCTCACTCCTATTAGTGAATGTAATGTAACACACACCCATACAATGCGCACCACCCCATGATGTTTTTCTCACTCCTACTAGTGAATGTAATGTAACACACACCCATACAATGCGCACCAGCCCGCGATGTTTTTCAGAAACCTATCCTATATTGCCACTGCATAGTCGCTGAGCTCCCCATGCTGACCTCCCCGAGGTGCTTTTCTCCATCCTACATTGCCACTCACCGCCTATCCTAATTCAGACCCTCCGATTCACACCACCCCGTGATGTTTTTCTCACTCCTACTAGTGAATGTAATGTAACACACACCCATACAATGCGTACCACCCCGTGATGTTTTTCTCACTCCTACTAGTGAATGTAATGTAACACACACCCATACAATGCGCACCACACCGTGATGTTTTTCTCACTCCTACTAGTGAATGTAATGTAACACACACCCATACAATGCGCACCACCCCGCGATGTTTTTCAGAAACCTATCCTACATTGCCACTGCATGGTCGCTGAGCTCCCCATGCTGACCACGCCGCGGTGCTTTTCTCCATCCTACATTGCCACTCACTGCCTATCCTAATTCAGACCCTCCGATTCACACCACCCCGTGATGTTTTTCTCACTCCTACTAGTGAATGTAATGTAACACACACCCATACAATGCGCACCACCCCGTGATGTTTTTCTCACTCCTACTAGTGAATGTAATGTAACACACACCCATACAATGCGCTCCACCCCGCAATGTTTTTCAGAAACCTATCCTACATTGCACCTGCATGTTCCCTGACCTCCCCATGCTGACCACCCCGCGGTGCTTTTCTGCATCCTACATTTCCACTCACTGCCTATCCTAATTCAGACCCTCCGATTCACACCACCCCGTGAAGTTTTTCTCACTCCTACTAGTGAATGTAATGTAACACACACCCATACAATGCGCACCACCCCGTGATGTTTTTCTCACTCCTACTAGTGAATGTAATGTAACACACACCCATACAATGCGCACCACCCCGCGATGTTTTTCAGAAACCTATCCTACATTGCCACTGCATGTTCCCTGACCTCCCCATGCTGACCACCCTGCGGTGCTTTTCTCCATCCTACATTGCCACTCACTGCCTATCCTAATTCAGACCCTCCGATTCACACCACCCCGTGATGTTTTTCTCACTCCTACTAGTGAATGTAATGTAACACACACCCATACAATGCGCACCACCCCGTGATGTTTTTCTCACTCCTACTAGTGAATGTAATGTAACACACACCCATACAATGCGCACCACCCCACGATGTTTTTCAGTAACCTATCCTACATTGCCACTGCATGTTCCCTGACCTCCCCATGCTGACCACCCCGCGGTGCTTTTCTCCATCCTACATTGCCACTCACTGCCTATCCTAATTCAGACCCTCCGATTCACACCACCCCGTGATGTTTTTCTCACTCCTACTCGTGAATGTAATGTAACACACACCCATACAATGCGCACCACTTCGTGATGTTTTTCTCACTCCTACTAGTGAATGTAATGTAACACACACCCATACAATGCGCACCACCCCGCGATGTTTTTCAAAAACCTACCTACATTGCCACTGCATGTTCCATGACCTCCCCATGCTGACCACCCCGCGGTGCTTTTCTCCATCCTACATTGCCACTCACTGCCTATCCTAATTCAGACCCTCCGATTCACACCACCCCGTGATGTTTTTCTCACTCCTACTAGTGAATGTAATGTAACACACACCCATACAATGCGCACCACCCCGTGATGTTTTTCTCACTCCTACTAGTGAATGTAATGTAACACACATCCATACAATGCGCACCACCCCGCGATGTTTTTCAGAAACCTATCGTACATTGCCACTGTATGTTCCCTGACCTCCCCATGCTGACCACCCCGCGGTGCTTTTCACCATCCTACATTGCCACTCACTGCCTATCCTAATTCAGACCCTCCGATTCACACCACCCCGTGATGTTTTTCTCACTCCTACTAGTGAATGCAATGTAACACACACCCATACAATGCGCACCACCCCGTGATGTTTTTCTCACTCCTACTAGTGAATGTAATGTACCACATACCCATACAATGCGCACCACCCCGTGATGTTTTTCTCACTCCTACTAGTGAACCTAATGTAACACACACCCATACAATGCGCACCACCCCGCGATGTTTTTCAGAAACCTACCCTACATTGCCACTGCATGTTCGCTGACCTCCCCATGCTGACCACCCCGCAGTGCTTTTCTCCATCCTACATTGCCACTCACTGCCTATCCTAATTCAGACACTCCGATTCACATCACCCCGTGATGTTGTTCTCACTCCTACTAGTGAATGTAATGTAACACACACCCATACAATGCGCCCCAACCCGTGATGTTTTTCTCACTCCTACTAGTGAATGTAATGTAACACACACCCATACAATGCGCACCACCCAACGATGTTTTTCAGAAACCTATCGTACATTGCCACTGAATGTTCCCTGACCTCCACATGCTGACCACCCCGCGGTGCTTTTCTCCATCCTACATTGCCACTCACTGCGTATCCTAATTCAGACCCTCCGACTCACACCACCCCGTGATGTTTTTCTCACTCCTACTAGTGAATGCAATGTAACACACACCCATACAATGCACACAACCCCGTGATGTTTTTCTCACTCCTACTAATGAATGTAATGTAACACACACCCATACAATGCGCACCACCCCGCGATGTTTTTCAGAAACCTATCCTACATTGCCACTGCATGTTCCCTGACCTCCCCATGCTGACCACCCCGCGGTGCTTTTCTCCATCCTACATTGCCACTCACTGCCTATCCTAATTCAGACCCTCCGATTCACACCACCCCGTGATGTTTTTCTCACTCCTATTAGTGAATGTAATGTAACACAAACCCATACAATGCGCACCACCCCATGATGTTTTTCTCACTCCTACTAGTGAATGTAATGTAACACACACCCATACAATGCGCACCAGCCCGCGATGTTTTTCAGAAACCTATCCTATATTGCCACTGCATAGTCGCTGAGCTCCCCATGCTGACCACGCCGAGGTGCTTTTCTCCATCCTACATTGCCACTCACTGCCTATCCTAATTCAGACCCTCCGATTCACACCACCCCGTGATGTTTTTCTCACTCCTACTAGTGAATGTAATGTAACACACACCCATACAATGCGTACCACCCCGTGATGTTTTTCTCACTCCTACTAGTGAATGTAATGTAACACACACCCATACAATGCGCACCACCCCGTGATGTTTTTCTCACTCCTACTAGTGAATGTAATGTAACACACACCCATACAATGCGCACCACCCCGTGATGTTTTTCTCACTCCTACTAGTGAATGTAATGTAACACACACCCATACAATGCGCACCACCCCGCGATGTTTTTCAGAAACCTATCCTACATTGCCACTGCATGGTCGCTGTGCTCCCCATGCTGACCACGCCGCTGTGCTTTTGTCCATCCTACATTGCCACTCACTGCCTATCCTAATTCAGACCCTCCGATTCACATGACCCCGTGATGTTTTTCTCACTCCTACTAGTGAATGTAATGTAACACACACCCATACAATGCGCACCACCCCGTGATGTTTTTCTCACTCCTACTAGTGAATGTAATGTAACACACACCCATACAATGCGCTCCACCCCGCGATGTTTTTCAGAAACCTATCCTACATTGCCACTGCATGTTCCCTGACCTCCCCATGCTGACCACCCCGCGGTGCTTTTCTCCATCCTACATTGCCACTCACTGCCTATCCTAATTCAGACCCTCCGATTCACACCACCCCGTGATGTTTTTCTCACTCCTACTAGTGAATGTAATGTAACACACACCCATACAATGCGCACCACCCCGTGATGTTTTTCTAACACCTACTAGTGAATGTAATGTAACACACACCCATACAATGCGCACCACCCCGTGATGTTTTTCTCACTCCTACTAGTGAATGTAATGTAACACAAACCCATACAATGCGCACCACCCCGCTATGTTTTTCAGAAACCTATCCTACATTGCCACTGCATGGTCGCTGAGCTCCCCATGCTGACCACGCCGCGGTGCTTTTCTCCATCCTACATTGCCACTCACTGCCTATCCTAATTCAGACCCTCCGATTCACACCACCCCGTGATGTTTTTATCACTCCTACTAGTGAATGTAATGTAACACACACCCATACAATGAGCACCACCCCGTGATGTTTTTCTCACTCCTACTAGTGAATGTAATGTAACACACACCCATACAATGCGCACCAGCCCGCGATGTTTTTCAGAAACCTATCCTATATTGCCACTGCATAGTCGCTGAGCTCCCCATGCTGACCACGCCGAGGTGCTTTTCTCCATCCTACATTGCCACTCACTGCCTATCCTAATTCAGACCTTCCGATTCACACCACCCCGTGATGTTTTTCTCACTCCTACTAGTGAATGTAATGTAACACACACCCATACAATGCGCACCACTCCGCGATGTTTTTCAGAAACCTATCCTACATTGCCACTGCATGTTCCCTGACCTCCCCATGCTGACCTCCCCGCGGTGCTTTTCTCCATCCTACATTGCCACTCACTGCCTATCCTAATTCAGACCCTCCGATTCACACCACCCCGTGATGTTTTTCTCACTCCTACTAGTGAATGTAATGTAACACACACCCATACAATGCGCACCACCCCATGATGTTTTTCTCACTCCTACTAGTGAATGTAATGTAACAGACACCCATACAATGCGCACCACCCCGCGATGTTTTTCAGAAACCTACCTACATTGCCACTGCATGTTCCCTGACCTCCCCATGCTGACCACCCCGCGGTGCTTTTCTCCATCCTACATTGCCACTCACTGCCTATCCTAATTCAGACCCTCCGATTCACACCACCCCGTGATGTTTTTCTCACTCCTACTAGTGAATGTAATGTAACACACACCCATACAATGCGCACCACCCCGTGATGTTTTTCTCACTCCTACTAGTGAATGTAATGTAACACACACCCATACAATGCGCACCACCCCGCGATGTTTTTCAGAAACCTATCGTACATTGCCACTGCATGTTCCCTGACCTCCCCATGCTGACCACCCCGCGGTGCTTTTCTCCATCCTGCATTGCCACTCACTGCCTATCCTAATTCAGACCCTCCGATTCACACCACCGCGTGATGTTTTTCTCACTCCTACTAGTGAATGTAATGTAACACACACCCATACAATGCGCACCACCCCGGGATGTTTTTCTCACTCCTACTAGTGAATGTAATGTAACACACACCCATACAATGCGCACCACCCCGCGATGTTTTTCAGAAACCTATCCTACATTGCCACTGCATGTTCCCTGACCTCCCAATGCTGACCACCCCGCGGTGCTTTTCTCCATCCTACATTTCCACTCACTGCCTATCCTAATTCAGACCCTACGATTCACACCAGCCCGTGATGTTTTTCTCACTCCTACTAGTGAATGTAATGTAACACACACCCATACAATGCGCACCACCCCGTGATGTTTTTCTCACTCCTACTAGTGAATGTAATGTAACACACACCCATACAATGCGCACCACCCCGCGATGTTTTTCAGAAACCTATCCTACATTGCCACTGCATGGTCGCTGAGCTCCCCATGCTGACCACCCCGCGGTGCTTTTCTCCATCCTACATTGCCACTCACTGCCTATCCTAATTCAGACCCTCCGATTCACACCACCCCGTGATGCTTTTCTCACTCCTACTAGTGAATGTAATGTAACACACACCCATACAATGCGCACCACCCCGTGATGTTTTTCTCACTCCTACTAGTGAATCTAATGTAACACACACCCATACAATGCGTACCACCCTGCGATGTTTTTCAGAAACCTATCCTACATTGCCACTGCATGTTCCCTGACCTCCCCATGCTGACCACCCCGTGGTGCTTTTCTCCATCCTACATTGCCACTCACTGCCTATCCTAATTGAGATCCCCTGATTCACACCACCCCGTGATGTTTTTCTCACTCCTACTAGTGAATGTAATGTAACACACACCCATACAATGCGCACCACCCCGTGATGTTTTTCTAACACCTACTAGTGAATGTAATGTAACACACACCCATACAATGCGCACCACCCCGTGATGTTTTTCTCACTCCTACTAGTGAATGTAATGTAACACAAACCCATACAATGCGCACCACCCCGCTATGTTTTTCAGAAACCTATCCTACATTGCCACTGCATGGTCGCTGAGCTCCCCATGCTGACCACGCCGCGGTGCTTTTCTCCATCCTACATTGCCACTCACTGCCTATCCTAATTCAGACCCTCCGATTCACACCACCCCGTGATGTTTTTATCACTCCTACTAGTGAATGTAATGTAACACACACCCATACAATGAGCACCACCCCGTGATGTTTTTCTCACTCCTACTAGTGAATGTAATGTAACACACACCCATACAATGCGCACCAGCCCGCGATGTTTTTCAGAAACCTATCCTATATTGCCACTGCATAGTCGCTGAGCTCCCCATGCTGACCACGCCGAGGTGCTTTTCTCCATCCTACATTGCCACTCACTGCCTATCCTAATTCAGACCTTCCGATTCACACCACCCCGTGATGTTTTTCTCACTCCTACTAGTGAATGTAATGTAACACACACCGATACAATGCGCACCACTCCGCGATGTTTTTCAGAAACCTATCCTACATTGCCACTGCATGTTCCCTGACCTCCCCATGCTGACCTCCCCGCGGTGCTTTTCTCCATCCTACATTGCCACTCACTGCCTATCCTAATTCAGACCCTCCGATTCACACCACCCCGTGATGTTTTTCTCACTCCTACTAGTGAATGTAATGTAACACACACCCATACAATGCGCACCACCCCATGATGTTTTTCTCACTCCTACTAGTGAATGTAATGTAACACACACCCATACAATGCGCACCACCCCGCGATGTTTTTCAGAAACCTACCTACATTGCCACTGCATGTTCCCTGACCTCCCCATGCTGACCACCCCGCGGTGCTTTTCTCCATCCTACATTGCCACTCACTGCCTATCCTAATTCAGACCCTCCGATTCACACCACCCCGTGATGTTTTTCTCACTCCTACTAGTGAATGTAATGTAACACACACCCATACAATGCGCACCACCCCGTGATGTTTTTCTCACTCCTACTAGTGAATGTAATGTAACACACATCCATGCAATGCGCACCACCCCGCGATGTTTTTCAGAAACCTATCGTACATTGCCACTGCATGTTCCCTGACCTCCCCATGCTGACCACCCCGCGGTGCTTTTCTCCATCCTACATTGCCACTCACTGCCTATCCTAATTCAGACCCTCCGATTCACACCACCGCGTGATGTTTTTCTCACTCCTACTAGTGAATGTAATGTAACACACACCCATACAATGCGCACCACCCCGGGATGTTTTTCTCACTCCTACTAGTGAATGTAATGTAACACACACCCATACAATGCGCACCACCCCGCGATGTTTTTCAGAAACCTATCCTACATTGCCACTGCATGTTCCCTGACCTCCCAATGCTGACCACCCCGCGGTGCTTTTCTCCATCCTACATTTCCACTCACTGCCTATCCTAATTCAGACCCTACGATTCACACCAGCCCGTGATGTTTTTCTCACTCCTACTAGTGAATGTAATGTAACACACACCCATACAATGCGCACCACCCCGTGATGTTTTTCTCACTCCTACTAGTGAATGTAATGTAACACACACCCATACAATGCGCACCACCCCGCGATGTTTTTCAGAAACCTATCCTACATTGCCACTGCATGGTCGCTGAGCTCCCCATGCTGACCACCCCGCGGTGCTTTTCTCCATCCTACATTGCCACTCACTGCCTATCCTAATTCAGACCCTCCGATTCACACCACCCCGTGATGCTTTTCTCACTCCTACTAGTGAATGTAATGTAACACACACCCATACAATGCGCACCACCCCGTGATGTTTTTCTCACTCCTACTAGTGAATCTAATGTAACACACACCCATACAATGCGTACCACCCTGCGATGTTTTTCAGAAACCTATCCTACATTGCCACTGCATGTTCCCTGACCTCCCCATGCTGACCACCCCGTGGTGCTTTTCTCCATCCTACATTGCCACTCACTGCCTATCCTAATTGAGATCCCCTGATTCACACCACCCCGTGATGTTTTTCTCACTCCTACTAGTGAATGTAATGTAACACACACCCATACAATGCGCACCACCCTGTGATGTTTTTCTCACTCCTACTAGTGAATGTAATGTAACACACACCCATACAATGCGCACCACCCCGCGATGTTTTTCAGAAACCTATCCTACATTGCCACTGCATGTTCCCTGACCTCCCCATGCTGACCACCCCGCGGTGCTTTTCTCCATCCTACATTGCCACTCACTGCCTATCCTAATTCAGACCCTCCGATTCACACCACCCCGTGATGTTTTTCTCACTCCTACTAGTGAATGTAATGTAACACACACCCATACAATGCGCACCAGCCCGCGATGTTTTTCAGAAACCTATCCTATATTGCCACTGCATAGTCGCTGAGCTCCCCATGCTGACCACGCCGAGGTGCTTTTCTCCATCCTACATTGCCACTCACTGCCTATCCTAATTCAGACCCTCCGATTCACACCACCCCGTGATGTTTTTCTCACTCCTACTAGTGAATGTAATGTAACACACACCCATACAATGCGTACCACCCCGTGATGTTTTTCTCACTCCTACTAGTGAATGTAATGTAACACACACCCATACAATGCGCACCACCCCGTGATGTTTTTCTCACTCCTACTAGTGAATGTAATGTAACACACACCCATACAATGCGCACCACCCCGTGATGTTTTTCTCACTCCTACTAGTGAATGTAATGTAACACACACCCATACAATGCGCACCACCCCGCGATGTTTTTCAGAAACCTATCCTACATTGCCACTGCATGGTCGCTGTGCTCCCCATGCTGACCACGCCGCTGTGCTTTTGTCCATCCTACATTGCCACTCACTGCCTATCCTAATTCAGACCCTCCGATTCACATGACCCCGTGATGTTTTTCTCACTCCTACTAGTGAATGTAATGTAACACACACCCATACAATGCGCACCACCCCGTGATGTTTTTCTCACTCCTACTAGTGAATGTAATGTAACACACACCCATACAATGCGCTCCACCCCGCGATGTTTTTCAGAAACCTATCCTACATTGCCACTGCATGTTCCCTGACCTCCCCATGCTGACCACCCCGCGGTGCTTTTCTCCATCCTACATTGCCACTCACTGCCTATCTTAATTCAGACCCTCCGATTCACACCACCCCGTGATGTTTTTCTCACTCCTACTAGTGAATGTAATGTAACACACACCCATACAATGCGCACCACCCCATGATGTTTTTCTAACACCTACTAGTGAATGTAATGTAACACACACCCATACAATGCGCACCACCCCGTGATGTTTTTCTCACTCCTACTAGTGAATGTAATGTAACACAAACCCATACAATGCGCACCACCCCGCTATGTTTTTCAGAAACCTATCCTACATTGCCACTGCATGGTCGCTGAGCTCCCCATGCTGACCACGCCGCGGTGCTTTTCTCCATCCTACATTGCCACTCACTGCCTATCCTAATTCAGACCCTCCGATTCACACCACCCCGTGATGTTTTTATCACTCCTACTAGTGAATGTAATGTAACACACACCCATACAATGACCACCACCCCGTGATGTTTTTCTCACTCCTACTAGTGAATGTAATGTAACACACACCCATACAATGCGCACCAGCCCGCGATGTTTTTCAGAAACCTATCCTATATTGCCACTGCATAGTCGCTGAGCTCCCCATGCTGACCACGCCGAGGTGCTTTTCTCCATCCTACATTGCCACTCACTGCCTATCCTAATTCAGACCTTCCGATTCACACCACCCCGTGATGTTTTTCTCACTCCTACTAGTGAATGTAATGTAACACACACCCATACAATGCGCACCACTCCGCGATGTTTTTCAGAAACCTATCCTACATTGCCACTGCATGTTCCCTGACCTCCCCATGCTGACCTCCCCGCGGTGCTTTTCTCCATCCTACATTGCCACTCACTGCCTATCCTAATTCAGACCCTCCGATTCACACCACCCCGTGATGTTTTTCTCACTCCTACTAGTGAATGTAATGTAACACACACCCATACAATGCGCACCACCCCATGATGTTTTTCTCACTCCTACTAGTGAATGTAATGTAACACACACCCATACAATGCGCACCACCCCGCGATGTTTTTCAGAAACCTACCTACATTGCCACTGCATGTTCCCTGACCTCCCCATCCTGACCACCCCGCGGTGCTTTTCTCCATCCTACATTGCCACTCACTGCCTATCCTAATTCAGACCCTCCGATTCACACCACCCCGTGATGTTTTTCTCACTCCTACTAGTGAATGTAATGTAACACACACCCATACAATGCGCACCACCCCGTGATGTTTTTCTCACTCCTACTAGTGAATGTAATGTAACACACATCCATGCAATGCGCACCACCCCGCGATGTTTTTCAGAAACCTATCGTACATTGCCACTGCATGTTCCCTGACCTCCCCATGCTGACCACCCCGCGGTGCTTTTCTCCATCCTACATTGCCACTCACTGCCTATCCTAATTCAGACCCTCCGATTCACACCACCGCGTGATGTTTTTCTCACTCCTACTAGTGAATGTAATGTAACACACACCCATACAATGCGCACCACCCCGGGATGTTTTTCTCACTCCTACTAGTGAATGTAATGTAACACACACCCATACAATGCGCACCACCCCGCGATGTTTTTCAGAAACCTATCCTACATTGCCACTGCATGTTCCCTGACCTCCCAATGCTGACCACCCCGCGGTGCTTTTCTCCGTCCTACATTTCCACTCACTGCCTATCCTAATTCAGACCCTACGATTCACACCACCCCGTGATGTTTTTCTCACTCCTACTAGTGAATGTAATGTAACACACACCCATACAATGCGCACCACCCCGTGATGTTTTTCTCACTCCTACTAGTGAATGTAATGTAACACACACCCATACAATGCGCACCACCCCGCGATGTTTTTCAGAAACCTATCCTACATTGCCACTGCATGGTCGCTGAGCTCCCCATGCTGACCACCCCGCGGTGCTTTTCTCCATCCTACATTGCCACTCACTGCCTATCCTAATTCAGACCCTCCGATTCACACCACCCCGTGATGTTTTTCTCACTCCTACTAGTGAATGTAATGTAACACACACCCATACAATGCGCACCACCCCGTGATGTTTTTCTCACTCCTACTAGTGAATGTAATGTAACACACACCCATGCAATGCGCACCACCCCGCGATGTTTTTCAGAAACCTATCCTACATTGCCACTGCATCGTCACTGAGCTCCCCATGCTGACCACCCCGCGGTGCTTTTCTGCATCCTACATTGCCACTCACTGCCTATCCTAATTCAGACCCTCCGATTCACACCACCCCGTGATGCTTTTCTCACTCCTACTAGTGAATGTAATGTAACACACACCCATACAATGCGCACCACCCCGTGATGTTTTTCTCACTCCTACTAGTGAATCTAATGTAACACACACCCATACAATGCGTACCACCCTGCGATGTTTTTCAGAAACCTATCCTACATTGCCACTGCATGTTCCCTGACCTCCCCATGCTGACCACCCCGTGGTGCTTTTCTCCATCCTACATTGCCACTCACTGCCTATCCTAATTGAGATCCCCTGATTCACACCACCCCGTGATGTTTTTCTCACTCCTACTAGTGAATGTAATGTAACACACACCCATACAATGCGCACCACCCTGTGATGTTTTTCTCACTCCTACTAGTGAATGTAATGTAACACACACCCATACAATGCGCACCACCCCGCGATGTTTTTCAGAAACCTATCCTACATTGCCACTGCATGTTCCCTGACCTCCCCATGCTGACCACCCCGCGGTGCTTTTCTCCATCCTACATTGCCACTCACTGCCTATCCTAATTCAGACCCTCCGATTCACACCACCCCGTGATGTTTTTCTCACTCCTACTAGTGAATGTAATGTAACACACACCCATACAATGCGCACCACCCCGCGATGTTTTTCAGAAACCTATCCTACATTGCCACTGCATGTTCCCTGACCTCCCCATGCTGACCACCCCGTGGTGCTTTTCTCCATCCTACATTGCCACTCCCTGCCTATCCTAATTGAGACCCTCCGATTCACACCACCCCGTGATGTTTTTCTCACTCCTACTAGTGAATGTAATGTAACACACACCCATACAATGCGCACCACCCTGTGATGTTTTTCTCACTCCTACTAGTGAATGTAATGTAACACACACCCATACAATGCGCACCACCCCGCGATGTTTTTCAGAAACCTATCCTACATTGCCACTGCATGTTCCCTGACCTCCCCTTGCTGACCACCCCGCGGTGCTTTTCTCCATCCTACATTTCCACTCACTGCCTATCCTAATTCAGACCCTCGGATTCACACCACCCCGTGATGTTTTTCTCACTCCTACTAGTGAATGTAATGTAACACACACCCATACAATGCGCACCACCCCGTGATGTTTTTCTCACTCCTACTAGTGAATGTAATGTAACACACACCCATACAATGCGCACCACCCCGCGATGTTTTTCAGAAACCTATCCTACATTGCCACTGCATGTTCCCTGACCTCCGCATGCTGACCACCCCGCGGTGCTTTTCTCCATGCTACATTGCCACTCACTGCCTATCCTAATTCAGACCCTCCGATTCACACCACCCCGTGATGTTTTTCTCACTCCTACTAGTGAATGTAATGTAACACACACCAATACAATGCGCACCACCCCGTGATGTTTTTCTCACTGCTACTAGTGAATGTAATGTAACACACACCCATAAAATGCGCACCACCCCGCGATGTTTTTCAGAAAACTACCTACATTGCCACTGCATGTTCCGTGACCTCCCCATGCTGACCATCCCGCGGTGCTTTTCTCCATCCTACATTGCCACTCACTGCCTATCCTAATTCAGACCCTCCGATTCACACCACCCCGTGATGTTTTTCTCACTCCTACTAGTAAATGTAATGTAACACTCACCCATACAATGCGCACCAACCCGCGATGTTTTTTAGAAACCTATCCTACATTGCCCCTGCATGTTCCCTGACCTCCCCATGCTGACCACACCGCGGTGCTTTTCTCCATCCTACTATGCCACTCACTGCCTATCCTAATTCACACCCTCCGATTTACACCACCCCGTGATGTTTTTCTCACTCCTACTAGTGAATGTAATGTAACACACACCCATACAATGCGCACCACCCCGTGACGTTTTTCTCACTCCTACTAGTGAATGTAATGTAACACACACCCATACAATGCGCGCCACCCCACGATGTTTTTCAGAAACCTATCGTACATTGCCACTGCATGTTCCCTGACCTCCCCAAGCTGACCACCCCGCGGTGCTTTTCTCCATCCTACATTGCCACTCACTGCCTATCCTAATTCAGACCCTCCGATTCACACCACCCCGTGATGTTTTTCTCACTCCTACTAGTGAATGCAATGTAACACACACCCATACAATGCGCACCACCCCGTGATGTTTTTCTCACTCCTACTAGTGAATGTAATGTAACACACACCCATACAATGCGAACCACCCCGGGATGTTTTTCTCACTCCTACTAGTGAATGTAATGTAACACACACCCATACAATGCGCACCACCCCGCGATGTTTTTCAGCAACCTATCCTACATTGCCACTGCATGTTCCCTGACCTCCCCATGCTGACCACCCCGCAGTGCTTTCCTCCATCCTACCTTGCCACTCACTGCGTATCCTAATTCAGACCCTCCGATTCACACCACCCCGTGATGTTTTTCTCACTCCTACTAGTGAATGTAATGTAACACACACCCATACAATGCGCACCACCCCGCGATGTTTTTCAGAAACCTATCCTACATTGCCACTGCATGTTCCCTGACCTCCCCATGCTGACCACCCCTTGGTGCTTTTCTCCATCCTACATTGCCACTCACTGCCTATCCTAATTCAGACCCTCCGATTCACACCACCCCGGGATGTTTTTCTCACTCCTACTAGTGAATGTAATGTAACACACACCCATACAATGCGCACCACCCCGTGATGTTTTTCTCACTCCTACTAGTGAATGTAATGTAACACACACCCATACAATGCGCACCACCCCGCGATGTTTTTCAGAAACCTATCCTACATTGCCACTGCATGTTCCCTGACCTCCCCATGCTGACCACCCCGCGGTGATTTTCTCCATCCTACATTGCCACTCACTGCCTATCCTAATTCAGGCCCTCCGATTCACACCACCCCGTGATGTTTGTCTCACTCCTACTAGTGAATGCAATGTAACACACACCCATACAATGCACACCACCCCGTGATGTTTTTCTCACTCCTACTAGTGAATGTAATGTAACACACACCCATACAATGCGCACCACCCCGCGATGTTTTTCCGAAACCTATCCTACATTGCCACTGCATGTTCCCTGACCTCCCCATGCTGACCACCCTGCGGTGCTTTTCTCCATCCTACATTGCCACTCACTGCCTATCCTAATTCAGACCCTCCGATTCACACCACCCCGTGATATTTTTCTCACTCCTACTAGTGAATGCAATGTAACACACACCCATACAATGCGCAACACCCCGTGATGTTTTTCTCACTCCTACTAGTGAATGTAATGTAACACACACCCATACAATGCGCACCACCCCGCGATGTTTTTCAGAAACCTATCCTACATTGCCACTGCATGTTCCCTGACCTCCCCATGCTGACCACCCCGTGGTGCTTTTCTCCATCCTACATTGCCACTCACTGCCTATCCTAATTGAGACCCTCCGATTCACACCACCCCGTGATGTTTTTCTCACTCCTACTAGTGAATGTAATGTAACACACACCCATACAATGCGCACCACCCCGTGATGTTTTTCTCACTCCTACTAGTGAATGTAATGTAACACACACCCATACAATGCGCACCACCCCGCGATGTTTTTCAGAAACCTATCCTACATTGCAACTGCATGTTCCCTGACCTCCCCATGCTGACCAACCCGCGGTGCTTTTCTCCACCCTACATTGCCACTCACTGCCTATCCTAATTCAGACCATCGGATTCACACCACCCCGTGATGTTTTTCTCACTCCTACTAGTGAATGTAATGTAACACACACCCATACAATGCGCACCACACCGTGATATTTTTCTCACTCCTACTAGTGAATGCAATGTAACACACACCCATGCAATGCACACCACCACGCGATGTTTTTCAGAAACCTATCCTACATTGCCACTGCATGTTCCCTGACCTCCCCATGCTGACCACCCCGCGGTGCTGTTCTCCATCCTACATTTCCACTCACTGCCTATCCTAATTCAGACCCTCCGATTCACACCACCCCGTGATGTTTTTCTCACTCCTACTAGTGAATGTAATGTAACACACACCCATAAAATGCGCACCACCCCGCGATGTTTTTCAGAAACCTATCCTACATTGCCACTGCATGTTCCCTGACCTCCCCATGCTGACCACCCCGTGGTGCTTTTCTCCATCCTACATTGCCACTCACTGCCTATCCTAATTGAGACCCTCCGATTCACACCACCACGTGATGTTTTTCTCACTCCTACTAGTGAATGTAATGTAACACACACCCATACAATGCGCACCACCCTGTGATGTTTTTCTCACTCCTACTAGTGAATGAAATGTAACACACACCCATACAATGCGCACCACCCCGCGATGTTTTTCAGAAACCTATCCTACATTGCCACTGCATGTTCCCTGACCTCCCCATGCTGACCATCCCGCGGTGCTTTTCTCCATCCTACATTTCCACTCACTGCCTATCCTAATTCAGACCCTCGGTTTCACACCACCCCGTGATGATTTTCTCACTCGTACTAGTGAATGTAATGTAACCCACACCCATACAATGCGCACCACCCCGTGATGTTTTTCTCACTCCTACTAGTGAATGTAATGTAACACACACCCATACAATGCGCACCACCCCGCGATGTTTTTCAGAAACCTATCCTACATTGCCACTGCATGTTCCCTGACCTCCCCATGCTGACCACCCCGCGGTGCTTTTCTCCATGCTACATTGCCACTCACTGCCTATCCTAATTCAGACCCTCCGATTCACACCACCCCGTGATGTTTTTCTCACTCCTACTAGTGAATGTAATGTAACACACACCCATACAATGCGCACCACCCCGCGATGTTTTTCAGAAACCTACCTACATTGCCACTGCATGTTCCGTGACCTCCCCATGCTGACCATCCCGCGGTGCTTTTCTCCATCCTACATTGCCACTCACTGCCTATCCTAATTCAGACCCTCCGATTCACACCACCCCGTGATGTTTTTCTCACTCCTACTAGTGAATGTAATGTAACACACACCCATACAATGCGCACCAACCCGCGATGTTTTTCAGAAACCTATCCTACATTGCCACTGCATGTTCCCTGACCTCCCCATGCTGACCACCCCGCGGTGCTTTTCTCCATCCTACATTGCCACTCACTGCCTATCCTAATTCACACCCTCCGATTTACACCACCCCGTGATGTTTTTCTCACTCCTACTAGTGAATGTAATGTAACACACACCCATACAATGCGCACCACCCCGTGACGTTTTTCTCACTCCTACTAGTGAACGTAATGTAACACACACCCATACAACGCGCACCACCCCACGATGTTTTTCAGAAACCTATCGTACATTGCCACTGCATGTTCCCTGACCTCCCCAAGCTGACCACCCCGCGGTGCTTTTCTCCATCCTACATTGCCACTCACTGCCTATCCTAATTCACACCCTCCGAATTAACACCACCCCGTGATGTTTTTCTCACTCCTACTAGTGAATGCAATGTAACACACACCCATACAATGCGCACCACCCCGTGATGTTTTTCTCACTCCTACTAGTGAATGTAATGTAACACACACCCATACAATGCGCACCACCCCGTGATGTTTTTCTCACTCCTACTAGTGAATGTAATGTAACACACACCCATACAATGCGCACCACCCCGCGATGTTTTTCAGAAACCTATCCTACATTGCCACTGCATGTTCCCTGACGTCCCCATGCTGACCACCCCGCGGTGCTTTTCTCCATCCTACATTGCCACTCACTGCCTATGCTAATTCAGACCCTCCGATTCACACCACCCCGTGATGTTTTTCTCACACCTAATAGTGAATGTAATGTAACACACACCCATACAATGCCCACCACCCCGTGATGTTTTTCTCACTCCTACTAGTGAATGTAATGTAACACACACCCATACAATGCGCACCACCCCGCAATGTTTTTCAGAAACCTATCCTACATTGCCACTGCATGTTCCCTGACCTCCCCACGCTGACCACCCCGCGGTGCTTTTCTCCATCCAACATTGCCACTCACTGCCTATCGTAATTCAGACCCTCTGATTCACACCACCGCGTGATGGTTTTCTCACTCCTACTAGTGAATGTAATGTAACACACACCCATACAATGCGCACCACCCCGTGATGTTTTTCTCACTACTACTAGTGAATGTAATGTAAAACACACCCATACAATGCGCACCACCCCGCGATGATTTTCAGAAACCTATCCTACATTGCCACTGCATTTTCCCTGACCTCCCCACGCTGACCACCCCGCGGTGCTTTTCTCCATCCTACATTGCGACTCACTGCCTATCCTAATTCAGACCCTCCGATTCACACCACCCCGTGATGTTTTTCTCACTCCTACTTGTGAATGTAATGTAACACACACCCATACAATGCGCACCACACCGTGATGTTTTTCTCACTCCTACTAGTGAATGTATTGAAACACACACCCATACAATGCGCACCACCCTGCGATGTTTTTCAGAAACCTATCCTACATTTCCACTGCATGTTCCCTGACCTCCCCATGCTGACCACCCCGCGGTGCTTTTCTCCATCCTACATTGCCAATCACTGCCTATCCTAATTCAGACCCTCCGATTCACACCACCCCTGATGTTTTTCTCACTCCTACTAGTGAATGTATTGTAACTGCCTATCCTAATTCAGACCCTCCGATTCACACCACCCCGTGATGTTTTTCTCACTCCTACTAGTGAATGTAATGTAACACACACCCATACAATGCGCACCACCCCGCGATGTTTTTCAGAAACCTATCCTACATTGCCACTGCATGTTCCCTGAACTCCCCATGTTGACCACCCCGCGGTGCTTTTCTCCATCCTACATTGCCACTCACTGCCTATCCTAATTCAGACACTCCGATTCACACAACCCCGTGATGTTTTTCTCACTCCTACTAGTGAATGTAATGTAACACACACCCATACAATGCGCACCACCCCGTGACGTTTTTCTCACTCCTACTAGTGAATGTAATGTAACACACACCCATACAATGCGCACCAGCCCGCGATGTTTTTCAGAAACCTATCCAACATTGCCACTGCATGTTCCCTGACCTCCCCATGCTGACCACCCCGCGGTGGTTTTCTCCATCCTACATTGCCACTCACTGCCTATCCTAATTCAGACCCTCTGATTCACACCACTCCGTGATGTTTTTCTCACTCCTACTAGTGAATGTAATGTAACACACACCCATACAATGCGCACCACCCCGTAATGTTTTTCTCACTCCTAGTAGTGAATGTAATGTAACACACACCCATACAATGCTCACCACCCCGCGATGTTTTTCAGAAACCTATCCTACATTGCCGCTGAATGTTCCCGACCTCCCCATGCTGACCACCCCGCGGTGCTTTTCTCCATCCTACATTGCCACTCACTGCCTATCCTAATTCAGACCCTCCGATTCACACCACCCCGTGATGTTTTTCTCACTCCTACTAGTGAATGTAATGTAACACACACCCATACAATACGCACCACCCCGCGATGTTTTTCAGAAACCTATCCTACAGTGCCACTGCATATTCCCTGACCTCCCCACGCTGACCACCCCCCGGTGCTTTTCTTCATCCTACATTGCCACTCACTGCCTATGCTAATTCAGACCCTCCGATTCACACCACCCCGTGATGTTTTTCTCACACCTACTAGTGAATGTAATGTAACACACACCCATACAATGCCCACCACCCCGTGATGTTTTTCTCACTCGTACTAGTGAATGTAATGTAACACACACCCATACAATGCGCACCACCCCGCGATGTTTTTCAGAAACCTATCCTACATTGCCACTGCATGTTCCCTGACCTCCCCACGCTGACCACCCCGCGGTGCTTTTCTCCATCCAACATTGCCACTCACTGCCTATCGTAATTCAGACCCTCTGATTCACACCACCCCGTGATGTTTTTCTCACTCCTACTAGTGAATGTAATGTAACACACACCCATACAATGCGCACCACCCCGTGATGTTTTTCTCACTCCTACTAGTGAATGTAATGTAACACATACCCATACAATGCGCACCATCCCGCGATGTTTTTCAGAAACCTATCCTACATTGCCACTGCATGTTCCCTGACCTCCCCATGCTGACCACCCCGCGGTGCTTTTCTCCATCCTACATTGCCACTCACGGCCTATCCTAATTCAGACCCTCCGATTCACACCACCCCGTGATGTTTTTCTCACTCCTACTAGTGAATGTAATGTAACACACACCCATACAATGCGCACCACCCCGTGATGTTTTTCTCACTCCTACTAGTGAATGTAATGTAACACACACCCATACAATGCGCACCACCCCGCGATGTTTTTCAGAAACCTATCCTACATTGCCACTGCATGTTCCCTGACATCCCCATGCTGACCACCCCGTGGTGCTTTTCTCCATCCTACATTGCCACTCACTGCCTATCCTAATTCAGACCCTCCTATTCACACCACCCCATGATGTTTTTCTCACTCCTACTAGTGAATGTAATGTAACACACACCCATACAATGCGCACCACCCGGTGATGTTTTTCTCACAACTACTAGTGAATGTAATGTAACTCACACCCATACAATGCGCACCACCCCGCGATGTTTTTCAGAAACCTATGCTACATTGCCACTGCATGTTCCCTGACCTCCCCACGCTGACCACCCCGCGGTGCTTTTCTCCATCCTACATTGCCACTCACTGCCTATCCTAATTCAGACCCTCCGATTCACACCACCCCGTGATGTTTTTCTCAGTCCTACTAGTGAATATAATGTAACACACACCCATACAATGCGCACCACCCCGCGATGTTTTTCAGAAACCTATGCTACATTGCCACTGCATGTTCCCTGACCTCCCCACGCTGACCACCCCGCGGTGCTTTTCTCCATCCTACATTGCCAATCACTGCCTATCCTAATTCAGACCCTCCGATTCACACCACCCCTGATGCTTTTCTCACTCCTACTAGTGAATGTATTGTAACTGCCTATCCTAATTCAGACCCTCCGATTCACACCACCCCGTGATGTTTTTCTCACTCCTACTAGTGAATGTAATGTAACACACACCCATACAATGCGCACCACCCCGCGATGTTTTTCAGAAACCTATCCAACATTGCCACTGCATGTTCCCTGACCTCCCCATGCTGACCACCCCGCGGTGCTTTTCTCCATCCTACATTGCCACTCACTGCCTATCCAAATTCAGACCCTCCGATTCACACAACCCCGTGATGTTTTTCTCACTCCTACTAGTGAATGTCATGTAACACACACCCATACAATGCGCACCACCCCGTGACGTTTTTCTCACTCCTACTAGTGAATGTAATGTAACACACACCCATACAATGCGCACCACCCCGCGATGTTTTTCAGAAACCTATCCTACATTGCCACTGCATGTTCCCTGACCTCCCCATGCTGACCACCCCGCGGTGCTTTTCTCCATCCTACATTGCCACTCACTGCCTATCCTAATTCAGACCCTCCGATTCACACAACCCCGTGATGTTTTTCTCACTCCTACTAATGAATGTAATGTAACACACACCCATACAATGCGCACCACCCAGTGATGTTTTTCTCACTCCTACTAGTGAATGTAATGTAACACACACCCATAAAATGCGCACCACCCCGCGATGTTTTTCAGAAAGCTATCCTATATTGCCACTGCATGTTCACTGACCTCCTCATGCTGACCATCCCGCGGTGCTTTTCTCCATCCTAAATTGCCACTCACTGCCTATCCTAACTCAGACCCTCTGATTCACACCACCCCGTGATGTTTTTCTCACTCCTACTAGTGAATGTAATGTAACACACACCCATACAATGCGCACCACCCCGTAATGTTTTTCTCACTCCTACTAGTGAATGTAATGTAACACACACCCATACAATGCGCACCACCCCGCGATGTTTTTCAGAAACCTATCCTACATTGCCACTGCATGTTCCCGACCTCCCCATGCTGACCACCCCGCGGTGCTTTTCTCCATCCTACATTGCCACTCACTGCCTATCCTAATTCAGACCCTCCGATTCACACCACCCCGTGATGTTTTTCTCACTCCTACTAGTGAATGTAATGTAACACACACCCATACAATGCGCACCACCCCGCGATGTTTTTCAGAAACCTATCCTACAGTGCCACTGCATATTCCCTGACCTCCCCACGCTGACCACCCCCCGGTGCTTTTCTCCATCCTACATTGCCACTCAATGCCTATCCTTATTCAGACCCTCCGATTCACACCACCCCGTGATGTTTTTCTCACTCCTACTAGTGAATGTAATGTAACACACACACATACAATGCGCACCACCCCGTGATGTTTTTCTCAATCCTACTAGTGAATGTAATGTAACACACACCCATACAATGCGCACAACCCCGCGATGTTTTTCAGAAACCTATCCTACATTGCCACTGCATGTTCCCTGACCTCCCCATGCTGACCACCCCGCGGTGCTTTTCTCCATCCTACATTGCCACTCACTGCCTATCCTAATTCAGACCCTCAGATTCACACCACCCCGTGATGTTTTTCTCATTCCTACTAGTGAATGTAATGTAACACATACCCATACAATGCGCACCACCCCGTGATGTTTTTCTCACTCCTACTAGTGAATGTAATGTAACACACACCCATACAATGCGCACCATCCCGCGATGTTTTTCAGAAACCTATCCTACATTGCCACTGCATGTTCCCTGACCTCCCCATGCTGACCACCCCGCGGTGCTTTTCTCCATCCTACATTGCCACTCACGGCCTATCCTAATTCAGACCCTCCGATTCACACCACCCCGTGATGTTTTTCTCACTCCTACTAGTGAATGCAATGTAACACACACCCATACAATGCGCACCACCCCGTGACGTTTTTCTCACTCCTACTAGTTAATGTAATGTAACACACACCCATACAATGCGCACCACCCCGCCATGTTTTTCAGAAACCTATCGTACATTGCCACTGCATGTTCCCTGACCTCCCCAAGCTGACCACCCCGCGGTGCTTTTCTCCATCCTACATTGCCACTCACTGCCTATCCTAATTCAGACCCTCCGATTCACACCACCCCGTGATGTTTTTCTCACTCCTACTAGTGAATGCAATGTAACACACACCCATACAATGCGCACCACCCCGTGATGTTTTTCTCACTCCTACTAGTGAATGTAATGTAACACACACCCATACAATGCGAACCACCCCGGGATGTTTTTCTCACTCCTACTAGTGAATGTAATGTAACATACACCCATACAATGCGCACCACCCCGCGATGTTTTTCAGCAACCTATCCTACATTGCCACTGCATGTTCCCTGACCTCCCCATGCTGACCACCCCGCAGTGCTTTCCTCCATCCTACCTTGCCACTCACTGCGTATCCTAATTCAGACCCTCCGATTCACACCACCCCGTGATGTTTTTCTCACTCCTACTAGTGAATGTAATGTAACACACACCCATACAATGCGCACCACCCCGCGATGTTTTTCAGAAACCTATCCTACATTGCCACTGCATGTTCCCTGACCTCCCCATGCTGACCACCCCTTGGTGCTTTTCTCCATCCTACATTGCCACTCACTGCCTATCCTAATTCAGACCCTCCGATTCACACCACCCCGGGATGTTTTTCTCACTCCTACTAGTGAATGTAATGTAACACACACCCATACAATGCGCACCACCCCGTGATGTTTTTCTCACTCCTACTAGTGAATGTAATGTAACACACACCCATACAATGCGCACCACCCCGCGATGTTTTTCAGAAACCTATCCTACATTGCCACTGCATGTTCCCTGACCTCCCCATGCTGACCACCCCGCGGTGATTTTCTCCATCCTACATTGCCACTCACTGCCTATCCTAATTCAGGCCCTCCGATTCACACCACCCCGTGATGTTTGTCTCACTCCTACTAGTGAATGCAATGTAACACACACCCATACAATGCACACCACCCCGTGATGTTTTTTTCACTCCTACTAGTGAATGTAATGTAACACACACCCATACAATGCGCACCACCCCGCGATGTTTTTCCGAAACCTATCCTACATTGCCACTGCATGTTCCCTGACCTCCCCATGCTGACCACCCCGCGGTGCTTTTCTCCATCCTACATTGCCACTCACTGCCTATCCTAATTCAGACCCTCCGATTCACACCACCCCGTGATATTTTTCTCACTCCTACTAGTGAATGCAATGTAACACACACCCATACAATGCGCAACACCCCGTGATGTTTTTCTCACTCCTACTAGTGAATGTAATGTAACACACACCCATACAATGCGCACCACCCCGCGATGTTTTTCAGAAACCTATCCTACATTGCCACTGCATGTTCCCTGACCTCCCCATGCTGACCACCCCGTGGTGCTTTTCTCCATCCTACATTGCCACTCACTGCCTATCCTAATTGAGACCCTCCGATTCACACCACCCCGTGATGTTTTTCTCACTCCTACTAGTGAATGTAATGTAACACACACCCATACAATGCGCACCACCCCGTGATGTTTTTCTCACTCCTACTAGTGAATGTAATGTAACACACACCCATACAATGCGCACCACCCCGCGATGTTTTTCAGAAACCTATCCTACATTGCAACTGCATGTTCCCTGACCTCCCCATGCTGACCACCCCGCGGTGCTTTTCTCCACCCTACATTGCCACTCACTGCCTATCCTAATTCAGACCATCGGATTCACACCACCCCGTGATGTTTTTCTCACTCCTACTAGTGAATGTAATGTAACACACACCCATACAATGCGCACCACATCGTGATATTTTTCTCACTCCTACTAGTGAATGCAATGTAACACACACCCATGCAATGCGCACCACCACGCGATGTTTTTCAGAAACCTATCCTACATTGCCACTGCATGTTCCCTGACCTCCCCATGCTGACCACCCCGCGGTGCTGTTCTCCATCCTACATTTCCACTCACTGCCTATCCTAATTCAGACCCTCCGATTCACACCACCCCGTGATGTTTTTCTCACTCCTACTAGTGAATGTAATGTAACACACACCCATAAAATGCGCACCACCCCGCGATGTTTTTCAGAAACCTATCCTACATTGCCACTGCATGTTCCCTGACCTCCCCATGCTGACCACCCCGTGGTGCTTTTCTCCATCCTACATTGCCACTCACTGCCTATCCTAATTGAGACCCTCCGATTCACACCACCACGTGATGTTTTTCTCACTCCTACTAGTGAATGTAATGTAACACACACCCATACAATGCGCACCACCCTGTGATGTTTTTCTCACTCCTACTAGTGAATGAAATGTAACACACACCCATACAATGCGCACCACCCCGCGATGTTTTTCAGAAACCTATCCTACATTGCCACTGCATGTTCCCTGACCTCCCCATGCTGACCATCCCGCGGTGCTTTTCTCCATCCTACATTTCCACTCACTGCCTATCCTAATTCAGACCCTCGGTTTCACACCACCCCGTGATGATTTTCTCACTCGTACTAGTGAATGTAATGTAACCCACACCCATACAATGCGCACCACCCCGTGATGTTTTTCTCACTCCTACTAGTGAATGTAATGTAACACACACCCATACAATGCGCACCACCCCGCGATGTTTTTCAGAAACCTATCCTACATTGCTACTGCATGTTCCCTGACCTCCCCATGCTGACCACCCCGCGGTGCTTTTCTCCATGCTACATTGCCACTCACTGCCTATCCTAATTCAGACCCTCCGATTCACACCACCCCGTGATGTTTTTCTCACTCCTACTAGTGAATGTAATGTAACACACACCCATACAATGCGCACCACCCCGCGATGTTTTTCAGAAACCTACCTACATTGCCACTGCATGTTCCGTGACCTCCCCATGCTGACCATCCCGCGGTGCTTTTCTCCATCCTACATTGCCACTCACTGCCTATCCTAATTCAGACCCTCCGATTCACACCACCCCGTGATGTTTTTCTCACTCCTACTAGTGAATGTAATGTAACACACACCCATACAATGCGCACCAACCCGCGATGTTTTTCAGAAACCTATCCTACATTGCCACTGCATGTTCCCTGACCTCCCCATGCTGACCACCCCGCGGTGCTTTTCTCCATCCTACATTGCCACTCACTGCCTATCCTAATTCACACCCTCCGATTTACACCACCCCGTGATGTTTTTCTCACTCCTACTAGTGAATGTAATGTAACACACACCCATACAATGCGCACCACCCCGTGACGTTTTTCTCACTCCTACTAGTGAACGTAATGTAACACACACCCATACAACGCGCACCACCCCACGATGTTTTTCAGAAACCTATCGTACATTGCCACTGCATGTTCCCTGACCTCCCCAAGCTGACCACCCCGCGGTGCTTTTCTCCATCCTACATTGCCACTCACTGCCTATCCTAATTCAGACCCTCCGAATTAACACCACCCCGTGATGTTTTTCTCACTCCTACTAGTGAATGCAATGTAACACACACCCATACAATGCGCACCACCCCGTGATGTTTTTCTCACTCCTACTAGTGAATGTAATGTAACACACACCCATACAATGCGCACCACCCCGTGATGTTTTTCTCACTCCTACTAGTGAATGTAATGTAACACACACCCATACAATGCGCACCACCCCGCGATGTTTTTCAGAAACCTATCCTACATTGCCACTGCATGTTCCCTGACGTCCCCATGCTGACCACCCCGCGGTGCTTTTCTCCATCCTACATTGCCACTCACTGCCTATGCTAATTCAGACCCTCCGATTCACACCACCCCGTGATGTTTTTCTCACACCTAATAGTGAATGTAATGTAACACACACCCATACAATGCCCACCACCCCGTGATGTTTTTCTCACTCCTATTAGTGAATGTAATGTAACACACACCCATACAATGCGCACCACCCCGCGATGTTTTTCAGAAACCTATCCTACATTGCCACTGCATGTTCCCTGACCTCCCCACGCTGACCACCCCGCGGTGCTTTTCTCCATCCAACATTGCCACTCACTGCCTATCGTAATTCAGACCCTCTGATTCACACCACCGCGTGATGGTTTTCTCACTCCTACTAGTGAATGTAATGTAACACACACCCATACAATGCGCACCACCCCGTGATGTTTTTCTCACTACTACTAGTGAATGTAATGTAAAACACACCCATACAATGCGCACCACCCCGCGATGATTTTCAGAAACCTATCCTACATTGCCACTGCATGTTCCCTGACCTCCCCACGCTGACCACCCCGCGGTGCTTTTCTCCATCCTACATTGCAACTCACTGCCTATCCTAATTCAGACCCTCCGATTCACACCACCCCGTGATGTTTTTCTCACTCCTACTTGTGAATGTAATGTAACACACACCCATACAATGCGCACCACACCGTGATGTTTTTCTCACTCCTACTAGTGAATGTATTGAAACACACACCCATACAATGCGCACCACCCTGCGATGTTTTTCAGAAACCTATCCTACATTTCCACTGCATGTTCCCTGACCTCCCCATGCTGACCACCCCGCGGTGCTTTTCTCCATCCTACATTGCCAATCACTGCCTATCCTAATTCAGACCCTCCGATTCACACCACCCCTGATGTTTTTCTCACTCCTACTAGTGAATGTATTGTAACTGCCTATCCTAATTCAGACCCTCCGATTCACACCACCCCGTGATGTTTTTCTCACTCCTACTAGTGAATGTAATGTAACACACACCCATACAATGCGCACCACCCCGCGATGTTTTTCAGAAACCTATCCTACATTGCCACTGCATGTTCCCTGAACTCCCCATGTTGACCACCCCGCGGTGCTTTTCTCCATCCTACATTGCCACTCACTGCCTATCCTAATTCAGACACTCCGATTCACACAACCCCGTGATGTTTTTCTCACTCCTACTAGTGAATGTAATGTAACACACACCCATACAATGCGCACCACCCCGTGACGTTTTTCTCACTCCTACTAGTGAATGTAATGTAACACACACCCATACAATGCGCACCAGCCCGCGATGTTTTTCAGAAACCTATCCAACATTGCCACTGCATGTTCCCTGACCTCCCCATGCTGACCATCCCGCGGTGGTTTTCTCCATCCTACATTGCCACTCACTGCCTATCCTAATCCAGACCCTCTGATTCACACCACCCCGTGATGTTTTTCTCACTCCTACTAGTGAATGTAATGTAACACACACCCATACAATGCGCACCACCCCGTAATGTTTTTCTCACTCCTAGTAGTGAATGTAATGTAACACACACCCATACAATGCTCACCACCCCGCGATGTTTTTCAGAAACCTATCCTACATTGCCACTGAATGTTCCCGACCTCCCCATGCTGACCACCCCGCGGTGCTTTTCTCCATCCTACATTGCCACTCACTGCCTATCCTAATTCAGACCCTCCGATTCACACCACCCCGTGATGTTTTTCTCACTCCTACTAGTGAATGTAATGTAACACACACCCATACAATACGCACCACCCCGCGATGTTTTTCAGAAACCTATCCTACAGTGCCACTGCATATTCCCTGACCTCCCCACGCTGACCACCCCCCGGTGCTTTTCTTCATCCTACATTGCCACTCACTGCCTATGCTAATTCAGACCCTCCGATTCACACCACCCCGTGATGTTTTTCTCACACCTACTAGTGAATGTAATGTAACACACACCCATACAATGCCCACCACCCCGTGATGTTTTTCTCACTCGTACTAGTGAATGTAATGTAACACACACCCATACAATGCGCACCACCCCGCGATGTTTTTCAGAAACCTATCCTACATTGCCACTGCATGTTCCCTGACCTCCCCACGCTGACCACCCCGCGGTGCTTTTCTCCATCCAACATTGCCACTCACTGCCTATCGTAATTCAGACCCTCTGATTCACACCACCCCGTGATGTTTTTCTCACTCCTACTAGTGAATGTAATGTAACACACACCCATACAATGCGCACCACCCCGTGATGTTTTTCTCACTCCTACTAGTGAATGTAATGTAACACACACCCATACAATGCGCACCATCCCGCGATGTTTTTCAGAAACCTATCCTACATTGCCACTGCATGTTCCCTGACCTCCCCATGCTGACCACCCCGCGGTGCTTTTCTCCATCCTACATTGCCACTCACGGCCTATCCTAATTCAGACCCTCCGATTCACACCACCCCGTGATGTTTTTCTCACTCCTACTAGTGAATGTAATGTAACACACACCCATACAATGCGCACCACCCCGTGATGTTTTTCTCACTCCTACTAGTGAATGTAATGTAACACACACCCATACAATGCGCACCACCCCGCGATGTTTTTCAGAAACCTATCCTACATTGCCACTGCATGTTCCCTGACATCCCCATGCTGACCACCCCGTGGTGCTTTTCTCCATCCTACATTGCCACTCACTGCCTATCCTAATTCAGACCCTCCTATTCACACCACCCCGTGATGTTTTTCTCACTCCTACTAGTGAATGTAATGTAACACACACCCATACAATGCGCACCACCCGGTGATGTTTTTCTCACAACTACTAGTGAATGTAATGTAACTCACACCCATACAATGCGCACCACCCCGCGATGTTTTTCAGAAACCTATGCTACATTGCCACTGCATGTTCCCTGACCTCCCCACGCTGACCACCCCGCGGTGCTTTTCTCCATCCTACATTGCCACTCACTGCCTATCCTAATTCAGACCCTCCGATTCACACCACCCCGTGATGTTTTTCTCAGTCCTACTAGTGAATATAATGTAACACACACCCATACAATGCGCACCACCCCGCGATGTTTTTCAGAAACCTATGCTACATTGCCACTGCATGTTCCCTGACCTCCCCACGCTGACCACCCCGCGGTGCTTTTCTCCATCCTACATTGCCAATCACTGCCTATCCTAATTCAGACCCTCCGATTCACACCACCCCTGATGCTTTTCTCACTCCTACTAGTGAATGTATTGTAACTGCCTATCCTAATTCAGACCCTCCGATTCACACCACCCCGTGATGTTTTTCTCACTCCTACTAGTGAATGTAATGTAACACACACCCATACAATGCGCACCACCCCGCGATGTTTTTCAGAAACCTATCCAACATTGCCACTGCATGTTCCCTGACCTCCCCATGCTGACCACCCCGCGGTGCTTTTCTCCATCCTACATTGCCACTCACTGCCTATCCAAATTCAGACCCTCCGATTCACACAACCCCGTGATGTTTTTCTCACTCCTACTAGTGAATGTCATGTAACACACACCCATACAATGCGCACCACCCCGTGACGTTTTTCTCACTCCTACTAGTGAATGTAATGTAACACACACCCATACAATGCGCACCAGCCCGCGATGTTTTTCAGAAACCTATCCAACATTGCCACTGCATGTTCCCTGACCTCCCAATGCTGACCACCCCGCGGTGGTTTTCTCCATCCTACATTGCCACTCACTGCCTATCCTAATTCAGACCCTCTGATTCACACCACCCCGTGATGTTTTTCTCACTCCTACTAGTGAATGTAATGTAACACACACCCATACAATGCGCACCACCCCGTAATGTTTTTCTCACTCCTACTAGTGAATGTAATGTAACACACACCCATACAATGCGCACCACCCCGCGATGTTTTTCAGAAACCTATCCTACATTGCCACTGCATGTTCCCTGACCACCCCATGCTGACCACCCCGCGGTGCTTTTCTCCATCCTACATTGCCACTCACTGCCTATCCTAATTCAGACCCTCCGATTCACACAACCCCGTGATGTTTTTCTCACTCCTACTAATGAATGTAATGTAACACACACCCATACAATGCGCACCACCCAGTGATGTTTTTCTCACTCCTACTAGTGAATGTAATGTAACACACACCCATAAAATGCGCACCACCCCACGATGTTTTTCAGAAAGCTATCCTATATTGCCACTGCATGTTCACTGACCTCCTCATGCTGACCATCCCGCGGTGCTTTTCTCCATCCTAAATTGCCACTCACTGCCTATCCTAACTCAGACCCTCTGATTCACACCACCCCGTGATGTTTTTCTCACTCCTACTAGTGAATGTAATGTAACACACACCCATACAATGCGCACCACCCCGTAATGTTTTTCTCACTCCTACTAGTGAATGTAATGTAACACACACCCATACAATGCGCACCACCCCGCGATGTTTTTCAGAAACCTATCCTACATTGCCACTGCATGTTCCCGACCTCCCCATGCTGACCACCCCGCGGTGCTTTTCTCCATCCTACATTGCCACTCACTGCCTATCCTAATTCAGACCCTCCGATTCACACCACCCCGTGATGTTTTTCTCACTCCTACTAGTGAATGTAATGTAACACACACACATACAATGCGCACCACCCCGTGATGTTTTTCTCAATCCTACTAGTGAATGTAATGTAACACACACCCATACAATGCGCACAACCCCGCGATGTTTTTCAGAAACCTATCCTACATTGCCACTGCATGTGCCCTGACCTCCCCATGCTGACCACCCCGCGGTGCTTTTCTCCATCCTACATTGCCACTCACTGCCTATCCTAATTCAGACCCTCAGATTCACACCACCCCGTGATGTTTTTCTCATTCCTACTAGTGAATGTAATGTAACACATACCCATACAATGCGCACCACCCCGTGATGTTTTTCTCACTCCTACTAGTGAATGTAATGTAACACACACCCATACAATGCGCACCATCCCGCGATGTTTTTCAGAAACCTATCCTACATTGCCACTGCATGTTCCCTGACCTCCCCATGCTGACCACCCCGCGGTGCTTTTCTCCATCCTACATTGCCACTCACGGCCTATCCTAATTCAGACCCTCCGATTCACACCACCCCGTGATGTTTTTCTCACTCCTACTAGTGAATGCAATGTAACACACACCCATACAATGCGCACCATCCCGTGACGTTTTTCTCACTCCTACTAGTGAATGTAATGTAACACACACCCATACAATGCGCACCACCCCGCCATGTTTTTCAGAAACCTATTCTACATTGCCACTGCATGTTCCCTGAGCTCCCCATGCTGACCACCCCGCGGTGCTTTTCTCCATCCTACATTGCCACTCACTGCCTATCCTAATTCAGACCCTCCGATTCACACCACCCCGTGATGTTTTTCTCACTCCTACTAGTGAATGTAATGTAACACACACCCATACAATGCGCACCACCCCGTGATGTTTTTCTCACTCCTACTAGTGAATGTAATGTAACACACACCCATACAATGCGCACCACCCCACGATGTTTTTCAGAAACCTATCCTACATTGCCACTGCATGTTCCCTGATATCCCCATGCTGACCACCCCGCGGTGCTTTTCTCCATCCTACATTGCCACTCACTGCCTATCCTAATTCAGACCCTCCGATTCACACCACCCCGTGATGTTTTTCTCACTCCTACTAGTGAATGTAATGTAACACACACCCATACAATGCGCACCACCCTGTGATGTTTTTCTCACTCCTACTAGTGAATGTAATGTAACACACACCCATACAATGCGCACCACCGCGCGATGTTTTTCAGAAACCTATCCTACATTGCCACTGCATGTTCCCTGACCTCCCCATGCTGACCACCCCGCGGTGCTTTTCTCCATCCTATATTGCCACTCACTGCCTATCCTAATTCAGACCCTCCGATTCACACCACCCCGTGATGTTTTTCTCACTCCTACTAGTGAATGTAATGTAACACACACCCATACAATGCGCACCACCCCGTGATGTTTTTCTCACTCCTACTACTGAATGTAATGTAACACACACCCATACAATGGGCACCACCCCGCGATGTTTTTCAGAAACCTATCCTACATTGCCACTGCATGTTCCCTGACCTCCCCATGCTGACCACCACGCTTGCTTTTCTCCATCCTACATTGCCACTCACTGCCTATCCTAATTCAGACCCTCCGATTCACACCAGCCCGTGATGTTTTTCTCACTCCTACTTGTGAATGTAATGTAACACACACCCATACAATGCGCACCACCCCGTGATGTTTTTCTCACTCCTACTAGTGAATGTAATGTATCACACACCCATGCAATGCGCACCACCCCGCGATGTTTTTCAGAAACCTATCCTATATTGCCACTACATGTTCCCTGACCTCCCCATGCTGACCACCCCGCGGTGCTTTTCTCCATCCTACATGGCCACTCCCTGCCTATCCTAATTCAGACCCTCCGATTCACACCACCCCGTGATGTTTTTCTCACTCCTACTAGTGAATGTAATGTAACACACACCCATACAATGCGCACCACCCCGTGATGTTTTTCTCACTCCTACTAGTGAATGTAATGTAACACACACCCATACAATGCGCACCACCCCGCGATGTTTTTCAGAAACGTATCCTACATTGCCAGTGCATGTTCCCGGACCTCCCCACGCTGACCACCCCTCCGTGCTTTTCTCCATCCTACATTGCCACTCACTGCCTATCCTAATTCAGACGCTCTGATTCACACCACTCCGTGATGTTTTTCTCACTCCTACTAGTGAATGTAATGTAACACACACCCATACAATGCGCACCACCCCGTGGTGTTTTTCTCACAGCTACTAGTGAATGTAACGAAACACACACCCATACAATGCGCACCACCCCGCGATGTTTTTCAGAAACCTATCCTACATTGCCACTGCATGTTCCCTGACCTCCCCATGCTGACCACACCGCGGTGCTTTTCTCCATCCTACATTGCCACTCACTGCCTATCCTAATTGAGACCCTCCGATTCACACCACCCCGTGATGTTTTTCTCACTCCTACTATTGAATGTAATGTAACACACACCCATAAAATGCGCACCACCCCGTGATGTTTTTCTCACTCCTACTAGTGAATGTAATGTAACACACACCCATACAATGCGCACCACCCCACGATTTTTTTCAGAAACCTATCCTACATTGCCACTGCATGTTCCCTGACCTCCCCATGCTGACCACCACGCGGTGCTTTTCTCCATCCTACATTGCCACTCACTGCCTATCCTAATTCAGACCCTCCGATTCACACCACCCCGTGATGTTTTTCTCACTCCTACTAGTGAATGTAATGTAACACACACCCATACAATGCGCACCACCCCGTGATGTTTTTCTCACTCCTACTAGTGAATGTAATGTAACACACACCCATACAATGCGCACCACCCCGCGATGTTTTTCAGAAACCTATCCTACATTGCCACTGCATGTTCCCTGACCTCCCCATGCTGACCACCCCGCGGTGCTTTTCTCCATCCTATATTGCCACTCACTGCCTATCCTAATTCAGACCCTCCGATTCACACCACCCCGTGATGTTTTTCTCACTCCTACTAGTGAATGTAATGTAACACACACCCATACATTGCGCACCACCCCGTGATGTTTTTCTCACTCCTACTACTGAATGTAATGTAACACACACCCATACAATGCGCACCACCCCGCAATGTTTTTCAGAAACCTATCCTACATTGCCACTGCATGTTCCCTGACCTCCCCATGCTGACCACCCCGCTTGCTTTTCTCCATCCTACATTGCCACTCACTGCCTATCCTAATTCAGACCCTCCGATTCACACCAGCCCGTGATGTTTTTCTCACTCCTACTAGTGAATGTAATGTAACACACACCCATACAATGCGCACCACCCCGTGATGTTTTTCTCACTCCTACTAGTGAATGTAATGTATCACACACCCATGCAATGCGCACCACCCCGCGATGTTTTTCAGAAACCTATCCTACATTGCCACTGCATGTTCCCTGACCTCCCCATGCTGACCACCCCGCGGTGGTTTTCTCCATCTTACATTGCCAATCACTGCCTATCCTAATTCAGACCCTCCAATTCACACCCCCCCTGATGTTTTTCTCACTCCTACTAGTGAATGTATTGTAACTGCCTATCCTAATTCAGACCGTCCGATTCACACCACCCCGTGATGTTTTTCTCACTCCTACTAGTGAATGTAATGTAACACACACCCATACAATGCGCACCACCCCGCGATGTTTTTCAGAAACCTATCCTACATTGCCACTGCATGTTCCCTGACCTCCCCATGCTGACCACCCCGCGGTGCTTTTCTCCATCCTACATTGCCACTCACTGCCTATCCTAATTCAGACCCTCCGATTCACACAACCCCTTGATGTTTTTCTCACTCCTACTAGTGAATGTAATGTAACACACACCCATACAATGCGCACCACCCCGTGACGTTTTTCTCACTCCTACTAGTGAATGTAATGTAACACACACCCATACAATGCGCACCACCCCGCGATGTTTTTCAGAAACCTATCCTACATTGCCACTGCATGTTCCCTGACCTCCCCATGCTGACCACCCCGCGGTGCTTTTCTCCATCCTACATTGCCACTCACTGCCTATCCTAATTCAGACCCTCCGATTCACACAACCCCGTGATGTTTTCTCACTCCTACTAGTGAATGTAATGTAACACACACCAATATAATGCGCACAACCCCGTGACGTTTTTCTCACTCCTACTAGTGAATGCAATGTAACACACACCCATACAATGCGCACCACCCCGTGACGTTTTTCTCACTCCTACTAGTGAATGTAATGTAACACACACCCATACAATGCGCACCACCCCGCGATGTTTTTCAGAAACCTATCCTACATTGCCACTGCATGTTCCCTGACCTCCCCATGCTGACCACCCCGCGGTGCTTTTCTCCATCCTACATTGCCACTCACGGCCTATCCTAATTCAGACCCTCCGATTCACACCACCTCGTGATGTTTTTCTCACTCCTACTAGTGAATGTAATGTAACACACACCCATACAATGCGCACCACCCCGTGACGTTTTTCTCACTCCTACTAGTGAATGTAATGTAACACACACCCATACAATGCGCACCATCCCGCGATGTTTTTCAGAAACCTATCCTACATTGCCACTGCATGTTCCCTGACCTCCCCATGCTGACCACCCCGCGGTGCTTTTCTCCATCCTACATTGCCACTCACGGCCTATCCTAATTTAGACCCTCTGATTCACACCACCCCGTGATGTTTTTCTCACTCCTACTACTGAATGTAATGTAATACACACCCATACAATGCGCACCACCCCGTGGTGTTTTTCTCACTCCTACTACTGAATGTAACGTAACACACACCCATACAATGCGCACCACCCCGCGATGTTTTTCAGAAACCTATCCTACATTGCCACTGCATGTTCCCTGACCTCCCAATGCTGACCACCCCGCTTGCTTTTCTCCATCCTACATTGCCACTCACTGCCTATCCTAATTCAGACCCTCCGATTCACACCAGCCCGTAATGTTTTTCTCACTCCTACTAGTGAATGTAATGTAACACACACCCATACAATGCGCACCACCCCGTGATGTTTTTCTCACTCCTACTAGTGAATGTAATGTATCACACACCCATGCAATGCGCACCACCCCGCAATGTTTTTCAGAAACCTATCCTACATTGCCACTGCATGTTCCCTGACCTCCCCATGCTGACCACCCCGCGGTGCTTTTCTCCATCCTACATTGCCACTCACTGCCTATCCTAATTCAGACCCTCCGATTCACACAACCCCGTGATGTTTTCTCACTCCTACTAGTGAATGTAATGTAACACACACCAATATAATGCGCACCACCCCGTGACGTTTTTCTCACTCCTACTAGTGAATGCAATGTAACACACACCCATACAATTCGCACCACCCCGTGACGTTTTTCTCACTCCTACTAGTGAATGTAATGTAACACACACCCATACAATGAGCACCACCCCGCGATGTTTTTCAGAAACCTATCCTACATTGCCACTGCATGTTCCCTGACCTCCCCATGCTGACCACCCCGCGGTGCTTTTCTCCATCCTACATTGCCACTCACGGCCTATCCTAATTCAGACCCTCCGATTCACACCAGCCCGTGATGTTTTTCTCACTCCTACTAGTGAATGTAATGTAACACACACCCATACAATGCGCACCACCCCGTGACGTTTTTCTCACTCCTACTAGTGAATGTAATGTAACACACACCCATACAATGCGCACCATCCCGCGATGTTTTTCAGAAACCTATCCTACATTGCCACTGCATGTTCCCTGACCTCCCCATGCTGACCACCCCGCGGTGCTTTTCTCCATCCTACATTGCCACTCACGGCCTATCCTAATTCAGACCCTCCGATTCACACCACCCCGTGATGTTTTTCTCACTCCTACTAGTGAATGTAATGTAACACACACCCATAAAATGCGCACCACCCCGTGATGTTTTTCTCACTCCTACTAGTGAATGTAATGTATCACACACCCATGCAATGCGCACCACCCCGCAATGTTTTTCAGAAACCTATCCTACATTGCCACTGCATGTTCCCTGACCTCCCCATGCTGACCACCCCGCGGTGCTTTTCTCCATCCTACATGGCCACTCACTGCCTATCCTAATTCAGACCCTCCGAATCACACCAGCCCGTGATGTTTTTCTCACTCCTACTAGTGAATGTAATGTAACACACACCCATACAATGCGCACCACCCCGCGATGTTTTTCAGAAACCTATCCTACATTGCCACTGCATGTTCCCTGACCTCCCCATGCTGACCACCCCGCGGTGCTTTTCTCCATCCTACATTGCCACTCACGGCCTATCCTAATTCAGACCCTCCGATTCACACCACCTCGTGATGTTTTTCTCACTCCTACTAGTGAATGTAATGTAACACACACCCATACAATGCGCACCACCCCGTGACGTTTTTCTCACTCCTACTAGTGAATGTAATGTAACACACACCCATACAATGCGCACCATCCCGCGATGTTTTTCAGAAACCTATCCTACATTGCCACTGCATGTTCCCTGACCTCCCCATGCTGACCACCCCGCGGTGCTTTTCTCCATCCTACATTGCCACTCACGGCCTATCCTAATTCAGACCCTCCGATTCTCACCACCCCGTGATGTTTTTCTCACTCCTACTAGTGAATGTAATGTAACACACACCCATACAATGCGCACCACCCCGTGATGTTTTTCTCACTCCTACTAGTGAATGTAATGTAACACACACCCATACAATGCGCACCACCCCGCGATGTTTTTCAGAAACCTATCCTACATTGCCACTGCATGTTCCCGGACCTACCCATGCTGACCACCCCGCGGTGCTTTTCTCCATCCTACATTGCCACTCACTGCCTATCCTAATTCAGACCCTCCGATTCACACCAGCCCGTGATGTTTTTCTCACTCCTACTACTGAATGTAATGTAACACACACCCATACAATGCGCACCACCCCGTGATGTTTTTCTCACTCCTACTAGTGAATGTAATATATAACACACCCATGCAATGCGCACCACCCCGCGATGTTTTTCAGAAACCTATCCTACATTGCCACTGCATGTTCCCTGACCTCCCCATGCTGACCACCCCGCAGTGGTTTTCTCCATCCTACATTGCCACTCACTGCCTATCCTAATTCAGACCCTCCGATTCACACAACCCCGTGATGTTTTTCTCACTCCTATTAGTGAATGTAATGTAACACACACCCATACAATGCGCACCACCCCGTGGTGTTTTTCTCACACCTACTAGTGAATGTAACGAAACACACACCCATACAATGCGCACCACCCCGCGCTGTTTTACAGAAACCTATCCTACATTGCCACTGCATGTTCCCTGACCTCCCCATGCTGACCACCCCGCGGTGCTTTTCTCCATCCTACATTGCCACTCACTGCCTATCCTAATTCAGACCCTCCGATTCACACCACCCCGTGATGTTTTTCTCACTCCTACTATTTAATGTAATGTAACACACATCAATACAATGCCCCCCACCCAGTGATGTTTTTCTCAATCCTACTAGTGAATGTAATGTAAAACACACCCATACAATGCGCACCACCCCGTGATGTTTTTCTCACTCCTACTAGTGAATGTAATGTAACACACACCCATACAATGCGCACCACCCCGCGATGTTTTTCAGAAACCTATCCTACATTGCCACTGCATGTTCCCTGACCTCCCCATGCTGACCACCCCGCGGTGCTTTTCTCCATCCTACATGGCCACTCACTGCCTATCCTAATTCAGACCCTCCGATTCACACCACCCCGTGATGTTTTTCTCACTCCTACTAGTGAATGTAATGTAACACACACCCATCCAATGCGCACCACCCCGTGGTGTTTTTCTCACACCTACTAGTGAATGTAACGAAACACACACCCATACAATGCGCACCACCCCGCGATGTTTTTCAGAAACCTATCCTACATTGCCACTTCATTTTCCCTGACCTCCCCATGCTGACCACACCGCGGTGCTTTTCTCCATCCTACATTGCCACTCACTGCCTATCCTAATTCAGACCCTCCGATTCACACCACCCCGTGATGTTTTTCTCACTCCTACTATTGAATGTAATGTAACACACACCCATACAATGCGCACCACCCCGTGATGTTTTTCTCACTCCTACTAGTGAATGTAATGTAACACACACCCATACAATGTGCACCACCCCGCAATGTTTTTCAGAAACCTATCCTACATTGCCACTGCATGTTCGCTGACCTCCCCATGCTGACCACCCCGCGGTGGTTTTCTCCATCTTACATTGCCACTCACTGCCTATCCTAATTGAGACCCTCCGATTCACACCAGCCCGTGATGTTTTTCTCACTCCTACTAGTGAATGTAATGTAACACACACCCATACAATGCGCACCACCCCGTGATGTTTTTCTCACTCCCACTAGTGAATGTAATGTAACACACACCCATGCAATGCGCACCACCCCGCGATGTTTCTCAGAAACCTATCCTACATTGCCACTGCATGTTCCCTGACCTCCCCATGCTGACCACCCCGCGGTGCTTTTCTCCATCCTACATTGCCACTCACTGCCTATCCTAATTCAGACCCTCCGATTCACACCAACCCGTGATGTTTTTCTCACTCCTACTAGTGAATGTAATGTAACACACACCCATGCAATGCGCACCACCCCGCGATGTTTTTCAGAAACCTATCCTACATTGCCACTGCATGTTCCCTGACCTCCCCATGCTGACCATCCCGCGGTGGTTTTCTCCATCCTACATTGCCAATCACTGCCTACCCTAATTCAGACCCTCCAATTCACACCCCCCCTGATGTTTTTCTCACTCCTACTAGTGAATGTATTGTAACTGCCTATCCTAATTCAGACCGTCCGATTCACACCACCCCGTGATGTTTTTCTCACTCCTACTAGTGAATGTAATGTAACACACACCCATACAATGCGCACCACCCCGCGATGTTTTTCAGAAACCTATCCTACATTGCCACTGCATGTTCCCTGACCTCCCCATGCTGACCACCCCGCGGTGCTTTTCTCCATCCTACATTGCCACTCATGGCCTTTCCTAATTCAGACCCTCCGATTCACACAACCACTTGATGTTTTTCTCACTCCTACTAGTGAATGTAATGTAACACACACCCATACAATGCGCACCACCCCGTGACGTTTTTCTCACTCCTACTAGTGAACGTAATGTAACACACACCCATACAATGCGCACCACCCCGCGATGTTTTTCAGAAACCTATCCTACATTGCCACTGCATGTTCCCTGACCTCCCCATGCTGATCACCCCACGGTGGATTTCTCCATCCTACATTGCCACTCTCTGCCTATCCTAATTCAGACCCTCCGATTCACACAACCACGTGATGTTTTTCTCACTCCTTCTAGTGAATGTAATGTAACACACACCCATACAATGCGACCCACCCCGTGACGTTTTTCTCACTCCTACTAGTGAATGTAATGTAACACACACCCATACAATGCGCACCACCCCGTAATGTTTTTCTCACTGCTACTAGTGAATGTAATGTAACACACACCCATACAATGCGCACCACCCCGTGATGTTTTTCTCACTCCTACTAGTGAATGTAATGTAACACACACCCATACAATGCGCACCATCCCGCGATATTTTTCATAAACATATCCTACATTGCCACTGCATGTTCCGACCTCCACATGCTGACCACCCCGCGGTGCTTTTCTCCATCCTACATTGCCACTCTCTGCCTATCCTAATTCAGACCCTCCGATTCACACCACCCCGTGATGTTTTTCTCACTCCTACTAGTGAATGTAATGTAACACACACCCATACAATGCGCACCACCCCGTGATATTTTTCTCACTCCTACTAGTGAATGTAATGTAACACACACCCATACAATGCGCACCACCCCGCGATGTTTTTCAGAAACCTATCCTACATTGCCACTGCATGTTCCCTGACCTCCCCATGCTGACCACCCCGCGGTGCTTTTCTCCATCCTACATTGCCACTCACTGCCTATCCTAATTCAGACCCTCCGATTCACACCACCACGTGATGTTTTTCTCACTCCTACTAGTGAATGTAATGTAACACACACCCACACAATGCGCACCACCCCGTGATGTTTTTCTCACTCCTACTAGTGAATGTAATGTAACACACACCCATACAATGCGCACCACCCTGCGATGTTTTTCAGAAACCTATCCTACATTGCCACTGCATGTTCCCTGACCTCCCCATCCTGACAACCCGCGGTGCTTTTCTCCATCCTACATTGCCACTCACTGCCTATCCTAATTCAGACCCTCCGATTCACACCACCCCGTGAAGTTTTTCTCACTCCTACTAGTGAATGTAATGTAACACACACCCATACAATGCGCACCACCCCGTGATATTTTTCTCACTCCTACTAGTGAATGTAATGTAACACACACCCATCCAATGCGCACCACCCCGTGATGTTTTTCTCACTCCTACTAGTGAATGTAATGTAACACACACGCATCAATGCGCACCACCCCGTGATATTTTTCTCACTCCTACTAGTGAATGTAATGTAACACACACCCATAAAATGCGCACCACCCCGTGATGTTTTTCTCACTCCTACTAGTGAATGTAATGTAACACACACACATACGATGCGCACCACCCCGCGATGTTTTTCAGAAACCTATCCTACATTGCCACTGCATGTTCGCTGACCTCCCCATGCTGACCACCCCGCGGTGGTTTTCTCCATCTTACATTGCCACTCACTGCCTATCCTAATTGAGACCCTCCGATTCACACCAGCCCGTGATGTTTTTCTCACTCCTACTAGTGAATGTAATGTAACACACACCCATACAATGCGCACCACCCCGTGATGTTTTTCTCACTCCCACTAGTGAATGTAATGTAACACACACCCATGCAATGCGCACCACCCCGCGATGTTTCTCAGAAACCTATCCTACATTGCCACTGCATGTTCCCTGACCTCCCCATGCTGACCACCCCGCGGTGCTTTTCTCCATCCTACATTGCCACTCACTGCCTATCCTAATTCAGACCCTCCGATTCACACCAACCCGTGATGTTTTTCTCACTGCTACTAGTGAATGTAATGTAACACACACCCATGCAATGCGCACCACCCCGCGATGTTTTTCAGAAACCTATCCTACATTGCCACTGCATGTTCCCTGACCTCCCCATGCTGACCATCCCGCGGTGGTTTTCTCCATCCTACATTGCCAATCACTGCCTACCCTAATTCAGACCCTTCAATTCACACCCCCCCTGATGTTTTTCTCACTCCTACTAGTGAATGTATTGTAACTGCCTATCCTAATTCAGACCGTCCGATTCACACCACCCCGTGATGTTTTTCTCACTCCTACTAGTGAATGTAATGTAACACACACCCATACAATGCGCACCACCACGCGATGTTTTTCAGAAACCTATCCTACATTGCCACTGCATGTTCCCTGACCTCCCCATGCTGACCACCCCGCGGTGCTTTTCTCCATCCTACATTGCCACTCATGGCCTATCCTTATTCAGACCCTCCGATTCACACAACCCCTTGATGTTTTTCTCACTCCTACTAGTGAATGTAATGTAACACACACCCATACAATGCGCACCACCCCGTGACGTTTTTCTCACTCCTACTAGTGAATGTAATGTAACACACACCCATACAATGCGCACCACCCCGCGATGTTTTTCAGAAACCTATCCTACATTGCCACTGCATGTTCCCTGACCTCCCCATGCTGACCACCCCGCGGTGCTTTTCTCCATCCTACATTGCCACTCACTGCCTTTCCTAATTCAGACCCTCCGATTCACACAACCCCTTGATGTTTTTCTCACTCCTACTAGTGAATGTAATGTAACACACACCCATACAATGCGCACCACCCCGTGACGTTTTTCTCACTCCTACTAGTGAACGTAATGTAACACACACCCATACAATGCGCACCACCCCGCGATGTTTTTCAGAAACCTATCCTACATTGCCACTGCATGTTCCCTGACCTCCCCATGCTGACCACCCCGCGGTGGATTTCTCCATCCTACATTGCCACTCTCTGCCTATCCTAATTCAGACCCTCCGATTCACACAACCCCGTGATGTTTTTCTCACTCCTTCTAGTGAATGTAATGTAACACACACCCATACAATGCGACCCACCCCGTGACGTTTTTCTCACTCCTACTAGTGAATGTAATGTAACACACACCCATACAATGCGCACCACCCCGCGATGTTTTTCAGAAACCTATCCTACATTGCCACTGCATGTTCCCTGACCTCCCCATGCTGACCACCCCGCGGTGGTTTTCTCCATCCTACATTGCCACTCACTGCCTATCCTAATTCAGACCCTCCGATTCACACCACCCCGTGATGGTTTTCTCACTCCTACTACTGAATGTAATGTAACACACACCCATACAATGCGCACCACCCCGTAATGTTTTTCTCACTGCTACTAGTGAATGTAATGTAACACACACCCATACAATGCGCACCACCCCGTGATGTTTTTCTCACTCCTACTAGTGAATGTAATGTAACACACACCCATACAATGCGCACCATCCCGCGATATTTTTCATAAACATATCCTACATTGCCACTGCATGTTCCGACCTCCACATGCTGACCACCCCGCGGTGCTTTTCTCCATCCTACATTGCCACTCTCTGCCTATCCTAATTCAGACCCTCCGATTCACACCACCCCGTGATGATTTTCTCACTCCTACTAGTGAATGTAATGTAACACACACCCATACAATGCGCACCACCCCGTGATATTTTTCTCACTCCTACTAGTGAATGTAATGTAACACACACCCATACAATGCGCACCACCCCGCGATGTTTTTCAGAAACCTATCCTACATTGCCACTGGATGTTCCCTGACCTCCCCATGCTGACCACCCCGCGGTGCTTTTCTCCATCCTACATTGCCACTCACTGCCTATCCTAATTCAGACCCTCCGATTCACACCACCACGTGATGTTTTTCTCACTCCTACTAGTGAATGTAATGTAACACACACCCACACAATGCGCACCACCCCGTGATGTTTTTCTCACTCCTACTAGTGAATGTAATGTAACACACACCCATACAATGCGCACCACCCCGCGATGTTTTTCAGAAACCTATCCTACATTGCCACTGCATGTTCCCTGACCTCCCCATCCTGACAACCCGCGGTGCTTTTCTCCATCCTACATTGCCACTCACTGCCTATCCTAATTCAGACCCTCCGATTCACACCACCCCGTGAAGTTTTTCTCACTCCTACTAGTGAATGTAATGTAACACACACCCATACAATGCGCACCACCCCGTGATATTTTTCTCACTCCTACTAGTGAATGTAATGTAACACACACCCATCCAATGCGCACCACCCCGTGATGTTTTTCTCACTCCTACTAGTGAATGTAATGTAACACACACGCATCAATGCGCACCACCCCGTGATATTTTTCTCACTCCTACTAGTGAATGTAATGTAACACACACCCATACAATGCGCACCACCCCGTGACGTTTTTCTCACTCCTACTAGTGAACGTAATGTAACACACACCCATACAATGCGCACCACCCCGCGATGTTTTTCAGAAACCTATCCTACATTGCCACTGCATGTTCCCTGACCTCCCCATGCTGACCACCCCGCGGTGGATTTCTCCATCCTACATTGCCACTCTCTGCCTATCCTAATTCAGACCCTCCGATTCACACAACCCCGTGATGTTTTTCTCACTCCTTCTAGTGAATGTAATGTAACACACACCCATACAATGCGACCCACCCCGTGACGTTTTTCTCACTCCTACTAGTGAATGTAATGTAACACACACCCATACAATGCGCACCACCCCGCGATGTTTTTCAGAAACCTATCCTACATTGCCACTGCATGTTCCCTGACCTCCCCATGCTGACCACCCCGCGGTGGTTTTCTCCATCCTACATTGCCACTCACTGCCTATCCTAATTCAGACCCTCCGATTCACACCACCCCGTGATGGTTTTCTCACTCCTACTACTGAATGTAATGTAACACACACCCATACAATGCGCACCACCCCGTAATGTTTTTCTCACTGCTACTAGTGAATGTAATGTAACACACACCCATACAATGCGCACCACCCCGTGATGTTTTTCTCACTCCTACTAGTGAATGTAATGTAACACACACCCATACAATGCGCACCATCCCGCGATATTTTTCATAAACATATCCTACATTGCCACTGCATGTTCCGACCTCCACATGCTGACCACCCCGCGGTGCTTTTCTCCATCCTACATTGCCACTCTCTGCCTATCCTAATTCAGACCCTCCGATTCACACCACCCCGTGATGATTTTCTCACTCCTACTAGTGAATGTAATGTAACACACACCCATACAATGCGCACCACCCCGTGATATTTTTCTCACTCCTACTAGTGAATGTAATGTAACACACACCCATACAATGCGCACCACCCCGCGATGTTTTTCAGAAACCTATCCTACATTGCCACTGGATGTTCCCTGACCTCCCCATGCTGACCACCCCGCGGTGCTTTTCTCCATCCTACATTGCCACTCACTGCCTATCCTAATTCAGACCCTCCGATTCACACCACCACGTGATGTTTTTCTCACTCCTACTAGTGAATGTAATGTAACACACACCCACACAATGCGCACCACCCCGTGATGTTTTTCTCACTCCTACTAGTGAATGTAATGTAACACACACCCATACAATGCGCACCACCCCGCGATGTTTTTCAGAAACCTATCCTACATTGCCACTGCATGTTCCCTGACCTCCCCATCCTGACAACCCGCGGTGCTTTTCTCCATCCTACATTGCCACTCACTGCCTATCCTAATTCAGACCCTCCGATTCACACCACCCCGTGAAGTTTTTCTCACTCCTACTAGTGAATGTAATGTAACACACACCCATACAATGCGCACCACCCCGTGATATTTTTCTCACTCCTACTAGTGAATGTAATGTAACACACACCCATCCAATGCGCACCACCCCGTGATGTTTTTCTCACTCCTACTAGTGAATGTAATGTAACACACACGCATCAATGCGCACCACCCCGTGATATTTTTCTCACTCCTACTAGTGAATGTAATGTAACACACACCCATAAAATGCGCACCACCCCGTGATGTTTTTCTCACTCCTACTAGTGAATGTAATGTAACACACACACATACGATGCGCACCACCCCGCGATGTTTTTCAGAAACCTATCCTACATTGCCACTGCATGTTCCCTGACCTCCCCATGCTGACCACCCCGCGGTGCTTTTCTCCATCCTACATTGCCACTCACTGCCTATCCTAATTCAGACCCTCCGATTCACACCACCCCGTGATGTTTTTCTCACTCCTACTAGTGAATGTAATGTAACACACACTCGTACAATGCGCACCACCCCATGATGTATTTCTCAATCCTACTAGTGAATGTAATGTAACACACACCCATACAATGCGCACCACCCCGCGATGATTTTCAGAAACCTATCCTACATTGCCACTGCATGTTCCCTGACCTCCCCATGCTGACCACCCGCGGTGCTTTTCTTCATCCTACATTGCCAATCACTGCCTATCCTAATTCAGACCCTCCGATTCACACCACCCCGTGATGTTTTTCTCACTCCTACTAGTGAATGTAATGTAACACACACCCATACAATGCGCACCACCCCGTGATATTTTTCTCACTCCTACTAGTGAATGTAATGTAACACACACCCATCCAATGCGCACCACCCCGTGATGTTTTTCTCACTCCTACTAGTGAATGTAATGTAACACACACCCATCAATGCGCACCACCCCGTGATATTTTTCTCACTCCTACTAGTGAATGTAATGTAACACACACCCATAAAATGCGCACCACCCCGTGATGTTTTTCTCACTCCTACTAGTGAATGTAATGTAACACACACCCATCAATGCGCACCTCCCCCGATGATTTTCAGAAACCTATCCTACATTGCCACTGCATGTTCCCTGACCTCCCCATGCTGACCACCCCGCGGTGCTTTTCTCCATCCTACATTGCCACTCACTGCCTATCCTAATTCAGACCCTCCTATTCACACCACCCCGTGATGTTTTTCTCACTCCTATTAGTGAATGTAATGTAACACACACCCATACAATGCGCACCACCCCGTAATGTTTTTCCCACTGCTACTAGTGAATGTAATGTAACACACACCCACACAATGCGCACCACCCCGTGATGTTTTCCTCACTCCTACTAGTGAATGTAATGTAACACACACCCATACAATGCGCACCATCCCGCGATATTTTTCATAAACATATCCTACATTGCCACTGCATGTTCCCGACCTCCACATGCTGACCACCCCGCGGTGCTTTTCTCCATCCTACATTGCCACTCTCTGCCTATCCTAATTCAGACCCTCCGATTCACACCACCCCGTGATGTTTTTCTCACTCCTACTAGTGAATGTAATGTAACACACACCCATACAATGCGCACCACCCCGTGATATTTTTCTCACTCCTACTAGTGAATGTAATGTAACACACACCCATACAATGCGCACCACCCCGCGATGTTTTTCAGAAACCTATCCTACATTGCCACTGCATGTTCCCTGACCTCCCCATGCTGACCACCCCGCGGTGCTTTTCTCCATCCTACATTGCCACTCACTGCCTATCCTAATTCAGACCCTCCGATTCACACCACCACGTGATGTTTTTCTCACTCCTACTAGTGAATGTAATGTAACACACACCCATACAATGCGCACCACCCCGTGATGTTTTTCTCACTCCTACTAGTGAATGTAATGTAACACACACCCATACAATGCGCACCACCCCGCGATGTTTTTCAGAAACCTATCCTACATTGCCACTGCATGTTCCCTGACCTCCCCATGCTGACAACCCGCGGTGCTTTTCTCCATCCTACATTGCCACTCACTGCCTATCCTAATTCAGACCCTCCGATTCACACCACCCCGTGAAGTTTTTCTCACTCCTACTAGTGAATGTAATGTAACACACACCCATACAATGCGCACCACCCCGTGATATTTTTCTCACTCCTACTAGTGAATGTAATGTAACACACACCCATCCAATGCGCACCACCCCGTGATGTTTTTCTCACTCCTACTAGTGAATGTAATGTAACACACACCCATCAATGCGCACCACCCCGTGATATTTTTCTCACTCCTACTAGTGAATGTAATGTAACACACACCCATAAAATGCGCACCACCCCGTGATGTTTTTCTCACTCCTACTAGTGAATGTAATGTAACACACACCCATACGATGCGCACCACCCCGCGATGTTTTTCAGAAACCTATCCTACATTGCCACTGCATGTTCCCTGACCTCCCCATGCTGACCACCCCGCGGTGCTTTTCTCCATCCTACATTGCCACTCACTGCCTATCCTAATTCAGACCCTCCGATTCACACCACCCCGTGATGTTTTTCTCACTCCTACTAGTGAATGTAATGTAACACACACCCATACAATGCGCACCACCCCGTGATGTTTTTCTCACTCCTACTAGTGAATGTAATGTAACACACACCCATACAATGCGCACCACCCCGTGATGTTTTTCTCACTCCTACTAGTGAATGTAATGTAACACACAGCCATACGATGCGCACCACCCCGCGATGTTTTTCAGAAACCTATCCTACATTGCCACTGCATGTTCCCTGACCTCCCCATGCTGACCACCCCGCGGTGCTTTTCTCCATCCTACATTGCCACTCACTGCCTATCCTAATTCAGACCCTCCGATTCACACCACCCCGTGATGTTTTTCTCACTCCTACTAGTGAATGTAATGTAACACACACCCATACAATGCGCACCACCCCATGATGTTTTTCTCACTCCTACTAGTGAATGTAATGTAACACACACCCATCAATGCGCACCACCCCGTGATATTTTTCTCACTCCTACTAGTGAATGTAATGTAACACACACCCATAAAATGCACACCACCCCGTGATGTTTTTCTCACTCCTACTAGTGAATGTAATGTAACACACACTCGTACAATGCGCACCACCCCATGATGTATTTCTCACTCCTACTAGTGAATGTAATGTAACACACACCCATACAATGCGCACCACCCCGCGATGATTTTCAGAAACCTATGCTACATTGCCACTGCATGTTCCCTGACAACCCCATGCTGACCACCCGCGGTGCTTTTCTCCATCCTACATTGCCACTCACTGCCTATCCTAATTCAGACCCTCCGATTCACACCACCCCGCCATGCTTTTCTCCATCCTACATTGCCACTCACTGCCTATCCTAATTCAGACCCTCCGATTCACACCACCCCGTGATGTTTTTCTCACTCCTACTAGTGAATGTAATGTAACACACACCCATACAATGCGCACCACCCCGTGATGTTTTTCTCACTCCTACTAGTGAATGTAATGTAACACACACCCATCAATGCGCACCTCCCCCATGATTTTCAGAAACCTATCCTACATTGCCACTGCATGTTCCCTGACCTCCCCATGCTGACAACCCGCGGTGCTCTTCTCCATCCTACATTGCCACTCACTGCCTATCCTAATTCAGACCCTCCGATTCACACCACCCCGTGATGTTTTTCTCACTCCTACTAGTGAATGTAATGTAACACACACCCATACAATGCGCACCACCCCGTGATGTTTTTCTCACTCCTACTAGTGAATGTAATGTAACACACACCCATACAATGAGCACCACCCCGCGATGTTTTTCAGAAACCTATCCTACATTGCCACTGCATGTTCCCTGACCTCCCCATGCTGACCACCCCGCGGTGCTTTTCTCCATCCTACATTGCCACTCACTGCCTATCCTAATTCAGACCCTCCTATTCACACCACCCCGTGATGTTTTTCTCACTCCTATTAGTGAATGTAATGTAACACACGCTCATACAATGCGCACCACCCAGTGATGTTTTTCTCACTCCTACTAGTGAATGTAATGTAACACACACCCATACAATGCGCACCACCCCGCGATGTTTTTCAGAAACCTATCCTACATTGCCACTGCATGTTCCCTGACCTCCCCATGCTGACCAACCCGCGGTGCTTTTCTCCATCCTACATTGCCACTCACTGCCTATCCTAATTCAGACCCTCCGATTCACACCACCCCGTGATGTTTTTCTCACTCCTACTAGTGAATGTAATGTAACACACACCCATACAACGCGCACCACCCCGTGATGTTTTTTTCACTCCTACTAGTGAATGTAATGTAACACACACCCATACAATGCGCACCACCCCGTGATGTTTTTCTCACTCCTACTAGTGAATGTAATGTAACACACAGCCATACGATGCGCACCACCCCGCGATGTTTTTCAGAAACCTATCCTACATTGCCACTGCATGTTCCCTGACCTCCCCATGCTGACCACCCCGCGGTGCTTTTCTCCATCCTACATTGCCACTCACTGCCTATCCTAATTCAGACCCTCCGATTCACACCACCCCGTGATGTTTTTCTCACTCCTACTAGTGAATGTAATGTAACACACACCCATACAATGCGCACCACCCCGTGATGTTTTTCTCACTCCTACTAGTGAATGTAATGTAACACACACCCATACAATGCGCACCACCCCGTGATGTTTTTCTCACTCCTACTAGTGAATGTAATGTAACACACACCCATACGATGCGCACCACCCCGCGATGTTTTTCAGAAACCTATCCTACATTGCCACTGCATGTTCCCTGACCTCCCCATGCTGACCACCCCGCGGTGCTTTTCTCCATCCTACATTGCCACTCACTGCCTATCCTAATTCAGACCCTCCGATTCACACCACCCCGTGATGTTTTTCTCACTCCTACTAGTGAATGTAATGTAACACACACTCGTACAATGCGCACCACCCTGTGATGTTTTTCTCACTCCTACTAGTGAATGTAATGTAACACACACCCATACAATGCGCACCACCCCGCGATGATTTTCCGAAACCTATCCTACATTGCCACTGCATGTTCCCTGACCTCCCCATGCTGACCACCCGCGGTGCTTTTCTCCATCCTACATTGCCACTCACTGCCTATCCTAATTCAGACCCTCCGATTCACACCACCCCGTGATGTTTTTCTCAATCCTACTAGTGAATGTAATGTAACACACACCCATACAATGCGCACCACCCCGTGATATTTTTCTCACTCCTACTAGTGAATGTAATGTAACACACACCCATCCAATGCGCACCACCCCGTGATGTTTTTCTCACTCCTACTAGTGAATGTAATGTAACACACACCCATACAATGCGCACCACCCCGCGATGTTTTTCAGAAACCTATCCTACATTGCCACTGCATGTTCCCTGACCTCCCCATGCTGACCACCCCGCGGTGCTTTTCTCCATCCTACATTGCCACTCACTGCCTATCCTAATTCAGACCCTCCTATTCACACCACCCCGTGATGTTTTTCTCACTCCTATTAGTGAATGTAATGTAACACACGCTCATACAATGCGCACCACCCAGTGATGTTTTTCTCACTCCTACTAGTGAATGTAATGTAACACACACCCATACAATGCGCACCACCCCGCGATGTTTTTCAGAAACCTATCCTACATTGCCACTGCATGTTCCCTGACCTCCCCATGCTGACCAACCCGCGGTGCTTTTCTCCATCCTACATTGCCACTCACTGCCTATCCTAATTCAGACCCTCCAATTCACACCACCCCGTGATGTTTTTCTCACTCCTACTAGTGAATGTAATGTAACACACACCCATACAATGCGCACCACCCCGTGATGTTTTTCTCACTCCTACTAGTGAATGTAATGTAACACACACCCATACAATGCGCACCACCCCGCGATGTTTTTCAGAAACCTATCCTACCTTGCCACTGCATGTTCCCTGACCTCCCCATGCTGACAACCCCGCGGTGCTTTTCTCCATCCTACATTGCCACTCACTGCCTATCCTAATTCAGACCCTCCGATTCACACCACCCCGTGATGTTTTTCTCACTCCTACTAGTGAATGTAATGTAACACACACCCGTACAATGCGCACCACCCCGTGATGTTTTTCTCACTCCTACTAGTGAATGTAATGTAACACACACCCATACAATGCACACCACCCCGCGATGATTTTCAGAAACCTATCCTACATTGCCACTGCATGTTCCCTGACCTCCCCATGCTGACCACCCGCGGTGCTTTTCTCCATCCTACATTGCCACTCACTGCCTATCCTAATTCAGACCCTCCGATTCACACCACCCCGCCATGCTTTTCTCCATCCTACATTGCCACTCACTGCCTATCCTAATTCAGACCCTCCGATTCACACCACCCCGTGATGTTTTTCTCACTCCTACTAGTGAATGTAATGTAACACACACCCATACAATGCGCACCACCCCGTGATGTTTTTCTCACTCCTACTAGTGAATGTAATGTAACACACACCCATCAATGCGCACCTCCCCCATGATTTTCAGAAACCTTTCCTACATTGCCACTGCATGTTCCCTGACCTCCCCATGCTGACCACCCCGCGGTGCTCTTCTCCATCCTACATTGCCACTCACTGCCTATCCTAATTCAGACCCTCCGATTCACACCACACCGTGATGTTTTTCTCACTCCTACTAGTGAATGTAATGTAACACACACCCATACAATGCGCACCACCCCGTGATGTTTTTCTCACTCCTACTAGTGAATGTAATGTAACACACACCCATACAATGAGCACCACCCCGCGATGTTTTTCAGAAACCTATCCTACATTGCCACTGCATGTTCCCTGACCTCCCCATGCTGACCACCCCGCGGTGCTTTTCTCCATCCTACATTGCCACTCACTGCCTATCCTAATTCAGACCCTCCTATTCACACCACCCCGTGATGTTTTTCTCACTCCTATTAGTGAATGTAATGTAACACACGCTCATACAATGCGCACCACCCAGTGATGTTTTTCTCACTCCTACTAGTGAATGTAATGTAACACACACCCATACAATGCTCACCACCCCGCGATGTTTTTCAGAAACCTATCCTACATTGCCACTGCATGTTCCCTGATATCCCCATGCTGACCAACCCGCGGTGCTTTTCTCCATCCTACATTGCCACTCACTGCCTATCCTAATTCAGACCCTCCGATTCACACCACCCCGTGATGTTTTTCTCACTCCTACTAGTGAATGTAATGTAACACACACCCATACAACGCGCACCACCCCGTGATGTTTTTTTCACTCCTACTAGTGAATGTAATGTAACACACACCCATACAATGCGCACCACCCCGTGATGTTTTTCTCACTCCTACTAGTGAATGTAATGTAACACACAGCCATACGATGCGCACCACCCCGCGATGTTTTTCAGAAACCTATCCTACATTGCCACTGCATGTTCCCTGACCTCCCCATGCTGACCACCCCGCGGTGCTTTTCTCCATCCTACATTGCCACTCACTGCCTATCCTAATTCAGACCCTCCGATTCACACCACCCCGTGATGTTTTTCTCACTCCTACTAGTGAATGTAATGTAACACACACCCATACAATGCGCACCACCCCGTGATGTTTTTCTCACTCCTACTAGTGAATGTAATGTAACACACACCCATACAATGCGCACCACCCCGTGATGTTTTTCTCACTCCTACTAGTGAATGTAATGTAACACACACCCATACGATGCGCACCACCCCGCGATGTTTTTCAGAAACCTATCCTACATTGCCACTGCATGTTCCCTGACCTCCCCATGCTGACCACCCCGCGGTGCTTTTCTCCATCCTACATTGCCACTCACTGCCTATCCTAATTCAGACCCTCCGATTCACACCACCCCGTGATGTTTTTCTCACTCCTACTAGTGAATGTAATGTAACACACACTCGTACAATGCGCACCACCCTGTGATATTTTTCTCACTCCTACTAGTGAATGTAATGTAACACACACCCATACAATGCGCACCACCCCGCGATGATTTTCAGAAACCTATCCTACATTGCCACTGCATGTTCCCTGACCTCCCCATGCTGACCACCCGCGGTGCTTTTCTCCATCCTACATTGCCACTCACTGCCTATCCTAATTCAGACCCTCCGATTCACACCACCCCGTGATGTTTTTCTCAATCCTACTAGTGAATGTAATGTAACACACACCCATACAATGCGCACCACCCCGTGATATTTTTCTCACTCCTACTAGTGAATGTAATGTAACACACACCCATCCAATGCGCACTACCCCGTGATGTTTTTCTCACTCCTACTAGTGAATGTAATGTAACACACACCCATACAATGCGCACCACCCCGCGATGTTTTTCAGAAACCTATCCTACATTGCCACTGCATGTTCCCTGACCTCCCCATGCTGACCACCCCGCGGTGCTTTTCTCCTTCCTACATTGCCACTCACTGCCTATCCTAATTCAGACCCTCCTATTCACACCAACCCGTGATGTTTTTCTCACTCCTATTAGTGAATGTAATGTAACACACGCTCATACAATGCGCACCACCCAGTGATGTTTTTCTCACTCCTACTAGTGAATGTAATGTAACACACACCCATACAATGCGCACCACCCCGCGATGTTTTTCAGAAACCTATCCTACATTGCCACTGCATGTTCCCTGACCTCCCCATGCTGACCAACCCGCGATGCTTTTCTCCATCCTACATTGCCACTCACTGCCTATCCTAATTCAGACCCTCCGATTCACACCACCCCGTGATGTTTTTCTCACTCCTAATAGTGAATGTAATGTAACACACACCCATACAATGCGCACCACCCCGTGATGTTTTTCTCACTCCTACTAGTGAATGTAATGTAACACACACCCATACAATGCGCACCACCCCGCGATGTTTTTCAGAAACCTATCCTACCTTGCCACTGCATGTTCCCTGACCTCCCCATGCTGACAACCCCGCGGTGCTTTTCTCCATCCTACATTGCGACTCACTGCCTATCCTAATTCAGACCCTCCGATTCACACCACCCCGTGATGTTTTTCTCACTCCTACTAGTGAATGTAATGTAACACACACCCGTACAATGCGCACCACCCCGTGATGTTTTTCTCACTCCTACTAGTGAATGTAATGTAACACACACCCATACAATGCGCACCACCCCGCGATGATTTTCAGAAACCTATCCTACATTGCCACTGCATGTTCCCTGACCTCCCCATGCTGACCACCCGCGGTGCTTTTCTCCATCCTACATTGCCACTCACTGCCTATCCTAATTCAGACCCTCCGATTCACACCACCCCGTGATGTTTTTCTCACTCCTACTACTGAAAGTAATGTAACACACACCCATACAATGGGCACCACCCCGTGATGATTTTCTCACTCCTACTAGTGAATGTAATGTAACACACACCCATACAATGCGCACCACCCCGTGATGTTTTTCTCACTCCTACTAGTGAATGTAATGTAACACACACCCATACAATGCGCACCACCCCGCGATGTTTTTCAGAAACCTATCCTACCTTGCCACTGCATGTTCCCTGACCTCCCCATGCTGACAACCCCGCGGTGCTTTTCTCCATCCTACATTGCCACTCACTGCCTATCCTAATTCAGACCCTCCGATTCACACCACCCCGTGATGTTTTTCTCACTCCTACTAGTGAATGTAATGTAACACACACCCGTACAATGCGCACCACCCCGTGATGTTTTTCTCACTCCTACTAGTGAATGTAATGTAACACACACCCATACAATGCGCACCACCCCGCGATGATTTTCAGAAACCTATCCTACATTGCCACTGCATGTTCCCTGACCTCCCCTTGCTGACCACCCGCGGTGCTTTTCTCCATCCTACATTGCCACTCACTGCCTATCCTAATTCAGACCCTCCGATTCACACCACCCCGTGATGTTTTTCTCACTCCTACTACTGAATGTAATGTAACACACACCCATACAATGCGCACCACCCCGTGATGTTTTTCTCACTCCTACTAGTGAATGTAATGTAACACACACCCATACAATGGGCACCACCCCGTGATGTTTTTCTCACTCCTACTAGTGAATGTAATGTAACACACACCCATACAATGCGCACCACCCCGCGATGTTTTTCAGAAACCTATCCTACATTGCCACTGCATGTTCCCTGACCTCCCCACGCTGACCACCCCGCGGTGCTTTTCTCCATCCTACATTGCCACTCACTGCCTATCCTAATTCAGACCCTCCGATTCACACCACCCCGTGATGTTTTTCTCACTCCTACTAGTGAATGTAATGTAACACACACCCATACAATGCCCCCCACCCAGTGATGTTTTTCTCACTCCTACTAGTGAATGTAATGTAACACACACCCATACAATGCGCACCACCCCGCGATGTTTTTCAGAAACCTATCCTACATTGCCACTGCATGTTCCCTGACCTCCCCACGCTGACCACCCCGCGGTGCTTTTCTCCATCCTACATTGCCACTCACTGCCTATCCTAATTCAGACCCTCTGATTCACACCACCCCGTGATGTTTTTCTCACTCCTACTAGTGAATGTAATGTAACACACACCCATCAATGCGAACCTCCCCGCGATGTTTTTCAGAAACCTATCCTACATTGCCACTACATGTTCCCTGACCTCCCCATGCTGACCAGCCTGCGGTGCTTTTCTCCATCCTACATTGCCACTCACTGCCTATCCTAATTCAGACCCTCCGATTCACACCACCCCGTGATGTTTTTCTCACTCCTACTAGTGAATGTAATGTAACACACACCCATACAATGCGCACCACCCCGTGATGTTTTTCTCACTCCTACTAGTGAATGTAATGTAACACACACCCATACGATGCGCACCACCCCGCCATGTTTTTCAGAAACCTATCCTACATTGCCACTGCATGTTCCCTGACCTCCCCATGCTGACCACCCCGCGGTACTTTTCTCCATCCTACATTGCCAATCACTGCCTATCCTAATTCAGACCCTCCGATTCACACCACCCCGTGATGTTTTTCTCACTCCTACTAGTGAATGTAATGTAACACACACCCGTACAATGCGCACCACCCCGTGATGTTTTTCTCACTCCTACTAGTGAATGTAAGGTAACACACACCCATACAATGTGCACCACCCCGCGATGATTTTCAGAAACCTATCCTACATTGCCACTGCATGTTCCCTGACCTCCACATGCTGACCACCCGCGGTGCTTTTCTCCATCCTACATTGCCACTCACTGCCTATCCTAATTCAGACCCTCCGATTCACACCACCCCGTGATGTTTTTCTCACTCCTACTAGTGAATGTAATGTAACACACACCCATACAATGCGCACCACCCCCTGATATTTTTCTCACTCCTACTAGTGAATGTAATGTAACACACACCCATCCAATGCGCACCACCCCGTGATGTTTTTCTCACTCCGACTAGTGAATGTAATGTAACACACACCCATACAATGCGCACCACCACGCGATGTTTTTCAGAAACCTATCCTATATTGCCACTGCATGTTCCCTGACCTCCCCATGCTGACCACCCCGTGGTGCTTTTCTCCATCCTACATTGCCACTCACTGCCTATCCTAATTCAGACCCTCCTATTCACACCACCCCGTGATGTTTTTCTCACTCCTATTAGTGAATGTAATGTAACACACGCTCATACAATGCGCACCACCCAGTGATGTTTTTCTCACTCCTACTAGTGAATGTAATGTAACACACACCCATACAATGCGCACCACCCCGCGATGTTTTTCAGAAACCTATCCTACATTGCCACTGCATGTTCCCTGACCTCCGCATGCTGACCACCCCGCGGTGCTTTTCTCCATCCTACATTGCCACTCACTGCCTATCCTAATTCAGACCCTCCGATTCACACCACCCCGTGATGTTTTTCTCACTCCTATTAGTGAATGTAATGTAACACACGCTCATACAATGCGCACCACCCAGTGATGTTTTTCTCACTCCTACTAGTGAATGTAATGTAACACACACCCATACAATGCTCACCACCCCGCGATGTTTTTCAGAAACCTATCCTACATTGCCACTGCATGTTCCCTGATATCCCCATGCTGACCAACCCGCGGTGCTTTTCTCCATCCTACATTGCCACTCACTGCCTATCCTAATTCAGACCCTCCGATTCACACCACCCCGTGATGTTTTTCTCACTCCTACTAGTGAATGTAATGTAACACACACCCATACAACGCGCACCACCCCGTGATGTTTTTTCACTCCTACTAGTGAATGTAATATAACACACACCCATACAATGCGCACCACCCCGTGATGTTTTTCTCACTCCTACTAGTGAATGTAATGTAACACACAGCCATACGATGCGCACCACCCCGCGATGTTTTTCACAAACCTATCCTACATTGCCACTGCATGTTCCCTGACCTCCCCATGCTGACCACCCCGCGGTGCTTTTCTCCATCCTACATTGCCACTCACTGCCTATCCTAATTCAGACCCTCCGATTCACACCACCCCGTGATGTTTTTCTCACTCCTACTAGTGAATGTAATGTAACACACACCCATACAATGCGCACCACCCCGTGATGTTTTTCTCACTCCTACTAGTGAATGTAATGTAACACACACCCATACAATGCGCACCACCCCGTGATGTTTTTCTCACTCCTACTAGTGAATGTAATGTAACACACACCCATACGATGCGCACCACCCCGCGATGTTTTTCAGAAACCTATCCTACATTGCCACTGCATGTTCCCTGACCTCCCCATGCTGACCACCCGGCGGTGCTTTTCTCCATCCTACATTGCCACTCACTGCCTATCCTAATTCAGACCCTCCGATTCACACCACCCCGTGATGTTTTTCTCACTCCTACTAGTGAATGTAATGTAACACACACTCGTACAATGCGCACCACCCTGTGATGTTTTTCTCACTCCTACTAGTGAATGTAATGTAACACACACCCATACAATGCGCACCACCCCGCGATGATTTTCAGAAACCTATCCTACATTGCCACTGCATGTTCCCTGACCTCCCCATGCTGACCACCCGCGGTGCTTTTCTCCATCCTACATTGCCACTCACTGCCTATCCTAATTCAGACCCTCCGATTCACACCACCCCGTGATGTTTTTCTCAATCCTACTAGTGAATGTAATGTAACACACACCCATACAATGCGCACCACCCCGTGATATTTTTCTCACTCCTACTAGTGAATGTAATGTAACACACACCCATCCAATGCGCACTACCCCGTGATGTTTTTCTCACTCCTACTAGTGAATGTAATGTAACACACACCCATACAATGCGCACCACCCCGCGATGTTTTTCAGAAACCTATCCTACATTGCCACTGCATGTTCCCTGACCTCCCCATGCTGACCACCCCGCGGTGCTTTTCTCCATCCTACATTGCCACTCACTGCCTATCCTAATTCAGACCCTCCTATTCACACCAACCCGTGATGTTTTTCTCACTCCTATTAGTGAATGTAATGTAACACACGCTCATACAATGCGCACCACCCAGTGATGTTTTTCTCACTCCTACTAGTGAATGTAATGTAACACACACCAATACAATGCGCACCACCCCGCGATGTTTTTCAGAAACCTATCCTACATTGCCACTGCATGTTCCCTGACCTCCCCATGCTGACCAACCCGCGGTGCTTTTCTCCATCCTACATTGCCACTCACTGCCTATCCTAATTCAGACCCTCCGATTCACACCACCCCGTGATGTTTTTCTCACTCCTACTAGTGAATGTAATGTAACACACACCCATACAATGCGCACCACCCCGTGATGTTTTTCTCACTCCTACTAGTGAATGTAATGTAACACACACCCATACAATGCGCACCACCCCGCGATGTTTTTCAGAAACCTATCCTACCTTGCCACTGCATGTTCCCTGACCTCCCCATGCTGACAACCCCGCGGTGCTTTTCTCCAACCTACATTGCCACTCACTGCCTATCCTAATTCAGACCCTCCGATTCACACCACCCCGTGATGTTTTTCTCACTCCTACTAGTGAATGTAATGTAACACACACCCGTACAATGCGCACCACCCCGTGATGTTTTTCTCACTCCTACTAGTGAATGTAATGTAACACACACCCATACAATGCGCACCACCCCGCGATGATTTTCAGAAACCTATCCTACATTGCCACTGCATGTTCCCTGACCTCCCCATGCTGACCACCCGCGGTGCTTTTCTCCATCCTACATTGCCACTCACTGCCTATCCTAATTCAGACCCTCCGATTCACACCACCCCGTGATGTTTTTCTCACTCCTACTACTGAAAGTAATGTAACACACACCCATACAATGGGCACCACCCCGTGATGATTTTCTCACTCCTACTAGTGAATGTAATGTAACACACACCCATACAATGCGCACCACCCCGTGATGTTTTTCTCACTCCTACTAGTGAATGTAATGTAACACACACCCATACAATGCGCACCACCCCGCGATGTTTTTCAGAAACCTATCCTACCTTGCCACTGCATGTTCCCTGACCTCCCCATGCTGACAACCCCGCGGTGCTTTTCTCCATCCTACATTGCCACTCACTGCCTATCCTAATTCAGACCCTCCGATTCACACCACCCCGTGATGTTTTTCTCACTCCTACTAGTGAATGTAATGTAACACACACCCGTACAATGCGCACCACCCCGTGATGTTTTTCTCACTCCTACTAGTGAATGTAATGTAACACACACCCATACAATGCGCACCACCCCGCGATGATTTTCAGAAACCTATCCTACATTGCCACTGCATGTTCCCTGACCTCCCCATGCTGACCACCCGCGGTGCTTTTCTCCATCCTACATTGCCACTCACTGCCTATCCTAATTCAGACCCTCCGATTCACACCACCCCGTGATGTTTTTCTCACTCCTACTACTGAATGTAATGTAACACACACCCATACAATGCGCACCACCCCGTGATGTTTTTCTCACTCCTACTAGTGAATGTAATGTAACACACACCCATACAATGGGCACCACCCCGTGATGTTTTTCTCACTCCTACTAGTGAATGTAATGTAACACACACCCATACAATGCGCACCAGCCCGCGATGTTTTTCAGAAACCTATCCTACATTGCCACTGCATGTTCCCTGACCTCCCCACGCTGACCACCCCGCGGTGCTTTTCTCCATCCTACATTGCCACTCACTGCCTATCCTAATTCAGACCCTCCGATTCACACCACCCCGTGATGTTTTTCTCACTCCTACTAGTGAATGTAATGTAACACACACCCATACAATGCCCCCCACCCAGTGATGTTTTTCTCACTCCTACTAGTGAATGTAATGTAACACACACCCATACAATGCGCACCACCCCGCGATGTTTTTCAGAAACCTATCCTACATTGCCACTGCATGTTCCCTGACCTCCCCACGCTGACCACCCCGCGGTGCTTTTCTCCATCCTACATTGCCACTCACTGCCTATCCTAATTCAGACCCTCTGATTCACACCACCCCGTGATGTTTTTCTCACTCCTACTAGTGAATGTAATGTAACACACACCCATCAATGCGAACCTCCCCGCGATGTTTTTCAGAAACCTATCCTACATTGCCACTACATGTTCCCTGACCTCCCCATGCTGACCAGCCTGCGGTGCTTTTCTCCATCCTACATTGCCACTCACTGCCTATCCTAATTCAGACCCTCCGATTCACACCACCCCGTGATGTTTTTCTCACTCCTACTAGTGAATGTAATGTAACACACACCCATACAATGCGCACCACCCCGTGGTGTTTTTCTCACTCCTACTAGTGAATGTAATGTAACACACACCCATACGATGCGCACCACCCCGCCATGTTTTTCAGAAACCTATCCTACATTGCCACTGCATGTTCCCTGACCTCCCCATGCTGACCACCCCGCGGTGCTTTTCTCCATCCTACATTGCCAATCACTGCCTATCCTAATTCAGACCCTCCGATTCACACCACCCCGTGATGTTTTTCTCACTCCTACTAGTGAATGTAATGTAACACACACCCGTACAATGCGCACCACCCCGTGATGTTTTTCTCACTCCTACTAGTGAATGTAAGGTAACACACACCCATACAATGTGCACCACCCCGCGATGATTTTCAGAAACCTATCCTACATTGCCACTGCATGTTCCCTGACCTCCACATGCTGACCACCCGCGGTGCTTTTCTCCATCCTACATTGCCACTCACTGCCTATCCTAATTCAGACCCTCCGATTCACACCACCCCGTGATGTTTTTCTCACTCCTACTAGTGAATGTAATGTAACACACACCCATACAATGCGCACCACCCCCTGATATTTTTCTCACTCCTACTAGTGAATGTAATGTAACACACACCCATCCAATGCGCACCACCCCGTGATGTTTTTCTCACTCCGACTAGTGAATGTAATGTAACACACCCATACAATGCGCACCACCCCGCGATGTTTTTCAGAAACCTATCCTATATTGCCACTGCATGTTCCCTGACCTCCCCATGCTGACCACCCCGCGGTGCTTTTCTCCATCCTACATTGCCACTCACTGCCTATCCTAATTCAGACCCTCCTATTCACACCACCCCGTGATGTTTTTCTCACTCCTATTAGTGAATGTAATGTAACACACGCTCATACAATGCGCACCACCCAGTGATGTTTTTCTCACTCCTACTAGTGAATGTAATGTAACACACACCCATACAATGCGCACCACCCCGCGATGTTTTTCAGAAACCTATCCTACATTGCCACTGCATGTTCCCTGACCTCCCCATGCTGACCAACCCGCGGTGCTTTTCTCCATCCTACATTGCCACTCACTGCCTATCCTAATTCAGACCCTCCGATTCACACCACCCCGTGATGTTTTTCTCACTCCTACTAGTGAATGTAATGTAACACACACCCATACAACGCACACCACCCCGTGATGTTTTTTTCACTCCTACTAGTGAATGTAATGTAACACACACCCATACAATGCGCACCACCCTGTGATGTTTTTCTCACTCCTACTAGTGAATGTAATGTAACACACAGCCATACGATGCGCACCACCCCGCGATGTTTTTCAGAAACCTATCCTACATTGCCACTGCATGTTCCCTGACCTCCCCATGCTGACCACCCCGCGGTGCTTTTCTCCATCCTACATTGCCACTCACTGCCTATCCTTATTCAGACCCTCCGATTCACACCACCCCGTGATGTTTTTCTCACTGCTATTAGTGAATGTAATGTAACATTCGCTCATACAATGCGCACCACCCCGTGATGTTTTTCTCACTCCTACTAGTGAATGTAATGTAACACACACCCATACAATGCGCACCACCCCGCGATGTTTTTCAGAAACCTATCCTACATTGCCACTGCATGTTCCCTGACCTCCCCATGCTGACCACCCCGCGGTGCTTTTCTCCATCCTACATTGCCACTCACTGCCTATCCTAATTCAGACCCTCCGATTAACACCACCCCGTGATGCTTTTCTCACTCCTACTAGTGAACGTAATGTAACACACACGCATACAATGTGCACCACCCCATGATGTTTTTCTCACTCCTTCTAGTGAATGTAATGTAACACACACCCATACAATGCGCACCACCCCGCGATATTTTTCAGAAACCTATCCTACATTGCCACTGCATGTTCCCTGACCTCCCCATGCTGACCACCCCGCGGTGCTTTTCTCCATCCTACATTGCCACTCACTACCTATCCTAATTCAGACCCTCCGATTCACACCACCCCGTGATGTTTTTCTCACTCCTACTAGTGAATGTAACACACACCCATACAACGCGCACCACCCCGTGATGTTTTTCTCACTCCTACTAGTGAATGTAATGTAACACACACCCATCCAATGCGCACCACCCCGTGATGTTTTTCTCACTCCTACTAGTGAATGTAATGTAACACACACCCGTACAATGCGCACCACCCCGTGATGTTTTTCTCACTCCTACTAGTGAATGTAATGTAACACACACCCATACAATGTGCATCACCCCGCGATGTTTTTCAGAAACCTATCCTACATTGCCACTGCATGTTCCCTGACCTCCCCATGCTGACCACCCCGCGGTGCTTTTCTCCATCCTACATTGCCAATCACTGCCTATCCTAATTCAGACCCTCCGATTCACACCACCCCGTGATGTTTTTCTCACTCCTACTAGTGAATGTAATGTAACACACACCCGTACAATGCGCACCACCCCGTGATGTTTTTCTCACTCCTACTAGTGAATGTAAGGTAACACACACCCATACAATGTGCACCACCCCGCGATGATTTTCAGAAACCTATCCTACATTGCCACTGCATGTTCCCTGACCTCCACATGCTGACCACCCGCGGTGCTTTTCTCCATCCTACATTGCCACTCACTGCCTATCCTAATTCAGACCCTCCGATTCACACCACCCCGTGATGTTTTTCTCACTCCTACTAGTGAATGTAATGTAACACACACCCATACAATGCGCACCACCCCCTGATATTTTTCTCACTCCTACTAGTGAATGTAATGTAACACACACCCATCCAATGCGCACCACCCCGTGATGTTTTTCTCACTCCGACTAGTGAATGTAATGTAACACACCCATACAATGCGCACCACCCCGCGATGTTTTTCAGAAACCTATCCTATATTGCCACTGCATGTTCCCTGACCTCCCCATGCTGACCACCCCGCGGTGCTTTTCTCCATCCTACATTGCCACTCACTGCCTATCCTAATTCAGACCCTCCTATTCACACCACCCCGTGATGTTTTTCTCACTCCTATTAGTGAATGTAATGTAACACACGCTCATACAATGCGCACCACCCAGTGATGTTTTTCTCACTCCTACTAGTGAATGTAATGTAACACACACCCATACAATGCGCACCACCGCGCGATGTTTTTCAGAAACCTATCCTACATTGCCACTGCATGTTCCCTGACCTCCCCATGCTGACCAACCCGCGGTGCTTTTCTCCATCCTACATTGCCACTCACTGCCTATCCTAATTCAGACCCTCCGATTCACACCACCCCGTGATGTTTTTCTCACTCCTACTAGTGAATGTAATGTAACACACACCCATACAACGCGCACCACCCCGTGATGTTTTTTTCACTCCTACTAGTGAATGTAATGTAACACACACCCATACAATGCGCACCACCCTGTGATGTTTTTCTCACTCCTACTAGTGAATGTAATGTAACACACAGCCATACGATGCGCACCACCCCGCGATGTTTTTCAGAAACCTATCCTACATTGCCACTGCATGTTCCCTGACCTCCCCATGCTGACCACCCCGCGGTGCTTTTCTCCATCCTACATTGCCACTCACTGCCTATCCTTATTCAGACCCTCCGATTCACACCACCCCGTGATGTTTTTCTCACTGCTATTAGTGAATGTAATGTAACATTCGCTCATACAATGCGCACCACCCCGTGATGTTTTTCTCACTCCTACTAGTGAATGTAATGTAACACACACCCATACAATGCGCACCACCCCGCGATGTTTTTCAGAAACCTATCCTACATTGCCACTGCATGTTCCCTGACCTCCCCATGCTGACCACCCCGCGGTGCTTTTCTCCATCCTACATTGCCACTCACTGCCTATCCTAATTCAGACCCTCCGATTAACACCACCCCGTGATGCTTTTCTCACTCCTACTAGTGAACGTAATGTAACACACACGCATACAATGTGCACCACCCCATGATGTTTTTCTCACTCCTTCTAGTGAATGTAATGTAACACACACCCATACAATGCGCACCACCCCGCGATATTTTTCAGAAACCTATCCTACATTGCCACTGCATGTTCCCTGACCTCCCCATGCTGACCACCCCGCGGTGCTTTTCTCCATCCTACATTGCCACTCACTACCTATCCTAATTCAGACCCTCCGATTCACACCACCCCGTGATGTTTTTCTCACTCCTACTAGTGAATGTAACACACACCCATACAACGCGCACCACCCCGTGATGTTTTTCTCACTCCTACTAGTGAATGTAATGTAACACACACCCATCCAATGCGCACCACCCCGTGATGTTTTTCTCACTCCTACTAGTGAATGTAATGTAACACACACCCGTACAATGCGCACCACCCCGTGATGTTTTTCTCACTCCTACTAGTGAATGTAATGTAACACACACCCATACAATGTGCATCACCCCGCGATGTTTTTCAGAAACCTATCCTACATTGCCACTGCATGTTCCCTGACCTCCCCATGCTGACCAACCCGCGGTGCTTTTCTCCATCCTACATTGCCACTCACTGCCTATCCTAATTCAGACCCTCCGATTCACACCACCCCGTGATGTTTTTCTCACTCCTACTAGTGAATGTAATGTAACACACACCCATACAACGAGCACCACCCCGTGATGTTTTTTCACTCCTACTAGTGAATGTAATGTAACACACACCCATACAATGCGCACCACCCCGTGATGTTTTTCTCACTCCTACTACTGAATGTAATGTAACACACAGCCATACGATGCGCACCACCCCGCGATGTTTTTCAGAAACCTATCCTACATTGCCACTGCATGTTCCCTGACCTCCCCATGCTGACCACCCCGCGGTGCTTTTCTCCATCCTACATTGCCACTCACTGCCTATCCTAATTCAGACCCTCCGATTCACACCACCCCGTGATGTTTTTCTCACTCCTACTAGTGAATGTAATGTAACACACACCCATACAATGCGCACTACCCCGTGATGTTTTTCTCACTCCTACTAGTGAATGTAATGTAACACACACCCATACAATGCGCACCACCCCGTGATGTTTTTCTCACTCCTACTAGTGAATGTAATGTAACACACAGCCATACGATGCGCACCACCCCGCGATGTTTTTCAGAAACCTATCCTACATTGCCACTGCATGTTCCCTGACCTCCCCATGCTGACCACCCCGCGGTGCTTTTCTCCATCCTACATTGCCACTCACTGCCTATCCTAATTCAGACCCTCCGATTCACACCACCCCGTGATGTTTTTCTCACTCCTACTAGTGAATGTAATGTAACACACACTCGTACAATGCGCACCACCCCGTGATGTTTTTCTCACTCCTACTAGTGAATGTAATGTAACACACACCCATACAATGCGCACCACCCCGCGATGATTTTCAGAAACCTATCCTACATTGCCACTGCATGTTCCCTGACCTCCCCATGCTGACCACCCGCGGTGCTTTTCTCCATCCTACATTGCCACTCACTGCCTATCCTAATTCAGACCCTCCGATTCACACCACCCCGTGATGTTTTTCTCAATCCTACTAGTGAATGTAATGTAACACACACCCATACAATGCGCACCACCCCGTGATATTTTTCTCACTCCTACTAGTGAATGTAATGTAACACACACCCATCCAATGCGCACTACCCCGTGATGTTTTTCTCACTCCTACTAGTGAATGTAATGTAACACACACCCATACAATGCGCACCACCCCGCGATGTTTTTCAGAAACCTATCCTACATTGCCACTGCATGTTCCCTGACCTCCCCATGCTGACCACCCCGCGGTGCTTTTCTCCATCCTACATTGCCACTCACTGCCTATCCTAATTCAGACCCTCCGATTCACACCACCCCGTGATGTTTTTCTCACTGCTATTAGTGAATGTAATGTAACATTCGCTCATACAATGCGCACCACCCCGTGATGTTTTTCTCACTCCTACTAGTGAATGTAATGTAACACACACCCATACAATGCGCACCACCCCGCGATGTTTTTCAGAAACCTATCCTACATTGCCACTGCATGTTCCCTGACCTCCCCATGCTGACCACCCCGCGGTGCTTTTCTCCATCCTACATTGCCACTCACTGCCTATCCTAATTCAGACCCTCCGATTAACACCACCCCGTGATGTTTTTCTCACTCCTACTAGTGAACGTAATGTAACACACACGCATACAATGTGCACCACCCCATGATGTTTTTCTCACTCCTTCTAGTGAATGTAATGTAACACACACCCATACAATGCGCACCACCCCGCGATATTTTTCAGAAACCTATCCTACATTGCCACTGCATGTTCCCTGACCTCCCCATGCTGACCACCCCGCGGTGCTTTTCTCCATCCTACATTGCCACTCACTGCCTATCCTAATTCAGACCCTCCGATTCACACCACCCCGTGATGTTTTTCTCACTCCTACTAGTGAATGTAACACACTCCCATACAACGCGCACCACCCCGTGATGTTTTTCTCACTCCTACTAGTGAATGTAATGTAACACACACCCATACAATGCGCACCACCCCGTGATGTTTTTCTCACTCCTACTAGTGAATGTAATGTAACACACACCCATACAATGCGCACCACCCCGCGATGTTTTTCAGAAACCTATCCTACCTTGCCACTGCATGTTCCCTGACCTCCCCATGCTGACAACCCCGCGGTGCTTTTCTCCATCCTACATTGCCACTCACTGCCTATCCTAATTCAGACCCTCCGATTCACACCACCCCGTGATGTTTTTCTCACTCCTACTAGTGAATGTAATGTAACACACACCCGTACAATGCGCACCACCCCGTGATGTTTTTCTCACTCCTACTAGTGAATGTAATGTAACACACACCCATACAATGCGCACCACTCCGCGATGATTTTCAGAAATCTATCCTACATTGCCACTGCATGTTCCCTGACCTCCCCATGCTGACCACCCGCGGTGCTTTTCTCCATCCTACATTGCCACTCACTGCCTATCCTAATTCAGACCCTCCGATTCACACCACCCCGTGATGTTTTTCTCACTCCTACTACTGAATGTAATGTAACACACACCCATACAATGCGCACCACCCCGTGATGTTTTTCTCACTCCTACTAGTGAATGTAATGTAACACACACCCATACAATGGGCACCACCCCGTGATGTTTTTCTCACTCCTACTAGTGAATGTAATGTAACACACACCCATACAATGCGCACCACCCCGCGATGTTTTTCAGAAACCTATCCTACATTGCCACTGCATGTTCCCTGACCTCCCCATGCTGACCACCCCGCGGAGCTTTTCTCCATCCTACATTGCCACTCACTGCCTATCCTAATTCAGACCCTCTGATTCACACCACCCCGTGATGTTTTTCTCACTCCTACTAGTGAATGTAATGTAACACACACCCATACAATGCGCACCACCCCGTGATGTTTTTCTCACTCCTACTATTGAATGTAATGTAACACACACCCATGCAATGCGCACCACCCCGTGATGTTTTTCTCACTCCTACTAGTGAATGTAATGTAACACACACGCATACAATGCGCACCACTCTGCGATGTTTTTCAGAAACCTATCCTACATTGCCACTGCATGTTCCCTGACCTCCCCACGCTGACCACCCCGCGGTGCTTTTCTCCATCCTACATTGCCACTCACTGCCTATCCTAATTCAGACCCTCTGATTCACACCACCCCGTGATGTTTTTCTCACTCCTACTAGTGAATGTAATGTAACACACACCCATCAATGAGAACCTCCCCGCGATGTTTTTCAGAAACCTATCCTACATTGCCACTGCATGTTCCCTGACCTCCCCATGCTGCCCACCCCGCGGTGCTTTTCTGAATCCTACATTGCCACTCACTGCCTATCCTAATTCAGACCCTCCGATTCACACCACCCCGTGATGTTTTTCTCACTCCTACTAGTGAATGTAATGTAACACACACCCGTACAATGCGCACCACCCCGTGATGTTTTTCTCACTCCTACTAGTGAATGTAATGTAACACACACCCATACAATGTGCACCACCCCGCGATGTTTTTCAGAAACCTATCCTACATTGCCACTGCATGTTCCCTGACCTCCCCATGCTGACCAACCCGCGGTGCTTTTCTCCATCCTACATTGCCACTCACTGCCTATCCTAATTCAGACCCTCCGATTCACACCACCCCGTGATGTTTTTCTCACTCCTACTAGTGAATGTAATGTAACACACACCCATACAACGCGCACCACCCCGTGATGTTTTTTTCACTCCTACTAGTGAATGTAATGTAACACACACCCATACAATGCGCACCACCCCGTGATGTTTTTCTCACTCCTACTAGTGAATGTAATATAACACACAGCCATACGATGCGCACCACCCCGCGATGTTTTTCAGAAACCTATCCTACATTGCCACTGCATGTTCCCTGACCTCCCCATGCTGACCACCCCGTGGTGCTTTTCTCCATCCTACATTGCCACTCACTGCCTATCCTAATTCAGACCCTCCGATTCACACCACCCCGTGATGTTTTTCTCACTCCTACTAGTGAATGTAATGTAACACACACCCATACAATGCGCACCACCCCGTGATGTTTTTCTCACTCCTACTAGTGAATGTAATGTAACACACACCCATACAATGCGCACCACCCCGTGATGTTTTTCTCACTCCTACTAGTGAATGTAATGTAACACACAGCCATACGATGCGCACCACCCCGCGATGTTTTTCAGAAACCTATCCTACATTGCCACTGCATGTTCCCTGACCTCCCCATGCTGACCACCCCGCGGTGCTTTTCTCCATCCTACATTGCCACTCACTGCCTATCCTAATTCAGACCCTCCCATTCACACCACCCCGTGATGTTTTTCTCACTCCTACTAGTGAATGTAATGTAACACACACTCGTACAATGCGCACCACCCCGTGATGTTTTTCTCACTCCTACTAGTGAATGTAATGTAACACACACCCATACAATGGGCACCACCCCACGATGATTTTCAGAAACCTATCCTACATTGCCACTGCATGTTCCCTGACCTCCCCATGCTGACCACCCGCGGTGCTTTTCTCCATCCTACATTGCCACTCACTGCCTATCCTAATTCAGACCCTCCGATTCACACCACCCCGTGATGTTTTTCTCAATCCTACTAGTGAATGTAATGTAACACACACCCATACAATGCGCACCACCCCGTGATATTTTTCTCACTCCTACTAGTGAATGTAATGTAACACACACCCATCCAATGCGCACTACCCCGTGATGTTTTTCTCACTCCTACTAGGGAATGTAATGTAACACACACCCATACAACGCGCACCACCCCGCGATGTTTTTCAGAAACCTATCCTACATTGCCACTGCATGTTCCCTGACCTCCCCATGCTGACCACCCCGCGGTGCTTTTCTCCATCCTACATTGCCACTCACTGCCTATCCTAATTCAGACCCTCCGATTCACACCACCGCGTGATGTTTTTCTCACTGCTATTAGTGAATGTAATGTAACATTCGCTCATACAATGCGCACCACCCCGTGATGTTTTTCTCACTCCTACTAGTGAATGTAATGTAACACACACCCATACAATGCGCACCACCCCGTGATGTTTTTCTCACTCCTACTAGTGAATGTAATGTAACACACACCCATACAATGCGCACCACCCCGCGATGTTTTTCAGAAACCTATCCTACCTTGCCACTGCATGTTCCCTGACCTCCCAATGCTGACAACCCCGCGGTGCTTTTCTCCATCCTACATTGCCACTCACTGCCTATCCTAATTCAGACCCTCCGATTCACACCACCCCGTGATGTTTTTCTCACTCCTACTAGTGAATGTAATGTAACACACACCCGTACAATGCGCACCACCCCGTGATGTTTTTCTCACTCCTACTAGTGAATGTAATGTAACACACACCCATACAATGCGCACCACTCCGCGATGATTTTCAGAAACCTATCCTACATTGCCACTGCATGTTCCCTGACCTCCCCATGCTGACCACCCGCGGTGCTTTTCTCCATCCTACATTGCCACTCACTGCCTATCCTAATTCAGACCCTCCGATTCACACCACCCCGTGATGTTTTTCTCACTCCTACTACTGAATGTAATGTAACACACACCCATACAATGCGCACCACCCCGTGATGTTTTTCTCACTCCTACTAGTGAATGTAATGTAACACACACCCATACAATGGGCACCACCCCGTGATGTTTTTCTCACTCCTACTAGTGAATGTAATGTAACACACACCCATACAATGCGCACCACCCCGCGATGTTTTTCAGAAACCTATCCTACATTGCCACTGCATGTTCCCTGACCTCCCCATGCTGACCACCCCGCGGAGCTTTTCTCCATCCTACATTGCCACTCACTGCCTATCCTAATTCAGACCCTCTGATTCACACCACCCCGTGATGTTTTTCTCACTCCTACTAGTGAATGTAATGTAACACACACCCATACAATGCGCACCACCCCGTGATGTTTTTCTCACTCCTACTATTGAATGTAATGTAACACACACCCATGCAATGCGCACCACCCCGTGATGTTTTTCTCACTCCTACTAGTGAATGTAATGTAACACACACGCATACAATGCGCACCACTCTGCGATGTTTTTCAGAAACCTATCCTACATTGCCACTGCATGTTCCCTGACCTCCCCACGCTGACCACCCCGCGGTGCTTTTCTCCATCCTACATTGCCACTCACTGCCTATCCTAATTCAGACCCTCTGATTCACACCACCCGTGATGTTTTTCTCACTCCTACTAGTGAATGTAATGTAACACACACCCATCAATGCGAACCTCCCCGCGATGTTTTTCAGAAACCTATCCTACATTGCCACTACATGTTCCCTGACCTCCCCATGCTGACCAGCCTGCGGTGCTTTTCTCCATCCTACATTGCCACTCACTGCCTATCCTAATTCAGACCCTCCGATTCACACCACCCCGTGATGTTTTTCTCACTCCTACTAGTGAATGTAATGTAACACACACCCATACAATGCGCACCACCCCGTGATGTTTTTCTCACTCCTACTAGTGAATGTAATGTAACACACACCCATACGATGCGCACCACCCCGCGATGTTTTTCAGAAACCTATCCTACATTGCCACTGCATGTTCCCTGACCTCCCCATGCTGCCCACCACGCGGTGCTTTTCTCCATCCTACATTGCCACTCACTGCCTATCCTAATTCAGACCCTCCGATTCACACCACCCCGTGATGTTTTTCTCACTCCTACTAGTGAATGTAATGTAACACACACCCATACAATGCGCACCACCCCGTCATGTTTTTCTCACTCCTACTAGTGAATGTAATGTAACACACACCCATACGATGCGCACCACCCCGTGATATTTTTCTCACTCCTACTAGTGAATGTAATGTAACACACACCCATCCAATGCGCACCACCCCGTGATGTTTTTCTCACTCCTACTGGTGAATGTAATGTAACACACACCCATACGATGCGCACCACCCCGCCATGTTTTTCAGAAACCTATCCTACATTGCCACTGCATGTTCCCTGACCTCCCCATGCTGACCACCCCGCGGTGCTTTTCTCCATCCTACATTGCCACTCACTGCCTATCCTAATTCAGACCCTCCGATTCACACCACCCCGTGATGTTTTTCTCACTCCTATTAGTGAATGTAATGTAACACACGCTCATAAAATGCGCACCACCCAGTGATGTTTTTCTCACTCCTACTAGTGAATGTAATGTAACACACACCCATACAATGCGCACCACCCCGCGATGTTTTTCAGAAATCTATCCTACATTGCCACTGCATGTTCCCTGACCTCCCCATGCTGACCACCCCGCGGTGCTTTTCTCCATCCTACATTGCCACTCACTGCCTATCCTAATTCATACCCTCCGATTCACACCACCCCGTGATATTTTTCTCACTCCTACTAGTGAATGTAATGTAACACACACCCATACAACGCGCACCACCCCGTGATGTTTTTCTCACTCCTACTAGCGAATGTAATGTAACACACACCCATACAATGCGCACCACCCCGTGATGTTTTTCTCACTCCTACTAGTGAATGTAATGTAACACACACCCATACGATGCGCACCACCCGGCGATGTTTTTCAGAAACCTATCCTACATTGCCACTGCATGTTCCCTGACCTCCCCATGCTGACCACCCCGCGGTGCTTTTCTCCATCCTACATTGCCACTCACTGCCTGTCCTAATTCAGACCCTCCGATTCACACCACCCCGTGATGTTTTTCTCACTCCTACTAGTGAATGTAATGTAACACACACCCATACAATGCGCACCACCCCGCGATGATTTTCAGAAACCTATCCTACATTGCCACTGCATGTTCCCAGACCTCCCCATGCTGACCACCCGCGGTGCTTTTCTCCATCCTACATTGCCACTCACTGCCTATCCTAATTCAGACCCTCCGATTCACACCACCCCGTGATGTTTTTCTCACTCCTAGTAGTGAATGTAATGTAACACACACCCATACAATGCGCACCACCCCGTGATATTTTTCTCACTCCTACTAGTGAATGTAATGTAACACACACCCATCCAATGCGCACCACCCCGTGATGTTTTTCTCACTCCTACTAGTGAATGTAATGTAACACACACCCATACAATGCGCACCACCCCGCGATGTTTTTCAGAAACCTATCCTACATTGCCACTGCATGTTCCCTGACCTCCCCATGCTGACCAGCCTGCGGTGCTTTTCTCCATCCTACATTGCCACTCACTGCCTATCCTAATTCAGACCCTCTGATTCACACCACCCCGTGATGTTTTTCTCACTCCTACTAGTGAATGTAATGTAACACACACCCGTCAATGCGAACCTCCCCGCGATGTTTTTCAGAAACCTATCCTACATTGCCACTACATGTTCCCTGACCTCCCCATGCTGACCAGCCTGCGGTGCTTTTCTCCATCCTACATTGCCACTCACTGCCTATCCTAATTCAGACCCTCCGATTCACACCACCCCGTGATGTTTTTCTCACTCCTAATAGTGAATGTAATGTAACACACACCCGTACAATGCGCACCATCCCGTGATGTTTTTCTCACTCCTACTAGTGAATGTAATGTAACACACACCCATACAATGTGCACCACCCCACGATGATTTTCAGAAACCTATCCTACATTGCCACTGCATGTTCCCTGACCTCCACATGCTGACCACCCGCGGTGCTTTTCTCCATCCTACATTGCCACTCACTGCCTATCCTAATTCAGACCCTCCGATTCACACCACCCCGTGATGTTTTTCTCACTCCTACTAGTGAATGTAATGTAACACACACCCATACAATGCGCACCACCCCGTGATATTTTTCTCACTCCTACTAGTGAATGTAATGTAACACACACCCATCCAATGCGCACCACCCCGTGATGTTTTTCTCACTCCGACTAGTGAATGTAATGTAACACACACCCATACAATGCGCACCACCCCGCGATGTTTTTCAGAAACCTATCCTACATTGCCACTGCATGTTCCCTGACCTCCCCATGCTGACCACCCCGCGGTGCTTTTCTCCATCCTACATTGCCACTCACTGCCTATCCTAATTCAGACCCTCCGATTCACACCACCCCGTGATGTTTTTCTCACTCCTACTAGTGAATGTAATGTAACACACACGCATACAATGCGCACCACCCCGTGATGTTTTTCTCACTCCTACTAGTGAATGTAATGTAACACACACCCATACGATGCGCACCACCCCGTGATATTTTTCTCACTCCTACTAGTGAATGTAATGTAACACACACCCATCCAATGCACACCACGCCGTGATGTTTTTCTCACTCCTACTAGTGAATGTAATGTAACACACACCCATACGATGCGCACCACCCCGCCATGTTTTTCAGAAACCTATCCTACATTGCCACTGCATGTTCCCTGACCTCCCCATGCTGACCACCCCGCGGTGCTTTTCTCCATCCTACATTGCCACTCACTGCCTATCCTAATTCAGACCCTCCGATTCACACCACCCCGTGATGTTTTTCTCACTCCTATTAGTGAATGTAATGTAACACACGCTCATACAATGCGCACCACCCAGTGATGTTTTTCTCACTCCTACTAGTGAATGTAATGTAACACACACCCATACAATGTGCACCACCCCGCGATGTTTTTCAGAAACCTATCCTACATTGCCACTGCATGTTCCCTGACCTCCCCATGCTGACCACCCCGCGGTGCTTTTCTCCATCCTACATTGCCACTCACTGCCTGTCCTAATTCAGACCCTCCGATTCACACCACCCGGTGATGTTTTTCTCACTCCTACTAGTGAATGTAATGTAACACACACCCGTACAATGCGCACCACCCCGTGATGTTTTTCTCACTCCTACTAGCGAATGTAATGTAACACACACCCATACAATGCGCACCACCCCGCGATGATTTTCAGAAACCTATCCTACATTGCCACTGCATGTTCCCTGACCTCCCCACGCTGACCACCCGCGGTGCTTTTCTCCATCCTACATTGCCACTCACTGATTATCCTAATTCAGACCCTCCGATTCACACCACCCCGTGATGTTTTTCTCACTCCTAGTAGTGAATGTAATGTAACACACACCCATACAATGCGCACCACCCCGTGATATTTTTCTCACTCCTACTAGTGAATGTAATGTAACACACACCCATCCAATGCGCACCACCCCGTGATGTTTTTCTCACTCCTACTAGTGAATGTAATGTAACACACACCCATACAATGCGCACCACCCCGCGATGTTTTTCAGAAACCTATCCTACATTGCCACTGCATGTTCCCTGACCTCCCCATGCTGACCAGCCTGCGGTGCTTTTCTCCATCCTACATTGCCACTCACTGCCTATCCTAATTCAGACCCTCCGATTCACACCACCCCGTGATGTTTTTCTCACTCCTACTAGTGAATGTAATGTAACATACACCCATACAATGCGCACCACCCCGTGATGTTTTTCTCACTCCTACTAGTGAATGTAATGTAACACACACCCGTACAATGCGCACCACCCCGTGATGTTTTTCTCACTCCTACTAGTGAATGTAATGTAACACACACCCATACAATGCGCACCACCCCGCGATGATTTTCAGAAACCTATCCTACATTGCCACTGCATGTTCCCTGACCTCCCAATGCTGACCACCCACGGTGCTTTTCTCCATCCTACATTGCCACTCACTGCCTATCCTAATTCAGACCCTCCGATTCACACCACCCCGTGATGTTTTTCTCACTCCTACTAGTGAATGTAATGTAACACACACCCATACAATGCGCACCACCCCGTGATATTTTTCTCACTCCTACTAGTGAATGTAATGTAACACACACCCATCCAATGCACACCACCCCGTGATGTTTTTCTCATTCCTACTAGTGAATGTAATGTAACACACACCCATACAATGCGCACCACCCCGTGATGTTTTTCAGAAATCTATTCTACATTGCCACTGCTTGTTCCCTGACCTCCCCATGCTGACCACCCCGCGGTGCTTTTCTCCATCCTACATTGCCACTCACTGCATATCCTAATTCAGACCCTCCGATTCACACCACCCCGTGATGTTTTTCTCACTCCTATTAGTGAATGTAATGTAACATACGCTCATACAATGCGCACCGCCCCGTGATGTTTTTCTCACTCCTACTAGTGAATGTAATGTAACACACACCCATACAATGCGCACCACCCCGCGATGTTTTTCAGAAACCTATCCTACATTGCCACTGCATGTTCCCTGACCTCCCCATGCTGACCACCCCGCGGTGCTTTTCTCCATCCTACATTGCCACTCACTGCCTATCCTAATTCAGACCCTCGGATTCACACCACCCCGTGATGTTTTTCTCACTCCTACTAGTGAATGTAATGTAACACACACCCATACAACGCGCACCACCCCGTGATGTTTTTCTCACTCCTACTAGTGAATGTAATGTAACACACACCCATACAATGCGCACCACTCCGTGATGTTTTTCTCACTCCTACTAGTGAATGTAATGTAACACACACCCATACAATGCGCACCACCCGCGATGTTTTTCAGAAACCTATCCTACTTTGCCACTGCATGTTCCCTGACCTCCCCATGCTGACCACCCGCGGTGCTTTTCTCCATCCTACATTGCCACTCACTGCCTATCCTAATTCAGACCCTCCGATTCCCACCACCCCGTGATGTTTTTCTCACTCCTAGTAGTGAATGTAATGTAACACACACCCATACAATGCGCACCACCCCGCGATGTTTTTCTCACTCCTACTAGTGAATGTAATGTAACACACACCCATCCAATGCGCACCACCCCGTGATGTTTTTCTCACTCCTACTAGTGAATGTAATGTAACACACACCCATACAATGCGCACCACCCCGCGATGTTTTTCAGAAACCTATCCTACATTGCCACTGCATGTTCCCTGACCTCCCCATGCTGACCACCCCGCGGTGCTTTTCTCCATCCTACATTGCCACTCACTGCCTATCCTAATTCAGACCCTCCGATTCACACCACCCCGTGATGTTTTTCTCACTCCTATTAGTGAATGTTATGTAACACATGCTCATACAATGCGCACCACCCCGTGATGTTTTTCTCACTCCTACTAGTGAATATAATGAAACACACACCCATACAATGCGCACCACCCCGCGATGTTTTTCAGAAACCTATCCTACATTGCCACTGCATGTTCCCTGACCTCCCCATGCTGACCACCCCGCGGTGCTTTTCTCCATCCTACATTGCCACTCACTGCCTATCCTAATTCAGACCCTCCGATTCACACCACCCCGTGATGAATTTCTCACTCCTATTAGTGAATGTAATGTAACATATGCTCATACAATGCGCACCACCCCGTGATGTTTTTCTCACTCCTACTAGTGAATGTAATGTAACACACACCCATACAATGAGCACCACCCCGTGATGTTTTTCAGAAACCTATCCTACATTGCCACTGCATGTTCCCTGACCTCCCCATGCTCACACCGCGGTGCTTTTCTCCATCCTACATTGCCACTCACTGCCTATCCTAATTCAGACCCTCGGATTCACACCACCCCGTGATGTTTTTCTCACTCCTACTAGTGAATGTAATGTAACACACACCCATACAACGCGCACCACCCCGTGATGTTTTTCTCACTCCTACTAGTGAATGTAATGTAACACACACCCATACAATGCGCACCACCCCGTGATGTTTTTATCACTCCTACTAGTGAATGTAATGTAACACACACCCATACAATGCGCACCCCCTCGCGATGTTTTTCAGAAACCTATCCTACATTGCCACTGCATGTTCCCTGACCTACCCATGCTGACCACCCCGGGGTGCTTTTCTCCATCCTACATTGCCACTCACTTCCTATCCTAATTCAGACCCTCCGATTCACACCACCCCGTGATGTTTTTCTCACTCCTACTACTGAATGTAATGTAACACACACCCATACAATGCGCACCACCCCGTGATATTTTTCTCACTCCTACTAGTGAATGTAATGTAACACACACCCATCCAATGCACACCACCCCGTGATGTTTTTCTCATTCCTACTAGTGAATGTAATGTAACACACACCCATACAATGCGCACCACCCCGTGATGTTTTTCAGAAGTCTATTCTACATTGCCACTGCATGTTCCCTGACCTCCCCATGCTGACCACCCCGCGGTGCTTTTCTCCATCCTACATTGCCACTCACTGCATATCCTAATTCAGACCCTCCGATTCACACCACCCCGTGATGTTTTTCTCACTCCTATTAGTGAATGTAATGTAACATACGCTCATACAATGCGCACCGCCCCGTGATGTTTTTCTCACTCCTACTAGTGAATGTAATGTAACACACACCCATACAATGCGCACCACCCCGCGATGTTTTTCAGAAACCTATCCTACATTGCCACTGCATGTTCCCTGACCTCCCCATGCTGACCACCCCGCGGTGCTTTTCTCCATCCTACATTGCCACTCACTGCCTATCCTAATTCAGACCCTCGGATTCACACCACCCCGTGATGTTTTTCTCACTCCTACTAGTGAATGTAATGTAACACACACCCATACAACGCGCACCACCCCGTGATGTTTTTCTCACTCCTACTAGTGAATGTAATGTAACACACACCCATACAATGCGCACCACTCCGTGATGTTTTTCTCACTCCTACTAGTGAATGTAATGTAACACACACCCATACAATGCGCACCCCCTCGCGATGTTTTTCAGAAACCTATCCTACATTGCCACTGCATGTTCCCTGACCTACCCATGCTGACCACCCGCGGTGCTTTTCTCCATCCTACATTGCCACTCACTTCCTATCCTAATTCAGACCCTCCGATTCCCACCACCCCGTGATGTTTTTCTCACTCCTACTAGTGAATGTAATGTAACACACACCCATACAATGCGCACCACCCCGTGATATTTTTCTCACTCCTACTAGTGAATGTAATGTAACACACACCCATCCAATGCGCACCACCCCGTGATGTTTTTCTCACTCCTACTAGTGAATGTAATGTAACACACACCCATACAATGCGCACCACCCCGCGATGTTTTTCAGAAACCTATCCTACATTGCCACTGCATGTTCCCTGACCTCCCCATGCTGACCACCCCGCGGTGCTTTTCTCCATCCTACATTGCCACTCACTGCCTATCCTAATTCAGACCCTCCGATTCACACCACCCCGTGATGTTTTTCTCACTCCTATTAGTGAATGTTATGTAACACATGCTCATACAATGCGCACCACCCCGTGATGTTTTTCTCACTCCTACTAGTGAATATAATGAAACACACACCCATACAATGCGCACCACCCCGCGATGTTTTTCAGAAACCTATCCTACATTGCCACTGCATGTTCCCTGAACTCCCCATGCTGACCACCCCGCGGTGCTTTTCTCCATCCTACATTGCCACTCACTGCCTATCCTAATTCAGACCCTCCGATTCACACCACCCCGTGATGATTTTCTCACTCCTATTAGTGAATGTAATGAAACATATGCTCATACAATGCGCACCACCCCGTGATGTTTTTCTCACTCCTACTAGTGAATGTAATGTAACACACACCCATACAATGAGCACCACCCCGTGATGTTTTTCAGAAACCTATCCTACATTGCCACTGCATGTTCCCTGACCTCCCCATGCTCACACCGCGGTGCTTTTCTCCATCCTACATTGCCACTCACTGCCTATCCTAATTCAGACACTCGGATTCACACCACCCCGTGATGTTTTTCTCACTCCTACTAGTGAATGTAATGTAACACACACCCATACAACGCGCACCACCCCGTGATGTTTTTCTCACTCCTACTAGTGAATGTAATGTAACACACACCCATACAATGCGCACCACCCCGTGATGTTTTTATCACTCCTACTAGTGAATGTAATGTAACACACACCCATACAATGCGCACCCCCTCGCGATGTTTTTCAGAAACCTATCCTACATTGCCACTGCATGTTCCCTGACCTACCCATGCTGACCACCCCGGGGTGCTTTTCTCCATCCTACATTGCCACTCACTTCCTATCCTAATTCAGACCCTCCGATTCACACCACCCCGTGATGTTTTTCTCACTCCTACTAGTGAATGTAATGTAACACACACCCATACAATGCGCACCACCCCGCGATGTTTTTCAGAAACCTATCCTACATTGCCACGGCATGTTCCCTGACCTCCCCATGCTGACCACCCCGCGGTGCTTTTCTCCATCCTACATTGCCACTCACTGCCTGTCCTAATTCAGACCCTCCGATTCACACCACCCCGTGATGTTTTTCTCACTCCTACTAGTGAATGTAATGTAACACACACCCGTACAATGCGCACCACCCCGTGATGTTTTTCTCACTCCTACTAGCGAATGTAATGTAACACACACCCATACAATGCGCACCACCCCGCGATGATTTTCAGAAACCTATCCTACATTGCCACTGCATGTTCCCTGACCTCCCCATGCTGACCACCCGCGGTGCTTTTCTCCATCCTACATTGCCACTCACTGCCTATCCTAATTCAGACCCTCCGATTCACACCACCCCGTGATGTTTTTCTCACTCCTAGTAGTGAATGTAATGTAACACACACCCATACAATGCGCACCACCCCGTGATATTTTTCTCACTCCTACTAGTGAATGTAATGTAACACACACCCATCCAATGCGCACCACCCCGTGATGTTTTTCTCACTCCTATTAGTGAATGTAATGTAACACACGCTCATACAATGCGCACCACCCCGTGATGTTTTTCTCACTCCTACTAGTGAATGTAATGTAACACACACCCATAAAATGCGCACCACCCCGCGATGTTTTTCAGAAACCTATCCTACATTGCCACTGCATGTTCCCTGACGTCCCCATGCTGACCACCCCGAGGTGTTTTTCTCCATCCTACATTGCCACTCACTGCCTATCCTAATTCAGACCCTCCGATTCATACCACCCCGTGATGTTTTTCTCACTCCTATTAGTGAATGTAATGTAACATACACTCATACAATGCGCACCACCCCGTGATGTTTTTCTCACTCCTACTAGTGAATGTAATGTAACACACACCCATACAATGAGCACCACCCCGCGATGTTTTTCAGAAACCTATCCTACATTGCCACTGCATGTTCCCTGACCTCCCCATGCTCACACCGCGGTGCTTTTCTCCATCCTACATTGCCACTCACTGCCTATCCTAATTCAGACCCTCGGATTCACACCACCCCGTGATGTTTTTCTCACTCCTACTAGTGAATGTAATGTAACACACACCCATACAATGCGCACCACCCCGCGATGTTTTTCAGAAACCTATCCTACATTGCCACTGCATGTTCCCTGACCTCCCCATGCTGACCACCCCGCGGTGCTTTTCTCCATCCTACATTGCCACTCACTGCCTATCCTAATTCAGACCCTCGGATTCACACCACCCCGTGATGTTTTTCTCACTCCTACTAGTGAATGTAATGTAACACACACCCATACAACGCGCACCACCCCGTGATGTTTTTCTCACTCCTACTAGTGAATGTAATGTAACACACACCCATACAATGCGCACCACTCCGTGATGTTTTTCTCACTCCTACTAGTGAATGTAATGTAACACACACCCATACAATGCGCACCACCCGCGATGTTTTTCAGAAACCTATCCTACTTTGCCACTGCATGTTCCCTGACCTCCCCATGCTGACCACCCGCGGTGCTTTTCTCCATCCTACATTGCCACTCACTGCCTATCCTAATTCAGACCCTCCGATTCCCACCACCCCGTGATGTTTTTCTCACTCCTAGTAGTGAATGTAATGTAACACACACCCATACAATGCGCACCACCCCGCGATGTTTTTCTCACTCCTACTAGTGAATGTAATGTAACACACACCCATCCAATGCGCACCACCCCGTGATGTTTTTCTCACTCCTACTAGTGAATGTAATGTAACACACACCCATACAATGCGCACCACCCCGCGATGTTTTTCAGAAACCTATCCTACATTGCCACTGCATGTTCCCTGACCTCCCCATGCTGACCACCCCGCGGTGCTTTTCTCCATCCTACATTGCCACTCACTGCCTATCCTAATTCAGACCCTCTGATTCACACCACCCCGTGATGTTTTTCTCACTCCTATTAGTGAATGTTATGTAACACATGCTCATACAATGCGCACCACCCCGTGATGTTTTTCTCACTCCTACTAGTGAATATAATGAAACACACACCCATACAATGCGCACCACCCCGCGATGTTTTTCAGAAACCTATCCTACATTGCCACTGCATGTTCCCTGACCTCCCCATGCTGACCACCCCGCGGTGCTTTTCTCCATCCTACATTGCCACTCACTGCCTATCCTAATTCAGACCCTCCGATTCACACCACCCCGTGATGAATTTCTCACTCCTATTAGTGAATGTAATGTAACATATGCTCATACAATGCGCACCACCCCGTGATGTTTTTCTCACTCCTACTAGTGAATGTAATGTAACACACACCCATACAATGAGCACCACCCCGTGATGTTTTTCAGAAACCTATCCTACATTGCCACTGCATGTTCCCTGACCTCCCCATGCTCACACCGCGGTGCTTTTCTCCATCCTACATTGCCACTCACTGCCTATCCTAATTCAGACCCTCGGATTCACACCACCCCGTGATGTTTTTCTCACTCCTACTAGTGAATGTAATGTAACACACACCCATACAACGCGCACCACCCCGTGATGTTTTTCTCACTCCTACTAGTGAATGTAATGTAACACACACCCATACAATGCGCACCACCCCGTGATGTTTTTATCACTCCTACTAGTGAATGTAATGTAACACACACCCATACAATGCGCACCCCCTCGCGATGTTTTTCAGAAACCTATCCTACATTGCCACTGCATGTTCCCTGACCTACCCATGCTGACCACCCCGGGGTGCTTTTCTCCATCCTACATTGCCACTCACTTCCTATCCTAATTCAGACCCTCCGATTCACACCACCCCGTGATGTTTTTCTCACTCCTACTACTGAATGTAATGTAACACACACCCATACAATGCGCACCACCCCGTGATATTTTTCTCACTCCTACTAGTGAATGTAATGTAACACACACCCATCCAATGCACACCACCCCGTGATGTTTTTCTCATTCCTACTAGTGAATGTAATGTAACACACACCCATACAATGCGCACCACCCCGTGATGTTTTTCAGAAGTCTATTCTACATTGCCACTGCATGTTCCCTGACCTCCCCATGCTGACCACCCCGCGGTGCTTTTCTCCATCCTACATTGCCACTCACTGCATATCCTAATTCAGACCCTCCGATTCACACCACCCCGTGATGTTTTTCTCACTCCTATTAGTGAATGTAATGTAACATACGCTCATACAATGCGCACCGCCCCGTGATGTTTTTCTCACTCCTACTAGTGAATGTAATGTAACACACACCCATACAATGCGCACCACCCCGCGATGTTTTTCAGAAACCTATCCTACATTGCCACTGCATGTTCCCTGACCTCCCCATGCTGACCACCCCGCGGTGCTTTTCTCCATCCTACATTGCCACTCACTGCCTATCCTAATTCAGACCCTCGGATTCACACCACCCCGTGATGTTTTTCTCACTCCTACTAGTGAATGTAATGTAACACACACCCATACAACGCGCACCACCCCGTGATGTTTTTCTCACTCCTACTAGTGAATGTAATGTAACACACACCCATACAATGCGCACCACTCCGTGATGTTTTTCTCACTCCTACTAGTGAATGTAATGTAACACACACCCATACAATGCGCACCCCCTCGCGATGTTTTTCAGAAACCTATCCTACATTGCCACTGCATGTTCCCTGACCTACCCATGCTGACCACCCGCGGTGCTTTTCTCCATCCTACATTGCCACTCACTTCCTATCCTAATTCAGACCCTCCGATTCCCACCACCCCGTGATGTTTTTCTCACTCCTACTAGTGAATGTAATGTAACACACACCCATACAATGCGCACCACCCCGTGATATTTTTCTCACTCCTACTAGTGAATGTAATGTAACACACACCCATCCAATGCGCACCACCCCGTGATGTTTTTCTCACTCCTACTAGTGAATGTAATGTAACACACACCCATACAATGCGCACCACCCCGCGATGTTTTTCAGAAACCTATCCTACATTGCCACTGCATGTTCCCTGACCTCCCCATGCTGACCACCCCGCGGTGCTTTTCTCCATCCTACATTGCCACTCACTGCCTATCCTAATTCAGACCCTCCGATTCACACCACCCCGTGATGTTTTTCTCACTCCTATTAGTGAATGTTATGTAACACATGCTCATACAATGCGCACCACCCCGTGATGTTTTTCTCACTCCTACTAGTGAATATAATGAAACACACACCCATACAATGCGCACCACCCCGCGATGTTTTTCAGAAACCTATCCTACATTGCCACTGCATGTTCCCTGAACTCCCCATGCTGACCACCCCGCGGTGCTTTTCTCCATCCTACATTGCCACTCACTGCCTATCCTAATTCAGACCCTCCGATTCACACCACCCCGTGATGATTTTCTCACTCCTATTAGTGAATGTAATGAAACATATGCTCATACAATGCGCACCACCCCGTGATGTTTTTCTCACTCCTACTAGTGAATGTAATGTAACACACACCCATACAATGAGCACCACCCCGTGATGTTTTTCAGAAACCTATCCTACATTGCCACTGCATGTTCCCTGACCTCCCCATGCTCACACCGCGGTGCTTTTCTCCATCCTACATTGCCACTCACTGCCTATCCTAATTCAGACCCTCGGATTCACACCACCCCGTGATGTTTTTCTCACTCCTACTAGTGAATGTAATGTAACACACACCCATACAACGCGCACCACCCCGTGATGTTTTTCTCACTCCTACTAGTGAATGTAATGTAACACACACCCATACAATGCGCACCACCCCGTGATGTTTTTATCACTCCTACTAGTGAATGTAATGTAACACACACCCATACAATGCGCACCCCCTCGCGATGTTTTTCAGAAACCTATCCTACATTGCCACTGCATGTTCCCTGACCTACCCATGCTGACCACCCCGGGGTGCTTTTCTCCATCCTACATTGCCACTCACTTCCTATCCTAATTCAGACCCTCCGATTCACACCACCCCGTGATGTTTTTCTCACTCCTACTAGTGAATGTAATGTAACACACACCCATACAATGCGCACCACCCCGCGATGTTTTTCAGAAACCTATCCTACATTGCCACGGCATGTTCCCTGACCTCCCCATGCTGACCACCCCGCGGTGCTTTTCTCCATCCTACATTGCCACTCACTGCCTGTCCTAATTCAGACCCTCCGATTCACACCACCCCGTGATGTTTTTCTCACTCCTACTAGTGAATGTAATGTAACACACACCCGTACAATGCGCACCACCCCGTGATGTTTTTCTCACTCCTACTAGCGAATGTAATGTAACACACACCCATACAATGCGCACCACCCCGCGATGATTTTCAGAAACCTATCCTACATTGCCACTGCATGTTCCCTGACCTCCCCATGCTGACCACCCGCGGTGCTTTTCTCCATCCTACATTGCCACTCACTGCCTATCCTAATTCAGACCCTCCGATTCACACCACCCCGTGATGTTTTTCTCACTCCTAGTAGTGAATGTAATGTAACACACACCCATACAATGCGCACCACCCCGTGATATTTTTCTCACTCCTACTAGTGAATGTAATGTAACACACACCCATCCAATGCGCACCACCCCGTGATGTTTTTCTCACTCCTATTAGTGAATGTAATGTAACACACGCTCATACAATGCGCACCACCCCGTGATGTTTTTCTCACTCCTACTAGTGAATGTAATGTAACACACACCCATAAAATGCGCACCACCCCGCGATGTTTTTCAGAAACCTATCCTACATTGCCACTGCATGTTCCCTGACGTCCCCATGCTGACCACCCCGAGGTGTTTTTCTCCATCCTACATTGCCACTCACTGCCTATCCTAATTCAGACCCTCCGATTCATACCACCCCGTGATGTTTTTCTCACTCCTATTAGTGAATGTAATGTAACATACACTCATACAATGCGCACCACCCCGTGATGTTTTTCTCACTCCTACTAGTGAATGTAATGTAACACACACCCATACAATGAGCACCACCCCGCGATGTTTTTCAGAAACCTATCCTACATTGCCACTGCATGTTCCCTGACCTCCCCATGCTCACACCGCGGTGCTTTTCTCCATCCTACATTGCCACTCACTGCCTATCCTAATTCAGACCCTCGGATTCACACCACCCCGTGATGTTTTTCTCACTCCTACTAGTGAATGTAATGTAACACACACCCATACAATGCGCACCACCCCGCGATGTTTTTCAGAAACCTATCCTACATTGCCACTGCATGTTCCCTGACCTCCCCATGCTGACCACCCCGCGGTGCTTTTCTCCATCCTACATTGCCACTCACTGCCTATCCTAATTCAGACCCTCGGATTCACACCACCCCGTGATGTTTTTCTCACTCCTACTAGTGAATGTAATGTAACACACACCCATACAACGCGCACCACCCCGTGATGTTTTTCTCACTCCTACTAGTGAATGTAATGTAACACACACCCATACAATGCGCACCACTCCGTGATGTTTTTCTCACTCCTACTAGTGAATGTAATGTAACACACACCCATACAATGCGCACCACCCGCGATGTTTTTCAGAAACCTATCCTACTTTGCCACTGCATGTTCCCTGACCTCCCCATGCTGACCACCCGCGGTGCTTTTCTCCATCCTACATTGCCACTCACTGCCTATCCTAATTCAGACCCTCCGATTCCCACCACCCCGTGATGTTTTTCTCACTCCTAGTAGTGAATGTAATGTAACACACACCCATACAATGCGCACCACCCCGCGATGTTTTTCTCACTCCTACTAGTGAATGTAATGTAACACACACCCATCCAATGCGCACCACCCCGTGATGTTTTTCTCACTCCTACTAGTGAATGTAATGTAACACACACCCATACAATGCGCACCACCCCGCGATGTTTTTCAGAAACCTATCCTACATTGCCACTGCATGTTCCCTGACCTCCCCATGCTGACCACCCCGCGGTGCTTTTCTCCATCCTACATTGCCACTCACTGCCTATCCTAATTCAGACCCTCTGATTCACACCACCCCGTGATGTTTTTCTCACTCCTATTAGTGAATGTTATGTAACACATGCTCATACAATGCGCACCACCCCGTGATGTTTTTCTCACTCCTACTAGTGAATATAATGAAACACACACCCATACAATGCGCACCACCCCGCGATGTTTTTCAGAAACCTATCCTACATTGCCACTGCATGTTCCCTGACCTCCCCATGCTGACCACCCCGCGGTGCTTTTCTCCATCCTACATTGCCACTCACTGCCTATCCTAATTCAGACCCTCCGATTCACACCACCCCGTGATGAATTTCTCACTCCTATTAGTGAATGTAATGTAACATATGCTCATACAATGCGCACCACCCCGTGATGTTTTTCTCACTCCTACTAGTGAATGTAATGTAACACACACCCATACAATGAGCACCACCCCGTGATGTTTTTCAGAAACCTATCCTACATTGCCACTGCATGTTCCCTGACCTCCCCATGCTCACACCGCGGTGCTTTTCTCCATCCTACATTGCCACTCACTGCCTATCCTAATTCAGACCCTCGGATTCACACCACCCCGTGATGTTTTTCTCACTCCTACTAGTGAATGTAATGTAACACACACCCATACAACGCGCACCACCCCGTGATGTTTTTCTCACTCCTACTAGTGAATGTAATGTAACACACACCCATACAATGCGCACCACCCCGTGATGTTTTTATCACTCCTACTAGTGAATGTAATGTAACACACACCCATACAATGCGCACCCCCTCGCGATGTTTTTCAGAAACCTATCCTACATTGCCACTGCATGTTCCCTGACCTACCCATGCTGACCACCCCGGGGTGCTTTTCTCCATCCTACATTGCCACTCACTTCCTATCCTAATTCAGACCCTCCGATTCACACCACCCCGTGATGTTTTTCTCACTCCTACTACTGAATGTAATGTAACACACACCCATACAATGCGCACCACCCCGTGATATTTTTCTCACTCCTACTAGTGAATGTAATGTAACACACACCCATCCAATGCACACCACCCCGTGATGTTTTTCTCATTCCTACTAGTGAATGTAATGTAACACACACCCATACAATGCGCACCACCCCGTGATGTTTTTCAGAAGTCTATTCTACATTGCCACTGCATGTTCCCTGACCTCCCCATGCTGACCACCCCGCGGTGCTTTTCTCCATCCTACATTGCCACTCACTGCATATCCTAATTCAGACCCTCCGATTCACACCACCCCGTGATGTTTTTCTCACTCCTATTAGTGAATGTAATGTAACATACGCTCATACAATGCGCACCGCCCCGTGATGTTTTTCTCACTCCTACTAGTGAATGTAATGTAACACACACCCATACAATGCGCACCACCCCGCGATGTTTTTCAGAAACCTATCCTACATTGCCACTGCATGTTCCCTGACCTCCCCATGCTGACCACCCCGCGGTGCTTTTCTCCATCCTACATTGCCACTCACTGCCTATCCTAATTCAGACCCTCGGATTCACACCACCCCGTGATGTTTTTCTCACTCCTACTAGTGAATGTAATGTAACACACACCCATACAACGCGCACCACCCCGTGATGTTTTTCTCACTCCTACTAGTGAATGTAATGTAACACACACCCATACAATGCGCACCACTCCGTGATGTTTTTCTCACTCCTACTAGTGAATGTAATGTAACACACACCCATACAATGCGCACCCCCTCGCGATGTTTTTCAGAAACCTATCCTACATTGCCACTGCATGTTCCCTGACCTACCCATGCTGACCACCCGCGGTGCTTTTCTCCATCCTACATTGCCACTCACTTCCTATCCTAATTCAGACCCTCCGATTCCCACCACCCCGTGATGTTTTTCTCACTCCTACTAGTGAATGTAATGTAACACACACCCATACAATGCGCACCACCCCGTGATATTTTTCTCACTCCTACTAGTGAATGTAATGTAACACACACCCATCCAATGCGCACCACCCCGTGATGTTTTTCTCACTCCTACTAGTGAATGTAATGTAACACACACCCATACAATGCGCACCACCCCGCGATGTTTTTCAGAAACCTATCCTACATTGCCACTGCATGTTCCCTGACCTCCCCATGCTGACCACCCCGCGGTGCTTTTCTCCATCCTACATTGCCACTCACTGCCTATCCTAATTCAGACCCTCCGATTCACACCACCCCGTGATGTTTTTCTCACTCCTATTAGTGAATGTTATGTAACACATGCTCATACAATGCGCACCACCCCGTGATGTTTTTCTCACTCCTACTAGTGAATATAATGAAACACACACCCATACAATGCGCACCACCCCGCGATGTTTTTCAGAAACCTATCCTACATTGCCACTGCATGTTCCCTGAACTCCCCATGCTGACCACCCCGCGGTGCTTTTCTCCATCCTACATTGCCACTCACTGCCTATCCTAATTCAGACCCTCCGATTCACACCACCCCGTGATGATTTTCTCACTCCTATTAGTGAATGTAATGAAACATATGCTCATACAATGCGCACCACCCCGTGATGTTTTTCTCACTCCTACTAGTGAATGTAATGTAACACACACCCATACAATGAGCACCACCCCGTGATGTTTTTCAGAAACCTATCCTACATTGCCACTGCATGTTCCCTGACCTCCCCATGCTCACACCGCGGTGCTTTTCTCCATCCTACATTGCCACTCACTGCCTATCCTAATTCAGACCCTCGGATTCACACCACCCCGTGATGTTTTTCTCACTCCTACTAGTGAATGTAATGTAACACACACCCATACAACGCGCACCACCCCGTGATGTTTTTCTCACTCCTACTAGTGAATGTAATGTAACACACACCCATACAATGCGCACCACCCCGTGATGTTTTTATCACTCCTACTAGTGAATGTAATGTAACACACACCCATACAATGCGCACCCCCTCGCGATGTTTTTCAGAAACCTATCCTACATTGCCACTGCATGTTCCCTGACCTACCCATGCTGACCACCCCGGGGTGCTTTTCTCCATCCTACATTGCCACTCACTTCCTATCCTAATTCAGACCCTCCGATTCACACCACCCCGTGATGTTTTTCTCACTCCTACTAGTGAATGTAATGTAACACACACCCATACAATGCGCACCACCCCGCGATGTTTTTCAGAAACCTATCCTACATTGCCACGGCATGTTCCCTGACCTCCCCATGCTGACCACCCCGCGGTGCTTCTCTCCATCCTACATTGCCACTCACTGCCTGTCCTAATTCAGACCCTCCGATTCACACCACCCCGTGATGTTTTTCTCACTCCTACTAGTGAATGTAATGTAACACACACCCGTACAATGCGCACCACCCCGTGATGTTTTTCTCACTCCTACTAGCGAATGTAATGTAACACACACCCATACAATGCGCACCACCCCGCGATGATTTTCAGAAACCTATCCTACATTGCCACTGCATGTTCCCTGACCTCCCCATGCTGACCACCCGCGGTGCTTTTCTCCATCCTACATTGCCACTCACTGCCTATCCTAATTCAGACCCTCCGATTCACACCACCCCGTGATGTTTTTCTCACTCCTAGTAGTGAATGTAATGTAACACACACCCATACAATGCGCACCACCCCGTGATATTTTTCTCACTCCTACTAGTGAATGTAATGTAACACACACCCATCCAATGCGCACCACCCCGTGATGTTTTTCTCACTCCTATTAGTGAATGTAATGTAACACACGCTCATACAATGCGCACCACCCCGTGATGTTTTTCTCACTCCTACTAGTGAATGTAATGTAACACACACCCATAAAATGCGCACCACCCCGCGATGTTTTTCAGAAACCTATCCTACATTGCCACTGCATGTTCCCTGACGTCCCCATGCTGACCACCCCGAGGTGTTTTTCTCCATCCTACATTGCCACTCACTGCCTATCCTAATTCAGACCCTCCGATTCATACCACCCCGTGATGTTTTTCTCACTCCTATTAGTGAATGTAATGTAACATACACTCATACAATGCGCACCACCCCGTGATGTTTTTCTCACTCCTACTAGTGAATGTAATGTAACACACACCCATACAATGAGCACCACCCCGCGATGTTTTTCAGAAACCTATCCTACATTGCCACTGCATGTTCCCTGACCTCCCCATGCTCACACCGCGGTGCTTTTCTCCATCCTACATTGCCACTCACTGCCTATCCTAATTCAGACCCTCGGATTCACACCACCCCGTGATGTTTTTCTCACTCCTACTAGTGAATGTAATGTAACACACACCCATACAATGCGCACCACCCCGTGATGTTTTTCTCACTCCTACTAGTGAATGTAATGTAACACACACCCATACAATGCGCACCACCTCACGATGTTTTTCAGAAACCTATCCTACATTGCCACTGCATGTTCCCTGACCTACCCATGCTGACCACCCCGCGGTGCTTTTCTCCATCCTACATTGCCACTCACTGCCTATCCTAATTCAGACCCTCCGATTCACACCACCCCGTGATGTTTTTCTCACTCCTACTAGTGAATGTAATGTAACACACACCCATACAATGCGGACCACCCCGTGATGTTTTTTTCACTCCTACTAGTGAATGTAATGTAACACACACCAATACAATGCGCACCACCCCGCGATGTTTTTCAAAAACCTATCCTACATTGCCACTGCATGTTCCCTGACCTCCCCATGCTGACCACCCCGCGATGCTTTTCTCCATCCTACATTGCCACTCACTGCCTACCCTAATTCAGACCCTCCGATTCACACCACCCCGTGATGTTTTTCTCACTCCTACTAGTGAATGTAATGTAACACACACCCATACAATGCGCACCACCCCGTGATGTTTTTCTCACTCCTACTAGTGAATGTAATGTAACACACACCCATACAATGCGCACCACCTCGCGATGTTTTTCAGAAACCTATCCTACATTTCCACTGCATGTTCCCTGACCTCCCCATGCTGACCACCCCGCGGTGCTTTTCTCCATCCTACATTGCCACTCACTGCCTATCCTAATTCAGACCCTCCGATTCACACCATCCCGGGATGTTTTTCTCACTCCTACTAGTGAATGTAATGTAACACACACCCATACAATGCGCACCACCCCGTGATGTTTTTCTCACTCTTACTAGTGAATGTAATGTAACACACACCCATACAATGCGCACCACCCCGCGATGTTTTTCAGAAACCTATCCTACATTGCCACTGCATGTTCCCTGACCTCCCCATGCTGACCACCCCGCGGTGCTGTTCTCCATCCTACATTGCCACTCACTGCCTATCCTAATTCAGACCCTCCGATTCACACCACCCCGTGATGTTTTTCTCACTCCGACTTGTGAATGTAATGTAACACACACCCATACAATGCGCACCACCCCGCGATGTATTTCAGAAACCTATCCTACATTGCCACTGCATGTTCCCTGACCTCCAAATGCTGTCCACCCCGCGGTGCTTTTCTCCATCCTACATTGCCACTCACTGCCTATCCTCATTCAGACCCTCCGAATCACACCACCCCGTGATGTTTTTCTCACACCTACTAGTGAATGTAATGTAACACACACCCATACAATGCGCACCACCCCGTGATGTTTTTCTCACTCCTACTAGTGAATGTAATGTAACACACACCCATACAATGCGCACCACCCCGTGATGTTTTTCTCACTCCTACTATTAAATGTAATGTAACACACACCCATACAATGCGCACCACCCCGTGATGTTTTTCTCACTCCTACTAGTGAATATAATGTAACACACACCCATACAATGCGCACCACCCTGCGATGTTTTTCAGAAACCTATCCTACATTGCCACTGCATGTTCCCTGACCTCCCCACGCTGACCACCCCGCGGTGCTTTTCTCCATCCTACATTGCCACTCACTGCCTATCCTAATTCAGACCCTCCGATTCACACCACCCCGTGATGTTTTTCTCTCTCCTACTAGTGAATGTAATGTAACACACACCCATACAATGCCCCCCACCCAGCGATGATTTTCTCACTCCTACTAGTGAATGTAATGTAACACACACCCATACAATGCGCACCACCCCGTGATGTTTTTCTCACTCCTACTAGTGAATGTAATGTAACACACACCCATACAATGCGCACCACCCCGCGATGTTTTTCAGAAACCTATCCTACATTGCCACTGCATGTTCCCTGACCTCCCCATGCTGACCAGCCTGCGGTGCTTTTCTGCATCCTACATTGCCACTCACTGCCTATCCTAATTCAGACCCTCCGATTCACACCACCCCGTGATGTTTTTCTCACTCCTACTAGTGAATGTAATGTAACACACACCCATACAATGCGCACCACCCCGTGATGTTTTTCTCACTCCTACTATTGAATGTAATGTAACACACACCCATACAATGCGCACCACCCCGTGATGTTTTTCTCACTCCTACTAGTGAATGTAATGTAACACACACCCATACAATGCGCACCACCCTGCGATGTTTTTCAGAAACCTATCCTACATTGCCACTGCATGTTCCCTGACCTCCCCACGCTGACCACCCCGCTGTGCTTTTCTCCATCCTACATTGCCACTCACTGCCTATCCTAATTCAGACCCTCCGATTCACACCACCTCGTGATGTTTTTCTCACTCCTACTAGTGAATGTAATGTAACACACACCCATACAATGCCCCCCACCCAGTGATGTTTTTCTTACTCCTACTAGTGAATGTAATGTAACACACACCCATACAATGCGCACCACCCCGTGATGTTTTTCTCACTCCTACTAGTGAATGTAATGTAACACACACCCATACAATGCGCACCACCCCGCGATGTTTTTCAAAAACCTATCCTACATTGCCACTGCATGTTCCCTGACCTCCCCATGCTGACCACCCCGCGATGCTTTTCTCCATCCTACATTGCCACTCACTGCCTATTCTAATTCAGACCCTCCGATTCACACCACCACGTGATGTTTTTCTCACTCCTACTAGTGAATGTAATGTAACACACACCCATACAATGCGCACCACCCCGTGATGTTTTTCTCACTCCTACTAGTGAATGTAATGTAACACACACCCATCAATGCGCACCTCCCCGCGATGTTTTTCAGAAACCTATCCAACATTGCCACTGCATGTTCCCTGACCTCCCCATGCTGACCATTCCGCAGTGCTTTTCTCCATCCTACATTGCCACTCACTGCCTATCCTAATTCAGACCCTCCGATTCACACCACCCCGTGATGTTTTTCTCACTCCTACTAGTGAATGTAATGTAACACACACCCATACAATGCGCACCACCCCGTGATGTTTTTCTCACTCCTACTATTGAATGTAATGTAACACACACCCATACAATGCGCACCACCCCGTGATGTTTTTCTCACTCCTACTAATGAATGTAATGTAACACACACCCATACAATGCGCACCACCCTGCGATGTTTTTCAGAAACCTATCCTACATTGCCACTGCATGTTCCCTGACCTCCCCACGCTGACCACCCCGCGGTGCTTTTCTCCATCCTACATTGCCACTCACTGCCTATCCTAATTCAGACCCTCCGATTCACACCACCCCGTGATGTTTTTCTCACTCCTACTAGTGAATGTAATGTAACACACACCCATACAATGCCCCCCACCCAGTGATGTTTTTCTTACTCCTACTAGTGAATGTAATGTAACACACACCCATACAATGCGCACCACCCCGTGATGTTTTTCTCACTCCTACTAGTGAATGTAATGTAACACACACCCATACAATGCGCACCACCCCGTGATGTTTTTCTCACTCCTACTAGTGAATGTAATGTAACACACACCCATCAATGCGCACCTCCCCGCGATGTATTTCAGAAACCTATCCTACATTGCCACTGCATGTTCCCTGACCTCCCCATGCTGACCATTCCGCAGTGCTTTTCTCCATCCTACATTGCCACTCACTGCCTATCCTAATTCAGACCCTCCGATTCACACCACCCCGTGATGTTTTTCTCACTCCTACTAGTGAATGTAATGTAACACACACCCATACAATGCGCACCACCCCGTGATGTTTTTCTCACTCCTACTAGTGAATGTAATGTAACACACACCCATACGATGCGCACCATCCCGCCATGTTTTTCAGAAACCTATCCTACATTGCCACTGCATGTTCCCTGACCTCCCCATGCTGACCACCCCGTGGTGCTTTTCTCCATCCTACATTGCCACTCACTGCCTATCCTAATTCAGACCCTCCGATTCACACCACCCCGTGATGCTTTTCTCACTCCTACTAGTGAATGTAATGTAACACACACCCGTACAATGCGCACCATCCCGTGATGTTTTTCTCACTCCTACTAGTGAATGTAATGTAACACACACCCATACAATGCGCACCACCCCGCGATGATTTTCAGAAACCTATCCTACATTGCCACTGCATGTTCCCTGACCTCCCCATGCTGACCACACACGGTGCTTTTCTCCATCCTACATTACCACTCACTGCCTATCCTAATTCAGACCCTCCCATTCACACCACCCCGTGATGTTTTTCTCACTCCTACTAGTGAATGTAATGTAACACACACCCATACAATGCGCACCACCCTGTGATATTTTTCTCACTCCTACTAGTGAATGTAATGTAACACACACCCATCCAATGCGCACCACCCCGTGATGTTTTTCTCACTCCGACTAGTTAATGTAATGTAACACACACCCATACAATGCGCACCACCCCGCGATGTTTTTCAGAAACCTATCCTACATTGCCACTGCATGTTCCCTGACCTCCAAATGCTGACCACCCCGCGGTGCTTTTCTCCATCCTACATTGCCACTCACTGCCTATCCTAATTCAGACCCTCCGATTCACACCACCCCGTGATGTTTTTCTCACTCCTATTAGTGAATGTAATGTAACACACGCTCATACAATGCGCACCACCCCGTGATGTTTTTCTCACTCCTACTAGTGAATGTAATGTAACACACACCCATACAATGCGCACCACCCCGTGATGTTTTTATCACTCCTACTAGTGAATGTAATGTAACACACACCCATACAATGCGCACCACCTCGCGATGTTTTTCAGAAACCTATCCTACATTGCCACTGCATGTTCCCTGACCTACCCATGCTGACCACCCCGCAGTGCTTTTCTCCATCCTACATTGCCACTCACTGCCTGTCCTAATTCAGACCCTCCGATTCACACCACCCCGTGATGTTTTTCTCACTCCTACTACTGAATGTAATGTAACACACACCCGTACAATGCGCACCACCCCGTGATGTTTTTCTCACTCCTACTAGTGAATGTAATGTAACACACACCCATCCAATGCGCACCACCCCGTGATGTTTTTCTCACTCCTTCTAGTGAATGTAATGTAACACACACCCATACAATGCGCACCACCCCGCGATGTTTTTCAGAAACCTATCCTACATTGCCACTGCATGTTCCCTGACCTCCCCATGCTGACCACCCCGCGGTGCTTTTCTCCATCCTACATTGCCACTCACTGCCTATCCTAATTCAGATCCTCCGATTCACACCACCCCGTGATGTTTTTCTCACTCCTATTAGTGAATGTAATGTAACACACGCTCATACAATGCGCACCACCCCGTGATGTTTTTCTCACTCCTACTAGTGAATGTAATGTAACACACACCCATACAATGCGCACCACCCCGCGATGTTTTTCAGAAACCTATCCTACATTGCCACTGCATGTTCCCTGACCTCCCCATGCTGACCACCCCGCGGTGCTTTTCTCCATCCTACATTGCCACTCACTGCCTATCCTTATTCAGACCCTCCGATTCACACCACCCCGTGATGTTTTTCTCACTCCTATTAGTGAATGTAATGTAACATACGCTCATACAATGCGCACCACCCCGTGATGTTTTTCTCACTCCTACTAGTGAAAGTAATGTAACACACACCCATACAATGAGCACCACCCCGCGATGTTTTTCAGAAACCTATGCTACATTGCCACTGCATGTTCCCTGACCTCCCCATGCTCACACCGCGGTGCTTTTCTCCATCCTACATTGCCACTCACTGCCTATCCTAATTCAGACCCTCGGATTCACACCACCCCGTGATGTTTTTCTCACTCCTACTAGTGAATGTAATGTAACACACACCCATACAACGCGCACCACCCCGTGATGTTTTTCTCACTCCTACTAGTGAATGTAATGTAACACACACCCATACAATGCGCACCACCCCGTGATGTTTTTCTCACTCCTACTAGTGAATGTAATGTAACACACACCCATACAATGCGCACCACCTCGCGATGTTTTTCAGAAACCTATCCTACATTGCCACTGCATGTTCCGTGACCTACCCATGCTGACCACCCCGCGGTGCTTTTCTCCATCCTACATTGCCACTCACTCCCTATCCTAATTCAGACCCTCCGATTCACACCACCCCGTGATGTTTTTCTCACTCCTACTAGTGAATGTAATGTAACACACACCCATACAATGCGCACCACCCCGCGATGTTTTTCAGAAACCTATCCTACATTGCCACTGCATGTTCCCTGACCTACCCATGCTGACCACCCCGCGGTGCTTTTCTCCATCCTACATTGCCACTCACTGCCTATCCTAATTCAGACCCTCCGATTCACACCACCCCGTGATGTTTTTCTCACTCCTACTAGTGAATGTAATGTAACACACACCCATACAATGCGCACCACCCCGCGATGTTTTTCAGAAACCTATCCTACATTGCCACGGCATGTTCCCTGACCTCCCCATGCTGACCACCCCGCGGTGCTTTTCTCCATCCTACATTGCCACTCACTGCCTGTCCTAATTCAGACCCTCCGATTCACACCACCCCGTGATGTTTTTCTCACTCCTACTAGTGAATGTAATGTAACACACACCCGTACAATGCGCACCACCCCGTGATGTTTTTCTCACTCCTACTAGCGAATGTAATGTAACACACACCCATACAATGCGCACCACCCCGCGATGATTTTCAGAAACCTATCCTACATTGCCACTGCATGTTCCCTGACCTCCCCATGCTGACCACCCGCGGTGCTTTTCTCCATCCTACATTGCCACTCACTGCCTATCCTAATTCAGACCCTCCGATTCACACCACCCCGTGATGTTTTTCTCACTCCTAGTAGTGAATGTAATGTAACACACACCCATACAATGCGCACCACCCCGTGATATTTTTCTCACTCCTACTAGTGAATGTAATGTAACACACACCCATCCAATGCGCACAACCCCGTGATGTTTTTCTCACTCCTATTAGTGAATGTAATGTAACACACGCTCATACAATGCGCACCACCCCGTGATGTTTTTCTCACTCCTACTAGTGAATGTAATGTAACACACACCCATACAATGCGCACCACCCCGCGATGTTTTTCAGAAACCTATCCTACATTGCCACTGCATGTTCCCTGACGTCCCCATGCTGACCACCCCGAGGTGTTTTTCTCCATCCTACATTGCCACTCACTGCCTATCCTAATTCAGACCCTCCGATTCATACCACCCCGTGATGTTTTTCTCACTCCTATTAGTGAATGTAATGTAACATACGCTCATACAATGCGCACCACCCCGTGATGTTTTTCTCACTCCTACTAGTGAATGTAATGTAACACACACCCATACAATGAGCACCACCCCGCGATGTTTTTCAGAAACCTATCCTACATTGCCACTGCATGTTCCCTGACCTCCCCATGCTCACACCGCGGTGCTTTTCTCCATCCTACATTGCCACTCACTGCCTAATCTAATTCAGACCCTCGGAATCACACCACCCCGTGATGTTTTTCTCACTCCTACTAGTGAATGTAATGTAACACACACCCATACAATGCGCACCACCCCGTGATGTTTTTCTCACTCCTACTAGTGAATGTAATGTAACACACACCCATACAATGCGCACCACCTCACGATGTTTTTCAGAAACCTATGCTACATTGCCACTGCATGTTCCCTGACCTACCCATGCTGACCACCCCGCGGTGCTTTTCTCCATCCTACATTGCCACTCACTGCCTATCCTAATTCAGACCCTCCGATTCACACCACCCCGTGATGTTTTTCTCACTCCTACTAGTGAATGTAATGTAACACACACCCATACAATGCGGACCACCCCGTGATGTTTTTTTCACTCCTACTAGTGAATGTAATGTAACACACACCCATACAATGCGCACCACCCCGCGATGTTTTTCAAAAACCTATCCTACATTGCCACTGCATGTTCCCTGACCTCCCCATGCTGACCACCCCGCGATGCTTTTCTCCATCCTACATTGCCACTCACTGCCTACCCTAATTCAGACCCTCCGATTCACACCACCCCGTGATGTTTTTCTCACTCCTACTAGTGAATGTAATGTAACACACACCCATACAATGCGCACCACCCCGTGATGTTTTTCTCACTCCTACTAGTGAATGTAATGTAACACACACCCATACAATGCGCACCACCTAGCGATGTTTTTCAGAAACCTATCCTACATTTCCACTGCATGTTCCCTGACCTCCCCATGCTGACCACCCCGCGGTGCTTTTCTCCATCCTACATTGCCACTCACTGCCTATCCTAATTCAGACCCTCCGATTCACACCATCCCGGGATGTTTTTCTCACTCCTACTAGTGAATGTAATGTAACACACACCCATACAATGCGCACCACCCCGTGATGTTTTTCTCACTCTTACTAGTGAATGTAATGTAACACACACCCATACAATGCGCACCACCCCGCGATGTTTTTCAGAAACCTATCCTACATTGCCACTGCATGTTCCCTGACCTCCCCATGCTGACCACCCCGCGGTGCTGTTCTCCATCCTACATTGCCACTCACTGCCTATCCTAATTCAGACCCTCCAATTCACACCACCCCGTGATGTTTTTCTCACTCCTACTAGTGAATGTAATGTAACACACACCCATACAATGCGCACCACCCCGTGATGTTTTTCTCACTCCGAACTGTGAATGTAATGTAACACACACCCATACAATGCGCACCACCCCGCGATGTATTTCAGAAACCTATCCTACATTGCCACTGCATGTTCCCTGACCTCCAAATGCTGTCCACCCCGCGGTGCTTTTCTCCATCCTACATTGCCACTCACTGCCTATCCTCATTCAGACCCTCCGAATCACACCACCCCGTGATGTTTTTCTCACACCTACTAGTGAATGTAATGTAACACACACCCATACAATGCGCACCACCCCGTGATGTTTTTCTCACTCCTACTAGTGAATGTAATGTAACACACACCCATACAATGCGCACCACCCCGTGATGTTTTTCTCACTCCTACTATTAAATGTAATGTAACACACACCCATACAATGCGCACCACCCCGTGATGTTTTTCTCACTCCTACTAGTGAATATAATGTAACACACACCCATACAATGCGCACCACCCTGCGATGTTTTTCAGAAACCTATCCTACATTGCCACTGCATGTTCCCTGACCTCCCCACGCTGACCACCCCGCGGTGCTTTTCTCCATCCTACATTGCCACTCAATGCCTATCCTAATTCAGACCCTCCGATTCACACCACCCCGTGATGTTTTTCTCTCTCCTACTAGTGAATGTAATGTAACACACACCCATACAATGCCCCCCACCCAGCGATGATTTTCTCACTCCTACTAGTGAATGTAATGTAACACACACCCATACAATGCGCACCACCCCGTGATGTTTTTCTCACTCCTACTAGTGAATGTAATGTAACACACACCCATACAATGCGCACCACCCCGCGATGTTTTTCAGAAACCTATCCTACATTGCCACTGCATGTTCCCTGACCTCCCCATGCTGACCAGCCTGCGGTGCTTTTCTGCATCCTACATTGCCACTCACTGCCTATCCTAATTCAGACCCTCCGATTCACACCACCCCGTGATGTTTTTCTCACTCCTACTAGTGAATGTAATGTAACACACACCCATACAATGCGCACCACCCAGTGATGTTTTTCTCACTCCTACTATTGAATGTAATGTAACACACACCCATACAATGCGCACCACCCCGTGATGTTTTTCTCACTCCTACTAGTGAATGTAATGTAACACACACCCATACAATGCGCACCACCCTGCGATGTTTTTCAGAAACCTATCCTACATTGCCACTGCATGTTCCCTGACCTCCCCACGCTGACCACCCCGCTGTGCTTTTCTCCATCCTACATTGCCACTCACTGCCTATCCTAATTCAGACCCTCCGATTCACACCACCTCGTGATGTTTTTCTCACTCCTACTAGTGAATGTAATGTAACACACACCCATACAATGCCCCCCACCCAGTGATGTTTTTCTTACTCCTACTAGTGAATGTAATGTAACACACACCCATACAATGCGCACCACCCCGTGATGTTTTTCTCACTCCTACTAGTGAATGTAATGTAACACACACCCATACAATGCGCACCACCCCGCGATGTTTTTCAAAAACCTATCCTACATTGCCACTGCATGTTACCTGACCTCCCCATGCTGACCACCCCACGATGCTTTTCTCCATCCTACATTGCCACTCACTGCCTATTCTAATTCAGACCCTCCGATTCACACCACCACGTGATGTTTTTCTCACTCCTACTAGTGAATGTAATGTAACACACACCCATACAATGCGCACCACCCCGTGATGTTTTTCTCACTCCTACTAGTGAATGTAATGTAACACACACCCATCAATGCGCACCTCCCCGCGATGTTTTTCAGAAACCTATTCTACATTGCCACTGCATGTTCCCTGACCTCCCCATGCTGACCATTCCGCAGTGCTTTTCTCCATCCTACATTGCCACTCACTGCCTATCCTAATTCAGACCCTCCGATTCACACCACCCCGTGATGTTTTTCTCACTCCTACTAGTGAATGTAATGTAACACACACCCATACAATGCGCACCACCCCGTGATGTTTTTCTCACTCCTACTATTGAATGTAATGTAACACACACCCATACAATGCGCACCACCCCGTGATGTTTTTCTCACTCCTACTAGTGAATGTAATGTAACACACACCCATACAATGCGCACCACCCTGCGATGTTTTTCAGAAACCTATCCTACATTGCCACTGCATGTTCCCTGACCTCCCCACGCTGACCACCCCGCGGTGCTTTTCTCCATCCTACATTGCCACTCACTGCCTATCCTAATTCAGACCCTCCGATTCACACCACCCCGTGATGTTTTTCTCACTCCTACTAGTGAATGTAATGTAACACACACCCATACAATGCCCCCCACCCAGTGATGTTTTTCTTACTCCTACTAGTGAATGTAATGTAACACACACCCATACAATGCGCACCACCCCGTGATGTTTTTCTCACTCCTACTAGTGAATGTAATGTAACACACACCCATACAATGCGCACCACCCCGTGATGTTTTTCTCACTCCTACTAGTGAATGTAATGTAACACACACCCATCAATGCGCACCTCCCCGCGATGTATTTCAGAAACCTATCCTACATTGCCACTGCATGTTCCCTGACCTCCCCATGCTGACCATTCCGCAGTGCTTTTCTCCATCCTACATTGCCACTCACTGCCTATCCTAATTCAGACCCTCCGATTCACACCACCCCGTGATGTTTTTCTCACTCCTACTAGTGAATGTAATGTAACACACACCCATACAATGCGCACCACCCCGTGATGTTTTTCTCACTCCTACTAGTGAATGTAATGTAACACACACCCATCCAATGCACACCACCCCGTGATGTTTTTCTCATTCCTACTAGTGAATGTAATGTAACACACACCCATACAATGCGCACCACCCCGTGATGTTTTTCAGAAGTCTATTCTACATTGCCACTGCATGTTCCCTGACCTCCCCATGCTGACCACCCCGCGGTGCTTTTCTCCATCCTACATTGCCACTCACTGCATATCCTAATTCAGACCCTCCGATTCACACCACCCCGTGATGTTTTTCTCACTCCACTTTAGTGAATGTAATGTAACATACGCTCATACAATGCGCACCGCCCCGTGATGTTTTTCTCACTCCTACTAGTGAATGTAATGTAACAAACACCCATACAATGCGCACCACCCCGCGATGTTTTTCAGAAACCTATCCTACATTGCCACTGCATGTTCCCTGACCTCCCCATGCTGACCACCCCGCGGTGCTTTTCTCCATCCTACATTGCCACTCACTGCCTATCCTAATTCAGACCCTCGGATTCACACCACCCCGTGATGTTTTTCTCACTCCTACTAGTGAATGTAATGTAACACACACCCATACAACGCGCACCACCCCGTGATGTTTTTCTCACTCCTACTAGTGAATGTAATGTAACACACACCCATACAATGCGCACCACTCCGTGATGTTTTTCTCACTCCTACTAGTGAATGTAATGTAACACACACCCATACAATGCGCACCCCCTCGCGATGTTTTTCAGAAACCTATCCTACATTGCCACTGCATGTTCCCTGACCTACCCATGCTGACCACCCGCGGTGCTTTTCTCCATCCTACATTGCCACTCACTTCCTATCCTAATTCAGACCCTCCGATTCCCACCACCCCGTGATGTTTTTCTCACTCCTACTAGTGAATGTAATGTAACACACACCCATACAATGCGCACCACCCCGTGATATTTTTCTCACTCCTACTAGTGAATGTAATGTAACACACACCCATCCAATGCGCACCGCCCCGTGATGTTTTTCTCACTCCTTCTAGTGAATGTAATGTAACACACACCCATACAATGCGCACCACCCCGCGATGTTTTTCAGAAACCTATCCTACATTGCCACTGCATGTTCCCTGACCTCCCCATGCTGACCACCCCGCGGTGCTTTTCTCCATCCTACATTGCCACTCACTGCCTATCCTAATTCAGACCCTCCGATTCACACCACCCCGTGATGTTTTTCTCACTCCTATTAGTGAATGTTATGTAACACATGCTCATACAATGCGCACCACCCCGTGATGTTTTTCTCACTCCTACTAGTGAATATAATGAAACACACACCCATACAATGCGCACCACCCCGCGATGTTTTTTCAGAAACCTATCCTACATTGCCACTGCATGTTCCCTGACCTCCCCATGCTGACCACCCCGCGGTGCTTTTCTCCATCCTACATTGCCACTCACTGCCTATCCTAATTCAGACCCTCCGATTCACACCACCCCGTGATGATTTTCTCACTCCTATTAGTGAATGTAATGAAACATATGCTCATACAATGCGCACCACCCCGTGATGTTTTTCTCACTCCTACTAGTGAATGTAATGTAACACACACCCATACAATGAGCACCACCCCGTGATGTTTTTCAGAAACCTATCCTACATTGCCACTGCATGTTCCCTGACCTCCCCATGCTCACACCGCGGTGCTTTTCTCCATCCTACATTGCCACTCACTGCCTATCCTAATTCAGACCCTCGGATTCACACCACCCCGTGATGTTTTTCTCACTCCTACTAGTGAATGTAATGTAACACACACCCATACAACGCGCACCACCCCGTGATGTTTTTCTCACTCCTACTAGTGAATGTAATGTAACACACACCCATACAATGCGCACCACCCCGTGATGTTTTTATCACTCCTACTAGTGAATGTAATGTAACACACACCCATACAATGCGCACCCCCTCGCGATGTTTTTCAGAAACCTATCCTACATTGCCACTGCATGTTCCCTGACCTACCCATGCTGACCACCCCGGGGTGCTTTTCTCCATCCTACATTGCCACTCACTTCCTATCCTAATTCAGACCCTCCGATTCACACCACCCCGTGATGTTTTTCTCACTCCTACTAGTGAATGTAATGTAACACACACCCATACAATGCGCACCACCCCGCGATGTTTTTCAGAAACCTATCCTACATTGCCACGGCATGTTCCCTGACCTCCCCATGCTGACCACCCCGCGGTGCTTTTCTCCATCCTACATTGCCACTCACTGCCTGTCCTAATTCAGACCCTCCGATTCACACCACCCCGTGATGTTTTTCTCACTCCTACTAGTGAATGTAATGTAACACACACCCGTACAATGCGCACCACCCCGTGATGTTTTTCTCACTCCTACTAGCGAATGTAATGTAACACACACCCATACAATGCGCACCACCCCGCGATGATTTTCAGAAACCTATCCTACATTGCCACTGCATGTTCCCTGACCTCCCCATGCTGACCACCCGCGGTGCTTTTCTCCATCCTACATTGCCACTCACTGCCTATCCTAATTCAGACCCTCCGATTCACACCACCCCGTGATGTTTTTCTCACTCCTAGTAGTGAATGTAATGTAACACACACCCATACAATGCGCACCACCCCGTGATATTTTTCTCACTCCTACTAGTGAATGTAATGTAACACACACCCATCCAATGCGCACCACCCCGTGATGTTTTTCTCACTCCTATTAGTGAATGTAATGTAACACACGCTCATACAATGCGCACCACCCCGTGATGTTTTTCTCACTCCTACTAGTGAATGTAATGTAACACACACCCATAAAATGCGCACCACCCCGCGATGTTTTTCAGAAACCTATCCTACATTGCCACTGCATGTTCCCTGACGTCCCCATGCTGACCACCCCGAGGTGTTTTTCTCCATCCTACATTGCCACTCACTGCCTATCCTAATTCAGACCCTCCGATTCATACCACCCCGTGATGTTTTTCTCACTCCTATTAGTGAATGTAATGTAACATACACTCATACAATGCGCACCACCCCGTGATGTTTTTCTCACTCCTACTAGTGAATGTAATGTAACACACACCCATACAATGAGCACCACCCCGCGATGTTTTTCAGAAACCTATCCTACATTGCCACTGCATGTTCCCTGACCTCCCCATGCTCACACCGCGGTGCTTTTCTCCATCCTACATTGCCACTCACTGCCTATCCTAATTCAGACCCTCGGATTCACACCACCCCGTGATGTTTTTCTCACTCCTACTAGTGAATGTAATGTAACACACACCCATACAATGCGCACCACCCCGTGATGTTTTTCTCACTCCTACTAGTGAATGTAATGTAACACACACCCATACAATGCGCACCACCTCACGATGTTTTTCAGAAACCTATCCTACATTGCCACTGCATGTTCCCTGACCTACCCATGCTGACCACCCCGCGGTGCTTTTCTCCATCCTACATTGCCACTCACTGCCTATCCTAATTCAGACCCTCCGATTCACACCACCCCGTGATGTTTTTCTCACTCCTACTAGTGAATGTAATGTAACACACACCCATACAATGCGGACCACCCCGTGATGTTTTTTTCACTCCTACTAGTGAATGTAATGTAACACACACCAATACAATGCGCACCACCCCGCGATGTTTTTCAAAAACCTATCCTACATTGCCACTGCATGTTCCCTGACCTCCCCATGCTGACCACCCCGCGATGCTTTTCTCCATCCTACATTGCCACTCACTGCCTACCCTAATTCAGACCCTCCGATTCACACCACCCCGTGATGTTTTTCTCACTCCTACTAGTGAATGTAATGTAACACACACCCATACAATGCGCACCACCCCGTGATGTTTTTCTCACTCCTACTATTGAATGTAATGTAACACACACCAATACAATGCGCACCACCCCGTGATGTTTTTCTCACTCCTACTAGTGAATGTAATGTAACACACACCCATACAATGCGCACCACCCTGCGATGTTTTTCAGAAACCTATCCTACATTGCCACTGCATGTTCCCTGACCTCCCCACGCTGACCACCCCGCGGTGCTTTTCTCCATCCTACATTGCCACTCACTGCCTATCCTAATTCAGACCCTCCGATTCACACCACCCCGTGATGTTTTTCTCACTCCTACTAGTGAATGTAATGTAACACACACCCATACAATGCCCCCCACCCAGTGATGTTTTTCTTACTCCTACTAGTGAATGTAATGTAACACACACCCATACAATGCGCACCACCCCGTGATGTTTTTCTCACTCCTACTAGTGAATGTAATGTAACACACACCCATACAATGCCCCCCACCCAGTGATGTTTTTCTTACTCCTACTAGTGAATGTAATGTAACACACACCCATACAATGCGCACCACCCCGTGATGTTTTTCTCAATCCTACTAGTGAATGTAATGTAACACACACCCATACAATGCGCACCACCCTGTGATATTTTTCTCACTCCTACTAGTGAATGTAATGTAACACACACCCATCCAATGCGCACCACCCCGTGATGTTTTTCTCACTCCGACTAGTGAATGTAATGTAACACACACCCATACAATGCGCACCACCCCGCGATGTTTTTCAGAAACCTATCCTACATTGCCACTGCATGTTCCCTGACCTCCAAATGCTGACCACCCCGCGGTGCTTTTCTCCATCCTACATTGCCACTCACTGCCTATCCTAATTCAGACCCTCCGATTCACACCACCCCGTGATGTTTTTCTCACTCCTATTAGTGAATGTAATGTAACACACGCTCATACAATGCGCACCACCCCGTGATGTTTTTCTCACTCCTACTAGTGAATGTAATGTAACACACACCCATACAATGCGCACCACCCCGTGATGTTTTTATCACTCCTACTAGTGAATGTAATGTAACACACACCCATACAATGCGCACCACCTCGCGATGTTTTTCAGAAACCTATCCTACATTGCCACTGCATGTTCCCTGACCTACCCATGCTGACCACCCCGCAGTGCTTTTCTCCATCCTACATTGCCACTCACTGCCTGTCCTAATTCAGACCCTCCGATTCACACCACCCCGTGATGTTTTTCTCACTCCTACTACTGAATGTAATGTAACACACACCCGTACAATGCGCACCACCCCGTGATGTTTTTCTCACTCCTACTAGTGAATGTAATGTAACACACACCCATCCAATGCGCACCACCCCGTGATGTTTTTCTCACTCCTTCTAGTGAATGTAATGTAACACACACCCATACAATGCGCACCACCCCGCGATGTTTTTCAGAAACCTATCCTACATTGCCACTGCATGTTCCCTGACCTCCCCATGCTGACCACCCCGCGGTGCTTTTCTCCATCCTACATTGCCACTCACTGCCTATCCTAATTCAGATCCTCCGATTCACACCACCCCGTGATGTTTTTCTCACTCCTATTAGTGAATGTAATGTAACACACGCTCATACAATGCGCACCACCCCGTGATGTTTTTCTCACTCCTACTAGTGAATGTAATGTAACACACACCCATACAATGCGCACCACCCCGCGATGTTTTTCAGAAACCTATCCTACATTGCCATTGCATGTTCCCTGACCTCCCCATGCTGACCACCCCGCGGTGCTTTTCTCCATCCTACATTGCCACTCACTGCCTATCCTTATTCAGACCCTCCGATTCACACCACCCCGTGATGTTTTTCTCACTCCTATTAGTGAATGTAATGTAACATACGCTCATACAATGCGCACCACCCCGTGATGTTTTTCTCACTCCTACTAGTGAAAGTAATGTAACACACACCCATACAATGAGCACCACCCCGCGATGTTTTTCAGAAACCTATGCTACATTGCCACTGCATGTTCCCTGACCTCCCCATGCTCACACCGCGGTGCTTTTCTCCATCCTACATTGCCACTCACTGCCTATCCTAATTCAGACCCTCGGATTCACACCACCCCGTGATGTTTTTCTCACTCCTACTAGTGAATGTAATGTAACACACACCCATACAACGCGCACCACCCCGTGATGTTTTTCTCACTCCTACTAGTGAATGTAATGTAACACACACCCATACAATGCGCACCACCCCGTGATGTTTTTCTCACTCCTACTAGTGAATGTAATGTAACACACACCCATACAATGCGCACCACCTCGCGATGTTTTTCAGAAACCTATCCTACATTGCCACTGCATGTTCCGTGACCTACCCATGCTGACCACCCCGCGGTGCTTTTCTCCATCCTACATTGCCACTCACTCCCTATCCTAATTCAGACCCTCCGATTCACACCACCCCGTGATGTTTTTCTCACTCCTACTAGTGAATGTAATGTAACACACACCCATACAATGCGCACCACCCCGCGATGTTTTTCAGAAACCTATCCTACATTGCCACTGCATGTTCCCTGACCTACCCATGCTGACCACCCCGCGGTGCTTTTCTCCATCCTACATTGCCACTCACTGCCTATCCTAATTCAGACCCTCCGATTCACACCACCCCGTGATGTTTTTCTCACTCCTACTAGTGAATGTAATGTAACACACACCCATACAATGCGCACCACCCCGCGATGTTTTTCAGAAACCTATCCTACATTGCCACGGCATGTTCCCTGACCTCCCCATGCTGACCACCCCGCGGTGCTTTTCTCCATCCTACATTGCCACTCACTGCCTGTCCTAATTCAGACCCTCCGATTCACACCACCCCGTGATGTTTTTCTCACTCCTACTAGTGAATGTAATGTAACACACACCCGTACAATGCGCACCACCCCGTGATGTTTTTCTCACTCCTACTAGCGAATGTAATGTAACACACACCCATACAATGCGCACCACCCCGCGATGATTTTCAGAAACCTATCCTACATTGCCACTGCATGTTCCCTGACCTCCCCATGCTGACCACCCGCGGTGCTTTTCTCCATCCTACATTGCCACTCACTGCCTATCCTAATTCAGACCCTCCGATTCACACCACCCCGTGATGTTTTTCTCACTCCTAGTAGTGAATGTAATGTAACACACACCCATACAATGCGCACCACCCCGTGATATTTTTCTCACTCCTACTAGTGAATGTAATGTAACACACACCCATCCAATGCGCACAACCCCGTGATGTTTTTCTCACTCCTATTAGTGAATGTAATGTAACACACGCTCATACAATGCGCACCACCCCGTGATGTTTTTCTCACTCCTACTAGTGAATGTAATGTAACACACACCCATACAATGCGCACCACCCCGCGATGTTTTTCAGAAACCTATCCTACATTGCCACTGCATGTTCCCTGACGTCCCCATGCTGACCACCCCGAGGTGTTTTTCTCCATCCTACATTGCCACTCACTGCCTATCCTAATTCAGACCCTCCGATTCATACCACCCCGTGATGTTTTTCTCACTCCTATTAGTGAATGTAATGTAACATACGCTCATACAATGCGCACCACCCCGTGATGTTTTTCTCACTCCTACTAGTGAATGTAATGTAACACACACCCATACAATGAGCACCACCCCGCGATGTTTTTCAGAAACCTATCCTACATTGCCACTGCATGTTCCCTGACCTCCCCATGCTCACACCGCGGTGCTTTTCTCCATCCTACATTGCCACTCACTGCCTAATCTAATTCAGACCCTCGGAATCACACCACCCCGTGATGTTTTTCTCACTCCTACTAGTGAATGTAATGTAACACACACCCATACAATGCGCACCACCCCGTGATGTTTTTCTCACTCCTACTAGTGAATGTAATGTAACACACACCCATACAATGCGCACCACCTCACGATGTTTTTCAGAAACCTATGCTACATTGCCACTGCATGTTCCCTGACCTACCCATGCTGACCACCCCGCGGTGCTTTTCTCCATCCTACATTGCCACTCACTGCCTATCCTAATTCAGACCCTCCGATTCACACCACCCCGTGATGTTTTTCTCACTCCTACTAGTGAATGTAATGTAACACACACCCATACAATGCGGACCACCCCGTGATGTTTTTTCACTCCTACTAGTGAATGTAATGTAACACACACCCATACAATGCGCACCATCCCGCGATGTTTTTCAAAAACCTATCCTACATTGCCACTGCATGTTCCCTGACCTCCCCATGCTGACCACCCCGCGATGCTTTTCTCCATCCTACATTGCCACTCACTGCCTACCCTAATTCAGACCCTCCGATTCACACCACCCCGTGATGTTTTTCTCACTCCTACTAGTGAATGTAATGTAACACACACCCATACAATGCGCACCACCCCGTGATGTTTTTCTCACTCCTACTAGTGAATGTAATGTAACACACACCCATACAATGCGCACCACCTAGCGATGTTTTTCAGAAACCTATCCTACATTTCCACTGCATGTTCCCTGACCTCCCCATGCTGACCACCCCGCGGTGCTTTTCTCCATCCTACATTGCCACTCACTGCCTATCCTAATTCAGACCCTCCGATTCACACCATCCCGGGATGTTTTTCTCACTCCTACTAGTGAATGTAATGTAACACACACCCATACAATGCGCACCACCCCGTGATGTTTTTCTCACTCTTACTAGTGAATGTAATGTAACACACACCCATACAATGCGCACCACCCCGCGATGTTTTTCAGAAACCTATCCTACATTGCCACTGCATGTTCCCTGACCTCCCCATGCTGACCACCCCGCGGTGCTGTTCTCCATCCTACATTGCCACTCACTGCCTATCCTAATTCAGACCCTCCAATTCACACCACCCCGTGATGTTTTTCTCACTCCTACTAGTGAATGTAATGTAACACACACCCATACAATGCGCACCACCCCGTGATGTTTTTCTCACTCCGACTTGTGAATGTAATGTAACACACACCCATACAATGCGCACCACCCCGCGATGTATTTCAGAAACCTATCCTACATTGCCACTGCATGTTCCCTGACCTCCAAATGCTGTCCACCCCGCGGTGCTTTTCTCCATCCTACATTGCCACTCACTGCCTATCCTCATTCAGACCCTCCGAATCACACCACCCCGTGATGTTTTTCTCACACCTACTAGTGAATGTAATGTAACACACACCCATACAATGCGCACCACCCCGTGATGTTTTTCTCACTCCTACTAGTGAATGTAATGTAACACACACCCATACAATGCGCACCACCCCGTGATGTTTTTCTCACTCCTACTATTAAATGTAATGTAACACACACCCATACAATGCGCACCACCCCGTGATGTTTTTCTCACTCCTACTAGTGAATATAATGTAACACACACCCATACAATGCGCACCACCCTGCGATGTTTTTCAGAAACCTATCCTACATTGCCACTGCATGTTCCCTGACCTCCCCACGCTGACCACCCCGCGGTGCTTTTCTCCATCCTACATTGCCACTCACTGCCTATCCTAATTCAGACCCTCCGATTCACACCACCCCGTGATGTTTTTCTCTCTCCTACTAGTGAATGTAATGTAACACACACCCATACAATGCCCCCCACCCAGCGATGATTTTCTCACTCCTACTAGTGAATGTAATGTAACACACACCCATACAATGCGCACCACCCCGTGATGTTTTTCTCACTCCTACTAGTGAATGTAATGTAACACACACCCATACAATGCGCACCACCCCGCGATGTTTTTCAGAAACCTATCCTACATTGCCACTGCATGTTCCCTGACCTCCCCATGCTGACCAGCCTGCGGTGCTTTTCTGCATCCTACATTGCCACTCACTGCCTATCCTAATTCAGACCCTCCGATTCACACCACCCCGTGATGTTTTTCTCACTCCTACTAGTGAATGTAATGTAACACACACCCATACAATGCGCACCACCTCGCGATGTTTTTCAGAAACCTATCCTACATTGCCACTGCATGTTCCCTGACCTACCCATGCTGACCACCCCGCAGTGCTTTTCTCCATCCTACATTGCCACTCACTGCCTGTCCTAATTCAGACCCTCCGATTCACACCACCCCGTGATGTTTTTCTCACTCCTACTACTGAATGTAATGTAACACACACCCGTACAATGCGCACCACCCCGTGATGTTTTTCTCACTCCTACTAGTGAATGTAATGTAACACACACCCATCCAATGCGCACCACCCCGTGATGTTTTTCTCACTCCTTCTAGTGAATGTAATGTAACACACACCCATACAATGCGCACCACCCCGCGATGTTTTTCAGAAACCTATCCTACATTGCCACTGCATGTTCCCTGACCTCCCCATGCTGACCACCCCGCGGTGCTTTTCTCCATCCTACATTGCCACTCACTGCCTATCCTAATTCAGATCCTCCGATTCACACCACCCCGTGATGTTTTTCTCACTCCTATTAGTGAATGTAATGTAACACACGCTCATACAATGCGCACCACCCCGTGATGTTTTTCTCACTCCTACTAGTGAATGTAATGTAACACACACCCATACAATGCGCACCACCCCGCGATGTTTTTCAGAAACCTATCCTACATTGCCACTGCATGTTCCCTGACCTCCCCATGCTGACCACCCCGCGGTGCTTTTCTCCATCCTACATTGCCACTCACTGCCTATCCTTATTCAGACCCTCCGATTCACACCACCCCGTGATGTTTTTCTCACTCCTATTAGTGAATGTAATGTAACATACGCTCATACAATGCGCACCACCCCGTGATGTTTTTCTCACTCCTACTAGTGAAAGTAATGTAACACACACCCATACAATGAGCACCACCCCGCGATGTTTTTCAGAAACCTATGCTACATTGCCACTGCATGTTCCCTGACCTCCCCATGCTCACACCGCGGTGCTTTTCTCCATCCTACATTGCCACTCACTGCCTATCCTAATTCAGACCCTCGGATTCACACCACCCCGTGATGTTTTTCTCACTCCTACTAGTGAATGTAATGTAACACACACCCATACAACGCGCACCACCCCGTGATGTTTTTCTCACTCCTACTAGTGAATGTAATGTAACACACACCCATACAATGCGCACCACCCCGTGATGTTTTTCTCACTCCTACTAGTGAATGTAATGTAACACACACCCATACAATGCGCACCACCTCGCGATGTTTTTCAGAAACCTATCCTACATTGCCACTGCATGTTCCGTGACCTACCCATGCTGACCACCCCGCGGTGCTTTTCTCCATCCTACATTGCCACTCACTCCCTATCCTAATTCAGACCCTCCGATTCACACCACCCCGTGATGTTTTTCTCACTCCTACTAGTGAATGTAATGTAACACACACCCATACAATGCGCACCACCCCGCGATGTTTTTCAGAAACCTATCCTACATTGCCACTGCATGTTCCCTGACCTACCCATGCTGACCACCCCGCGGTGCTTTTCTCCATCCTACATTGCCACTCACTGCCTATCCTAATTCAGACCCTCCGATTCACACCACCCCGTGATGTTTTTCTCACTCCTACTAGTGAATGTAATGTAACACACACCCATACAATGCGCACCACCCCGCGATGTTTTTCAGAAACCTATCCTACATTGCCACGGCATGTTCCCTGACCTCCCCATGCTGACCACCCCGCGGTGCTTTTCTCCATCCTACATTGCCACTCACTGCCTGTCCTAATTCAGACCCTCCGATTCACACCACCCCGTGATGTTTTTCTCACTCCTACTAGTGAATGTAATGTAACACACACCCGTACAATGCGCACCACCCCGTGATGTTTTTCTCACTCCTACTAGCGAATGTAATGTAACACACACCCATACAATGCGCACCACCCCGCGATGATTTTCAGAAACCTATCCTACATTGCCACTGCATGTTCCCTGACCTCCCCATGCTGACCACCCGCGGTGCTTTTCTCCATCCTACATTGCCACTCACTGCCTATCCTAATTCAGACCCTCCGATTCACACCACCCCGTGATGTTTTTCTCACTCCTAGTAGTGAATGTAATGTAACACACACCCATACAATGCGCACCACCCCGTGATATTTTTCTCACTCCTACTAGTGAATGTAATGTAACACACACCCATCCAATGCGCACAACCCCGTGATGTTTTTCTCACTCCTATTAGTGAATGTAATGTAACACACGCTCATACAATGCGCACCACCCCGTGATGTTTTTCTCACTCCTACTAGTGAATGTAATGTAACACACACCCATACAATGAGCACCACCCAGCGATGTTTTTCAGAAACCTATCCTACATTGCCACTGCATGTTCCCTGACCTCCCCATGCTCACACCGCGGTGCTTTTCTCCATCCTACATTGCCACTCACTGCCTAATCTAATTCAGACCCTCGGAATCACACCACCCCGTGATGTTTTTCTCACTCCTACTAGTGAATGTAATGTAACACACACCCATACAATGCGCACCACCCCGTGATGTTTTTCTCACTCCTACTAGTGAATGTAATGTAACACACACCCATACAATGCGCACCACCTCACGATGTTTTTCAGAAACCTATGCTACATTGCCACTGCATGTTCCCTGACCTACCCATGCTGACCACCCCGCGGTGCTTTTCTCCATCCTACATTGCCACTCACTGCCTATCCTAATTCAGACCCTCCGATTCACACCACCCCGTGATGTTTTTCTCACTCCTACTAGTGAATGTAATGTAACACACACCCATACAATGCGGACCACCCCGTGATGTTTTTTTCACTCCTACTAGTGAATGTAATGTAACACACACCCATACAATGCGCACCACCCCGCGATGTTTTTCAAAAACCTATCCTACATTGCCACTGCATGTTCCCTGACCTCCCCATGCTGACCACCCCGCGATGCTTTTCTCCATCCTACATTGCCACTCACTGCCTACCCTAATTCAGACCCTCCGATTCACACCACCCCGTGATGTTTTTCTCACTCCTACTAGTGAATGTAATGTAACACACACCCATACAATGCGCACCACCCCGTGATGTTTTTCTCACTCCTACTAGTGAATGTAATGTAACACACACCCATACAATGCGCACCACCTAGCGATGTTTTTCAGAAACCTATCCTACATTTCCACTGCATGTTCCCTGACCTCCCCATGCTGACCACCCCGCGGTGCTTTTCTCCATCCTGCATTGCCACTCACTGCCTATCCTAATTCAGACCCTCCGATTCACACCATCCCGGGATGTTTTTCTCACTCCTACTAGTGAATGTAATGTAACACACACCCATACAATGCGCACCACCCCGTGATGTTTTTCTCACTCTTACTAGTGAATGTAATGTAACACACACCCATACAATGCGCACCACCCCGCGATGTTTTTCAGAAACCTATCCTACATTGCCACTGCATGTTCCCTGACCTCCCCATGCTGACCACCCCGCGGTGCTGTTCTCCATCCTACATTGCCACTCACTGCCTATCCTAATTCAGACCCTCCAATTCACACCACCCCGTGATGTTTTTCTCACTCCTACTAGTGAATGTAATGTAACACACACCCATACAATGCGCACCACCCCGTGATGTTTTTCTCACTCCGACTTGTGAATGTAATGTAACACACACCCATACAATGCGCACCACCCCGCGATGTATTTCAGAAACCTATCCTACATTGCCACTGCATGTTCCCTGACCTCCAAATGCTGTCCACCCCGCGGTGCTTTTCTCCATCCTACATTGCCACTCACTGCCTATCCTCATTCAGACCCTCCGAATCACACCACCCCGTGATGTTTTTCTCACACCTACTAGTGAATGTAATGTAACACACACCCATACAATGCGCACCACCCCGTGATGTTTTTCTCACTCCTACTAGTGAATGTAATGTAACACACACCCATACAATGCGCACCACCCCGTGATGTTTTTCTCACTCCTACTATTAAATGTAATGTAACACACACCCATACAATGCGCACCACCCCGTGATGTTTTTCTCACTCCTACTAGTGAATATAATGTAACACACACCCATACAATGCGCACCACCCTGCGATGTTTTTCAGAAACCTATCCTACATTGCCACTGCATGTTCCCTGACCTCCCCACGCTGACCACCCCGCGGTGCTTTTCTCCATCCTACATTGCCACTCACTGCCTATTCTAATTCAGACCCTCCGATTCACACCACCCCGTGATGTTTTTCTCTCTCCTAATAGTGAATGTAATGTAACACACACCCATACAATGCCCCCCACCCAGCGATGATTTTCTCACTCCTACTAGTGAATGTAATGTAACACACACCCATACAATGCGCACCACCCCGTGATGTTTTTCTCACTCCTACTAGTGAATGTAATGTAACACACACCCATACAATGCGCACCACCCCGCGATGTTTTTCAGAAACCTATCCTACATTGCCACTGCATGTTCCCTGACCTCCCCATGCTGACCAGCCTGCGGTGCTTTTCTGCATCCTACATTGCCACTCACTGCCTATCCTAATTCAGACCCTCCGATTCACACCACCCCGTGATGTTTTTCTCACTCCTACTAGTGAATGTAATGTAACACACACCCATACAATGCGCACCACCCAGTGATGTTTTTCTCACTCCTACTATTGAATGTAATGTAACACACACCCATACAATGCGCACCACCCCGTGATGTTTTTCTCACTCCTACTAGTGAATGTAATGTAACACACACCCATACAATGCGCACCACCCTGCGATGTTTTTCAGAAACCTATCCTACATTGCCACTGCATGTTCCCTGACCTCCCCACGCTGACCACCCCGCTGTGCTTTTCTCCATCCTACATTGCCACTCACTGCCTATCCTAATTCAGACCCTCCGATTCACACCACCTCGTGATGTTTTTCTCACTCCTACTAGTGAATGTAATGTAACACACACCCATACAATGCCCCCCACCCAGTGATGTTTTTCTTACTCCTACTAGTGAATGTAATGTAACACACACCCATACAATGCGCACCACCCCGTGATGTTTTTCTCACTCCTACTAGTGAATGTAATGTAACACACACCCATACAATGCGCACCACCCCGCGATGTTTTTCAAAAACCTATCCTACATTGCCACTGCATGTTACCTGACCTCCCCATGCTGACCACCCCGCGATGCTTTTCTCCATCCTACATTGCCACTCACTGCCTATTCTAATTCAGACCCTCCGATTCACACCACCACGTGATGTTTTTCTCACTCCTACTAGTGAATGTAATGTAACACACACCCATACAATGCGCACCACCCCGTGATGTTTTTCTCACTCCTACTAGTGAATGTAATGTAACACACACCCATCAATGCGCACTTCCCCGCGATGTTTTTCAGAAACCTATTCTACATTGCCACTGCATGTTCCCTGACCTCCCCATGCTTACCATTCCGCAGTGCTTTTCTCCATCCTACATTGCCACTCACTGCCTATCCTAATTCAGACCCTCCGATTCACACCACCCCGTGATGTTTTTCTCACTCCTACTAGTGAATGTAATGTAACACACACCCATACAATGCGCACCACCCCGTGATGTTTTTCTCACTCCTACTATTGAATGTAATGTAACACACACCCATACAATGCGCACCACCCCGTGATGTTTTTCTCACTCCTACTAGTGAATGTAATGTAACACACACCCATACAATGCGCACCACCCTGCGATGCTTTTCAGAAACCTATCCTACATTGCCACTGCATGTTCCCTGACCTCCCCACGCTGACCACCCCGCGGTGCTTTTCTCCATCCTACATTGCCACTCACTGCCTATCCTAATTCAGACCCTCCGATTCACACCACCCCGTGATGTTTTTCTCACTCCTACTAGTGAATGTAATGTAACACACACCCATACAATGCCCCCCACCCAGTGATGTTTTTCTTACTCCTACTAGTGAATGTAATGTAACACACACCCATACAATGCGCACCACCCCGTGATGTTTTTCTCACTCCTACTAGTGAATGTAATGTAACACACACCCATACAATGCGCACCACCCCGTGATGTTTTTCTCACTCCTACTAGTGAATGTAATGTAACACACACCCATCAATGCGCACCTCCCCGCGATGTATTTCAGAAACCTATCCTACATTGCCACTGCATGTTCCCTGACCTCCCCATGCTGACCATTCCGCAGTGCTTTTCTCCATCCTACATTGCCACTCACTGCCTATCCTAATTCAGACCCTCCGATTCACACCACCCCGTGATGTTTTTCTCACTCCTACTAGTGAATGTAATGTAACACACACCCATACAATGCGCACCACCCCGTGATGTTTTTCTCACTCCTACTAGTGAATGTAATGTAACACACACCCATACGATGCGCACCATCCCGCCATGTTTTTCAGAAACCTATCCTACATTGCCACTGCATGTTCCCTGACCTCCCCATGCTGACCACCCCGTGGTGCTTTTCTCCATCCTACATTGCCACTCACTGCCTATCCTAATTCAGACCCTCCGATTCACACCACCCCGTGATGCTTTTCTCACTCCTACTAGTGAATGTAATGTAACACACACCCGTACAATGCGCACCATCCCGTGATGTTTTTCTCACTCCTACTAGTGAATGTAATGTAACACACACCCATACAATGCGCACCACCCCGCGATGATTTTCAGAAACCTATCCTACATTGCCACTGCATGTTCCCTGACCTCCCCATGCTGACCACACACAGTGCTTTTCTAAATCCTACATTACCACTCACTGCCTATCCTAATTCAGACCTTCCCATTCACACCACCCCGTGATGTTTTTCTCACTCCTACTAGTGAATGTAATGTAACACACACCCATACAATGCGCACCACCCTGTGATATTTTTCTCACTCCTACTAGTGAATGTAATGTAACACACACCCATCCAATGCGCACCACCCCGTGATGTTTTTCTCACTCCGACTAGTGAATGTAATGTAACACACACCCATACAATGCGCACCACCCCGTGATGTTTTTCAGAAACCTATCCTACATTGCCACTGCATGTTCCCTGACCTCCAAATGCTGACCACCCCGCGGTGCTTTTCTCCATCCTACATTGCCACTCACTGCCTATCCTAATTCAGACCCTCCGATTCACACCACCCCGTGATGTTTTTCTCACTCTTATTAGTGAATGTAATGTAACACACGCTCATACAATGCGCACCACCCCGTGATGTTTTTCTCACTCCTACTAGTGAATGTAATGTAACACACACCCATACAATGCGCACCACCCAGCGATGTTTTTCATAAACCTATCCTATATTGCCACTGCATGTTCCCTGACCTCCCCATGCTGACCACCCCGCGGTGCTTTTCTCCATCCTACATTGCCACTCACTGCCTATCCTAATTCAGACCCTACGATTCACACCACCCTGTGATGTTTTAGTCACTCCTACTAGTGAATGTAATGTAACACACACCCATACAATGCGCACCACCCCGTGATGTTTTTCTCACTCCTACTAGTGAATGTAATGTAACACACACCCATACAATGCGCACCACCTCGCGATGTTTTTCAGAAACCTTTCCTACATTGCCACTGCATGTTCCCTGACCTCCCCATGCTGACCACCCCGCGGTTCTTTTCTCCATCCTACATTGCCACTCACTGCCTATCCTAATTCAGACACTCCGATTCACACCATCCCGGGATGTTTTTCTCTCTCCTACTAGTGAATGTAATGTAACACACACCCATACAATGCGCACCACCCCGTGATGTTTTTCTCACTCCTACTAGTGAATGTAATGTAACACACACCCATGCAATGCGCACCACCCCGTGATGTTTTTCTCACTCCTACTAGTGAATGTAATGTAACACACACCCATACAATGCGCACCACCCCGTGATGTTTTTCTCACTCCTACTAGTTAATGTAATGTAACACACACCCATACAATGCGCACCACCACGCGATGTTTTTCAGAAACCTATCCTACATTGCCACTGCATGTTCCCTGACCTCCCCATGCTGACCACCCCGCGGTACTTTTCTCCATCCTACATTGCCACTCACTGCCTATCCTAATTCAGACCCTCCGATTCACACCACCCCGTGATGTTTTTCTCACTCCTATTAGTGAATGTAATGTAACACACGCCCATACAATGCGCACCACCCCGTGATATTTTTCTCACTCCTACTAGTGAATGTAATGCAACACACACCCATACAATGCGCACCACCCCGCGATGTTTTTCAGAAACCTATCCTACATTGCCACTGCATGTTCCCTGACCTCCCCATGCTGACCACCCCGCGGTGCTTTTCTCCATCCTACATTGCCACTCACTGCCTATCCTAATTCAGACCCTACGATTCACACCACCCCGTGATGTTTTTCTCACTCCTACTAGTGAATGTAATGTAACACACACCCATACAACGCGCACCACCCCGTGATGTTTTTCTCACTCCTACTAGTGAATGTAATGTAACACACACCCATACAATGCGCACCACCCCGTGATGTTTTTCTCACTCCTACTAGTGAATGTAATGTAACACACACCCATACAATGCGCACCACCTCGCGATGTTTTTCAGAAACCTATCCTACATTGCCACTGCATGTTCCCTGACCTCCCCATGCTGACCACCCCGCGGTGCTTTTCTCCATCCTACATTGCCACTCACTGCCTATCCTAATTCAGACCCTCCGATTCACACCATCCCGGGATGTTTTTCTCACGCCTACTAGTGAATGTAATGTAACACACACCCATACAATGCGCACCACCCCGTGATGTATTTCTCACTCCTACTAGTGAATGTAATGTAACACACAGGCATACAATGCGCACCACCTCACGATGTTTTTCAGAAACCTATCCTACATTGCCACTGCATGTTCAATGACCTACCCATGCTGACCACCCCGCGGTGCTTTTCTCCATCCTACATTGCCACTCACTGCCTATCCTAATTCAGACCCTCCGATTCACACCACCCCGTGATGCTTTTCTCACTCCTACTAGTGAATGTAATGTAACACACACCCGTACAATGCGCACCATCTCGTGATGTTTTTCTCACTCCTACTAGTGAATGTAATGTAACACACACCCATACAATGCGCACCACCCCGCGATGATTTTCAGAAACCTATCCTACATTGCCACTGCATGTTCCCTGACCTCCCCATGCTGACCATACACAGTGCTTTTCTAAATCCTACATTACCACTCACTGCCTATCCTAATTTCAGACCCTCCGATTCACACCACCCCGTGATGTATTTCTCACTCCTACTAGTGAATGTAATGTAACACACACCCATATATGGGCACCACCCCGTGATGTTTTTCTCACTCCTACTAGTGAAGGTAATGTTACACACCCGTACAATGCGCACCACCATGCGATGTTTTTCAGAGACCTATCCTACATTGCCACTGCATGTTTCCTGACCTCCTCATGCTGACCAACCCGTGGTGCTTTTCTCCATCCTACATTGCCACTCACTGCCTATCCTAATTCAGACCCTAAGATTCACACCACCCGGTGATGTTTTTCTCACTCCTACTAGTGAATGTAATGTTACACACCCATACAATGCGCACCACCCCGCGATGTTTTTCAGAGAACTATCCTACATTGCCACTGCATGTTTCCTGACCTCCCCATGCTGACCACCCCGTGGTGCTCTTCTCCATCCTACATTGCCACTCACTGCCTTTCCTAATTCAGACCCTATGATTCACACCACCCCGTGATGTTTTTCTCACTCCTACTAGTGAATGTAAAGTTACACACCCATACAATGCACACCACCCCGTGATGTTTTTCAGAGACCTATCCTACATTGCCACTGCATGTTTCCTGACCTCCCCATGCTGACCAGCCTGTGGTGCTTTTCTCCATCCTACATTGCCACTCACTGCCTATCCTAATTCAGACCCTATGATTTACAACACCCTGTGATGTTTTTCTCACTCCTACTAGTGAAGGTAATGTTACACACCCATACAATGCGCACAACCCCGCGATGTTTTTCAGAAACCTATCCTACATTGCCACTGTATGTTTCCTCACTTCCCCATGCTGACCACCCGGTGGTGCTTTTCTCCATCCTACATTGCCACTCACTGCCTATCCTAATTCAGACCCTCCGATTCACACCACCTCGTGATTTTTTTCTCACTCCTACTAGTGAATGTAATGTAACACACACCCATACAATGCACACCACCCCGTGATGTTTTTCTCACTCCTACTAGTGAATGTAATGTAACACACACCCATACAATGCGCACCACCCCGCGATGTTTTTCAGAAACCTATCCTACATTGCCACTGCATGTTCCCTGACCTCCCCATGCTGACCACCCCGCGGTGCTTTTCTCCATCTTACATTGCCACTCACTGCCTATCCTAATTCAGACCCTCCGATTCACACCACCCCGTGATGTTTTTCACACTCCTACTAGGGAATGTAATGTAACACACACCCATACAACGCGCACCACCCCGTGATGTTTTTCTCACTCCGACTAGTGAATGTAATGTAACACACACCCATACAATGCGCACCACCCCGCGATGTTTTTCAGAAACCTATCCTACATTGCCACTGCATGTTCCCTGACCTCCAAATGCTGACCACCCCGCGTTGCTTTTCTCCATCCTACATTGCCACTCACTGCCTATCCTAATTCAGACCCTCCGATTCACACCACCCCGTGATGTTTTTCTCACACCTACTAGTGAATGTAATGTAACACACACCCATACAATGCGCACCACCCCGTGATGTTTTTCTCACTCCTACTAGTGAATGTAATGTAACACACACCCATGCAATGCGCACCACCCCGCGATGTTTTTCAGAAACCTATCCTACATTGCCATTGCACGTTCCCTGACCTCCCCATGCTGACCACCCCGCGGTGTTTTTCTCCATCCTACATTGCCACTCACTGCCTATCCTAATTCAGACCCTCCGATTCACCCCACACCGTGATGTTTTTCTCACTCCTACTAGTGAATGTAATGTAACACACACCCATAGAATGCGCACCACCCCGTGATGTTTTTCTCACTCCTACTATTGAATGTAATGTAACACACACCCATACAATGCGCACCACCCCGTGATGTTTTTCTCACTCCTACTAGTGAATGTAATGTAACACACACCCATACAATGCGCACCACCCTGCGATGTTTTTCAGAAACCTATCCTACATTGCCACTGCATGTTCCCTGACCTCCCCACGCTGACCACCCCGCGGTGCTTTTCTCCATCCTACATTGCCACTCACTGCCTATCCTAATTCAGACCATCCGATTCACACCACCCCGTGATGTTTTTCTCACTCCTACCAGTGAATATAGTGTAACACACACCCATACAATGCCCCCACCCAGTGATGTTTTTCTCACTCATACTAGTGAATGTAATGTAACACACACCCATACAATGCGCACCACCCCGTGATGTTTTTCTCACTCCTACTAGTGAATGTAATGTAACACACACCCATACAATGCGCACCACCCCGCGATGTTTTTCAGAAACCTATCCTACATTGCCACTGCATGTTCCCTGACCTCCCCATGCTGACCAGCCTGCGGTGCTTTTCTCCATCCTACATTGCCACTCACTGCCTATCCTAATTCAGACCCTCCGATTCACACCACCCCGTGATGTTTTTCTCACTCCTACTAGTGAATGTAATGTAACACACACCCATACAATGCGCACCACCCCGCGATGTTTTTCAGAAACCTATCCTACATTGCCACTGCATGTTCCCTGACCTCCCCATGCTGACCACACCGCGGTGCTTTTCTCCATCCTACATTGCCACTCACTGCCTATCCTAATTCAGACCCTCCAATTCACACCACCCCGTGATGTTTTTCTCACTCCTACTAGTGAACGTAATGTAACACACACCCATACAATGTGCACCACCCCGTGATGTTTTTCTCACTCCTTCTAGTGAATGTAATGTAACACACACCCATACAATGCGCACCACCCCGCGATATTTTTCAGAAACCTATCCTACATTGCCACTGCATGTTCCCTGACCTCCCCATGCTGACCACCCCGCGGTGCTTTTCTCCATCCTACATTGCCACTCACTGCCTATCCTAATTCAGACGCTCCGATTCACACCACCCCGTGATGTTTTTCTCACTCCTACTAGTGAATGTAACACACACCCATACAACGCGAACCACCCCGTGATGTTTTTCTCACTCCTACTAGTGAATGTAATGTAACACACACCCATCCAATGCGCACCACCCCGTGAGGTTTTTCTCACTCCTACTAGAGAATGTAATGTAACACACACCCATACAATGCGCACCACCCCGCGATGTTTTTCAGAAACCTATCCTACATTGCCACTGCATGTTCCCTGACCTCCCCATGCTGACCACCCCGCGGTGCTTTTCTCCATCCTACATTGCCACTCACTGCCTATCCTAATTCAGACCCTCCGATTCACACCATCCCGGGATGTTTTTCTCACTCCTACTAGTGAATGTAATGTAACACACACCCATACAATGGGCACCAGCCCGTGATGTTTTTCTCACTCCTACTAGTGAAGGTAATGTTACACACCCGTACAATGCGCACCACCATGCGATGTTTTTCAGAGACCTATCCTACATTGCCACTGCATGTTTCCAGACCTCCTCATGCTGACCAACCCGTGGTGCTTTTCTCCATCCTACATTGCCACTCACTGCCTATCCTAATTCAGACTCTAAGATTCACATCACCCGGTGATGTTTTTCTCACTCCTACTAGTGAATGTAATGTTACACACCCATACAATGCGCACCACCCCGCGATGTTTTTCAGAGACCTATCCTACATTGCCACTGCATGTTTCCTGACCTCCCCATGCTGACCACCCCGTGGTGCTCTTCTCCATCCTACATTGCCACTCACTGCCTATCCTAATTCAGACCCTATGATTCACACCACCCCGTGATGTTTTTCTCACTCCTACTAGTGAATGTAAAGTTACACACCCATACAATGCGCACCACCCCGCGATGTTTTTCACAAACCTATCCTACATTGCCACTGCATGTTTCTTGACCTCCCCATGCTGAGCACCCCGTGGAGCTTTTCTCCACACTACATTGCTATTCACTGCCTATCCTAATTCAGACCCTATGATTCACACCACCCCGTGATGTTTTTCTCACTCCTACTAGTGAATGTAATGTTACACACCCATACAATGCGCACCACCCTGCGATATTTTTCAGAGACCTATCCTACATTGCCACTGCATGTTTCCTGACCTCCCCATGCTGACCAGCCTGTGGTGCTTTTCTCCATCCTACCTTGCCACTCACTGCCTATCCTAATTCAGACCCTATGATTCACACCAATCCGTCATGTTTTTCTCACTCCTACTAGTGAATGTAATGTTACACACCCATACAATGCGCACCACCACGCGATGTTTTTCAGAGACCTATGCTACATTGCCACTGCATGTTTCCTGACCTCCCCATGCTGACCACCCCGTGGTGCTTTTCTCCATCCTACATTGCCACTCACTGCCTATCCTAATTCAGACCCTATGATTCACAACACCCTGTGATGTTTTTCTCACTCCTACTAGTGAAGGTAATGTTACACACCCATACAATGCGCACAACCCCGCGATGTTTTTCAGAAACCTATCCTACATTGCCACTGTATGTTTCCTCACCTCCCCATGCTGACCACCCCGTGGTGCTTTTCTCCATCCTACATTGCCACTCACTGCCTATCCTAATTCAGACCCTCAGATTCACACCACCCCGTGATTTTTTTCTCACTCCTACTAGTGAATGTAATGTAACACACACCCATACAATGCACACCACCCCGTGATGTTTTTCTCACTCCTACTAGTGAATGTAATGTAACACACACCCATACAATGCGCACCACCCCGCGATGTTTTTCAGAAACCTATCCTACATTGCCACTGCATGTTCCCTGACCTCCCCATGCTGACCACCCCGCGGTGCTTTTCTCCATCCTACATTGCCACTCACTGCCTATCCTAATTCAGACCCTCCGATTCACACCACCCCGTGATGTTTTTCTCACTCCTACTAGGGAATGTAATGTAACACACACCCATACAACGGGCACCACCCCGTGATGTTTTTCTCACTCCGACTAGTGAATGTAATGTAACACACACCCATACAATGCGCACCACCACGCGATGTTTTTCAGAAACCTATCCTACATTGCCACTGCATGTTCCCTGACCTCCAAATGCTGACCACCCCGCGGTGCTTTTCTCCATCCTACATTGCCACTCACTGCCTATCCTAATTCAGACCCTCCGATTCACACCACCCCGTGATGTTTTTCTCACACCTACTAGTGAATGTAATGTAATACACACCCATACAATGCGCACCACCCCGTGATGTTTTTCTCACTCCTACTAGTGAATGTAACACACACCCATACAACGCGAACCACCCCGTGATGTTTTTCTCACTCCTACTAGTGAATGTAATGTAACACACACCCATCCAATGCGCACCACCCCGTGATGTTTTTCTCACTCCTACTAGAGAATGTAATGTAACACACACCCATACAATGCGCACCACCCCGCGATGTTTTTCAGAAACCTATCCTACATTGCCACGGCATGTTCCCTGACCTCCCCATGCTGACCACCCCGCGGTGCTTTTCTCCATCCTACATTGCCACTCACTGCCTATCCTAATTCAGACCCTCCGATTCACACCATCCCGGGATGTTTTTCTCACTCCTACTAGTGAATGTAATGTAACACACACCCATACAATGGGCACCAGCCCGTGATGTTTTTCTCACTCCTACTAGTGAAGGTAATGTTACACACCCGTACAATGCGCACCACCATGCGATGTTTTTCAGAGACCTATCCTACATTGCCACTGCATGTTTCCTGACCTCCTCATGCTGACCAACCCGTGGTGCTTTTCTCCATCCTACATTGCCACTCACTGCCTATCCTAATTCAGACCCTAAGATTCACACCACCCGGTGATGTTTTTCTCACTCCTACTAGTGAATGTAATGTTACACACCCATACAATGCGCACCACCCCGCGATTTTTTTCAGAGACCTATCGTACCTTGCCACTGCATGTTTCCTGACCTCCCCATGCTGACCACCCCGTGGTGCTCTTCTCCATCCTACATTGCCACTCACTGCCTATCCTAATTCAGACTCTATGATTCACACCACCCCGTGATGTTTTTCTCACTCCTACTAGTGAATGTAATGTAACACACCCATACAATGCGCACCACCCTGCGATATTTTTCAGAGACCTATCCTACATTGCCACTGCATGTTTCCTGACCTCCCCATGCTGACCAGCCTGTGGTGCTTTTCTCCATCCTACCTTGCCACTCACTGCCTATCCTAATTCAGACCCTATGATTCACACCAATCCGTCATGTTTTTCTCACTCCTACTAGTGAATGTAATGTTACACACCCATACAATGCGCACCACCACGCGATGTTTTTCAGAGACCTATGCTACATTGCCACTGCATGTTTCCTGACCTCCACATGCTGACCACCCCGTGGTGCTTTTCTCCATCCTACATTGCCACTCACTGCCTATCCTAATTCAGACCCTATGATTCACAATACCCTGTGATGTTTTTCTCACTCCTACTAGTGAAGGTAATGTTACACACCCATACAATGCGCACAACCCCGCGATGTTTTTCAGAAACCTATCCTACATTGCCACTGTATGTTTCCTCACCTCCCCATGCTGACCACCCCGTGGTGCTTTTCTCCATCCTACATTGCCACTCACTGCCTATCCTAATTCAGACCCTCCGATTCACACCACCCCGTGATTTTTTTCTCACTCCTACTAGTGAATGTAATGTAACACACACCCATACAATGCACACCACCCCGTGATGTTTTTCTCACTCCTACTAGTGAATGTAATGTAACACACACCCATACAATGCGCACCACCCCGCGATGTTTTTCAGAAACCTATCCTACATTGCCACTGCATGTTCCCTGACCTCCCCATGCTGACCACCCCGCGGTGCTTTTCTCCATCCTACATTGCCACTCACTGCCTATCCTAATTCAGACCCTCCGATTCACACCACCCCGTGATGTTTTTCTCACTCCTACTAGGGAATGTAATGTAACACACACCCATACAACGCGCACCACCCCGTGATGTTTTTCTCACTCCGACTAGTGAATGTAATGTAACACACACCCATACAATGCGCACCACCCCGCGATGTTTTTCAGAAACCTATCCTACATTGCCACTGCATGTTCCCTGACCTCCAAATGCTGACCACCCCGCGTTGCTTTTCTCCATCCTACATTGCCACTCACTGCCTATCCTAATTCAGACCCTCCTATTCACACCACCCCGTGATGTTTTTCTCACACCTACTAGTGAATGTAATGTAACACACACCCATACAATGCGCACCACCCCGTGATGTTTTTCTCACTCCTACTAGTGAATGTAATGTAACACACACCCATACAATGCGCACCACCCCGCGATGTTTTTCAGAAACCTATCCTACATTGCCATTGCACGTTCCCTGACCTCCCCATGCTGACCACCCCGCGGTGCTTTTCTCCATCCTACATTGCCACTCACTGCCTATCCTAATTCAGACCCTCCGATTCACCCCACCCCGTGATGTTTTTCTCACTCCTACTAGTGAATGTAATGTAACACACACCCATAGAATGCGCACCACCCCGTGATGTTTTTCTCACTCCTACTATTGAATGTAATGTAACACACACCCATACAATGCGCACCACCCCGTGATGTTTTTCTCACTCCTACTAGTGAATGTAATGTAACACACTCCCATACAATGCGCACCACCCTGCGATGTTTTTCAGAAACCTATCCTACATTGCCACTGCATGTTCCCTGACCTCCCCACGCTGACCACCCCGCGGTGCTTTTCTCCATCCTACATTGCCACTCACTGCCTATCCTAATTCAGACCATCCGATTCACACCACCCCGTGATGTTTTTCTCACTCCTACTAGTGAATGTAATGTAACACACACCCATACAATGCCCCCCACCCAGTGATGTTTTTCTCACTCATACTAGTGAATGTAATGTAACACACACCCATACAATGCGCACCACCCCGTGATGTTTTTCTCACTCCTACTAGTGAATGTAATGTAACACACACCCATACAATGCGCACCACCCCGCGATGTTTTTCAAAAACCTATCCTACATTGCCACTGCATGTTCCCTGACCTCCCCATGCTGACCAGCCTGCGGTGCTTTTCTCCATCCTACATTGCCACTCACTGCCTATCCTAATTCAGACCCTCCGATTCACACCACCCCGTGATGTTTTTCTCACTCCTACTAGTGAATGAAATGTAACACACACCGATACAACGCGCACCACCCCGTGATGTTTTTCTCACTCCGACTAGTGAATGTAATGTAACACACACCCATACAATGCGCACCACCCCGCGATGTTTTTCAGAAACCTATCCTACATTGCCACTGCATGTTTCCTGACCTCCAAATGCTGACCACCCCGCGGTGCTTTTCTCCATCCTACATTGCCACTCACTACCTATCCTAATTCAGATCCTCCGATTCACACCACCCCGTGATGTTTTTCTCACACCTACTAGTGAATGTAATGTAACACACACCCATACAATGCGCACCACCCGTGATGTTTTTCTCACTCCTACTAGTGAATGTAATGTAACACACACCCATACAATGCACACCACCCCGCGATGTTTTTCAGAAACCTATCCTACATTGCCACTGCACGTTCCCTGACCTCCCCATGCTGACCACCCCGCGGTGCTTTTCTCCATCCTACATTGCCACTCACTGCCTATCCTAATTCAGACCCTCCGATTCACACCACCCCGTGATGTTTTTCTCACTCCTACTAGTGAATGTTATGTAACACACACCCATACAATGCGCACCACCCCGTGATGTTTTTCTCACTCCTACTATTGAATGTAATGTAACACACACCCATACAATGCGCACCACCCCGTGATGTTTTTCTCACTCCTACTAGTGAATATAATGTAACACACACCCATACAATGCGCACCACCCTGCGATGTTTTTCAGAAACCTATCCTACCTTGCCACTGCATGTTCCCTGACCTCCCCACGCTGACCACCCCGCGGTGCTTTTCTTCATCCTACATTGCCACTCACTGCCTATCCTAATTCAGACCCTCCGATTCACACCACCCCGTGATGTTTTTCTCACTCCTACTAGTGAATGTAATGTAACTCACACCCATACAATGCCCCCCACCCAGTGATGTTTTTCTCACTCCTACTAGTGAATGTAATGTAACACACACCCATACAATGCGCACCACCCCGTGATGTTTTTCTCACTCCTACTAGTGAATGTAATGTAACACACACCCATACAATGCGCACCACCCCGCGATGTTTTTCAGAAACCTATCCTACATTGCCACTGCATGTTCCCTGACCTCCCCATGCTGACCAGCCTGCGGTGCTTTTCTCCATCCTACATTGCCACCAACTGCCTATCCTAATTCAGACCCTCCGATTCACACCACCCCGTGATGTTTTTCTCACTCCTACTAGTGAATGTAATGTAACACACACCCATACAATGCGCACCACCCCATGATGTTTTTCTCACTCCTACTAGTGAATGTAATGTAACACACACCCATACAATGCGCACCACCCCGCGATGTTTTTCAGAAACCTATCCTACACTGCCACTACATGTTCCCTGACCTCCCCATGATGACCACCCCGCCGTGCTTTTCTCCATCCTACATTGCCACTCACTGCCTATCCTAATTCAGACCCTCCGATTGACACCACCCCGTGATGTTTTTCTCACTCCTACTAGTGAATGTAATGTACCACACACCCATACAATGCGCACCACCCCGTGATGTTTTTCTCACTCCTACTAGTGAATGTAATGTAACACACACCCATACAATGCGCACCACCCCGCGATGTTTTTCAGAAACCTACCCTACATTGCCACTGCATGTTCCGTGACCTCCCCATGCTGACCACCCCGCGGTGCTTTTCTCCATCCTACATTGCCCCTCACTGCCTATCCTAATTCAGACCCTACAATTCACACCACCCCGTGATGTTTTTCTCACTCCTACTAGTGAACGTAATGTAACACACACCCATACAATGTGCACCACCCCGTGATGTTTTTCTCACTCCTACTAGTGAATGTAATGTAACACACACCCATACAATGCGCACCACCCCGCGATGTTTTTCAGAAACCTATCCTACATTGCCCCTGCATGTTCCCTGACCTCCCCATGCTGACCACCCCGCGGTGCTTTTCTCCATCCTACATTGCGACTCACTGCCTATCCTAATTCAGACCCTCCGATTCACACCACCACGTGATGTTTTTCTCACTCCTACTAGTGAATGTAATGTAACACACACCCATACAATGCGCACCACCCCGTGATGTTTTTCTCACTCCTACTAGTGAATGTAATGTAACACACTCCGATACAATGCGCACCACCCCGCGATGTTTTTCAGAAACCTATCCTACATTGCCACTGCATGTTCCCTGACCTCCCCATGCTGACGACCCCGCGGTGCTTTTCTCCATCCTACATTGCCACTCACTGCCTATCCTAATTCAGACCCTCCGATTCACACCACCCCATGATGTTTTTCTCACTCCTACTAGTGAATGTAATGTAACACACACCCATATAACGCGCACAACCCCGTGATGTTTTTCTCACTCCTACTAGTGAATGTAATGTAACACACACCCATACAATGCGCACCAGCCCGTGATGTTTTTCTCACTCCTACTAGTGAATGTAATGTAACACACACCCATACAATGCGCACCACCCCGCGATGTTTTTCAGAAACCTATCCTACATTGCCACTGCATGTTCCCTGACCTCCCCATGCTGACCACCCCGCGGTGCTTTTCTCCATCCTACATTGCCACTCACTACCTATCCTAATTCAGACGCTCCGATTCACACCATCCCGGGATGTTTTTCTCACTCCTACTAGTGAATGTAATGTAACACACACCCATACAATGGGCACCACCCCGTGATGTTTTTCTCACTCCTACTAGTGAATGTAATGTTACACACCCGTACAATGCGCACCACCACGCGATGTTTTTCAGAGACCTATCCTACATTGCCACTGCATGTTTCCTGAACTCCTCATGCTGACCAACCCGTGGTGCTTTTCTCCATCCTACATTGCCACTCACTGCCTATCCTAATTCAGACCCTAAGATTCGCACCTCCCCGTGATATATTTCTCACTCCTAGTAGTGAATGTAATGTTACACACCCATACAATGCGCATCACCCCGCGATGTTTTTCAGAAACCTATCCTACATTGCCACTGCATGTTTCCTGACCTCCCCATGCTGACCACCCCGTGGTGCTCTTCTCCATCTTACATTGGCACTCACTGCCTATCCTAATTCAGACCCTATGATTCACACCACCCCGTGATGTTTTTCTCACTCCTACTAGTGAATGTAAAGTTACACACCCATACAATGCGCACCACCCCGCAATGTTTTTCAAACCTATCCTACATTGCCACTGCATGTTTCTTGACCTCCCCATGCGGACCACCCCATGGAGCTTTTCTCCACACTACATTGCTATTCACTGCCTATCATAATTCAGACCCTATGATTCACACCACCCCATGATGTTTTTCTCACTCCTACTAGTGAATGTAATGTTACACACCCATACAATGCGCACCACCCCGCGATGTTTTTCAGAGACCTATCCTACATTGCCACTGCATGTTTCCTGACCTCCCCATGCTGACCAGACTGTGGTGCTTTTCTCCTTCCTACATTGCCACTCACTGCCTATGCTAATTCAGACCCTATGATTCACACCAACCCGTCATGTTTTTCTCACTCCTACTAGTGAATGTAATGTTACACACCCATACAATGCGCACCACCCCGCGATGTTTTTCAGAGACCTATGCTACATTGCCACTGCATGTTTCCTGACCTCCCCATGCTGACCACCCCGTGGTGCTTTTCTCCATCCTACATTGCCACTCACTGCCTATCCTAATTCAGACACTATGATTCACACCACCCTGTGATGTTTTTCTCACTCCTAGTAGTGAAGGTAATGTTACACACCCATACAATGCGCACAACCCCACGATGTTTTTCAGAAACCTATCCTACATTGCCACTGTATGTTTCCTCACCTCCCCATGCTGACCACCCCGTGGTGCTTTTCTCCATCCTACATTGCCACTCACTGCCTATCCTAATTCAGACCCTAAGATTCACACCACCCCGTGATGTTTTTCTCACTCCTACTAGTGAATGTAATGTAACACACACCCATACAATGCGCACCACCCCGCGATGTTTTTCAGAAACCTATCCTACATTGCCACTGCACGTTCCCTGACCTCCCCATGATGACCACCCCGCGGTGCCTTTCTCCATCCTACATTGCCACTCACTGCCTATCCTAATTCAGACCCTCCGATTCACACCACCCCGTGATGTTTTTCTCACTCCTACTAGTGAATGTAATGTAACACACACCCATACAATGCGCACCACCCCGTGATGTTTTTCTCACTCCTACTATTGAATGTAATGTAACACACACCCATACAATGCGCACCACCCCGTGATGTTTTTCTCAATCCTACTAGTGAATATAATGTAACACACACCCATACAATGCGCACCACCCTGCGATGTTTTTCAGAAACCTATCCTACATTGCCACTGCATGTTCCCTGACCTCCCCACGCTGACCACCCCGCGGTGCTTTTCTTCATCCTACATTGCCACTCACTGCCTATCCTAATTCAGACCCTCCGATTCACACCACCCCGTGATGTTTTTCTCACTCCTACTAGTGAATGTAATGTAACACACACCCATACAATGCGCAGCACCCCGCGATATTTTTCAGAAACCTATCCTACATTGCCCCTGCATGTTCCCTGACCTCCCCATGCTGACCACCCCGCGGTGCTTTTCTCCATCCTACATTGCCACTCACTGCCTATCCTAATTCAGACCCTCCGATTCACACCACCCCGTGATGTTTTTCTCACTCCTACTAGTGAATGTAATGTAACACACACCCATACAATGCGCACCACCCCGTGATGTTTTTCTCACTCCTACTAGTGAATGTAATGTAAATCACTCCGATACAATGCGCACCACCCCGCGATGTTTTTCAGAAACCTATCCTACATTGCCACTGCATGTTCCCTGACCTCCCCATGCTGACGACCCCGCGGTGCTTTTCTCCATCCTACATTGCCACTCACTGCCTATCCTAATTCAGACCCTCCGATTCACACCACCCCATGATGTTTTTCTCACTCCTACTAGTGAATGTAATGTAACACACACCCATATAACGCGCACAACCCCGTGATGTTTTTCTCACTCCTACTAGTGAATGTAATGTAACACACACCCATACAATGCGCACCACCCCATGATGTTTTTCTCACTCCTACTAGTGAATGTAATGTAACACACACCCATACAATGCGCACCACTGCGCGATGTTTTTCAGAAACCTATCCTACATTGCCACTGCATGTTCCCTGACCTCCCCATGCTGACCACCCCGCGGTGCTTTTCTCCATCCTACATTGCCACTCACTGCCTATCCTAATTCAGACGCTCCGATTCACACCATCCCGGGATGATTTTCTCACTCCTACTAGTGAATGTAATGTAACACACACCCACACAATGGGCACCACCCCGTGATGTTTTTCTCACTCCTACTAGTGAATGTAATGTTACACACCCGTACAATGCGCACCACCACGCGATGTTTTTCAGAGACCTATCCTACATTGCCACTGCATGTTTCCTGAACTCCTCATGCAGACCAATCCGTGGTGCTTTTCTCCATCCTACATTGCCACTCACTGCCTATCCTAATTCAGACCCTAAGATTCGCACCACCCCGTGATATATTTCTCACTCCTACTAGTGAATGTAATGTTACACACCCATACAATGCGCATCACCCCGCGATGTTTTTCAGAGACCTATCCTACATTGCCACTGCATGTTTCCTGACCTCCCCATGCTGACCACCCCGTGGTGCTCTTCTCCATCTTACATTGCCACTCACTTCCTATCCTAATTCAGACCCTATGATTCACACCACCCCGTGATGTTTTTCTCACTCCTACTAGTGAATGTAAAGTTACACACCCATACAATGCGCACCACCCCGCAATGTTTTTCAAACCTATCCTACATTGCCACTGCATGTTTCTTGACCTCCCCATGCGGACCACCCCATGGAGCTTTTCTCCACACTACATTGCTATTCACTGCCTATCATAATTCAGACCCTATGATTCACACCACCCCATGATGTTTTTCTCACTCCTACTAGTGAATGTAATGTTACACACCCATACAATGCGCACCACCCCGCGATGTTTTTCAGAGACCTATCCTACATTGCCACTGCATGTTTCCTGACCTCCCCATGCTGACCAGCCTGTGGTGCTTTTCTCCTTCCTACCTTGCCACTCACTGCCTATGCTAATTCAGACCCTATGATTCACACCAACCCGTCATGTTTTTCTCACTCCTACTAGTGAATGTAATGTTACACACCCATACAATGCGCACCACCCCGCGATGTTTTTCAGAGACCTATGCTACATTGCCACTGCATGTTTCCTGACCTCCCCATGCTGACCACCCCGTGGTGCTTTTCTCCATCCTACATTGCCACTCACTGCCTATCCTAATTCAGACACTATGATTCACACCACCCTGTGATGTTTTTCTCACTCCTACTAGTGAAGGTAATGTTACACACCCATACAATGCGCACAACCCCACGATGTTTTTCAGAAACCTATCCTACATTGCCACTGTATGTTTCCTCACCTCCCCATGCTGACCACCCCGTGGTGCTTTTCTCCATCCTACATTGCCACTCACTGCCTATCCTAATTCAGACCCTAAGATTCACACCACCCGTGATGTTTTTCTCACTCCTACTAGTGAATGTAATGTAACACACACCCATACAATGCGCACCACCCCGCGATGTTTTTCAGAAACCTATCCTACATTGCCACTGCACGTTCCCTGACCTCCCCATGATGACGACCCCGCGGTGCTTTTCTCCATCCTACATTGCCACTCACTGCCTATCCTAATTCAGACCCTCCGATTCACACCACCCCGTGATGTTTTTCTCACTCCTACTAGTGAATGTAATGTAACACACACCCATACAATGCGCACCACCCCGTGATGTTTTTCTCACTCCTACTATTGAATGTAATGTAACACACACCCATACAATGCGCACCACCCCGTGATGTTTTTCTCACTCCTACTAGTGAATATAATGTAACACACACCCATACAATGCGCACCACCCTGCGATGTTTTTCAGAAACCTATCCTACATTGCCACTGCATGTTCCCTGACCTCCCCACGCTGACCACCCCGCGGTGCTTTTCTTCATCCTACATTGCCACTCACTGCCTATCCTAATTCAGACCCTCCGATTCACACCACCCCGTGATGTTTTTCTCACTCCTACTAGTGAATGTAATGTAACTCACACCCATACAATGCCCCCCACCCAGTGATGTTTTTCTCACTCCTACTAGTGAATGTAATGTAACACACACCCATACAATGCGCACCACCCCGTGATGCTTTTCTCACTCCTACTAGTGAATGTAATGTAACACACACCCATACAATGCGCACCACCCCGCGATGTTTTTCAGAAACCTATCCTACATTGCCACTGCATGTTCCCTGACCTCCCCATGCTGACCAGCCTGCGGTGCTTTTCTCCATCCTACATTGCCACCAACTGATTATCCTAATTCAGACCCTCCGATTCACACCACCCCGTGATGTTTTTCTCACTCCTACTAGTGAATGTAATGTAACACACACCCATACAATGCGCACCACCCCATGATGTTTTTCTCACTCCTACTAGTGAATGTAATGTAACACACACCCATACAATGCGCACCACCCCGCGATGTTTTTCAGAAACCTATCCTACACTGCCACTACATGTTCCCTGACCTCCCCATGATGACCACCCCGCCGTGCTTTTCTCCATCCTACATTGCCACTCACTGCCTATCCTAATTCAGACCCTCCGATTCACACCACCCCGTGATGTTTTTCTCACTCCTACTAGTGAATGTAATGTACCACACACCCATACAATGCGCACCACCCCGTGATGTTTTTCTCACTCCTACTAGTGAATGTAATGTAACACACACCCATACAATGCGCACCACCTCGCGATGTTTTTCAGAAACCTACCCTACATTGCCACTGCATGTTCCGTGACCTCCCCATGCTGACCACCCCGCGGTGCTTTTCTCCATCCTACATTGCCACTCACTGCCTATCCTAATTCAGACCCTACGATTCACACCACCCCGTGATGTTTTTCTCACTCCTACTAGTGAACGTAATGTAACACACACCCATACAATGTGCACCACCCCGTGATGTTTTTCTCACTCCTACTAGTGAATGTAATGTAACACACACCCATACAATTGCGCACCACCCCGCGATATTTTTCAGAAACCTATACTACATTGCCCCTGCATGTTCCCTGACCTCCCCATGCTGACCACCCCGCGGTGCTTTTCTCCATCCTACATTGCCACTCACTGCCTATCCTAATTCAGACCCTCCGATTCACACCACCCCGTGATGTTTTTCTCACTCCTACTAGTGATTGTAATGTAACACACACCCATACAATGCGCACCACCCCGTGATGTTTTTCTCACTCCTACTAGTGAATGTAATGTAACACACTCCGATACAATGCGCACCACCCCGCCATGTTTTTCAGAAACCTATCCTACATTGCCACTGCATGTTCCCTGACCTCCCCATGCTGACGACCCCGCGGTGCTTTTCTCCATCCTACATTGCCACTCACTGCCTATCCTAATACAGACCCTCCGATTCACACCACCCCATGATGTTTTTCTCACTCCTACTAGTGAATGTAATGTAACACACACCCATATAACGCGCACAACCCCGTGATGTTTTTCTCACTCCTACTAGTGAATGTAATGTAACACACACCCATACAATGCGCACCACCCCGTGATGTTTTTCTCACTCCTACTAGTAAATGTAATGTAACACACACCCATACAATGCGCACCACCCCACGATGTTTTTCAGAAACCTATCCTACATTGCCACTGCATGTTCCCTGACCTCCCCATGCTGACCAGCCTGCGGTGCTTTTCTCCATCCTACATTGCCACCAACTGATTATCCTAATTCAGACCCTCCGATTCACACCACCCCGTGATGTTTTTCTCACTCCTACTAGTGAATGTAATGTAACACACACCCATACAATGCGCACCACCCCATGATGTTTTTCTCACTCCTACTAGTGAATGTAATGTAACACACACCCATACAATGCGCACCACCCCGCGATGTTTTTCAGAAACCTATCCTACACTGCCACTACATGTTCCCTGACCTCCCCATGATGACCACCCCGCCGTGCTTTTCTCCATCCTACATTGCCACTCACTGCCTATCCTAATTCAGACCCTCCGATTCACACCACCCCGTGATGTTTTTCTCACTCCTACTAGTGAATGTAATGTACCACACACCCATACAATGCGCACCACCCCGTGATGTTTTTCTCACTCCTACTAGTGAATGTAATGTAACACACACCCATACAATGCGCACCACCCCGCGATGTTTTTCAGAAACCTACCCTACATTGCCACTGCATGTTCCGTGACCTCCCCATGCTGACCACCCCGCGGTGCTTTTCTCCATCCTACATTGCCACTCACTGCCTATCCTAATTCAGACCCTCCGATTCACACCACCCCGTGATGTTTTTCTCACTCCTACTAGTGAATGTAATGTAACACACACCCATACAATGCGCACCACCCCGTGATGTTTTTCTCACTCCTACTAGTGAATGTAATGTAACACACTCCGATACAATGCGCACCACCCCGCCATGTTTTTCAGAAACCTATCCTACATTGCCACTGCATGTTCCCTGACCTCCCCATGCTGACGACCCCGCGGTGCTTTTCTCCATCCTACATTGCCACTCACTGCCTATCCTAATACAGACCCTCCGATTCACACCACCCCATGATGTTTTTCTCACTCCTACTAGTGAATGTAATGTAACACACACCCATATAACGCGCACAACCCCGTGATGTTTTTCTCACTCCTACTAGTGAATGTAATGTAACACACACCCATACAATGCGCACCACCCCGTGATGTTTTTCTCACTCCTACTAGTAAATGTAATGTAACACACACCCATACAATGCGCACCACCCCACGATGTTTTTCAGAAACCTATCCTACATTGCCACTGCATGTTCCCTGACCTCCCCATGCTGACCACCCCGCGGTGCTTTTCTCCATCCTACATTGCCACTCACTGCCTATCCTAATTCAGACGCTCCGATTCACACCATCCCGGGATGTTTTTCTCACTCCTACTAGTGAATGTAATGTAACACACACCCATACAATGGGCACCACCCCGTGATGTTTTTCTCACTCCTACTAGTGAATGTAATGTTACACACCCGTACAATGCGCACCACCACGCGATGTTTTTCAGAGACCTATCCTACATTGCCACTGCATGTTTCCTGAACTCCTCATGCTGACCAACCCGTGGTGCTTTTCTCCATCCTACATTGCCACTCACTGCCTATCCTAATTCAGACCCTAAGATTCGCACCTCCCCGTGATATATTTCTCACTCCTAGTAGTGAATGTAATGTTACACACCCATACAATGCGCATCACCCCGCGATGTTTTTCAGAAACCTATCCTACATTGCCACTGCATGTTTCCTGACCTCCCCATGCTGACCACCCCGTGGTGCTCTTCTCCATCTTACATTGGCACTCACTGCCTATCCTAATTCAGACCCTATGATTCACACCACCCCGTGATGTTTTTCTCACTCCTACTAGTGAATGTAAAGTTACACACCCATACAATGCGCACCACCCCGCAATGTTTTTCAAACCTATCCTACATTGCCACTGCATGTTTCTTGACCTCCCCATGCGGACCACCCCATGGAGCTTTTCTCCACACTACATTGCTATTCACTGCCTATCATAATTCAGACCCTATGATTCACACCACCCCATGATGTTTTTCTCACTCCTACTAGTGAATGTAATGTTACACACCCATACAATGCGCACCACCCCGCGATGTTTTTCAGAGACCTATCCTACATTGCCACTGCATGTTTCCTGACCTCCCCATGCTGACCAGACTGTGGTGCTTTTCTCCTTCCTACATTGCCACTCACTGCCTATGCTAATTCAGACCCTATGATTCACACCAACCCGTCATGTTTTTCTCACTCCTACTAGTGAATGTAATGTTACACACCCATACAATGCGCACCACCCCGCGATGTTTTTCAGAGACCTATGCTACATTGCCACTGCATGTTTCCTGACCTCCCCATGCTGACCACCCCGTGGTGCTTTTCTCCATCCTACATTGCCACTCACTGCCTATCCTAATTCAGACACTATGATTCACACCACCCTGTGATGTTTTTCTCACTCCTAGTAGTGAAGGTAATGTTACACACCCATACAATGCGCACAACCCCACGATGTTTTTCAGAAACCTATCCTACATTGCCACTGTATGTTTCCTCACCTCCCCATGCTGACCACCCCGTGGTGCTTTTCTCCATCCTACATTGCCACTCACTGCCTATCCTAATTCAGACCCTAAGATTCACACCACCCCGTGATGTTTTTCTCACTCCTACTAGTGAATGTAATGTAACACACACCCATACAATGCGCACCACCCCGCGATGTTTTTCAGAAACCTATCCTACATTGCCACTGCACGTTCCCTGACCTCCCCATGATGACCACCCCGCGGTGCCTTTCTCCATCCTACATTGCCACTCACTGCCTATCCTAATTCAGACCCTCCGATTCACACCACCCCGTGATGTTTTTCTCACTCCTACTAGTGAATGTAATGTAACACACACCCATACAATGCGCACCACCCCGTGATGTTTTTCTCACTCCTACTATTGAATGTAATGTAACACACACCCATACAATGCGCACCACCCCGTGATGTTTTTCTCAATCCTACTAGTGAATATAATGTAACACACACCCATACAATGCGCACCACCCTGCGATGTTTTTCAGAAACCTATCCTACATTGCCACTGCATGTTCCCTGACCTCCCCACGCTGACCACCCCGCGGTGCTTTTCTTCATCCTACATTGCCACTCACTGCCTATCCTAATTCAGACCCTCCGATTCACACCACCCCGTGATGTTTTTCTCACTCCTACTAGTGAATGTAATGTAACACACACCCATACAATGCGCAGCACCCCGCGATATTTTTCAGAAACCTATCCTACATTGCCCCTGCATGTTCCCTGACCTCCCCATGCTGACCACCCCGCGGTGCTTTTCTCCATCCTACATTGCCACTCACTGCCTATCCTAATTCAGACCCTCCGATTCACACCACCCCGTGATGTTTTTCTCACTCCTACTAGTGAATGTAATGTAACACACACCCATACAATGCGCACCACCCCGTGATGTTTTTCTCACTCCTACTAGTGAATGTAATGTAAATCACTCCGATACAATGCGCACCACCCCGCGATGTTTTTCAGAAACCTATCCTACATTGCCACTGCATGTTCCCTGACCTCCCCATGCTGACGACCCCGCGGTGCTTTTCTCCATCCTACATTGCCACTCACTGCCTATCCTAATTCAGACCCTCCGATTCACACCACCCCATGATGTTTTTCTCACTCCTACTAGTGAATGTAATGTAACACACACCCATATAACGCGCACAACCCCGTGATGTTTTTCTCACTCCTACTAGTGAATGTAATGTAACACACACCCATACAATGCGCACCACCCCGTGATGTTTTTCTCACTCCTACTAGTGAATGTAATGTAACACACACCCATACAATGCGCACCACTGCGCGATGTTTTTCAGAAACCTATCCTACATTGCCACTGCATGTTCCCTGACCTCCCCATGCTGACCACCCCGCGGTGCTTTTCTCCATCCTACATTGCCACTCACTGCCTATCCTAATTCAGACGCTCCGATTCACACCATCCCGGGATGATTTTCTCACTCCTACTAGTGAATGTAATGTAACACACACCCACACAATGGGCACCACCCCGTGATGTTTTTCTCACTCCTACTAGTGAATGTAATGTTACACACCCGTACAATGCGCACCACCACGCGATGTTTTTCAGAGACCTATCCTACATTGCCACTGCATGTTTCCTGACCTCCCCATGCTGACCAGCCTGTGGTGCTTTTCTCCTTCCTACCTTGCCACTCACTGCCTATGCTAATTCAGACCCTATGATTCACACCAACCCGTCATGTTTTTCTCACTCCTACTAGTGAATGTAATGTTACACACCCATACAATGCGCACCACCCCGCGATGTTTTTCAGAGACCTATGCTACATTGCCACTGCATGTTTCCTGACCTCCCCATGCTGACCACCCCGTGGTGCTTTTCTCCATCCTACATTGCCACTCACTGCCTATCCTAATTCAGACACTATGATTCACACCACCCTGTGATGTTTTTCTCACTCCTACTAGTGAAGGTAATGTTACACACCCATACAATGCGCACAACCCCACGATGTTTTTCAGAAACCTATCCTACATTGCCACTGTATGTTTCCTCACCTCCCCATGCTGACCACCCCGTGGTGCTTTTCTCCATCCTACATTGCCACTCACTGCCTATCCTAATTCAGACCCTAAGATTCACACCACCCGTGATGTTTTTCTCACTCCTACTAGTGAATGTAATGTAACACACACCCATACAATGCGCACCACCCCGCGATGTTTTTCAGAAACCTATCCTACATTGCCACTGCACGTTCCCTGACCTCCCCATGATGACGACCCCGCGGTGCTTTTCTCCATCCTACATTGCCACTCACTGCCTATCCTAATTCAGACCCTCCGATTCACACCACCCCGTGATGTTTTTCTCACTCCTACTAGTGAATGTAATGTAACACACACCCATACAATGCGCACCACCCCGTGATGTTTTTCTCACTCCTACTATTGAATGTAATGTAACACACACCCATACAATGCGCACCACCCCGTGATGTTTTTCTCACTCCTACTAGTGAATATAATGTAACACACACCCATACAATGCGCACCACCCTGCGATGTTTTTCAGAAACCTATCCTACATTGCCACTGCATGTTCCCTGACCTCCCCACGCTGACCACCCCGCGGTGCTTTTCTTCATCCTACATTGCCACTCACTGCCTATCCTAATTCAGACCCTCCGATTCACACCACCCCGTGATGTTTTTCTCACTCCTACTAGTGAATGTAATGTAACTCACACCCATACAATGCCCCCCACCCAGTGATGTTTTTCTCACTCCTACTAGTGAATGTAATGTAACACACACCCATACAATGCGCACCACCCCGTGATGCTTTTCTCACTCCTACTAGTGAATGTAATGTAACACACACCCATACAATGCGCACCACCCCGCGATGTTTTTCAGAAACCTATCCTACATTGCCACTGCATGTTCCCTGACCTCCCCATGCTGACCAGCCTGCGGTGCTTTTCTCCATCCTACATTGCCACCAACTGATTATCCTAATTCAGACCCTCCGATTCACACCACCCCGTGATGTTTTTCTCACTCCTACTAGTGAATGTAATGTAACACACACCCATACAATGCGCACCACCCCATGATGTTTTTCTCACTCCTACTAGTGAATGTAATGTAACACACACCCATACAATGCGCACCACCCCGCGATGTTTTTCAGAAACCTATCCTACACTGCCACTACATGTTCCCTGACCTCCCCATGATGACCACCCCGCCGTGCTTTTCTCCATCCTACATTGCCACTCACTGCCTATCCTAATTCAGACCCTCCGATTCACACCACCCCGTGATGTTTTTCTCACTCCTACTAGTGAATGTAATGTACCACACACCCATACAATGCGCACCACCCCGTGATGTTTTTCTCACTCCTACTAGTGAATGTAATGTAACACACACCCATACAATGCGCACCACCTCGCGATGTTTTTCAGAAACCTACCCTACATTGCCACTGCATGTTCCGTGACCTCCCCATGCTGACCACCCCGCGGTGCTTTTCTCCATCCTACATTGCCACTCACTGCCTATCCTAATTCAGACCCTACGATTCACACCACCCCGTGATGTTTTTCTCACTCCTACTAGTGAACGTAATGTAACACACACCCATACAATGTGCACCACCCCGTGATGTTTTTCTCACTCCTACTAGTGAATGTAATGTAACACACACCCATACAATTGCGCACCACCCCGCGATATTTTTCAGAAACCTATACTACATTGCCCCTGCATGTTCCCTGACCTCCCCATGCTGACCACCCCGCGGTGCTTTTCTCCATCCTACATTGCCACTCACTGCCTATCCTAATTCAGACCCTCCGATTCACACCACCCCGTGATGTTTTTCTCACTCCTACTAGTGATTGTAATGTAACACACACCCATACAATGCGCACCACCCCGTGATGTTTTTCTCACTCCTACTAGTGAATGTAATGTAACACACTCCGATACAATGCGCACCACCCCGCCATGTTTTTCAGAAACCTATCCTACATTGCCACTGCATGTTCCCTGACCTCCCCATGCTGACGACCCCGCGGTGCTTTTCTCCATCCTACATTGCCACTCACTGCCTATCCTAATACAGACCCTCCGATTCACACCACCCCATGATGTTTTTCTCACTCCTACTAGTGAATGTAATGTAACACACACCCATATAACGCGCACAACCCCGTGATGTTTTTCTCACTCCTACTAGTGAATGTAATGTAACACACACCCATACAATGCGCACCACCCCGTGATGTTTTTCTCACTCCTACTAGTAAATGTAATGTAACACACACCCATACAATGCGCACCACCCCACGATGTTTTTCAGAAACCTATCCTACATTGCCACTGCATGTTCCCTGACCTCCCCATGCTGACCAGCCTGCGGTGCTTTTCTCCATCCTACATTGCCACCAACTGATTATCCTAATTCAGACCCTCCGATTCACACCACCCCGTGATGTTTTTCTCACTCCTACTAGTGAATGTAATGTAACACACACCCATACAATGCGCACCACCCCATGATGTTTTTCTCACTCCTACTAGTGAATGTAATGTAACACACACCCATACAATGCGCACCACCCCGCGATGTTTTTCAGAAACCTATCCTACACTGCCACTACATGTTCCCTGACCTCCCCATGATGACCACCCCGCCGTGCTTTTCTCCATCCTACATTGCCACTCACTGCCTATCCTAATTCAGACCCTCCGATTCACACCACCCCGTGATGTTTTTCTCACTCCTACTAGTGAATGTAATGTACCACACACCCATACAATGCGCACCACCCCGTGATGTTTTTCTCACTCCTACTAGTGAATGTAATGTAACACACACCCATACAATGCGCACCACCCCGCGATGTTTTTCAGAAACCTACCCTACATTGCCACTGCATGTTCCGTGACCTCCCCATGCTGACCACCCCGCGGTGCTTTTCTCCATCCTACATTGCCACTCACTGCCTATCCTAATTCAGACCCTCCGATTCACACCACCCCGTGATGTTTTTCTCACTCCTACTAGTGAATGTAATGTAACACACACCCATACAATGCGCACCACCCCGTGATGTTTTTCTCACTCCTACTAGTGAATGTAATGTAACACACTCCGATACAATGCGCACCACCCCGCCATGTTTTTCAGAAACCTATCCTACATTGCCACTGCATGTTCCCTGACCTCCCCATGCTGACGACCCCGCGGTGCTTTTCTCCATCCTACATTGCCACTCACTGCCTATCCTAATACAGACCCTCCGATTCACACCACCCCATGATGTTTTTCTCACTCCTACTAGTGAATGTAATGTAACACACACCCATATAACGCGCACAACCCCGTGATGTTTTTCTCACTCCTACTAGTGAATGTAATGTAACACACACCCATACAATGCGCACCACCCCGTGATGTTTTTCTCACTCCTACTAGTAAATGTAATGTAACACACACCCATACAATGCGCACCACCCCACGATGTTTTTCAGAAACCTATCCTACATTGCCACTGCATGTTCCCTGACCTCCCCATGCTGACCACCCCGCGGTGCTTTTCTCCATCCTACATTGCCACTCACTGCCTATCCTAATTCAGACGCTCCGATTCACACCATCCCGGGATGTTTTTCTCACTCCTACTAGTGAATGTAATGTAACACACACCCATACAATGGGCACCACCCCGTGATGTTTTTCTCACTCCTACTAGTGAATGTAATGTTACACACCCGTACAATGCGCACCACCACGCGATGTTTTTCAGAGACCTATCCTACATTGCCACTGCATGTTTCCTGAACTCCTCATGCTGACCAACCCGTGGTGCTTTTCTCCATCCTACATTGCCACTCACTGCCTATCCTAATTCAGACCCTAAGATTCGCACCTCCCCGTGATATATTTCTCACTCCTAGTAGTGAATGTAATGTTACACACCCATACAATGCGCATCACCCCGCGATGTTTTTCAGAAACCTATCCTACATTGCCACTGCATGTTTCCTGACCTCCCCATGCTGACCACCCCGTGGTGCTCTTCTCCATCTTACATTGGCACTCACTGCCTATCCTAATTCAGACCCTATGATTCACACCACCCCGTGATGTTTTTCTCACTCCTACTAGTGAATGTAAAGTTACACACCCATACAATGCGCACCACCCCGCAATGTTTTTCAAACCTATCCTACATTGCCACTGCATGTTTCTTGACCTCCCCATGCGGACCACCCCATGGAGCTTTTCTCCACACTACATTGCTATTCACTGCCTATCATAATTCAGACCCTATGATTCACACCACCCCATGATGTTTTTCTCACTCCTACTAGTGAATGTAATGTTACACACCCATACAATGCGCACCACCCCGCGATGTTTTTCAGAGACCTATCCTACATTGCCACTGCATGTTTCCTGACCTCCCCATGCTGACCAGACTGTGGTGCTTTTCTCCTTCCTACATTGCCACTCACTGCCTATGCTAATTCAGACCCTATGATTCACACCAACCCGTCATGTTTTTCTCACTCCTACTAGTGAATGTAATGTTACACACCCATACAATGCGCACCACCCCGCGATGTTTTTCAGAGACCTATGCTACATTGCCACTGCATGTTTCCTGACCTCCCCATGCTGACCACCCCGTGGTGCTTTTCTCCATCCTACATTGCCACTCACTGCCTATCCTAATTCAGACACTATGATTCACACCACCCTGTGATGTTTTTCTCACTCCTAGTAGTGAAGGTAATGTTACACACCCATACAATGCGCACAACCCCACGATGTTTTTCAGAAACCTATCCTACATTGCCACTGTATGTTTCCTCACCTCCCCATGCTGACCACCCCGTGGTGCTTTTCTCCATCCTACATTGCCACTCACTGCCTATCCTAATTCAGACCCTAAGATTCACACCACCCCGTGATGTTTTTCTCACTCCTACTAGTGAATGTAATGTAACACACACCCATACAATGCGCACCACCCCGCGATGTTTTTCAGAAACCTATCCTACATTGCCACTGCACGTTCCCTGACCTCCCCATGATGACCACCCCGCGGTGCCTTTCTCCATCCTACATTGCCACTCACTGCCTATCCTAATTCAGACCCTCCGATTCACACCACCCCGTGATGTTTTTCTCACTCCTACTAGTGAATGTAATGTAACACACACCCATACAATGCGCACCACCCCGTGATGTTTTTCTCACTCCTACTATTGAATGTAATGTAACACACACCCATACAATGCGCACCACCCCGTGATGTTTTTCTCAATCCTACTAGTGAATATAATGTAACACACACCCATACAATGCGCACCACCCTGCGATGTTTTTCAGAAACCTATCCTACATTGCCACTGCATGTTCCCTGACCTCCCCACGCTGACCACCCCGCGGTGCTTTTCTTCATCCTACATTGCCACTCACTGCCTATCCTAATTCAGACCCTCCGATTCACACCACCCCGTGATGTTTTTCTCACTCCTACTAGTGAATGTAATGTAACACACACCCATACAATGCGCAGCACCCCGCGATATTTTTCAGAAACCTATCCTACATTGCCCCTGCATGTTCCCTGACCTCCCCATGCTGACCACCCCGCGGTGCTTTTCTCCATCCTACATTGCCACTCACTGCCTATCCTAATTCAGACCCTCCGATTCACACCACCCCGTGATGTTTTTCTCACTCCTACTAGTGAATGTAATGTAACACACACCCATACAATGCGCACCACCCCGTGATGTTTTTCTCACTCCTACTAGTGAATGTAATGTAAATCACTCCGATACAATGCGCACCACCCCGCGATGTTTTTCAGAAACCTATCCTACATTGCCACTGCATGTTCCCTGACCTCCCCATGCTGACGACCCCGCGGTGCTTTTCTCCATCCTACATTGCCACTCACTGCCTATCCTAATTCAGACCCTCCGATTCACACCACCCCATGATGTTTTTCTCACTCCTACTAGTGAATGTAATGTAACACACACCCATATAACGCGCACAACCCCGTGATGTTTTTCTCACTCCTACTAGTGAATGTAATGTAACACACACCCATACAATGCGCACCACCCCGTGATGTTTTTCTCACTCCTACTAGTGAATGTAATGTAACACACACCCATACAATGCGCACCACTGCGCGATGTTTTTCAGAAACCTATCCTACATTGCCACTGCATGTTCCCTGACCTCCCCATGCTGACCACCCCGCGGTGCTTTTCTCCATCCTACATTGCCACTCACTGCCTATCCTAATTCAGACGCTCCGATTCACACCATCCCGGGATGATTTTCTCACTCCTACTAGTGAATGTAATGTAACACACACCCACACAATGGGCACCACCCCGTGATGTTTTTCTCACTCCTACTAGTGAATGTAATGTTACACACCCGTACAATGCGCACCACCACGCGATGTTTTTCAGAGACCTATCCTACATTGCCACTGCATGTTTCCTGAACTCCTCATGCAGACCAACCCGTGGTGCTTTTCTCCATCCTACATTGCCACTCACTGCCTATCCTAATTCAGACCCTAAGATTCGCACCACCCCGTGATATATTTCTCACTCCTACTAGTGAATGTAATGTTACACACCCATACAATGCGCATCACCCCGCGATGTTTTTCAGAGACCTATCCTACATTGCCACTGCATGTTTCCTGACCTCCCCATGCTGACCACCCCGTGGTGCTCTTCTCCATCTTACATTGCCACTCACTTCCTATCCTAATTCAGACCCTATGATTCACACCACCCCGTGATGTTTTTCTCACTCCTACTAGTGAATGTAAAGTTACACACCCATACAATGCGCACCACCCCGCAATGTTTTTCAAACCTATCCTACATTGCCACTGCATGTTTCTTGACCTCCCCATGCGGACCACCCCATGGAGCTTTTCTCCACACTACATTGCTATTCACTGCCTATCATAATTCAGACCCTATGATTCACACCACCCCATGATGTTTTTCTCACTCCTACTAGTGAATGTAATGTTACACACCCATACAATGCGCACCACCCCGCGATGTTTTTCAGAGACCTATCCTACATTGCCACTGCATGTTTCCTGACCTCCCCATGCTGACCAGCCTGTGGTGCTTTTCTCCTTCCTACCTTGCCACTCACTGCCTATGCTAATTCAGACCCTATGATTCACACCAACCCGTCATGTTTTTCTCACTCCTACTAGTGAATGTAATGTTACACACCCATACAATGCGCACCACCCCGCGATGTTTTTCAGAGACCTATGCTACATTGCCACTGCATGTTTCCTGACCTCCCCATGCTGACCACCCCGTGGTGCTTTTCTCCATCCTACATTGCCACTCACTGCCTATCCTAATTCAGACACTATGATTCACACCACCCTGTGATGTTTTTCTCACTCCTACTAGTGAAGGTAATGTTACACACCCATACAATGCGCACAACCCCACGATGTTTTTCAGAAACCTATCCTACATTGCCACTGTATGTTTCCTCACCTCCCCATGCTGACCACCCCGTGGTGCTTTTCTCCATCCTACATTGCCACTCACTGCCTATCCTAATTCAGACCCTAAGATTCACACCACCCGTGATGTTTTTCTCACTCCTACTAGTGAATGTAATGTAACACACACCCATACAATGCGCACCACCCCGCGATGTTTTTCAGAAACCTATCCTACATTGCCACTGCACGTTCCCTGACCTCCCCATGATGACGACCCCGCGGTGCTTTTCTCCATCCTACATTGCCACTCACTGCCTATCCTAATTCAGACCCTCCGATTCACACCACCCCGTGATGTTTTTCTCACTCCTACTAGTGAATGTAATGTAACACACACCCATACAATGCGCACCACCCCGTGATGTTTTTCTCACTCCTACTATTGAATGTAATGTAACACACACCCATACAATGCGCACCACCCCGTGATGTTTTTCTCACTCCTACTAGTGAATATAATGTAACACACACCCATACAATGCGCACCACCCTGCGATGTTTTTCAGAAACCTATCCTACATTGCCACTGCATGTTCCCTGACCTCCCCACGCTGACCACCCCGCGGTGCTTTTCTTCATCCTACATTGCCACTCACTGCCTATCCTAATTCAGACCCTCCGATTCACACCACCCCGTGATGTTTTTCTCACTCCTACTAGTGAATGTAATGTAACTCACACCCATACAATGCCCCCCACCCAGTGATGTTTTTCTCACTCCTACTAGTGAATGTAATGTAACACACACCCATACAATGCGCACCACCCCGTGATGCTTTTCTCACTCCTACTAGTGAATGTAATGTAACACACACCCATACAATGCGCACCACCCCGCGATGTTTTTCAGAAACCTATCCTACATTGCCACTGCATGTTCCCTGACCTCCCCATGCTGACCAGCCTGCGGTGCTTTTCTCCATCCTACATTGCCACCAACTGATTATCCTAATTCAGACCCTCCGATTCACACCACCCCGTGATGTTTTTCTCACTCCTACTAGTGAATGTAATGTAACACACACCCATACAATGCGCACCACCCCATGATGTTTTTCTCACTCCTACTAGTGAATGTAATGTAACACACACCCATACAATGCGCACCACCCCGCGATGTTTTTCAGAAACCTATCCTACACTGCCACTACATGTTCCCTGACCTCCCCATGATGACCACCCCGCCGTGCTTTTCTCCATCCTACATTGCCACTCACTGCCTATCCTAATTCAGACCCTCCGATTCACACCACCCCGTGATGTTTTTCTCACTCCTACTAGTGAATGTAATGTACCACACACCCATACAATGCGCACCACCCCGTGATGTTTTTCTCACTCCTACTAGTGAATGTAATGTAACACACACCCATACAATGCGCACCACCTCGCGATGTTTTTCAGAAACCTACCCTACATTGCCACTGCATGTTCCGTGACCTCCCCATGCTGACCACCCCGCGGTGCTTTTCTCCATCCTACATTGCCACTCACTGCCTATCCTAATTCAGACCCTACGATTCACACCACCCCGTGATGTTTTTCTCACTCCTACTAGTGAACGTAATGTAACACACACCCATACAATGTGCACCACCCCGTGATGTTTTTCTCACTCCTACTAGTGAATGTAATGTAACACACACCCATACAATTGCGCACCACCCCGCGATATTTTTCAGAAACCTATACTACATTGCCCCTGCATGTTCCCTGACCTCCCCATGCTGACCACCCCGCGGTGCTTTTCTCCATCCTACATTGCCACTCACTGCCTATCCTAATTCAGACCCTCCGATTCACACCACCCCGTGATGTTTTTCTCACTCCTACTAGTGATTGTAATGTAACACACACCCATACAATGCGCACCACCCCGTGATGTTTTTCTCACTCCTACTAGTGAATGTAATGTAACACACTCCGATACAATGCGCACCACCCCGCCATGTTTTTCAGAAACCTATCCTACATTGCCACTGCATGTTCCCTGACCTCCCCATGCTGACGACCCCGCGGTGCTTTTCTCCATCCTACATTGCCACTCACTGCCTATCCTAATACAGACCCTCCGATTCACACCACCCCATGATGTTTTTCTCACTCCTACTAGTGAATGTAATGTAACACACACCCATATAACGCGCACAACCCCGTGATGTTTTTCTCACTCCTACTAGTGAATGTAATGTAACACACACCCATACAATGCGCACCACCCCGTGATGTTTTTCTCACTCCTACTAGTAAATGTAATGTAACACACACCCATACAATGCGCACCACCCCACGATGTTTTTCAGAAACCTATCCTACATTGCCACTGCATGTTCCCTGACCTCCCCATGCTGACCAGCCTGCGGTGCTTTTCTCCATCCTACATTGCCACCAACTGATTATCCTAATTCAGACCCTCCGATTCACACCACCCCGTGATGTTTTTCTCACTCCTACTAGTGAATGTAATGTAACACACACCCATACAATGCGCACCACCCCATGATGTTTTTCTCACTCCTACTAGTGAATGTAATGTAACACACACCCATACAATGCGCACCACCCCGCGATGTTTTTCAGAAACCTATCCTACACTGCCACTACATGTTCCCTGACCTCCCCATGATGACCACCCCGCCGTGCTTTTCTCCATCCTACATTGCCACTCACTGCCTATCCTAATTCAGACCCTCCGATTCACACCACCCCGTGATGTTTTTCTCACTCCTACTAGTGAATGTAATGTACCACACACCCATACAATGCGCACCACCCCGTGATGTTTTTCTCACTCCTACTAGTGAATGTAATGTAACACACACCCATACAATGCGCACCACCCCGCGATGTTTTTCAGAAACCTACCCTACATTGCCACTGCATGTTCCGTGACCTCCCCATGCTGACCACCCCGCGGTGCTTTTCTCCATCCTACATTGCCACTCACTGCCTATCCTAATTCAGACCCTCCGATTCACACCACCCCGTGATGTTTTTCTCACTCCTACTAGTGAATGTAATGTAACACACACCCATACAATGCGCACCACCCCGTGATGTTTTTCTCACTCCTACTAGTGAATGTAATGTAACACACTCCGATACAATGCGCACCACCCCGCCATGTTTTTCAGAAACCTATCCTACATTGCCACTGCATGTTCCCTGACCTCCCCATGCTGACGACCCCGCGGTGCTTTTCTCCATCCTACATTGCCACTCACTGCCTATCCTAATACAGACCCTCCGATTCACACCACCCCATGATGTTTTTCTCACTCCTACTAGTGAATGTAATGTAACACACACCCATATAACGCGCACAACCCCGTGATGTTTTTCTCACTCCTACTAGTGAATGTAATGTAACACACACCCATACAATGCGCACCACCCCGTGATGTTTTTCTCACTCCTACTAGTAAATGTAATGTAACACACACCCATACAATGCGCACCACCCCACGATGTTTTTCAGAAACCTATCCTACATTGCCACTGCATGTTCCCTGACCTCCCCATGCTGACCACCCCGCGGTGCTTTTCTCCATCCTACATTGCCACTCACTGCCTATCCTAATTCAGACGCTCCGATTCACACCATCCCGGGATGTTTTTCTCACTCCTACTAGTGAATGTAATGTAACACACACCCATACAATGGGCACCACCCCGTGATGTTTTTCTCACTCCTACTAGTGAATGTAATGTTACACACCCGTACAATGCGCACCACCACGCGATGTTTTTCAGAGACCTATCCTACATTGCCACTGCATGTTTCCTGAACTCCTCATGCTGACCAACCCGTGGTGCTTTTCTCCATCCTACATTGACACTCACTGCCTATCCTAATTCAGACCCTAAGATTCGCACCACCCCGTGATATATTTCTCACTCCTACTAGTGAATGTAATGTTACACACCCATACAATGCGCATCACCCCGCGATGTTTTTCAGAGACCTATCCTACATTGCCACTGCATGTTTCCTGACCTCCCCATGCTGACCACCCCGTGGTGCTCTTCTCCATCTTACATTGCCACTCACTGCCTATCCTAATTCAGACCCTATGATTCACACCACCCCGTGATGTTTTTCTCACTCCTACTAGTGAATGTAAAGTTACACACCCATACAATGCGCACCACCCCGCAATGTTTTTCAAACCTATCCTACATTGCCACTGCATGTTTCTTGACCTCCCCATGCGGACCACCCCATGGAGCTTTTCTCCACACTACATTGCTATTCACTGCCTATCATAATTCAGACCCTATGATTCACACCACCCCATGATGTTTTTCTCACTCCTACTAGTGAATGTAATGTTACACACCCATACAATGCGCACCACCCCGCGATGTTTTTCAGAGACCTATCCTACATTGCCACTGCATGTTTCCTGACCTCCCCATGCTGACCAGCCTGTGGTGCTTTTCTCCTTCCTACCTTGCCACTCACTGCCTATGCTAATTCAGACCCTATGATTCACACCAACCCGTCATGTTTTTCTCACTCCTACTAGTGAATGTAATGTTACACACCCATACAATGCGCACCACCCCGCGATGTTTTTCAGAGACCTATGCTACATTGCCACTGCATGTTTCCTGACCTCCCCATGCTGACCACCCCGTGGTGCTTTTCTCCATCCTACATTGCCACTCACTGCCTATCCTAATTCAGACACTATGATTCACACCACCCTGTGATGTTTTTCTCACTCCTACTAGTGAAGGTAATGTTACACACCCATACAATGCGCACAACCCCACGATGTTTTTCAGAAACCTATCCTACACTGCCACTGCATGTTCCCTGACCTCCCCATGCTGACCACCCCGCGGTGCTTTTCTCCATCCTACATTGCCACTCACTGCCTATCCTAATTCAGACCCTCCGATTCACACCACCCCGTGATGTTTTTCTCACTCCTACTAGTGAATGTACTGTAACACACACCCATACAACGCGCACCACCCCGTGATGTTTTTCTCACTCCGACTAGTGAATGTAATGTAACACACACCCATACAATGCGCACCACCCCGCGATGTTTTTCAGAAACCTATCCTACATTGCCAATGCATGTTCCTTGACCTCCAAATGCTGACCACCCCGCGGTGCTTTTCTCCATCCTACATTGCCACTCACTGCCTATCCTAATTCAGACCCTCCGATTCACACCACCCCGTGATGTTTTTCTCACACCTACTAGTGAATGTAATGTAACACACACCCATACAATGCGCACCACCCCGTGATGTTTTTCTCACTCCTACTAGTGAATGTAATGTAACACACACGCATAGAATGCGCACCACCCCGTGATGTTTTTCTCACTCCTACTAGTGAATGTAATGTAACACACACCCATACAATGCGCACCACCCCGCGATGTTTTTCAGAAACTTATCCTACATTGCCACTGCATGTTCCCTGACCTCCCCATGCTGACCACCCCGCCGTGCTTTTCTCCATCCTACATTGCCACTCACTGCCTATCCTAATTCAGACCCTCCGATTCACACCACCCCGTGATGTTTTTCTCACACCTTCTAGTGAATGTAATGTAACACACACCCATAGAATGCGCACCACCCCGCGATGTTTTTCAGAAACCTATCGTACATTGCCACTGCATGTTTCTTGACCTCCCCATGCTGACCAGCCCCTGGAGCTTTTCTCCACACTACATTGCTATTCACTGCCTATCCTAATTCAGACCCTATGATTCACACCACCCCGTGATGTTTTTCTCACTCCTACTAGTGAATGTAATGTTACACACCCATACAATGCGCACCACCCTGCGATGTTTTTCAGAGACCTATCCTACATTGCCACTGCATGTTTCCTGACCTCCCCATGCTGACCAGCCTGTGGTGTCTTTCTCCATCCTACCTTGCCACTCACTGCCTATCCTAATTCAGACCCTATGATTCACACCAATCCGTCATGTTTTTCTCACTCCTACTAGTGAATGTAATGTTACACACCCATACAATGCGCACCACCCCGCGATGCTTTTCAGAGACCTATGCTACATTGCCACTGCATGTTCCCTGACCTCCCCATGCTGACCACCCCGCGGTGCTTTTCTCCATCCTACATTGCCACTCACTGCCTATCCTAATTCAGACCCTCCAATTCACACCACCCCGTGATGTTTTTCTCACTCCTACTAGTGAATGTAATGTAACACACACCCATACAACGCGCACCACCCCGTGATGTTTTTCTCACTCCGACTAGTGAATGTAATGTAACACACACCCATACAATGCGCACCACCCCGCTATGTTTTTCAGAAACCTATCCTACATTGCCACTGCATGTTCCCTGACCTCCAAATGCTGACCACCCCGCGGTGCTTTTGTCCATCCTACATTGCCACTCACTGCCTATCCTAATTCAGACCCTCCGATTCACACCACCCCGTGATGTTTTTCTCACACCTACTAGTGAATGTAATGTAACACACACCCATACAATGCGCACCACCCCGTGATGTTTTTCTCACTCCTACTAGTGAATGTAATGTAACACACACCCATACAATGCGCACCACCCCGCGATGTTTTTCAGAAACCTATCCTACATTGCCACTGCACGTTCCCTGACCTCCCCATGCTGACCACACCGCGGTGCTTTTCCCCATGCTACATTGCTACTCACTGCCTATCCTAATTCAGACCCTCCGATTCACACCACCCCGTGATGTTTTTCTCACTCCTACTAGTGAATGTAATGTATCACACACCCATACAATGCGCACCACCCCGTGATGTTTTTCTCACTCCTACTATTGAATGTAATGTAACACACACCCATACAATGCGCACCACCCCGTGATGTTTTTCTCACTCCTACTAGTGAATGTAATGTAACACACACCCATACAATGCACACCACCCTGCGATGTTTTTCAGAAACCTATCCTACATTGCCACTGCATGTTCCCTGACCTCCCCACGCTGACCACCCCGCGGTGCTTTTCTCCATCCTACATTGCCAGTCACTGCCTATCCTAATTCAGACCATCCGATTCACACCACCCCGTGATGTTTTTCTCACTCCTACTAGTGAATGTAATGTAACACACACCCATACAACGCGCACCACCCCGTGATGTTTTTCTCACTCCGACTAGTGAATGTAATGTAACACACACCCATACAATGCGCACCACCCCGCGATGTTTTTCAGAAACCTATCCTACATTGCCACTGCATGTTCCCTGACCTCCAAATGCTGACCACCCCGCGGTGCTTTTCTCCATCCTACATTGCCACTCACTGCCTATCCTAATTCAGACCCTCCGATTCACACCACCCCGTGATGTTTTTCTCACACCTACTAGTGAATGTAATGTAACACACACCCATACAATGCGCACCACCCCGTGATGTTTTTCTTACTCCTACTAGTGAATGTAATGTAAAACACACCCATACAATGCGCACCACCCCGCGATGTTTTTCAGAAACCTATCCTACATTGCCACTGCATGTTCCCTGACCTCCCCATGCTGACCACCCCGCGGTGCTTTTCTCCATCCTACATTGCCACTCATTGCCTATCCTAATTCAGACCCTCCGATTCACACCACCCCGTGATGTTTTTCTCACTCCTACTAGTGAATGTAATGTAACACACACCCATACAATGCGCACCACCCCGTGATGTTTTTTTCACTCCTACTATTGAATGTAATGTAACACACACCCATACAATGCGCACCACCCCGTGATGTTTTTCTCACTCCTACTAGTGCATATAATGTAACACACACCCATACAATGCGCACCACCCCGCGATGTTTTTCAGAAACCTATCCTAAATTGCCACTGCATGTTCCCTGACCTCCCCATGCTGACCAGCCTGCGGTGCTTTTCTGCATCCTACATTGCCACCAACTGCCTATCCTAATTCAGACCCTCCGATTCACACCACCCCGTGATGTTTTTCTCACTCCTACTAGTGAATGTAATGTAACAAACACCCATACAATGCGCACCACCCCATGATGTTTTTCTCACTCCTACTAGTGAATGTAATGTAACACACACCCATACAATGCGCACCACCCCGCGATGTTTTTCAGAAACCTATCCTACATTGCCACTACATGTTCCCTGACCTCCCCATGATGACCGCCCCGCCGTTCTTTTCTCCATCCTACATTGCCACTCACTGCCTATCCTAATTCAGACCCTCCGATTCACACCACCCCGTGATGTTTTTCTCACTCATACTAGTGAGTGTAATGTAACACACACCCATACAATGCGCACCACCCCGTGATGTTTTTCTCACTCCTACTAGTGAATGTAATGTAACACACACCCATACAATGCGCACCACCCTGCGATGTTTTTCAGAAACCTATCCTACATTGCCACTGCATGTTCCGTGACCTCCCCATGCTGACCACCCCGCGGTGCTTTTCTCCATCCTACATTGCCACTCACTGCCTATCCTAATTCAGACCCTCCGATTCACACCACCCCGTGATGTTTTTCTCACTCCTACTAGTGAACGTAATGTAACACACACCCATACAATGTGCACCACCCCGTGATGTTTTTCTCACTCCTACTAGTGAATGTAATGTAACACACACCCATACAATGCACACCACCCCGCGATATTTTTCAGAAACCTATCCTACATTGCCCCTGCATGTTCCCTGACTTCCCCATGCTGACCACCCCGCGGTGCTTTTCTCCATCCTACATTGCCACTCACTGCCTATCCTAATTCAGACCCTCCGATTCACACCACCCCGTGATGTTTTTCTCACTCCTACTAGTGAATGTAATGTAACACACACCCATACAATGCGCACCACCCCGTGATGTTTTTCGCACTCCTACTAGTGAATGTAATGTAACACACACCCATACAATGCGCACCACCCCGCGATGTTTTTCAGAAACCTATCCTACATTGCCACTGCATGTTCCTTGACCTCCCCATGCTGACCACCCCGCGGTGCTTTTCTCCATCCTACATTGCCACTCACTGCCTATCCTAATTCAGACCCTCCGATTCACACCATCCCGGGATGTTTTTCTCACTCCTACTAGTGAATGTAATGTAACACACACCCATACAATGGGCACCACCCCGTGATGTTTTTCTCACTCCTACTAGTGAATGTAATGTTACACACCCGTACAATGTGCACCACCACGCGATGTTTTTCAGAGACCTATCCTACATTGCCACTGCATGTTTCCTGAACTCCTCATGCTGACCAACCCGTGGTGCTTTTCTCCATCCTACATTGCCACTCACTGCCTATCCTAATTCAGACCCTAAGATTCACACCACCCCGTGATATTTTTCTCACTCCTACTAGTGAATGTAATGTTACACACCCATACAATTCGCACCACCCCGCGATGTTTTTCAGAGACCTATCCTACATTGCCACTGCATGTTTCCTGACCTCCCCATGCTGACCACCCCGTGCTGCTCTTCTCCATCCTACATTGCCACTCACTGCCTATCCTAATTCAGACCCTATGATTCACACCACCCAGTGATGTTTTTCTCACTCCTACTAGTGAATGTAAAGTTACACACCCATACAATGCGCACCACCCCGCTATGTTTTTCACAAACCTATCCTACATTGCCACTGCATGTTTCTTGACCTCCCAATGCTGACCACCCCGTGGAGCTTTTCTCCACACTACATTGCTATTCACTGCCTATCCTAATTCAGACCCTATGATTCACACCACCCCGTGATGTTTTTCTCACTCCTACTAGTGAATGTAAAGTTACACACCCATACAATGCGCACCACCCCGCGATGTTTTTCAGAAACCTATCCTACATTGCCACTGCATGTTCCCTGACCTCCAAATGCTGACCACCCCGCGGTGCTTTTCTCCATCCTACATTGCCACTCACTGCCTATCCTAATTCAGACCCTCCGATTCACACCACCCCGTAATGTTTTTCTCACACCTACTAGTGAATGTAATGTAACACACACCCATACAATGAGCACCACCCCGTGATGTTTTTCTCACTCCTACTAGTGAATGTAATGTAACACACACCCATACAATGCGCACCACCCCGTGATGATTTTCTCACTCCTACTAGTGAATGTAATGTAACAACACCCATACAATGCGCACCACCCTGCGATATTTTTCAGAAACCTATCCTACATTGCCACTGCATGTTCCCTGACCTCCCCATGCTGACCACCCCGCGGTGCTTTTCTCCATCCTACATTGCCACTCACTGCCTATCCTAATTCAGACCATCCGATTCACACCACCCCGTGATGTTTTTCTCACTCCTACTAGTGAATGTAATGTAACACACACCCATAAAATGCCCCCCACCCAGTGATGTTTTTCTCACTCCTACTAGTGAATGTAATGTAACACACACCCATACAATGCGCACCACCCCGTGATGTTTTTCTCACTCCTACTAGTGAATGTAATGTAACACACACCCATACAATGCGCACCACCCCGCGATGTTTTTCAGAAACCTATCCTACATTACCACTGCATGTTCCCTGACCTCCCCATGCTGACCAGCCTGCGGTGCTTTTCTCCATCCTACATTGCCACTCACTGCCTATCCTAATTCAGACCCTCCGATTCACACCACCCCGTAATGTTTTTCTCACTCCTACTAGTGAATGTAAAGTTACAGACCCATACAATGCGCACCACCCCGCGATGTTTTTCACAAACCTATCCTACATTGCCACTGCATGTTTCTTGACCTCCCCATGCTGACCACCCCGTGGAGCTTTTCTCCACACTACATTGCTATTCACTGCCTATCCTAATTCAGACCCTATGATTCACACCACCCCGTGATGTTTTTCTCACTCCTACTAGTGAATGTAATGTTACACACCCATACAATGCGCACCACCCCGCGATGTTTTTCAGAGACCTATCCTACATTGCCACTGCATGTTTCCTGACCTCCCCATGCTGACCAGCCTGTGGTGCTTTTCTCCATCCTACCTTGCCACTCACTGCCTATGCTAATTCAGACCCTATGATTCACACCAACCCGTCATGTTTTTCTCACTCCTACTAGTGAATGTAATGTTACACACCCATACAATGCGCACCACCCCGCGATGTTTTTCAGAGACCTATGCTACATTGCCACTGCATGTTTCCTGACCTCCCCATGCTGACCAGCCTGTGGTGCTTTTCTCCATCCTACATTGCCACTCACTGCCTATCCTAATTCAGACCCTATGATTCACACCACCCTGTGATGTTTTTCTCACTCCTACTAGTGAAGGTAATGTTACACACCCATACAATGCGCACAACCCCGCGATGTTTTTCAGAAACCTATCCTACATTGCCACTGTATGTTTCCTGGCCTCCCCATGCTGACCACCCCGTGGTGCTTTTCTCCATCCTACATTGCCACTCACTGCCTATCCTAATTCAGACCATCCGATTCACACCACCCCGTGATTTTTTTCTCACTCCTACTAGTGAATGTAATGTAACACACACCCATACAATGCACACCACCCCGTGATGTTTTTCTCACTCCTACTAGTGAATGTAATGTAACACACACCCATACAATGCGAACCACCCCGCGATGTTTTTCAGAAACCTATCCTACATTGCCACTACATGTTCCCTGAACTCCCCATGATGACCACCCCGCCGTGCTTTTCTCCATCCTACATTGCCACTCACTGCCTATCCTAATTCAGACCCTCCGATTCACACCACCCCGTGATGTTTTTCTCACTCCTACTAGTGAATGTAATGTAACACACACCCATACAATGCGCACCACCCCGTGATGCTTTTCTCACTCCTACTAGTGAATGTAATGTAACACATACCCATACAATGCGCACCACCCCGCGATGTTTTTCAGAAACCTATCCTACATTGCCACTGCATGTTCCGTGACCTCCCCATGCTGACCACCCCGCGGTGCTTTTCTCCATCCTACATTGCCACTCACTGCCTATCCTAATTCAGACCCTCCGATTCACACCACCCCGTGATGTTTTTCTCACTCCTACTAGTGAACGTAATGTAACACACACCCATACAATGGGCACCACCCTGTGATGTTTTTCTCACTCCTACTAGTGAATGTAATGTTACACACCCGTACAATGCGCACCACCACGCGATGTTTTTCAGAGACCTATCCTACATTGCCACTGCATGTTTCCTGAACTCCTCATGCTGACCAACCCGTGGTGCTTTTCTCCATCCTACATTGCCACTCACTGCCTATCCTAATTCAGACCCTAAAATTCACACCACCCCGTGATATTTTTCTCATCCTACTAGTGAATGTAATGTTACACACCCATACAATGCGCACCACCCCGCGATGTTTTTCAGAGACCTATCCTACATTGCCACTGCATGTTTCCTGACCTCCCCATGCTGACCACCCCGTGGTGCTCTTCTCCATCCTACATTGCCACTCAATGCCTATCCTAATTCAGACCCTATGATTCACACCACCCCGTGATGTTTTTCTCACTCCTACTAGTGAATGCAAAGTTACAGACCCATACAGTGCGCACCACCCCGCGATGTTTTTCACAAACCTATCCTACATTGCCACTGCATGTTTCTTGACCTCCCGATGCTGACCACCCCGTGGAGCTTTTCTCCACACTACATTGCTATTCACTGCCTATCCTAATTCAGACCCTCCGATTCACACCACCCCGTGATGTTTTTCTCACTCCTACTAGTGAATGTATTGTAACACACACCCATACAATGCGCACCACCCCGTGATGTTTTTTCACTCCTACTATTGAATGTAATGTAACACACACCCATACAATGCGCACCACCCCGTGATGTTTTTCTCACTCCTACTAGTGCATATAATGTAACACACACCCATACAATGCGCACCACCCCGCGATGTTTTTCAGAAACCTATCCTACATTGCCACTGCATGTTCCCTGACCTCCCCATGCTGACCAGCCTGCGGTGCTTTTCTGCATCCTACATTGCCACCAACTGCCTATCCTAATTCAGACCCTCCGATTCACACCACCCCGTGATGTTTTTCTCACTCCTACTAGTGAATGTAATGTAACAAACACCCATACAATGCGCACCACCCCATGATGTTTTTCTCACTCCTACTAGTGAATGTAATGTAACACACACCCATACAATGCGCACCACCCCGCGATGTTTTTCAGAAACCTATCCTACATTGCCACTACATGTTCCCTGACCTCCCCATGATGACCGCCCCGCCGTTCTTTTCTCCATCCTACATTGCCACTCACTGCCTATCCTAATTCAGACCCTCCGATTCACACCACCCCGTGATGTTTTTCTCACTCATACTAGTGAGTGTAATGTAACACACACCCATACAATGCGCACCACCCCGTGATGTTTTTCTCACTCCTACTAGTGAATGTAATGTAACACACACCCATACAATGCGCACCACCCTGCGATGTTTTTCAGAAACCTATCCTACATTGCCACTGCATGTTCCGTGACCTCCCCATGCTGACCACCCCGCGGTGCTTTTCTCCATCCTACATTGCCACTCACTGCCTATCCTAATTCAGACCCTCCGATTCACACCACCCCGTGATGTTTTTCTCACTCCTACTAGTGAACGTAATGTAACACACACCCATACAATGTGCACCACCCCGTGATGTTTTTCTCACTCCTACTAGTGAATGTAATGTAACACACACCCATACAATGCACACCACCCCGCGATATTTTTAAGAAACCTATCCTACATTGCCCCTGCATGTTCCCTGACTTCCCCATGCTGACCACCCCGCGGTGCTTTTCTCCATCCTACATTGCCACTCACTGCCTATCCTAATTCAGACCCTTCGATTCACACCACCCCGTGATGTTTTTCTCACTCCTACTAGTGAATGTAATGTAACACACACCCATACAATGCGCACCACCCCGTGATGTTTTTCGCACTCCTACTAGTGAATGTAATGTAACACACACCCATACAATGCGCACCACCCCGCGATGTTTTTCAGAAACCTATCCTACATTGCCACTGCATGTTCCTTGACCTCCCCATGCTGACCACCCCGCGGTGCTTTTCTCCATCCTACATTGCCACTCACTGCCTATCCTAATTCAGACCCTCCGATTCACACCATCCCGGGATGTTTTTCTCACTCCTACTAGTGAATGTAATGTAACACACACCCATACAATGGGCACCACCCCGTGATGTTTTTCTCACTCCTACTAGTGAATGTAATGTTACACACCCGTACAATGCGCACCACCACGCGATGTTTTTCAGAGACCTATCCTACATTGCCACTGCATGTTTCCTGAACTCCTCATGCTGACCAACCCGTGGTGCTTTTCTCCATCCTACATTGCCACTCACTGCCTATCCTAATTCAGACCCTAAGATTCACACCACCCCGTGATATTTTTCTCACTCCTACTAGTGAATGTAATGTTACACACCCATACAATTCGCACCACCCCGCGATGTTTTTCAGAGACCTATCCTACATTGCCACTGCATGTTTCCTGACCTCCCCATGCTGACCACCCCGTGGTGCTCTTCTCCATCCTACATTGCCACTCACTGCCTATCCTAATTCAGACCCTATGATTCACACCACCCAGTGATGTTTTTCTCACTCCTACTAGTGAATGTAAAGTTACAGACCCATACAATGCGCACCACCCCGCTATGTTTTTCACAAACCTATCCTACATTGCCACTGCATGTTTCTTGACCTCCCAATGCTGACCACCCCGTGGAGCTTTTCTCCACACTACATTGCTATTCACTGCCTATCCTAATTCAGACCCTATGATTCACACCACCCCGTGATGTTTTTCTCACTCCTACTAGTGAATGTAAAGTTACACACCCATACAATGCGCACCACCCCGCGATGTTTTTCAGAAACCTATCCTACATTGCCACTGCATGTTCCCTGACCTCCAAATGCTGACCACCCCGCGGTGCTTTTCTCCATCCTACATTGCCACTCACTGCCTATCCTAATTCAGACCCTCCGATTCACACCACCCAGTGATGTTTTTCTCACTCCTACTAGTGAATGTAATGTAACACACACCCATACAATGCGCACCACCCCGTGATGTTTTTCGCACTCCTACTAGTGAATGTAATGTAACACACACCCATACAATGCGCACCACCCCGCGATGTTTTTCAGAAACCTATCCTACATTGCCATTGCATGTTCCTTGACCTCCCCATGCTGACCACCCCGCCGTGCTTTTCTCCATCCTACATTGCCACTCACTGCCTATCCTAATTCAGACCCTCCGATTCACACCATCCCGGGATGTTTTTTTCACTCCTACTAGTGAATGTAATGTAACACACACCCATACAATGGGCACCACCCCGTGATGTTTTTCTCACTCCTACTAGTGAATGTAATGTTACACACCCGTACAATGCGCACCACCACGCGATGTTTTTCAGAGACCTATCCTACATTGCCACTGCATGTTTCCTGAACTCCTCATGCTGACCAACCCGTGGTGCTTTTCTCCATCCTACATTGCCACTCACTGCCTATCCTAATTCAGACCCTAAGATTCACACCACCCCGTGATATTTTTCTCACTCCTACTAGTGAATGTAATGTTACACACCCATACAATGCGCACCACCCCGCGATGTTTTTCAGAGACCTATCCTACATTGCCACTGCATGTTTCCTGACCTCCCCATGCTGACCATCCCGTGGTGCTCTTCTCCATCCTACATTGCCACTCACTGCCTATCCTAATTCAGACCCTATGATTCACACCACCCCGTGATGTTTTTCTCACTCCTACTAGTGAATGCAAAGTTACAGACCCATACAGTGCGCACCACCCCGCGATGTTTTTCACAAACCTATCCTACATTGCCACTGCATGTTTCTTGACCTCCCGATGCTGACCACCCCGTGGAGCTTTTCTCCACACTACATTGCTATTCACTGCCTATCCTAATTCAGACCCTCCGATTCACACCACCCCGTGATGTTTTTCTCACTCCTACTAGTGAATGTAATGTAACACACACCCATACAATGCACACCACCCCGTGATGTTTTTCTCACTCCTACTAGTGAATGTAATGTAACACACACCCATACAATGCGCACCACCCCATGATGTTTTTCTCACTCCAATAGTGAATGTAATGTAACACACACCCATACAATGCGCACCACCCCGCGATGTTTTTCAGAAACCTATCCTACATTGCCACTACATGTTCCCTGACCTCCCCATGATGACCACCCCGCCGTGCTTTTCTCCATCCTACATTGCCACTCACTGCCTATCCTAATTCAGACCCTCCGATTCACACCACCCCGTGATGTTTTTCTCACTCCTACTAGTGAATGTAATGTAACACACACCCATACAATGCGCACCACCCCGTGATGTTTTTCTCACTCCTACTAGTGAATGTAATGTAACACACACCCATACAATGCGCACCACCCCGCGATGTTTTTCAGAAACCTATCCTACATTGCCACTGCATGTTCCGTGACCTCCCCATGCTGACCACCCCGCGGTGCTTTTCTCCATCCTACATTGCCACTCACTGCCTATCCTAATTCAGACCCTCCGATTCACACCACCCCGTGATGTTTTTCTCACTCCTACTAGTGAACGTAATGTAACACACACCCATACAATGTGCACCACCCCGTGATGTTTTTCTCACTCCTACTAGTGAATGTAATGTAACACACACCCATACAATGCGCACCACCCCGTGATGTTTTTCTCACTCCTACTAGTGAATGTAATGTAACACACACCCATACAATGCGCACCACCCCGCGATGTTTTTCAGAAACCTATCCTACATTGCCACTGCATTTTCCCTGACCTCCCCATGCTGACCACCCCGCGGTGCTTTTCTCCATCCTACATTGCCACTCACTGCCTATCCTAATTCAGACCCTCCGATTCACACCACCCCGTGATGTTTTTCTCACTCCTACTAGTGAACGTAATGTAACACACACCCATACAATGGGCACCACCCTGTGATGTTTTTCTCACTCCTACTAGTGAATGTAATGTTACACACCCGTACAATGCGCACCACCACGCGATGTTTTTCAGAGACCTATCCTACATTGCCACTGCATGTTTCCTGAACTCCTCATGCTGACCAACCCGTGGTGCTTTTCTCCATCCTACATTGCCACTCACTGCCTATCCTAATTCAGACCCTAAGATTCACACCACCCCGTGATATTTTTCTCACTCCTACTAGTGAATGTAATGTTACACACCCATACAATGCGCACCACCCCGCGATGTTTTTCAGAGACCTATCCTACATTGCCACTGCATGTTTCCTGACCTCCCCATGCTGACCACCCCGTGGTGCTCTTCTCCATCCTACATTGCCACTCACTGCCTATCCTAATTCAGACCCTATGATTCACACCACCCCGTGATGTTTTTCTCACTCCTACTAGTGAATGCAAAGTTACAGACCCATACAGTGCGCACCACCCCGCGATGTTTTTCACAAACCTATCCTACATTGCCACTGCATGTTTCTTGACCTCCCGATGCTGACCACCCCGTGGAGCTTTTCTCCACACTACATTGCTATTCACTGCCTATCCTAATTCAGACCCTCCGATTCACACCACCCCGTGATGTTTTTCTCACTCCTACTAGTGAATGTAATGTAACACACACCCATACAATGCACACCACCCCGTGATGTTTTTCTCACTCCTACTAGTGAATGTAATGTAACACACACCCATACAATGCGCACCACCCCATGATGTTTTTCTCACTCCAATAGTGAATGTAATGTAACACACACCCATACAATGCGCACCACCCCGCGATGTTTTTCAGAAACCTATCCTACATTGCCACTACATGTTCCCTGACCTCCCCATGATGACCACCCCGCCGTGCTTTTCTCCATCCTACATTGCCACTCACTGCCTATCCTAATTCAGACCCTCCGATTCACACCACCCCGTGATGTTTTTCTCACTCCTACTAGTGAATGTAATGTAACACACACCCATACAATGCGCACCACCCCGTGATGTTTTTCTCACTCCTACTAGTGAATGTAATGTAACACACACCCATACAATGCGCACCACCCCGCGATGTTTTTCAGAAACCTATCCTACATTGCCACTGCATGTTCCGTGACCTCCCCATGCTGACCACCCCGCGGTGCTTTTCTCCATCCTACATTGCCACTCACTGCCTATCCTAATTCAGACCCTCCGATTCACACCACCCCGTGATGTTTTTCTCACTCCTACTAGTGAACGTAATGTAACACACACCCATACAATGTGCACCACCCCGTGATGTTTTTCTCACTCCTACTAGTGAATGTAATGTAACACACACCCATACAATGCGCACCACCCCGTGATGTTTTTCTCACTCCTACTAGTGAATGTAATGTAACACACACCCATACAATGCGCACCACCCCGCGATGTTTTTCAGAAACCTATCCTACATTGCCACTGCATGTTCCCTGACCTCCCCATGCTGACCACCCCGCGGTGCTTTTCTCCATCCTACATTGCCACTCACTGCCTATCCTAATTCAGACCCTCCGATTCATACCATCCCGGGATGTTTTTCTCACTCCTACTAGTGAATGTAATGTAACACACACCCATACCATGGGCACCACCCCGTGATGTTTTTCTCACTCCTACTAGTGAATGTAATGTTACACACCCGTACAATGCGCATCACCACGCGATGTTTTTCAGAGACCTATCCTACATTGCCACTGCATGTTTCCTGAACTCCTCATGCTGACCAACCCGTGGTGCTTTTCTCCATCCTACATTGCCACTCACTGCCTATCCTAATTCAGACCCTAAGATTCACACCACCCCGTGATATTTTTCTCACTCCTACTAGTGAATGTAATGTTACACACCCATACAATGCGCACCACCCCGCGTTGTTTTTCAGAGACCTATCCTACATTGCCACTGCATGTTTCCTGACCTCCCCATGCTGACCACCCCGTGGTGCTCTTCTCCATCCTACATTGCCACTCACTGCCTATCCTAATTCAGACCCTATGATTCACACCACCCCGTGATGTTTTTCTCACTCCTACTAGTGAATGTAAAGTTACAGACCCATACAGTGCGCACCACCCCGCGATGTTTTTCACAAACCTATCCTACATTGCCACTGCATGTTTCTTGACCTCCCCATGCTGACCACGCCGTGGAGCTTTTCTCCACACTACATTGCTATTCACTGCCTATCCTAATTCAGACCCTATGATTCACACCACCCCGTGATGTTTTTCTCACTCCTACTAGTGAATGTAATGTTACACACCCATACAATGCGCACCACCCCGCGATGTTTTTCAGAGACCTATCCTACATTGCCACTGCATGTTCCCTGACCTCCCCATGCTGACCACCCCGTGGTGCTTTTCTCCATCCTACATTGCCACTCACTGCCTATCCTAATTCAGACCCTCCGATTCACACCACCCCGTGATGTTTTTCTCACTCCTACTAGTGAATGTAATGTTACACACCCATACAATGCGCACCACCCCGCGATGTTTTTCAGAGACCTATCCTACATTGCCACTGCATGTTTCCTGACCTCCCCATGCTGACCAGCCTGTGGTGCTTTTCTCCATTCTACCTTGCCACTCACTGCCTATGCTAATTCAGACCCTATGATTCACACCAACCCGTCATGTTTTTCTCACTCCTACTAGTGAATGTAATGTTACACACCCATACAATGCGCATCACCCCGCGATGTTTTTCAGAGACCTATCCTACATTGCCACTGCATGTTTCCTGACCTCCCCATGCTGACCACCCCGTGGTGCTCTTCTCCATCTTACATTGCCACTCACTGCCTATCCTAATTCAGACCCTATGATTCACACCACCCCGTGATGTTTTTCTCACTCCTACTAGTGAATGTAAAGTTACACACCCATACAATGCGCACCACCCCGCAATGTTTTTCAAACCTATCCTACATTGCCACTGCATGTTTCTTGACCTCCCCATGCGGACCACCCCATGGAGCTTTTCTCCACACTACATTGCTATTCACTGCCTATCATAATTCAGACCCTATGATTCACACCACCCCATGATGTTTTTCTCACTCCTACTAGTGAATGTAATGTTACACACCCATACAATGCGCACCACCCCGCGATGTTTTTCAGAGACCTATCCTACATTGCCACTGCATGTTTCCTGACCTCCCCATGCTGACCAGCCTGTGGTGCTTTTCTCCTTCCTACCTTGCCACTCACTGCCTATGCTAATTCAGACCCTATGATTCACACCAACCCGTCATGTTTTTCTCACTCCTACTAGTGAATGTAATGTTACACACCCATACAATGCGCACCACCCCGCGATGTTTTTCAGAGACCTATGCTACATTGCCACTGCATGTTTCCTGACCTCCCCATGCTGACCACCCCGTGGTGCTTTTCTCCATCCTACATTGCCACTCACTGCCTATCCTAATTCAGACACTATGATTCACACCACCCTGTGATGTTTTTCTCACTCCTACTAGTGAAGGTAATGTTACACACCCATACAATGCGCACAACCCCACGATGTTTTTCAGAAACCTATCCTACACTGCCACTGTATGTTTCCTCACCTCCCCATGCTGACCACCCCGTGGTGCTTTTCTCCATCCTACATTGCCACTCACTGCCTATCCTAATTCAGACCCTCCGATTCACACCACCCCGTGATTTTTTTCTCACTCCTACTAGTGAATGTAATGTAACACACACCCATACATTGCACACAACCCCGTGATGTTTTTCTCACTCCTACTAGTGAATGTAATGTAACACACACCCATACAATGCGCACCACCCCGCGATGTTTTTCAGAAACCTATCCTACATTGCCACTGCATGTTCCCTGACCTCCCCATGCTGACCACCCCGCGGTGCTTTTCTCCATCCTACATTGCCACTCACTGCCTATCCTAATTCAGACCCTCCGATTCACACCACCCCGTGATGTTTTTCTCACTCCTACTAGTGAATGTACTGTAACACACACCCATACAACGCGCACCACCCCGTGATGTTTTTCTCACTCCGACTAGTGAATGTAATGTAACACACACCCATACAATGCGCACCACCCCGCGATGTTTTTCAGAAACCTATCCTACATTGCCAATGCATGTTCCTTGACCTCCAAATGCTGACCACCCCGCGGTGCTTTTCTCCATCCTACATTGCCACTCACTGCCTATCCTAATTCAGACCCTCCGATTCACACCACCCCGTGATGTTTTTCTCACACCTACTAGTGAATGTAATGTAACACACACCCATACAATGCGCACCACCCCGTGATGTTTTTCTCACTCCTACTAGTGAATGTAATGTAACACACACGCATAGAATGCGCACCACCCCGTGATGTTTTTCTCACTCCTACTAGTGAATGTAATGTAACACACACCCATACAATGCGCACCACCCCGCGATGTTTTTCAGAAACTTATCCTACATTGCCACTGCATGTTCCCTGACCTCCCCATGCTGACCACCCCGCCGTGCTTTTCTCCATCCTACATTGCCACTCACTGCCTATCCTAATTCAGACCCTCCGATTCACACCACCCCGTGATGTTTTTCTCACACCTTCTAGTGAATGTAATGTAACACACACCCATAGAATGCGCACCACCCCGCGATGTTTTTCAGAAACCTATCGTACATTGCCACTGCATGTTTCTTGACCTCCCCATGCTGACCAGCCCCTGGAGCTTTTCTCCACACTACATTGCTATTCACTGCCTATCCTAATTCAGACCCTATGATTCACACCACCCCGTGATGTTTTTCTCACTCCTACTAGTGAATGTAATGTTACACACCCATACAATGCGCACCACCCTGCGATGTTTTTCAGAGACCTATCCTACATTGCCACTGCATGTTTCCTGACCTCCCCATGCTGACCAGCCTGTGGTGTCTTTCTCCATCCTACCTTGCCACTCACTGCCTATCCTAATTCAGACCCTATGATTCACACCAATCCGTCATGTTTTTCTCACTCCTACTAGTGAATGTAATGTTACACACCCATACAATGCGCACCACCCCGCGATGCTTTTCAGAGACCTATGCTACATTGCCACTGCATGTTCCCTGACCTCCACATGCTGACCACCCCGCGGTGCTTTTCTCCATCCTACATTGCCACTCACTGCCTATCCTAATTCAGACCCTCCAATTCACACCACCCCGTGATGTTTTTCTCACTCCTACTAGTGAATGTAATGTAACACACACCCATACAACGCGCACCACCCCGTGATGTTTTTCTCACTCCGACTAGTGAATGTAATGTAACACACACCCATACAATGCGCACCACCCCGCTATGTTTTTCAGAAACCTATCCTACATTGCCACTGCATGTTCCCTGACCTCCAAATGCTGACCACCCCGCGGTGCTTTTGTCCATCCTACATTGCCACTCACTGCCTATCCTAATTCAGACCCTCCGATTCACACCACCCCGTGATGTTTTTCTCACACCTACTAGTGAATGTAATGTAACACACACCCATACAATGCGCACCACCCCGTGATGTTTTTCTCACTCCTACTAGTGAATGTAATGTAACACACACCCATACAATGCGCACCACCCCGCGATGTTTTTCAGAAACCTATCCTACATTGCCACTGCACGTTCCCTGACCTCCCCATGCTGACCACACCGCGGTGCTTTTCCCCATGCTACATTGCTACTCACTGCCTATCCTAATTCAGACCCTCTGATTCACACCACCCCGTGATGTTTTTCTCACTCCTACTAGTGAATGTAATGTAACACACACCCATACAATGCGCACCACCCCGTGATGTTTTTCTCACTCCTACTATTGAATGTAATGTAACACACACCCATACAATGCGCACCACCCCGTGATGTTTTTCTCACTCCTACTAGTGAATGTAATGTAACACACACCCATACAATGCACACCACCCTGCGATGTTTTTCAGAAACCTATCCTACATTGCCACTGCATGTTCCCTGACCTCCCCACGCTGACCACCCCGCGGTGCTTTTCTCCATCCTACATTGCCAGTCACTGCCTATCCTAATTCAGACCATCCGATTCACACCACCCCGTGATGTTTTTCTCACTCCTACTAGTGAATGTAATGTAACACACACCCATACAACGCGCACCACCCCGTGATGTTTTTCTCACTCCGACTAGTGAATGTAATGTAACACACACCCATACAATGCGCACCACCCCGCGATGTTTTTCAGAAACCTATCCTACATTGCCACTGCATGTTCCCTGACCTCCAAATGCTGACCACCCCGCGGTGCTTTTCTCCATCCTACATTGCCACTCACTGCCTATCCTAATTCAGACCCTCCGATTCACACCACCCCGTGATGTTTTTCTCACACCTACTAGTGAATGTAATGTAACACACACCCATACAATGCGCACCACCCCGTGATGTTTTTCTTACTCCTACTAGTGAATGTAATGTAACACACACCCATACAATGCGCACCACCCCGCGATGTTTTTCAGAAACCTATCCTACATTGCCACTGCATGTTCCCTGACCTCCCCATGCTGACCACCCCGCGGTGCTTTTCTCCATCCTACATTGCCACTCATTGCCTATCCTAATTCAGACCCTCCGATTCACACCACCCCGTGATGTTTTTCTCACTCCTACTAGTGAATGTAATGTAACACACACCCATACAATGCGCACCACCCCGTGATGTTTTTTTCACTCCTACTATTGAATGTAATGTAACACACACCCATACAATGCGCACCACCCCGTGATGTTTTTCTCACTCCTACTAGTGCATATAATGTAACACACACCCATACAATGCGCACCACCCCGCGATGTTTTTCAGAAACCTATCCTAAATTGCCACTGCATGTTCCCTGACCTCCCCATGCTGACCAGCCTGCGGTGCTTTTCTGCATCCTACATTGCCACCAACTGCCTATCCTAATTCAGACCCTCCGATTCACACCACCCCGTGATGTTTTTCTCACTCCTACTAGTGAATGTAATGTAACAAACACCCATACAATGCGCACCACCCCATGATGTTTTTCTCACTCCTACTAGTGAATGTAATGTAACACACACCCATACAATGCGCACCACCCCGCGATGTTTTTCAGAAACCTATCCTACATTGCCACTACATGTTCCCTGACCTCCCCATGATGACCGCCCCGCCGTTCTTTTCTCCATCCTACATTGCCACTCACTGCCTATCCTAATTCAGACCCTCCGATTCACACCACCCCGTGATGTTTTTCTCACTCATACTAGTGAGTGTAATGTAACACACACCCATACAATGCGCACCACCCCATGATGTTTTTCTCACTCCTACTAGTGAATGTAATGTAACACACACCCATACAATGCGCACCACCCTGCGATGTTTTTCAGAAACCTATCCTACATTGCCACTGCATGTTCCGTGACCTCCCCATGCTGACCGCCCCGCGGTGCTTTTCTCCATCCTACATTGCCACTCACTGCCTATCCTAATTCAGACCCTCCGATTCACACCACCCCGTGATGTTTTTCTCACTCCTACTAGTGAACGTAATGTAACACACACCCATACAATGTGCACCACCCCGTGATGTTTTTCTCACTCCTACTAGTGAATGTAATGTAACACACACCCATACAATGCAAACCACCCCGCGATATTTTTCAGAAACCTATCCTACATTGCCCCTGCATGTTCCCTGACTTCCCCATGCTGACCACCCCGCGGTGCTTTTCTCCATCCTACATTGCCACTCACTGCCTATCCTAATTCAGACCCTCCGATTCACACCACCCCGTGATGTTTTTCTCACTCCTACTAGTGAATGTAATGTAACACACACCCATACAATGCGCACCACCCCGTGATGTTTTTCGCACTCCTACTAGTGAAGGTAATGTAACACACACCCATACAATGCGCACCACCCCGCGATGTTTTTCAGAAACCTATCCTACATTGCCACTGCATGTTCCTTGACCTCCCCATGCTGACCACCCCGCGGTGCTTTTCTCCATCCTACATTGCCACTCACTGCCTATCCTAATTCAGACCCTCCGATTCACACCATCCCGGGATGCTTTTCTCACTCCTACTAGTGAATGTAATGTAACACACACCCATACAATGGGCACCACCCCGTGATGTTTTTCTCACTCCTACTAGTGAATGTAATGTTACACACCCGTACAATGTGCACCACCACGCGATGTTTTTCAGAGACCTATCCTACATTGCCACTGCATGTTTCCTGAACTCCTCATGCTGACCAACCCGTGGTGCTTTTCTCCATCCTACATTGCCACTCACTGCCTATCCTAATTCAGACCCTAAGATTCACACCACCCCGTGATATTTTTCTCACTCCTACTAGTGAATGTAATGTTACACACCCATACAATTCGCACCACCCCGCGATGTTTTTCAGAGACCTATCCTACATTGCCACTGCATGTTTCCTGACCTCCCCATGCTGACCACCCCGTGCTGCTCTTCTCCATCCTACATTGCCACTCACTGCCTATCCTAATTCAGACCCTATGATTCACACCACCCAGTGATGTTTTTCTCACTCCTACTAGTGAATGTAAAGTTACACACCCATACAATGCGCACCACCCCGCTATGTTTTTCACAAACCTATCCTACATTGCCACTGCATGTTTCTTGACCTCCCAATGCTGACCACCCCGTGGAGCTTTTCTCCACACTACATTGCTATTCACTGCCTATCCTAATTCAGACCCTATGATTCACACCACCCCGTGATGTTTTTCTCACTCCTACTAGTGAATGTAAAGTTACACACCCATACAATGCGCACCACCCCGCGATGTTTTTCAGAAACCTATCCTACATTGCCACTGCATGTTCCCTGACCTCCAAATGCTGACCACCCCGCGGTGCTTTTCTCCATCCTACATTGCCACTCACTGCCTATCCTAATTCAGACCCTCCGATTCACACCACCCCGTAATGTTTTTCTCACACCTACTAGTGAATGTAATGTAACACACACCCATACAATGAGCACCACCCCGTGATGTTTTTCTCACTCCTACTAGTGAATGTAATGTAACACACACCCATACAATGCGCACCACCCCGTGATGATTTTCTCACTCCTACTAGTGAATGTAATGTAACAACACCCATACAATGCGCACCACCCTGCGATATTTTTCAGAAACCTATCCTACATTGCCACTGCATGTTCCCTGACCTCCCCATGCTGACCACCCCGCGGTGCTTTTCTCCATCCTACATTGCCACTCACTGCCTATCCTAATTCAGACCATCCGATTCACACCACCCCGTGATGTTTTTCTCACTCCTACTAGTGAATGTAATGTAACACACACCCATAAAATGCCCCCCACCCAGTGATGTTTTTCTCACTCCTACTAGTGAATGTAATGTAACACACACCCATACAATGCGCACCACCCCGTGATGTTTTTCTCACTCCTACTAGTGAATGTAATGTAACACACACCCATACAATGCGCACCACCCCGCGATGTTTTTCAGAAACCTATCCTACATTACCACTGCATGTTCCCTGACCTCCCCATGCTGACCAGCCTGCGGTGCTTTTCTCCATCCTACATTGCCACTCACTGCCTATCCTAATTCAGACCCTCCGATTCACACCACCCCGTAATGTTTTTCTCACTCCTACTAGTGAATGTAAAGTTACAGACCCATACAATGCGCACCACCCCGCGATGTTTTTCACAAACCTATCCTACATTGCCACTGCATGTTTCTTGACCTCCCCATGCTGACCACCCCGTGGAGCTTTTCTCCACACTACATTGCTATTCACTGCCTATCCTAATTCAGACCCTATGATTCACACCACCCCGTGATGTTTTTCTCACTCCTACTAGTGAATGTAATGTTACACACCCATACAATGCGCACCACCCCGCGATGTTTTTCAGAGACCTATCCTACATTGCCACTGCATGTTTCCTGACCTCCCCATGCTGACCAGCCTGTGGTGCTTTTCTCCATCCTACCTTGCCACTCACTGCCTATGCTAATTCAGACCCTATGATTCACACCAACCCGTCATGTTTTTCTCACTCCTACTAGTGAATGTAATGTTACACACCCATACAATGCGCACCACCCCGCGATGTTTTTCAGAGACCTATGCTACATTGCCACTGCATGTTTCCTGACCTCCCCATGCTGACCAGCCTGTGGTGCTTTTCTCCATCCTACATTGCCACTCACTGCCTATCCTAATTCAGACCCTATGATTCACACCACCCTGTGATGTTTTTCTCACTCCTACTAGTGAAGGTAATGTTACACACCCATACAATGCGCACAACCCCGCGATGTTTTTCAGAAACCTATCCTACATTGCCACTGTATGTTTCCTGGCCTCCCCATGCTGACCACCCCGTGGTGCTTTTCTCCATCCTACATTGCCACTCACTGCCTATCCTAATTCAGACCATCCGATTCACACCACCCCGTGATTTTTTTCTCACTCCTACTAGTGAATGTAATGTAACACACACCCATACAATGCACACCACCCCGTGATGTTTTTCTCACTCCTACTAGTGAATGTAATGTAACACACACCCATACAATGCGCACCACCCCGCGATGTTTTTCAGAAACCTATCCTACATTGCCACTACATGTTCCCTGAACTCCCCATGATGACCACCCCGCCGTGCTTTTCTCCATCCTACATTGCCACTCACTGCCTATCCTAATTCAGACCCTCTGATTCACACCACCCCGTGATGTTTTTCTCACTCCTACTAGTGAATGTAATGTAACACACACCCATACAATGCGCACCACCCCGTGATGCTTTTCTCACTCCTACTAGTGAATGTAATGTAACACACACCCATACAATGCGCACCACCCCGCGATGTTTTTCAGAAACCTATCCTACATTGCCACTGCATGTTCCGTGACCTCCCCATGCTGACCACCCCGCGGTGCTTTTCTCCATCCTACATTGCCACTCACTGCCTATCCTAATTCAGACCCTCCGATTCACACCACCCCGTGATGTTTTTCTCACTCCTACTAGTGAATGTAATGTAACACACACCCATACAATGGGCACCACCCTGTGATGTTTTTCTCACTCCTACTAGTGAATGTAATGTTACACACCCGTACAATGCGCACCACCACGCGATGTTTTTCAGAGACCTATCCTACATTGCCACTGCATGTTTCCTGAACTCCTCATGCTGACCAACCCGTGGTGCTTTTCTCCATCCTACATTGCCACTCACTGCCTATCCTAATTCAGACCCTAAAATTCACACCACCCCGTGATATTTTTCTCATCCTACTAGTGAATGTAATGTTACACACCCATACAATGCGCACCACCCCGCGATGTTTTTCAGAGACCTATCCTACATTGCCACTGCATGTTTCCTGACCTCCCCATGCTGACCACCCCGTGGTGCTCTTCTCCATCCTACATTGCCACTCACTGCCTATCCTAATTCAGACCCTATGATTCACACCACCCCGTGATGTTTTTCTCACTCCTACTAGTGAATGCAAAGTTACAGACCCATACAGTGCGCACCACCCCGCGATGTTTTTCACAAACCTATCCTACATTGCCACTGCATGTTTCTTGACCTCCCGATGCTGACCACCCCCTGGAGCTTTTCTCCACACTACATTGCTATTCACTGCCTATCCTAATTCAGACCCTCCGATTCACACCACCCCGTGATGTTTTTCTCACTCCTACTAGTGAATGTATTGTAACACACACCCATACAATGCGCACCACCCCGTGATGTTTTTTTCACTCCTACTATTGAATGTAATGTAACACACACCCATACAATGCGCACCACCCCGTGATGTTTTTCTCACTCCTACTAGTGCATATAATGTAACACACACCCATACAATGCGCACCACCCCGCGATGTTTTTCAGAAACCTATCCTACATTGCCACTGCATGTTCCCTGACCTCCCCATGCTGACCAGCCTGCGGTGCTTTTCTGCATCCTACATTGCCACCAACTGCCTATCCTAATTCAGACCCTCCGATTCACACCACCCCGTGATGTTTTTCTCACTCCTACTAGTGAATGTAATGTAACAAACACCCATACAATGCGCACCACCCCATGATGTTTTTCTCACTCCTACTAGTGAATGTAATGTAACACACACCCATACAATGCGCACCACCCCGCGATGTTTTTCAGAAACCTATCCTACATTGCCACTACATGTTCCCTGACCTCCCCATGATGACCGCCCCGCCGTTCTTTTCTCCATCCTACATTGCCACTCACTGCCTATCCTAATTCAGACCCTCCGATTCACACCACCCCGTGATGTTTTTCTCACTCATACTAGTGAGTGTAATGTAACACACACCCATACAATGCGCACCACCCCGTGATGTTTTTCTCACTCCTACTAGTGAATGTAATGTAACACACACCCATACAATGCGCACCACCCTGCGATGTTTTTCAGAAACCTATCCTACATTGCCACTGCATGTTCCGTGACCTCCCCATGCTGACCACCCCGCGGTGCTTTTCTCCATCCTACATTGCCACTCACTGCCTATCCTAATTCAGACCCTCCGATTCACACCACCCCGTGATGTTTTTCTCACTCCTACTAGTGAACGTAATGTAACACACACCCATACAATGTGCACCACCCCGTGATGTTTTTCTCACTCCTACTAGTGAATGTAATGTAACACACACCCATACAATGCACACCACCCCGCGATATTTTTCAGAAACCTATCCTACATTGCCCCTGCATGTTCCCTGACTTCCCCATGCTGACCACCCCGCGGTGCTTTTCTCCATCCTACATTGCCACTCACTGCCTATCCTAATTCAGACCCTTCGATTCACACCACCCCGTGATGTTTTTCTCACTCCTACTAGTGAATGTAATGTAACACACACCCATACAATGCGCACCACCCCGTGATGTTTTTCGCACTCCTACTAGTGAATGTAATGTAACACACACCCATACAATGCGCACCACCCCGCGATGTTTTTCAGAAACCTATCCTACATTGCCACTGCATGTTCCTTGACCTCCCCATGCTGACCACCCCGCGGTGCTTTTCTCCATCCTACATTGCCACTCACTGCCTATCCTAATTCAGACCCTCCGATTCACACCATCCCGGGATGTTTTTCTCACTCCTACTAGTGAATGTAATGTAACACACACCCATACAATGGGCACCACCCCGTGATGTTTTTCTCACTCCTACTAGTGAATGTAATGTTACACACCCGTACAATGCGCACCACCACGCGATGTTTTTCAGAGACCTATCCTACATTGCCACTGCATGTTTCCTGAACTCCTCATGCTGACCAACCCGTGGTGCTTTTCTCCATCCTACATTGCCACTCACTGCCTATCCTAATTCAGACCCTAAGATTCACACCACCCCGTGATATTTTTCTCACTCCTACTAGTGAATGTAATGTTACACACCCATACAATTCGCACCACCCCGCGATGTTTTTCAGAGACCTATCCTACATTGCCACTGCATGTTTCCTGACCTCCCCATGCTGACCACCCCGTGGTGCTCTTCTCCATCCTACATTGCCACTCACTGCCTATCCTAATTCAGACCCTATGATTCACACCACCCAGTGATGTTTTTCTCACTCCTACTAGTGAATGTAAAGTTACAGACCCATACAATGCGCACCACCCCGCTATGTTTTTCACAAACCTATCCTACATTGCCACTGCATGTTTCTTGACCTCCCAATGCTGACCACCCCGTGGAGCTTTTCTCCACACTACATTGCTATTCACTGCCTATCCTAATTCAGACCCTATGATTCACACCACCCCGTGATGTTTTTCTCACTCCTACTAGTGAATGTAAAGTTACACACCCATACAATGCGCACCACCCCGCGATGTTTTTCAGAAACCTATCCTACATTGCCACTGCATGTTCCCTGACCTCCAAATGCTGACCACCCCGCGGTGCTTTTCTCCATCCTACATTGCCACTCACTGCCTATCCTAATTCAGACCCTCCGATTCACACCACCCCGTGATGTTTTTCTCACTCCTACTAGTGAATGTAATGTAACACACACCCATACAATGCGCACAACCCCGTGATGTTTTTCGCACTCCTACTAGTGAATGTAATGTAACACACACCCATACAATGCGCACCACCCCGCGATGTTTTTCAGAAACCTATCCTACATTGCCATTGCATGTTCCTTGACCTCCCCATGCTGACCACCCCGCCGTGCTTTTCTCCATCCTACATTGCCACTCACTGCCTATCCTAATTCAGACCCTCCGATTCACACCATCCCGGGATGTTTTTCTCACTCCTACTAGTGAATGTAATGTAACACACACCCATACAATGGGCACCACCCCGTGATGTTTTTCTCACTCCTACTAGTGAATGTAATGTTACACACCCGTACAATGCGCACCACCACGCGATGTTTTTCAGAGACCTATCCTACATTGCCACTGCATGTTTCCTGAACTCCTCATGCTGACCAACCCGTGGTGCTTTTCTCCATCCTACATTGCCACTCACTGCCTATCCTAATTCAGACCCTAAGATTCACACCACCCCGTGATATTTTTCTCACTCCTACTAGTGAATGTAATGTTACACACCCATACAATTCGCACCACCCCGCGATGTTTTTCAGAGACCTATCCTACATTGCCACTGCATGTTTCCTGACCTCCCCATGCTGACCACCCCGTGGTGCTCTTCTCCATCCTACATTGCCACTCACTGCCTATCCTAATTCAGACCCTATGATTCACACCACCCCGTGATGTTTTTCTCACTCCTACTAGTGAATGCAAAGTTACAGACCCATACAGTGCGCACCACCCCGCGATGTTTTCACAAACCTATCCTACATTGCCACTGCATGTTTCTTGACCTCCCGATGCTGACCACCCCGTGGAGCTTTTCTCCACACTACATTGCTATTCACTGCCTATCCTAATTCAGACCCTCCGATTCACACCACCCCGTGATGTTTTTCTCACTCCTACTAGTGAATGTAATGTAACACACACCCATACAATGCACACCACCCCGTGATGTTTTTCTCACTCCTACTAGTGAATGTAATGTAACACACACCCATACAATGCGCACCACCCCATGATGTTTTTCTCACTCCAATAGTGAATGTAATGTAACACACACCCATACAATGCGCACCACCCCGCGATGTTTTTCAGAAACCTATCCTACATTGCCACTACATGTTCCCTGACCTCCCCATGATGACCACCCCGCCGTGCTTTTCTCCATCCTACATTGCCACTCACTGCCTATCCTAATTCAGACCCTCCGATTCACACCACCCCGTGATGTTTTTCTCACTCCTACTAGTGAATGTAATGTAACACACACCCATACAATGCGCACCACCCCGTGATGTTTTTCTCACTCCTACTAGTGAATGTAATGTAACACACACCCATACAATGCGCACCACCCCGCGATGTTTTTCAGAAACCTATCCTACATTGCCACTGCATGTTCCGTGACCTCCCCATGCTGACCACCCCGCGGTGCTTTTCTCCATCCTACATTGCCACTCACTGCCTATCCTAATTCAGACCCTCCGATTCACACCACCCCGTGATGTTTTTCTCACTCCTACTAGTGAACGTAATGTAACACACACCCATACAATGTGCACCACCCCGTGATGTTTTTCTCACTCCTACTAGTGAATGTAATGTAACACACACCCATACAATGCGCACCACCCCGTGATGTTTTTCTCACTCCTACTAGTGAATGTAATGTAACACACACCCATACAATGCGCACCACCCCGCGATGTTTTTCAGAAACCTATCCTACATTGCCACTGCATGTTCCCTGACCTCCCCATGCTGACCACCCCGCGGTGCTTTTCTCCATCCTACATTGCCACTCACTGCCTATCCTAATTCAGACCCTCCGATTCATACCATCCCGGGATGTTTTTCTCACTCCTACTAGTGAATGTAATGTAACACACACCCATACCATGGGCACCACCCCGTGATGTTTTTCTCACTCCTACTAGTGAATGTAATGTTACACACCCGTACAATGCGCATCACCACGCGATGTTTTTCAGAGACCTATCCTACATTGCCACTGCATGTTTCCTGAACTCCTCATGCTGACCAACCCGTGGTGCTTTTCTCCATCCTACATTGCCACTCACTGCCTATCCTAATTCAGACCCTAAGATTCACACCACCCCGTGATATTTTTCTCACTCCTACTAGTGAATGTAATGTTACACACCCATACAATGCGCACCACCCCGCGTTGTTTTTCAGAGACCTATCCTACATTGCCACTGCATGTTTCCTGACCTCCCCATGCTGACCACCCCGTGGTGCTCTTCTCCATCCTACATTGCCACTCACTGCCTATCCTAATTCAGACCCTATGATTCACACCACCCCGTGATGTTTTTCTCACTCCTACTAGTGAATGTAAAGTTACAGACCCATACAGTGCGCACCACCCCGCGATGTTTTTCACAAACCTATCCTACATTGCCACTGCATGTTTCTTGACCTCCCCATGCTGACCACCCCGTGGAGCTTTTCTCCACACTACATTGCTATTCACTGCCTATCCTAATTCAGACCCTATGATTCACACCACCCCGTGATGTTTTTCTCACTCCTACTAGTGAATGTAATGTTACACACCCATACAATGCGCACCACCCCGCGATGTTTTTCAGAGACCTATCCTACATTGCCACTGCATGTTCCCTGACCTCCCCATGCTGACCACCCCGTGGTGCTTTTCTCCATCCTACATTGCCACTCACTGCCTATCCTAATTCAGACCCTCCGATTCACACCACCCCGTGATGTTTTTCTCACTCCTACTAGTGAATGTAATGTTACACACCCATACAATGCGCACCACCCCGCGATGTTTTTCAGAGACCTATCCTACATTGCCACTGCATGTTTCCTGACCTCCCCATGCTGACCAGCCTGTGGTGCTTTTCTCCATTCTACCTTGCCACTCACTGCCTATGCTAATTCAGACCCTATGATTCACACCAACCCGTCATGTTTTTCTCACTCCTACTAGTGAATGTAATGTTACACACCCATACAATGCACACCACCCCGCGATGTTTTTCAGAGACCTATGCTACATTGCCACTGCATGTTTCCTGAGCTCCCCATGCTGACCACCTGTGGTGCTTTTCTCCATCCTACATTGCCACTCACTGCCTATCCTAATTCAGACCCTATGATTCACACCACCCTGTGATGTTTTTCTCACTCCTACTAGTGAAGGTAATGTTACACACCCATACAATGCGCACAACCTCGCGATGTTTTTCAGAAACCTATCCTACATTGCCACTGTATGTTTACTCACCTCCCCATGCTGACCACCCCGTGGTGCTTTTCTCCATCTTACATTGCCACTCACTGCCTATCCTAATTCAGACCCTCCGATTCACACCACCCCGTGATTTTTTTCTCACTCCTACTAGTGAATGTAATGTAACACACACCCATACAATGCACACCACCCCGTGATGTTTTTCTCACTCCTACTAGTGAATGTAATGTAACACACACCCATATAATGTGCACCACCCCGCGATGTTTTTCAGAAACCTATCCTACATTGCCACTGCATGTTCCCTGACCTCCCCATGCTGACCACCCCGCGGTGCTTTTCTCCATCCTACATTGCCACTCACTGCCTATCCTAATTCAGACCCTCCGATTCACACCTCCCCGTGATGTTTTTCTCACTGCTACTAGTGAATGTAATGTAACACACACCCATACAACGCGCACCACCCCGTGATGTTTTTCTCACTCCGACTAGTGAATGGAATGTAACACACACCCATACAATGCGCACCACCCCGCGATGTTTTTCAGAAACCTATCCTACATTGCCACTGCATGTTCCCTGACCTCCAAATGCTGACCACCCCGCGGTGCTTTTCTCCATCCTACATTGCCACTCACTGCCTATCCTAATTCAGACCCTCCGATTCACACCACCCCGTGATGTTTTTCTCACACCTACTAGTGAATGTAATGTAACACACAGCCATACAATGAGCACTACCCCGTGATGTTTTTCTCACTCCTACTAGTGAATGTAATGTAACACACACCCATATAATGCGCACCACCCCGTGATGTTTTTCTCACTCCTACTAGTGAATTGTCGATGTCCGCTCCCGGCCGGCAGGAAGGACACACGACAAAGTCTGGTAGTGGACAACCTTTTCTTTTTATTTTCCTTCTCCGTACAGCCTGCCCTGGGTTCTCCCAGCTGAAGCCTCCTCTGGTCCGCTCCCCGCGGCTCCTTTTGTGCTTCAGTCTGCCCCAAAGCCTCTACCGGTCCGCTCTCCGCGGCTCCTTTTGGGCTTCTACTTCCGGGCTTCTATCTGGCTTCTACTTCCGCCCAGGGGTGGCACCGGTATATATACGGGTACAGTGTCCAATCATGTTAAAGTAAGCAAGGCAAGCTGATTGGCTAACATCATCAGTTGCCAGGCAGACTATATTGTTGAGCGGGTTGTTTACGCGGTAAGCAGGAAACTAACATATTCGATGGGAGGGGTAATCTACCTCAGGCCTCACTCTTTACTACAGGCCTCACGTCCGCCAAGTGAGGCGACTGGGCTCGGGGCTGCGGCTCCCAACATCTCCCCCTTTTTTATTTTTTATGAATGTGAGCATCGTAGCCCTTCCTGGACTGGGTGCAGAGGCTTATGCCCTATGCGTAGGCCCACCGTAGGTCCTTGGCTTAGACCCTGGTCAGCCGTCCCATGGTCTGCCAAGGCCCTGAGGCCCTCGTCCTTTTTCTAGGGCCAGGCACAAACTGGACGGAACCTGGATGCACACAAGCTTGTACTCATTCTCTCTCCATAAAGTAATCCCCTCGGAGAGAAATTTAGACCTGGGCAGCATCTAACAGTCCAGCGGCTTACGTGCAGGATGGGGTAGGGCCTGGCTTAGGTCGAGTCATGCTGGGGAGGCACGCTCTTACCCGTCATTGACTCATCTACCCTGCTATATCATAATTTTTTAGAGGAGGAGTGTGGGAAGCTCACCGTCCCTAGACTCGGTCGTAGGCTAGGCGAGCGAGCCATGCATATGCCTGAGGATCTTCTTGTCCATTTCGGGCTACCGCTATTTCTATTCATCTTGTTGGTTGGTCTGTGATGGATCTCCAGTAGGGCAGGTCTGATCTTTAGTCGAGGGCTTTGTTGTCCGTGTCAGTCTCTCCGGTATCCACAGTGGTTCTCGTCCCGATTCCTGTGGGAAAACACAAACCGCGCCTCGGTTCCAGCTGATTACCGGATCCGGGCCCATCCATTGTCCTGTCAGGACATCTTTCCACTTCACCCACCCTTTATGGTTGGGGGAAGGGTTGCAGTGCTCCACAGCTGGGGAGCGATTATCATTATTTAAATTTAAAAAATTGTGTGTGAATAGTGCCATGGATAATCGTGCCTTTGGGGCCAGGCCTTGGCCTACTCCCCCTTTTTGTTTTTGTAAAATTTTTTTGAGGCTTCTATGAGCCCTCTCAATGATTTCTTGACCTTGGGGATTGTATGGGATACCATGTTTTAATTGAACCTCCATCATTTTGCAGAACTCATTGAAAGCTTTGCCTATATAGGCTGGTCCATTATCAGTTTTTAATATTTTTGTTTGCCCCATGCGGCCCAAGCTGCCAGGCAATGATTGATCACATTAGACACTTTTTCACCTGTTTCTGCTGTTGCAAATATGACGCGAGAACAGGTGTCTGTGGAAACATGAACATATTTAAGAGTCCCAAACTCCTGTATATGTGTGATGTCCATCTGCCAAACATCACCAGGGATCAAACCTCGAGGGTTTACTCCCATCGGTATGGCAGGTTTGTATGTGGCACAGGAGTCACATAGTCGCACGATATCTCATGCATCTGCTCTAGAAACCTGGAAATGGTTTGCTAGTGTCCTGGCATTGACATGAAACTTATCATGGAAGGCACGGGCTCGCTCGATTGGTGTTAGTAAGGTAAAAATCCATAACGGGCGAGTGGCAGTGTCAGCAGCCGCATTCCCCTGTGCCATAGGCCCTGGCAGGGATGTATGTGCTCTTATGTGGGTGGTGAAGACCTTATGGTGTCTGTTCTGAAGCAATGTCTGGATAGACAGGAACAGCCCAGCCACTGTGGAAGTGGATCTAATTAAACCGGCAGTCTCAAGCACTTGCATAGCATTGACCACATACCTAGAATCGGAGACAATGTTAATGGCCTCTGAGAACCGTTCAAGAATCATTTTAACGATCTGTAGTTCCACCACCTGAGGCTGATCTGGTTCAAATTGTATGGTAACCGGGGGCTTGCCTAGGATCACATAGGCGCCTATCCCCGTCTTAGAGCCATCTGTGTATATTGTAGTTGCTGGGACTAATGGCTCAGAGGCAGTAACCTTTGGAAAAATTATAGGGTGCTGAGTGACAAATGACAAGATAGGGTCTTTAGGGTATTGATTGTTTATATCCCCATGGAAAACACATCTCAGAATGGCCCAAGTATCTATGCAGGCAGCCAGGGTCTTGATCTGGCTGGCGGTATAGGGTACTCGGATGGCTTGTGGTCCTGAGCCAAAATGTTGGACAGCTCTATCATGCGCTTCAAGGGCCAATGAAGCGACTGCCTCCGGGTAATGCTCTATGACTTTTGTAGGTGAGACCTTAGGGTGTATCCACAGTAGTGGTCCTTTCTGCCAAATCACCGCTGTAGGCTGTAGACTAGTCTGTAGCAAACAGACATCAAAGGGTCGCCCCGGTTCAATTCTGTGTAAGGTAGCCCCACCTAAGGCTTCCTCCACTCTCTGTAAGGCAGCTCTTGCCTCAGGAGTGAGCCTCCTGTGGGAGGCTATATCTGGGTCTCCCTTCAGAAGGTCGAACAGGGGTTTGAGATCTGAATTTGGTATATGTAAATATGGCCTAATCCAATTAATGTCTCCCAATAGCTTTTGCATGTCATTTAGGGTCCTAACGCCATCCGTCCTAATGGTGACCTTCTGCGGAGAGACTAGCATAGGGGAGATTCTCGCGCCTAAGTAGGTCACCATTTCTCCTCCCTGAATCTTGTCGGGGGCAACATGTAGATTAGCTTGTCTCAGGGCCTCGACCAACTGGCTGAGCATATTATTTAGCATGTCTGGGTCCCTGCCGCTGAGCAAAAGGTCGTCCATGTAATGCATACATCTTATCTTGGGAAAGGATTTTCGTAGGGGGGCCAGTAGGGAATCAAGGTAAATCTGACACATAGTGGGACTGTTGGCCATGCCTTGGGGCAACGTTACCCACTCATATCTGAGATCAGGGCTTTCTTGGTTAATGGTGGGCAAAGTAAAGGCAAACCTATGAGTGTCCTCTGGGTGCAGGGGAATTGAGAAGAAACAGTCTCTAAGGTCTATAACATAAACTGGCCAGGACTGAGGGATGGCTGAGAGAGCTGGCAGCCCCCTCTGGACCGCCCCCAGGGACTGCATCTGCGCGTTGACCGCCCTTAGATCATGGAGCAGCCTCCACTTGCCAGACTTTTTCTTAATTATAAAAATGGGGGTGTTCCATGGGGAGGTTGACGGCTTAATATGTCCTAATCTGAGTTGTGTACTGACTATTTCTGACAAGGCTAATAGCTTCTCCTTAGGCAGGGGCCACTGAGGTACCCAAACCGGATCATTTGATTTCCAGGTGATTTTGATCGAAGTGGGTAGGAGAGCTTCTTCAGCGGCCCCTAAGAAAAACCCAATCCTTGCCTACCTTTTTTGTTCTCTACTGGTATTGGGGATGTCCGACCCTGCAGGGCATTGCCCAAGCCTTTGCCGGGGGTATATCCCTGGTTCCTGAGTATATCCTTAGCCTGGGGGGAGCAGTTTGACGTAAGCGTGACATCCATCTGAGTGAGGATGTCCCTTCCCCATAGAGACACTGGCAACTGCAACACAAATGGTTGGAAATGGCCCTGATGACCCTCCTCATCGCACCAGAGCAGGGTTGAAGCACTAACCTGAGGAGCTGACACCATCCCCAGGCCCTGCAGCGTGTTATCTGCAGTGTTGGTGGGCCAGTTGGAAGGCCAATCCTTTCTGGAGATAATGGAACGGTCAGCTCCTGTGTCTAGGAGCCCTGTTATATTCTTGCCATTGACCTTAAGTGAGAGCATGGGCCTTTTATCAAGTGTCATATGGAGTCCCTCAAAGACTTCCCCTGAGGAACCGAAACCTTGACTTTCTCTAATTTTCTGCTTTGAGGGAAATCTCTTGTGGAGACTGGGGAGCAGCAAGAGCTGCGCTATCTTGTCTCCTTTATTAATTACCATAGTACCCACAAGAGATTGAACCATAATTTTAATATGTCCTGTGTAGTCTGAGTCTATGACCCCCGGGACTACTGTGAGACCCCGAAGGGCCGTGGAGGATCTCCCGATCACCAGACCCACGGAATTTTTGGGTAACGGTCCCTTAAAAGTGGTTTCAACCACTTGAACACCCATATCAGGCACTAATATAAGTCCTGAGGCGACACTGAGGTCCACACCTGCTGACCCAGGGGTGGCCCTTGTTGAAGGCTGCCACCCTGAGCTGTCCTGTCTCTGGGGCGGGGGCCCGCCTGTGAAGGGGGCCCCCTCTGGCCGTTTTTTGGCTCTCTAGCATCTTGTCCACAAATACGGTTGCCCTGAGCATCAAAGACCGACCTACACTCCTCAGCTTTGTGTGATCCCTTCTTGCATCGCCCACAAACATATGGTTCTTCATTCCTAGGGCGAGGCCTAGCATCTGCATTGTTTGGGCAGTGACGTTTAATGTGTCCTGGCTCCCCGCAGGCAAAACACCCTTTAGCCTTACATTCCCCTTCTAACCCGCGAGGTCCCCTCTGCTGTATAGCCGCGGCCAGGAGAGCAGCCACTCCCGAGTTGGAGAGCGGCCCCCCTATCTCTCTGCATATCCTAATCCAGGCATTGAGGTCCTTGTTCTTATGAGGAGCTATCGCTGCCTTGCACTCCTTTGTACACTGTTCGAAAATCAGCTGCCTTACCAGCGGTCGAGCCACTCCCGGATCAGAAAATATCTTATCGGCAGCATCTTGCATTCGGGCCACAAAGTCAACAAATGGCTCTGTGGTACCCTGAATTATTTTTGAAAGACACAAGGAGGCTGTTCCAGCACCACTTACTTGCTTCCAGGCGCGGAGTCCTATGGCATTGATTTGCTCATAGACAGCGCCGGGGAACTGGGTCTGGTCATCAGCGTGCCGACCTTCTCCCATAAGCATTTCCTTGTTCCACCCCCGGTTTCCTCGATTGGCGTTTTTCTCAGCCTGCTCGGCAGAGAACTCTGCATACCAGGCTCGCCAATCCAGGTAACTGCCCGAGGGCAGACAGGCCTTTGCCAGCTGAATCCAGTCCGCGGGGGTGAGGGGCCCAGAAGACAGATTCTCCAGCATGGCAATGGTGTAAGGCGCAGTCGGCCCAAAGGTTATAACTGCATTTTTAAGTTCTCTAATCTGTTTTATCTCAAAAGGCTCCCATACATTGCGTCCCTGGCCCATAGCTACTTGTACAGGAAATATCTCGTAGGGGCCACTATCTATCCCAGGTGGATGTACCTCATGAGACAAGCGTCCCCCCTGTCAAAGCCGCCTGTAAAAATACCGACCCGCCGGCGGCGGAGCATAAGACGGCGGCCGTGATTGGGCGGAAAATGGGGGCCCGTGCATCACTTCCTGTTCTGGCGAAAGGGGAGGGAGCTCCCAGGCGGCCGCCTCGTGGCGAGGGACCGCCTCCCTCTCGCGCCGGGGCGCACTCAGGAGCTCTCTACTCCTCCGCAGACCAGGTTGAGCAGAGCGCAATTCGCGGCGTGACGCTGGAAAAGAACCCTGCGACTCCTTATTGAGCGACTTAGGCTCCTGACAGCTGGTCTCTTTGGCCTCCCTGCCATTCAACTTTCCCTCGTCCTCGGAGTCAGACGACTCCGAGGCTAGAGCCCCGTCCTCCTCCTTAGCATCCTTGTTCCCCTTGACAGACACCTCTCGGGAGCTCCCTGACTGGGCCTGCTCAGATACCCTGCGTACTTTTGTAAGCTCTTGAGAGCTTTCTCCACAACCACCCTCGCTCTTAGTGCCGCTACCTAGCATGTTTCCCATTTTTTAATATGTTACTCACCGCGTGAGGCCCAAGGAATCCGCCACTTACGCGTGAGCCTGAGGGGAGTCTAAAAGCCCTGTAGGTGCGCGCCACCCAGAGCCCAGGCTTATCCCCAACTCACCTGTCTCGCAGCTCTGTACTGGAGCGTTGTCCACTTCCACGTCGCGGGGGTGATCAGTCCCCGTACGGGCCACCAAATGTCGATGTCCGCTCCCGGCCGGCAGGAAGGACACACGACAAAGTCTGGTAGTGGACAACCTTTTCTTTTTATTTTCCTTCTCCGTACAGCCTGCCCTGGGTTCTCCCAGCTGAAGCCTCCTCTGGTTCGCTCCCCGCGGCTCCTTTTGTGCTTCAGTCTGCCCCAAAGCCTCTACCGGTCCGCTCTCCGCGGCTCCTTTTGGGCTTCTACTTCCGGGCTTCTATCTGGCTTCTACTTCCGCCCAGGGGTGGCACCAGTATATATACGGGTACAGTGTCCAATCATGTTAAAGTAAGCAAGGCAAGCTGATTGGCTAACATCATCAGTTGCCAGGCAGACTATATTGTTGAGCGGGTTGTTTACGCGGTAAGCAGGAAACTAACATATTCGATGGGAGGGGTAATCTACCTCAGGCCTCACTCTTTACTACAGGCCTCACGTCCGCCAAGTGAGGCGACCGGGCTCGGGGCTGCGGCTCCCAACAGTGAATGTAATGTAACACACACCCATACAATGCACACCACCCTGCGATGTTTTTCAGAAACCTATCCTACATTGCCACTGCATGTTCCCTGACCTCCCCATGCTGACCACCCCGCGGTGCTTTTCTCCATCCTACATTGCCACTCACTGCCTATCCTAATTCAGACCATCCGATTCACACCACCCCGTGATGTTTTTCTCACTCCTACTAGTGAATGTAATGTAACACACACCCATAAAATGCCCCCCACCCAGTGATGTTTTTCTCACTCCTACTAGTGAATGTAATGTAACACACACACATACAATGCGCACCACCCCGTGATGTTTTTCTCACTCCTACTAGTGAATGTAATGTAACACACACCCATACAATGCGCACCACCCCGCGATGTTTTTCAGAAACCTATCCTACATTACCACTGCATGTTCCCTGACGTCCCAATGCTGACCAGCCTGCGGTGCTTTTCTCCATCCTACATTGCCACTCACTGCCTATCCTAATTCAGACCCTCCGATTCACACCACCCCGTGATGTTTTTCTCACTCCTACTAGTGAATGTAATTTAACACACACCCATACAATGCGCACCACCCCATGATGTTTTTCTCACGCCTACTAGTGAATGTAATGTAACACACACCCATACAATGCGCACCACCCCGCGAAGTTTTTCAGAAACCTATCCTACATTGCCACTACATGTTCCCTGACCTCCCCATGCTGACCACCCCGCCGTGCTTTTCTCCATCCTACATTGCCACTCACTGCCTATCCTAATTCAGACCCTCCGATTCACACCACCCCGTGATGTTTTTCTCACTCCTTCTAGTGAATGTAATGTAACACACACCCATACAACGCGCACCACCCCGTGATGTTTTTCTCACTCCTACTAGTGAATGTAATGTAACACACACCCAAACAATGCGCCCCACCCCGCGATGTTTTTCAGAAACCTATCCTACATTGCCACTGCATGTTCCCTAACCTCCCCATGCAGACCACCCCGCGGTGCTTTTCTCCATCCTACATTGCCACTCACTGCCTATCCTAATTCAGACCCTCCGATTCACACCACCCCGTGATGTTTTTCTCACTCCTACTAGTGAACGTAATGTAACACACACCCATATAATGCACACCACCCCGTGATGTTTTTCTCACTCCTACTAGTGAATGTAATGTAACACACACCCATACAATGTGCACCACCCCGCGATATTTTTCAGAAACCTATCCTACATTGCCACTGCATGTTCCCTGACCTCCCCATGCTGACCACCCCGTGGTGCTTTTCTCCATCCTACATTGTTACTCACTGCCTATCCTAATTCAGACCCTATGATTCACACCACCCTGTGATGTTTTTCTCACTCCTACTAGTGAAGGTAATGTTACACACCCATACAATGCGCACAACCCCGCGATGTTTTTCAGAAACCTATCCTACATTGCCACTGCATGTTCCCTGACCTCCCCATGCTGACCACCCCGTGGTGCTTTTCTCCATCCTACATTGCCACTCACTGCCTATCCTAATTCAGACCCTCCGATTCACACCACCCCGTGATTTTTTTCTCACTCCTACTAGTGAATGTAATGTAACACACACCCATACAATGCAAACCACCCCGTGATGTTTTTCTCACTCCTACTAGTGAATGTAATGTAACACACACCCATATAATGCGCACCACCCCGCGTTGTTTTTCAGAAACCTATCCTACATTGCCACTGCATGTTCCCTGACCTCCCCATGCTGACCACCCCGCGGTGCTTTTCTCCATCCTACATTGCCACTCACTGCCTATCCTAATTCAGACCCTCTGATTCACACCACCCCGTGATGTTTTTCTCACTGCTACTAGTGAATGTAATGTAACACACACCCATACAACGCGCACCACCCCGTGATGTTTTTCTCACTCCGACTAGTGAATGGAATGTAACACACACCCATACAATGCGCACCACCCCGCGATGTTTTTCAGAAACCTATCCTACATTGCCACTGCATGTTCCCTGACCTCCAAATGCTGACCACCCCGCGGTGCTTTTCTCCATCCTACATTGCCACTCACTGCCTATCCTAATTCAGACCCTCTGATTCACACCACCCCGTGATGTTTTTCTCACTGCTACTAGTGAATGTAATGTAACACACACCCATACAACGCGCACCACCTCGTGATGCTTTTCTCACACCTACTAGTGAATGTAATGTAACACACACCCATACAATGAGCACCATCCCGTGATGTTTTTCTCACTCCTACTAGTGAATGTAATGTAACACACACCCATACAATGCGCACCACCCCGTGAGGTTTTTCTCACTCCTACTAGTGAATGTAATGTAACACACACCCATACAATGCGCATCACCCCGCGATGGTTTTCAGAAACCTATCCTACATTGCCACTGCATGTTCCCTGACCTCCCCATGCTGACCAGCCTGCGGTGCTTTTCTCCATCCTACATTGCCACCAACTGCCTATACTAATTCAGACCTTCCGATTCACACCACCCCGTGATGTTTTTCTCACTCCTACTAGTGAATGTAATGTAACACACACCCATACAATGCGCACCACCCCATGATGTTTTTCTCACTCCTACTAGTGAATGTAATGTAACACACACCCATACAATGCGCACCACCCCGCGATGTTTTTCAGAAACCTATCCTACATTGCCACTACATGTTCCCTGACCTCCCCATGATGACCACCCCGCCGTGCTTTTCTCCATCCTACATTGCCACTCACTGCCTATCCTAATTCAGACCCTCCGATTCACACCACCCCGTGATGTTTTTCTCACTCCTACTAGTGAATGTAATGTAACACACACCCATACAATGCGCACCACCCCGTGATGTTTTTCTCACTCCTACTAGTGAATGTAATGTAACACACACCCATACAATGCGCACCACCCCGCGATGTTTTTCAGAAACCTATCCTACATTGCCACTGCATGTTTCGTGACCTCCCCATGCTGACCACCCCGCGGTGCTTTTCTCCATCCTACATTGCCACTCACTGCCTATCCTAATTCAGACCCTCCGATTCACACCACCCCGTGATGTTTTTCTCACTCCTACTAGTGAACGTAATGTAACACACACCCATACAATGTGCACCACCCCGTGATGTTTTTCTCACTCCTACTAGTGAATGTAATGTAACACACACCCATACAATGCGCACCACCCCGCGATATTTTTCAGAAACCTATCCTACATTGCCCCTGCATGTTCCCTGACCTCCCCATGCTGACCACCCCGCGTTGCTTTTCTCCATCCTACATTGCCACTCACTGCCTATCCTAATTCAGACACTCCGATTCACACCACCCCGTGATGTTTTTCTCACTCCTACTAGTGAATGTAATGTAACACACACCCATACAATGCGCACCACCCCGTGATGTTTTTCTCACTCCTACTAGTGAATGTAATGTTACACACCCATACAATGCGCACCACCACGCGATGTTTTTCAGAGACCTATCCTACATTGCCACTGCATGTTTCCTAAACTCCTCATGCTGACCAACCCGTGGTGCTTTTCTCCATCCTACATTGCCACTCACTGCCTATCCTAATTCAGACCCTATGATTCACACCACCCCGTGATGTTTTTCTCACTCCTACTAGTGAATGTAATGTTACACACCCATACAATGCGCACCACCCCGCGATGTTTTTCAGAGACCTATCCTACATTGCCACTGCATGTTCCCTGACCTCCCCGTGCTGACCACCCCGTGGTGCTTTTCTCCATCCTACATTGCCACTCACTGCCTATCCTAATTCAGACCCTCTGATTCACACCACACCGTGATGTTTTTCTCACTCCTACTAGTGAATGTAATGTTACACACCCATACAATGCGCACCACCCCGCGATGTTTTTCAGAGACCTATCCTACATTGCCACTGCATGTTTCCTGACCTCCCCATGCTGACCAGCCTGTGGTGCTTTTCTCCATCCTACATTGCCACTCACTGCCTATCCTAATTCAGACCCTATGATTCACACCACCCTGTGATGTTTTTCTCACTCCTACTAGTGAAGGTAATGTTACACACCCATACAATGCGCACAACCTCGCGATGTTTTTCAGAAACCTATCCTACATTGCCACTGTATGTTTACTCACCTCCCCATGCTGACCACCCCGTGGTGCTTTTCTCCATCCTACATTGCCACTCACTGCCTATCCTAATTCAGACCCTCCGATTCACACCACCCCGTGATTTTTTTCTCACTCCTACTAGTGAATGTAATGTAACACACACCCATACAATGCACACCACCCCGTGATGTTTTTCTCACTCCTACTAGTGAATGAAATGTAACACACACCCATATAATGTGCACCACCCCGCGATGTTTTTCAGAAACCTATCCTACATTGCCACTGCATGTTCCCTGACTTCCCCATGCTGACCACCCCGCGGTGCTTTTCTCCATCCTACATTGCCACTCACTGCCTATCCTAATTCAGACCCTCCGATTCACACCACCCCGTGATGTTTTTCTCACTGCTACTAGTGAATGTAATGTAACACACACCCATACAACGCGCACCACCCCGTGATGTTTTTCTCACTCCGACTAGTGAATGTAATGTAACACACACCCATACAATGCGCACCACCCTGCGATGTTTTTCAGAAACCTATCCTACATTGCCACTGCATGTTCCCTGACCTCCAAATGCTGACCACCACGCGGTGCTTTTCTCCATCCTACATTGCCACTCACTGCCTATCCTAATTCAGACCCTCCGATTCACACCACCCCGTGATGTTTTTCTCACACCTACTAGTGAATGTAATGTAACACACACCCATACAATGAGCACTACCCCGTGATGTTTTTCTCACTCCTACTAGTGAATGTAATGTAACACACACCCATACAATGCGCACCACCCCGTGATGTTTTTCTCACTCCTACTAGTGAATGTAATGTAACACACACCCATACAATGCGCACCACCCTGCGATGTTTTTCAGAAGCCTATCCTACATTGCCACTGCATGTTCCCTGACCTCCCCATGCTGACCACCCCGCGGTGCTTTTCTCCATCCTACATTGCCACTCACTGCCTATCCTAATTCAGACCATCCGATTCACACCACCCCGTGATTTTTTCTCACTCCTACTAGTGAATGTAATGTAACACACACCCATAAAATGCCCCCCACCCAGTGATGTTTTTCTCACTCCTACTAGTGAATGTAATGTAACACACACCCATACAATGTGCACCACCCCGTGATGTTTTTCTCACTCCTACTAGTGAATGTAATGTAACACACACCCATACAATGCGCACCACCCCGCGATGTTTTTCAGAAACCTATCCTACATTACCACTGCATGTTCCCTGACGTCCCCATGCTGACCAGCCTGCGGTGCTTTTCTCCATCCTACATTGCCACTCACTGCCTATCCTAATTCAGACCCTCCGATTCACACCACCCCGTGATGTTTTTCTCACTCCTACTAGTGAACGTAATGTAACACACACCCATACAATGCGCACCACCCCGTGATGTTTTTCTCACTCCTACTAGTGAATGTAATGTAACACACACCCATACAATGTGCACCACCCCGCGATATTTTTCAGAAACCTATCCTACATTGCCACTGCATGTTCCCTGACCTCCCCATGCTGACCACCCCGTGGTGCTTTTCTCCATCCTACATTGTTACTCACTGCCTATCCTAATTCAGACCCTATGATTCACACCACCCTGTGATGTTTTTCTCACTTCTACAAGTGAAGGTAATGTTACACACCCATACAATGCGCACAACCCCGCGATGTTTTTCAGAAACCTATCCTACATTGCCACTGTATGTTTTCTGACCTCCCCATGCTGACCACCCCGTGGTGCTTTTCTCCATCCTACATTGCCACTCACTGCCTATCCTAATTCAGACCCTCCGATTCACACCACCCCGTGATTTTTTTCTCACTCCTACTAGTGAATGTAATGTAACACACACACCCATGCAATGCACACCACCCCGTGATGTTTTTCTCACTCCTACTAGTGAATGTAATGTAACACACACCCATATAATGCGCACCACCCCGCGTTGTTTTTCAGAAACCTATCCTACATTGCCACTGCATGTTCCCTGACCTCCCCATGCTGACCACCCCGCGGTGCTTTTCTCCATCCTACATTGCCACTCACTGCCTATCCTAATTCAGACCCTCTGATTCACACCACCCCATGATGTTTTTCTCACTGCTACTAGTGAATGTAATGTAACACACACCCATACAACGCGCACCACCCCGTGATGTTTTTCTCACTCCGACTAGTGAATGGAATGTAACACACACCCATACAATGCGCACCACCCCGCGATGTTTTTCAGAAACCTATCCTACATTGCCACTGCATGTTCCCTGACCTCCAAATGCTGACCACCCCGCGGTGCTTTTCTCCATCCTACATTGCCACTCACTGCCTATCCTAATTCAGACCCTCTGATTCACACCACCCCGTGATGTTTTTCTCACTGCTACTAGTGAATGTAATGTAACACACACCCATACAACGCGCACCACCCCGTGATGTTTTTCTCACACCTACTAGTGAATGTAATGTAACACACACCCATACAATGAGCACCACCCCGTGATGTTTTTCTCACTCCTACTAGTGAATGTAATGTAACACACACCCATACAATGCGCACCACCCCGTGATGTTTTTCTCACTCCTACTAGTGAATGTAATGTAACACAAACCCATACAATGCGCATCACCCCGCGATGGTTTTCAGAAACCTATCCTACATTGCCACTGCATGTTCCCTGACCTCCCCATGCTGACCAGCCTGCGGTGCTTTTCTCCATCCTACATTGCCACCAACTGCCTATCCTAATTCAGACCCTCCGATTCACACCACCCCGTGATGTTTTTCTCACTCCTACTAGTGAATGTAATGTAACACACACCCATACAATGCGCACCACCCCGTGATGTTTTTCTCACTCCTACTAGTGAATGTAATGTAACACACACACATACAATGCGCACCACCCCGCGATGTTTTTCAGAAACCTATCCTACATTGCCACTGCATGTTCTGTGACCTCCCCATGCTGACCACCCCGCGCTGCTTTTCTCCATCCTACATTGCCACTCACTGCCTATCCTAATTCAGACCCTCTGATTCACACCACCCCGTGATGTTTTTCTCACTCCTACTAGTGAACGTAATGTAACACACACCCATACAATGTGCACCACCCCGTGATGTTTTTCTCACTCCTACTAGTGAATGTAATGTAACACACACCCATACAATGCGCACCACCCCGCGATATTTTTCAGAAACCTATCCTACATTGCCCCTGCATGTTCCCTGACCTCCCCATGCTGACCACCCCGCGTTGCTTTTCTCCATCCTACATTGCCACACACTGCCTATCCTAATTCAGACCCTCCGATTCACACCACCCCGTGATGTTTTTCTCACTCCTACTAGTGAATGTAATGTAACACACACGCATACAATGCGAACCACCCCGTGATGTTTTTCTCACTCCTACTAGTGAATGTAATGTAACACACACCCATACAATGGGCACCACCCCGTGATGTTTTTCTCACTCCTACTAGTGAATGTAATGTTACACACCCGCACAATGCGCACCACCACGCGATGTTTTTCAGAGACCTATCCTACATTGCCACTGCATGTTTCCTGAACTCCTCATGCTGACCAACCCGTGGTGCTTTTCTCCATCCTACATTGCCACTCACTGCCTATCCTAATTCAGACCCTAAGATTCACACCACCCCGTGATATTTTTCTCACTCCTACTAGTGAATGTAATGTTACACACCCATACAATGCGCACCACCCCACGATGTTTTTCAGAGACCTATCCTACATTGCCACTGCATGTTTCCTGACCTCCCCATGCTGACCACCCCGTGGTGCTCTTCTCCATCCTACATTGCCACTCACTGCCTATCCTAATTCAGACCCTATGATTCACACCACCCCGTGATGTTTTTCTCACTCCTACTAGTGAATGTAAAGTTACAGACCCATACAGTGCGCACCACCCCGCGATGTTTTTCACAAACCTATCCTATATTGCCACTGCATGTTTCTTGACCTCCCCATGCTGACCACCCCGTGGAGCTTTTCTCCACACTACATTGCTATTCACTGCCTATCCTAATTCAGACCCTATGATTCACACCACCCCGTGATGTTTTTCTCACTCCTACTAGTGAATGTAATGTTACACACCCATACAATGCGCACCACCCCGTGATGTTTTTCTCACTCCTACTAGTGAATGTAATGTAACACACACCCATATAATGCGCACCACCCCGCGATGTTTTTCAGAAACCTATCCTACATTGCCACTGCATGTTCCCAGACCTCCCCATGCTGACCACCCCGCGGTGCTTTTCTCCATCCTACATTGCCACTCACTGCCTATCCTAATTCAGACCCTCCGATTCACACCACCCCGTGATGTTTTTCTCACTGCTACTAGTGAATGTAATGTAACACACACCCATACAACGCGCACCACCCCGTGATGTTTTTCTCACTCCGACTAGTGAATGTAATGTAACACACACCCATACAATGCGCACCACCCCGCGATGTTTTTCAGAAACCTATCCTACATTGCCACTGCATGTTCCCTGACCTCCAAATGCTGACCACCCCGCGGTGCTTTTCTCCATCCTACATTGCCACTCACTGCCTATCCTAATTCAGACCCTCCGATTCACACCACCCCGTGATGTTTTTCTCACACCTACTAGTGAATGTAATGTAACACACACCCATACAATGAGCACCACCCCGTGATGTTTTTCTCACTCCTACTAGTGAATGTAATGTAACACACACCCATACAATGCGCACCACCCCGTGATATTTTTCTCACTCCTACTAGTGAATGTAATGTAACACACACCCATACAATGCGCACCACCCTGCGATGTTTTTCAGAAACCTATCCTACATTGCCACTGCATGTTCCCTGACCTCCCCATGCTAACCACCCCGCGGTGCTTTTCTCCATCCTACATTGCCACTCACTGCCTATCCTAATTCAGACCATCCGATTCACACCACCCCGTGATGTTTTTCTCACTCCTACTAGTGAATGTAATGTAACACACACCCATAAAATGCCCCCCACCCAGTGATGTTTTTCTCATTCCTACTAGTGAATGTAATGTAACACACACCCATACAATTCGCACCACCCCGTGATGTTTTTCTCACTCCTACTAGTGAATGTAATGTAACACACACCCATACAATGCGCACAACCCCGCGATGTTTTTCAGAAACCTATCCTGCATTACCACTGCATGTTCCCTGACCTCCCCATGCTGACCAGCCTGCGGTGCTTTTCTCCATCCTACATTGCCACTAACTGCCTATCCTAATTCAGACCCTCCGATTCACACCACCCCGTGATGTTTTTCTCACTCCTACTAGTGAATGTAAAGTTACAGACCCATACAATGCGCACCACCCCGCGATGTTTTTCACAAACCTATCCTACATTGCCACTGCATGTTTCTTGACCTCCCCATGCTGACCAACCCGTGGAGCTTTTCTCCACACTACATTGCTATTCACTGCCTATCCTAATTCAGACCCTATGATTCACACCACCCCGTGATGTTTTTCTCACTCCTACTAGTGAATGTAATGTTACACACCCATACAATGCGCACCACCCCGCGATGTTTTGCAGAGACCTATCCTACATTGCCACTGCATGTTTCCTGACCTCCCCATGCTGACCAGCCTGTGGTGCTTTTCTCCATCCTACCTTGCCACTCACTGCCTATGCTAATTCAGACCCTATGATTCACACCAACCCGTCATGTTTTTCTCACTCCTACTAGTGAATGTAATGTTACACACCCATACAATGCGCACCACCCCGCGATGTTTTGCAGAGACCTATCCTACATTGCCACTGCATGTTTCCTGACCTCCCCTTGCTGACCACCCCGTGGTGCTTTTCTCCATCCTACATTGCCACTCACTGCCTATCCTAATTCAGACCCTATGATTCACACCACCCTGTGATGTTTTTCTCACTCCTACTAGTGAAGGTAATGTTACACACCCATACAATGGGCACAACCTCGCGATGTTTTTCAGAAACCTATCCTACATTGCCACTGTATGTTTACTCACCTCCCCATGCTGACCACCCCGTGGTGCTTTTCTCCATCCTACATTGCCACTCACTGCCTATCCTAATTCAGACCCTCCGATTCACACCACCCCGTGATTTTTTTCTCACTCCTACTAGTGAATGTAATGTAACACACACCCATAAAATGCCCCCCACCCAGTGATGTTTTTCTCACTCCTACTAGTGAATGTAATGTAACACACACCCATACAATGCGCACCACCCCGTGATGTTTTTCTCACTCCTACTAGTGAATGTAATGTAACACACACCCATACAATGCGCACCACCCCGCGATGTTTTTCAGAAACCTATCCTACATTACCACTGCATGTTCCCTGACGTCCCCATGCTGACCAGCCTGCGGTGCTTTTCTCCATCCTACATTGCCACTCACTGCCTATCCTAATTCAGACCCTCCGATTCACACCACCCCGTGATGTTTTTCTCACTGCTACTAGTGAACGTAATGTAACACACACCCATACAATGCGCACCACCCCGTGATGTTTTTCTCACTCCTACTAGTGAATGTAATGTAACACACACCCATACAATGTGCACCATCCCGCGATATTTTTCAGAAACCTATCCTACATTGCCACTGCATGTTCCCTGACCTCCCCATGCTGACCACCCCGTGGTGCTTTTCTCCATCCTACATTGTTACTCACTGCCTATCCTAATTCAGACCCTATGATTCACACCACCCTGTGATGTTTTTCTCACTTCTACAAGTGAAGGTAATGTTACACACCCATACAATGCGCACAACCCCGCGATGTTTTTCAGAAACCTATCCTACATTGCCACTGTATGTTTTCTGACCTCCCCATGCTGACCACCCCGTGGTGCTTTTCTCCATCCTACATTGCCACTCACTGCCTATCCTAATTCAGACCCTCCGATTCACACCACCCCGTGATTTTTTTCTCACTCCTACTAGTGAATGTAATGTAACACACACCCATGCAATGCACACCACCCCGTGATGTTTTTCTCACTCCTACTAGTGAATGTAATGTAACACACACCCATATAATGCGCACCACCCCGCGTTGTTTTTCAGAAACCTATCCTACATTGCCACTGCATGTTCCCTGACCTCCCCATGCTGACCACCCCGCGGTGCTTTTCTCCATCCTACATTGCCACTCACTGCCTATCCTAATTCAGACCCTCTGATTCACACCACCCCATGATGTTTTTCTCACTGCTACTAGTGAATGTAATGTAACACACACCCATACAACGCGCACCACACCGTGATGTTTTTCTCACTCCGACTAGTGAATGGAATGTAACACACACCCATACCATGCGCACCACCCCGCGATGTTTTTCAGAAACCTATCCTACATTGCCACTGCATGTTCCCTGACCTCCAAATGCTGACCACCCCGCGGTGCTTTTCTCCATCCTACATTGCCACTCACTGCCTATCCTAATTCAGACCCTCTGATTCACACCACCCCGTGATGTTTTTCTCACTGCTACTAGTGAATGTAATGTAACACACACCCATACAACGCGCACCACCCCGTGATGTTTTTCTCACACCTACTAGTGAATGTAATGTAACACACACCCATACAATGAGCACCACCCCGTGATGTTTTTCTCACTCCTACTAGTGAATGTAATGTAACACACACCCATACAATGCGCACCACCCCGTGATGTTTTTCTCACTCCTACTATTGAATGTAATGTAACACACACCCATACAATGCGCATCACCCCGCGATGGTTTTCAGAAACCTATCCTACATTGCCACTGCATGTTCCCTGACCTCCCCATGCTGACCAGCCTGCGGTGCTTTTCTCCATCCTACATTGCCACCAACTGCCTATCCTAATTCAGACCCTCCGATTCACACCACCCCGTGATGTTTTTCTCACTCCTACTAGTGAATGTAATGTAACACACACCCATACAATGCGCACCACCCCATGATGTTTTTCTCACTCCTACTAGTGAATGTAATGTAACACACACCCATACAATACACCACCCCGCGATGTTTTTCAGAAACCTATCCTACATTGCCACTCCATGTTCCCTGACCTCCCCATGATGACCACCCCGCCGTGCTTTTCTCCATCCTACATTGCCACTCACTGCCTATCCTAATTCAGACCCTCCGATTCACACCACCCCGTGATGTTTTTCTCACTCCTACTAGTGAATGTAATGTAACACACACCCATACAATGCGCACCACCCCGTGATATTTTTCTCACTCCTACTAGTGAATGTAATGTTACACACCCATACAATGCGCACCACCCCACGATGTTTTTCAGAGACCTATCCTACATTGCCACTGCATGTTTCCTGACCTCCCCATGCTGACCACCCCGTGGTGCTCTTCTCCATCCTACATTGCCACTCACTGCCTATCCTAATTCAGACCCTATGATTCACACCACCCCGTGATGTTTTTCTCACTCCTACTAGTGAATGTAAAGTTACAGACCCATACAGTGCGCACCACCCCGCGATGTTTTTCACAAACCTATCCTACATTGCCACTGCATGTTTCTTGACCTCCCCATGCTGACCACCCCGTGGAGCTTTTCTCCACACTACATTGCTATTCACTGCCTATCCTAATTCAGACCCTATGATTCACACCACCCCGTGATGTTTTTCTCACTCCTACTAGTGAATGTAATGTTACACACCCATACAATGCGCACCACCCCGTGATGTTTTTCTCACTCCTACTAGTGAATGTAATGTAACACACACCCATATAATGCGCACCACCCCGCGATGTTTTTCAGAAACCTATCCTACATTGCCACTGCATGTTCCCAGACCTCCCCATGCTGACCACCCCGCGGTGCTTTTCTCCATCCTACATTGCCACTCACTGCCTATCCTAATTCAGACCCTCCGATTCACACCACCCCGTGATGTTTTTCTCACTGCTACTAGTGAATGTAATGTAACACACACCCATACAACGCGCACCACCCCGTGATGTTTTTCTCACTCCGACTAGTGAATGTAATGTAACACACACCCATACAATGCGCACCACCCCGCGATGTTTTTCAGAAACCTATCCTACATTGCCACTGCATGTTCCCTGACCTCCAAATGCTGACCACCCCGCGGTGCTTTTCTCCATCCTACATTGCCACTCACTGCCTATCCTAATTCAGACCCTCCGATTCACACCACCCCGTGATGTTTTTCTCACACCTACTAGTGAATGTAATGTAACACACACCCATACAATGAGCACCACCCCGTGATGTTTTTCTCACTCCTACTAGTGAATGTAATGTAACACACACCCATACAATGCGCACCACCCCGTGATATTTTTCTCACTCCTACTAGTGAATGTAATGTAACACACACCCATACAATGCGCACCACCCTGCGATGTTTTTCAGAAACCTATCCTACATTGCCACTGCATGTTCCCTGACCTCCCCATGCTGACCACCCCGCGGTGCTTTTCTCCATCCTACATTGCCACTCACTGCCTATCCTAATTCAGACCATCCGATTCACACCACCCCGTGATGTTTTTCTCACTCCTACTAGTGAATGTAATGTAACACACACCCATAAAATGCCCCCCACCCAGTGATGTTTTTCTCATTCCTACTAGTGAATGTAATGTAACACACACCCATACAATGCGCACCACCCCGTGATGTTTTTCTCACTCCTACTAGTGAATGTAATGTAACACACACCCATACAATGCGCACAACCCCGCGATGTTTTTCAGAAACCTATCCTGCATTACCACTGCATGTTCCCTGACCTCCCCATGCTGACCAGCCTGCGGTGCTTTTCTCCATCCTACATTGCCACTAACTGCCTATCCTAATTCAGACCCTCCGATTCACACCACCCCGTGATGTTTTTCTCACTCCTACTAGTGAATGTAAAGTTACAGACCCATACAATGCGCACCACCCCGCGATGTTTTTCACAAACCTATCCTACATTGCCACTGCATGTTTCTTGACCTCCCCATGCTGACCAACCCGTGGAGCTTTTCTCCACACTACATTGCTATTCACTGCCTATCCTAATTCAGACCCTATGATTCACACCACCCCGTGATGTTTTTCTCACTCCTACTAGTGAATGTAATGTTACACACCCATACAATGCGCACCACACCGCGATGTTTTGCAGAGACCTATCCTACATTGCCACTGCATGTTTCCTGACCTCCCCATGCTGACCAGCCTGTGGTGCTTTTCTCCATCCTACCTTGCCACTCACTGCCTATGCTAATTCAGACCCTATGATTCACACCAACCCGTCATGTTTTTCTCACTCCTACTAGTGAATGTAATGTTACACACCCATACAATGCGCACCACCCCGCGATGTTTTGCAGAGACCTATCCTACATTGCCACTGCATGTTTCCTGACCTCCCCATGCTGACCACCCCGTGGTGCTTTTCTCCATCCTACATTGCCACTCACTGCCTATCCTAATTCAGACCCTATGATTCACACCACCCTGTGATGTTTTTCTCACTCCTACTAGTGAAGGTAATGTTACACACCCATACAATGGGCACAACCTCGCGATGTTTTTCAGAAACCTATCCTACATTGCCACTGTATGTTTACTCACCTCCCCATGCTGACCACCCCGTGGTGCTTTTCTCCATCCTACATTGCCACTCACTGCCTATCCTAATTCAGACCCTCCGATTCACACCACCCCGTGATTTTTTTCTCACTCCTACTAGTGAATGTAATGTAACACACACCCATGAAATGCCCCCCACCCAGTGATGTTTTTCTCACTCCTACTAGTGAATGTAATGTAACACACACCCATACAATGCGCACCACCCCGTGATGTTTTTCTCACTCCTACTAGTGAATGTAATGTAACACACACCCATACAATGCGCACCACCCCGCGATGTTTTTCAGAAACCTATCCTACATTACCACTGCATGTTCCCTGACGTCCCCATGCTGACCAGCCTGCGGTGCTTTTCTCCATCCTACATTGCCACTCACTGCCTATCCTAATTCAGACCCTCCGATTCACACCACCCCGTGATGTTTTTCTCACTGCTACTAGTGAACGTAATGTAACACACACCCATACAATGCGCACCACCCGGTGATGTTTTTCTCACTCCTACTAGTGAATGTAATGTAACACACACCCATACAATGTGCACCATCCCGCGATATTTTTCAGAAACCTATCCTACATTGCCACTGCATGTTCCCTGACCTCCCCATGCTGACCACCCCGTGGTGCTTTTCTCCATCCTACATTGTTACTCACTGCCTATCCTAATTCAGACCCTATGATTCACACCACCCTGTGATGTTTTTCTCACTTCTACAAGTGAAGGTAATGTTACACACCCATACAATGCGCACAACCCCGCGATGTTTTTCAGAAACCTATCCTACATTGCCACTGTATGTTTTCTGACCTCCCCATGCTGACCACCCCGTGGTGCTTTTCTCCATCCTACATTGCCACTCACTGCCTATCCTAATTCAGACCCTCCGATTCACACCACCCCGTGATTTTTTTCTCACTCCTACTAGTGAATGTAATGTAACACACACCCATGCAATGCACACCACCCCGTGATGTTTTTCTCACTCCTACTAGTGAATGTAATGTAACACACACCCATATAATGCGCACCACCCCGCGTTGTTTTTCAGAAACCTATCCTACATTGCCACTGCATGTTCCCTGACCTCCCCATGCTGACCACCCCGTGGTGCTTTTCTCCATCCTACATTGTTACTCACTGCCTATCCTAATTCAGACCCTATGATTCACACCACCCTGTGATGTTTTTCTCACTTCTACAAGTGAAGGTAATGTTACACACCCATACAATGCGCACAACCCCGCGATGTTTTTCAGAAACCTATCCTACATTGCCACTGTATGTTTTCTGACCTCCCCATGCTGACCACCCCGTGGTGCTTTTCTCCATCCTACATTGCCACTCACTGCCTATCCTAATTCAGACCCTCCGATTCACACCACCCCGTGATTTTTTTCTCACTCCTACTAGTGAATGTAATGTAACACACACCCATGCAATGCACACCACCCCGTGATGTTTTTCTCACTCCTACTAGTGAATGTAATGTAACACACACCCATATAATGCGCACCACCCCGCGTTGTTTTTCAGAAACCTATCCTACATTGCCACTGCATGTTCCCTGACCTCCCCATGCTGACCACCCCGCGGTGCTTTTCTCCATCCTACATTGCCACTCACTGCCTATCCTAATTCAGACCCTCTGATTCACACCACCCCATGATGTTTTTCTCACTGCTACTAGTGAATGTAATGTAACACACACCCATACAACGCGCACCACCCCGTGATGTTTTTCTCACTCCGACTAGTGAATGGAATGTAACACACACCCATACAATGCGCACCACCCCGCGATGTTTTTCAGAAACCTATCCTACATTGCCACTGCATGTTCCCTGACCTCCAAATGCTGACCACCCCGCGGTGCTTTTCTCCATCCTACATTGCCACTCACTGCCTATCCTAATTCAGACCCTCTGATTCACACCACCCCGTGATGTTTTTCTCACTCCTACTAGTGAATGTAATGTAACACACACCCATGCAATGCACACCACCCCGTGATGTTTTTCTCACACCTACTAGTGAATGTAATGTAACACACACCCATACAATGAGCACCACCCCGTGATGTTTTTCTCACTCCTACTAGTGAATGTAATGTAACACACACCCATACAATGCGCACCACCCCGTGATGTTTTTCTCACTCCTACTATTGAATGTAATGTAACACACACCCATACAATGCGCATCACCCCGCGATGGTTTTCAGAAACCTATCCTACATTGCCACTGCATGTTCCCTGACCTCCCCATGCTGACCAGCCCGCGGTGCTTTTCTCCATCCTACATTGCCACCAACTGCCTATCCTAATTCAGACCCTCCGATTCACACCACCCCGTGATGTTTTTCTCACTCCTACTAGTGAATGTAATGTAACACACACCCATACAATGCGCACCACCCCATGATGTTTTTCTCACTCCTACTAGTGAATGTAATGTAACACACACCCATACAATACACCACCCCGCGATGTTTTTCAGAAACCTATCCTACATTGCCACTCCATGTTCCCTGACCTCCCCATGATGACCACCCCGCCGTGCTTTTCTCCATCCTACATTGCCACTCACTGCCTATCCTAATTCAGACCCTCCGATTCACACCACCCCGTGATGTTTTTCTCACTCCTACTAGTGAATGTAATGTAACACACACCCATACAATGCGCACCACCCCGTGATGTTTTTCTCACTCCTACTAGTGAATGTAATGTAACACACACACATACAATGCGCACCACCCCGCGATGTTTTTCAGAAACCTATCCTACATTGCCACTGCATGTTCCGTGACCTCCCCATGCTGACCACCCCGCGGTGCTTTTCTCCATCCTACATTGCCACTCACTGCCTATCCTAATTCAGACCCTCTGATTCACACCACCCCGTGATGTTTTTCTCACTCCTACTAGTGAATGTAATGTAACACACACCCATACAATGCGCACCACCCCGCGATATTTTTCAGAAACCTATCCTACATTGCCCCTGCATATTCCCTGACCTCCCCATGCTGACCACCCCGCGTTGCTTTTCTCCATCCTACATTGCCACACACTGCCTATCCTAATTCAGACCCTCCGATTCACACCACCCCGTGATGTTTTTCTCACTCCTACTAGTGAATGTAATGTAACACACACCCATACAATGCGAACCACCCCGTGATGTTTTTCTCACTCCTACTAGTGAATGTAATGTAACACACACCCATACAATGCGCACCACCCCGCGATGTTTTTCAGAAACCTATCCTACATTGCCACTGCATGTTCCCTGACCTCCCCATGCTGACCACCCCGCGGTGCTTTTCTCCATCCTACATTGCCACTCACTGCCTATCCTAATTCAGACCCTCCGATTCATACCATCCCGGGATGTTTTTCTCACTCCTACTAGTGAATGTAATGTAACACACACCCATACAATGGGCACCACCCCGTGATGTTTTTCTCACTCCTACTAGTGAATGTAATGTTACACACCCGCACAATGCGCACCACCACGCGATGTTTTTCAGAGACCTATCCTACATTGCCACTGCATGTTTCCTGAACTCCTCATGCTGACCAACCCGTGGTGCTTTTCTCCATCCTACATTGCCACTCACTGCCTATCCTAATTCAGACCCTAAGATTCACACCACCCCGTGATATTTTTCTCACTCCTACTAGTGAATGTAATGTTACACACCCATACAATGCGCACCACCCCACGATGTTTTTCAGAGACCTATCCTACATTGCCACTGCATGTTTCCTGACCTCCCCATGCTGACCACCCCGTGGTGCTCTTCTCCATCCTACATTGCCACTCACTGCCTATCCTAATTCAGACCCTATGATTCACACCACCCCGTGATGTTTTTCTCACTCCTACTAGTGAATGTAAAGTTACAGACCCATACAGTGCGCACCACCCCTTGATGTTTTTCACAAACCTATCCTACATTGCCACTGCATGTTTCTTGACCTCCCCATGCTGACCACCCCGTGGAGCTTTTCTCCACACTACATTGCTATTCACTGCCTATCCTAATTCAGACCCTATGATTCACACCACCCCGTGATGTTTTTCTCACTCCTACTAGTGAATGTAATGTTACACACCCATACAATGCGCACCACCCCGTGATGTTTTTCTCACTCCTACTAGTGAATGTAATGTAACACACACCCATATAATGCGCACCACCCCGCGATGTTTTTCAGAAACCTATCCTACATTGCCACTGCATGTTCCCAGACCTCCCCATGCTGACCACCCCGCGGTGCTTTTCTCCATCCTACATTGCCACTCACTGCCTATCCTAATTCAGACCCTCCGATTCACACCACCCCGTGATGTTTTTCTCACTGCTACTAGTGAATGTAATGTAACACACACCCATACAACGCGCACCACCCCGTGATGTTTTTCTCACTCCGACTAGTGAATGTAATGTAACACACACCCATACAATGCGCACCACCCCGCGATGTTTTTCAGAAACCTATCCTACATTGCCACTGCATGTTCCCTGACCTCCAAATGCTGACCACCCCGCGGTGCTTTTCTCCATCCTACATTGCCACTCACTGCCTATCCTAATTCAGACCCTCCGATTCACACCACCCCGTGATGTTTTTCTCACACCTACTAGTGAATGTAATGTAACACACACCCATACAATGAGCACCACCCCGTGATGTTTTTCTCACTCCTACTAGTGAATGTAATGTAACACACACCCATACAATGCGCACCACCCCGTGATATTTTTCTCACTCCTACTAGTGAATGTAATGTAACACACACCCATACAATGCGCACCACCCTGCGTAGTTTTTCAGAAACCTATCCTACATTGCCACTGCATGTTCCCTGACCTCCCCATGCTGACCACCCCGCGGTGCTTTTCTCCATCCTACATTGCCACTCACTGCCTATCCTAATTCAGACCATCCGATTCACACCACCCCGTGATGTTTTTCTCACTCCTACTAGTGAATGTAATGTAACACACACCCATAAAATGCCCCCCACCCAGTGATGTTTTTCTCATTCCTACTAGTGAATGTAATGTAACACACACCCATACAATGCGCACCACCCCGTGATGTTTTTCTCACTCCTACTAGTGAATGTAATGTAACACACACCCATACAATGCGCACCACCCCGCGATGTTTTTCAGAAACCTATCCTGCATTACCACTGCATGTTCCCTGACCTCCCCATGCTGACCAGCCTGCGGTGCTTTTCTCCATCCTACATTGCCACTAACTGCCTATCCTAATTCAGACCCTCCGATTCACACCACCCCGTGATGTTTTTCTCACTCCTACTAGTGAATGTAAAGTTACAGACCCATACAATGCGCACCACCCCGCGATGTTTTTCACAAACCTATCCTACATTGCCACTGCATGTTTCTTGACCTCCCCATGCTGACCACCCCGTGGAGCTTTTCTCCACACTACATTGCTATTCACTGCCTATCCTAATTCAGACCCTATGATTCACACCACCCCGTGATGTTTTTCTCACTCCTACTAGTGAATGTAATGTTACACACCCATACAATGCGCACCACTCCGCGATGTTTTGCAGAGACCTATCCTACATTGCCACTGCATGTTTCCTGACCTCCCCATGCTGACCAGCCTGTGGTGCTTTTCTCCATCCTACCTTGCCACTCACTGCCTATGCTAATTCAGACCCTATGATTCACACCAACCCGTCATGTTTTTCTCACTCCTACTAGTGAATGTAATGTTACACACCCATACAATGCGCACCACCCCGCGATGTTTTGCAGAGACCTATCCTACATTGCCACTGCATGTTTCCTGACCTCCCCATGCTGACCACCCCGTGGTGCTTTTCTCCATCCTACATTGCCACTCACTGCCTATCCTAATTCAGACCCTATGATTCACACCACCCTGTGATGTTTTTCTCACTCCTACTAGTGAAGGTAATGTTACACACCCATACAATGGGCACAACCTCGCGATGTTTTTCAGAAACCTATCCTACATTGCCACTGTATGTTTACTCACCTCCCCATGCTGACCACCCCGTGGTGCTTTTCTCCATCCTACATTGCCACTCACTGCCTATCCTAATTCAGACCCTCCGATTCACACCACCCCGTGATTTTTTTCTCACTCCTACTAGTGAATGTAATGTAACACACACCCATAAAATGCCCCCCACCCAGTGATGTTTTTCTCACTCCTACTAGTGAATGTAATGTAACACACACCCATACAATGCGCACCACCCCGTGATGTTCTCACTCCTACTAGTGAATGTAATGTAACACACACCCATACAATGCGCACCACCCCGCGATGTTTTTCAGAAACCTATCCTACATTACCACTGCATGTTCCCTGACGTCCCCATGCTGACCAGCCTGCGGTGCTTTTCTCCATCCTACATTGCCACTCACTGCCTATCCTAATTCAGACCCTCCGATTCACACCACCCCGTGATGTTTTTCTCACTCCTACTAGTGAACGTAATGTAACACACACCCATACAATGCGCACCACCCCGTGATGTTTTTCTCACTCCTACTAGTGAATGTAATGTAACACATACACATACAATGTGCACCACCCCGCGATATTTTTCAGAAACCTATCCTACATTGCCACTGCATGTTCCCTGACCTCCCCATGCTGACCACCCCGTGGTGCTTTTCTCCATCCTACATTGTTACTCACTGCCTATCCTAATTCAGACCCTATGATTCACACCACCCTGTGATGTTTTTCTCACTTCTACAAGTGAAGGTAATGTTACACACCCATACAATGCGCACAACCCCGCGATGTTTTTCAGAAACCTATCCTACATTGCCACTGTATGTTTTCTGACCTCCCCATGCTGACCACCCCGTGGTGCTTTTCTCCATCCTACATTGCCACTCACTGCCTATCCTAATTCAGACCCTCCGATTCACACCACCCCGTGATTTTTTTCTCACTCCTACTAGTGAATGTAATGTAACACACACCCATGCAATGCACACCACCCCGTGATGTTTTTCTCACTCCTACTAGTGAATGTTATGTAACACACACCCATATAATGCGCACCACCCCGCGTTGTTTTTCAGAAACCTATCCTACATTGCCACTGCATGTTCCCTGACCTCCCCATGCTGACCACCCCGCGGTGCTTTTCTCCATCCTACATTGCCACTCACTGCCTATCCTAATTCAGACCCTCTGATTCACACCACCCCATGATGTTTTTCTCACTGCTACTAGTGAATGTAATGTAACACACACCCATACAACGCGCACCACCCCGTGATGTTTTTCTCACTCCGACTAGTGAATGGAATGTAACACACACCCATACAATGCGCACCACCCCGCGATGTTTTTCAGAAACCTATCCTACATTGCCACTGCATGTTCCCTGACCTCCAAATGCTGACCACCGCGCGGTGCTTTTCTCCATCCTACATTGCCACTCACTGCCTATCCTAATTCAGACCCTCTGATTCACACCACCCCGTGATGTTTTTCTCACTGCTACTAGTGAATGTAATGTAACACACACCCATACAACGCGCACCACCCCGTGATGTTTTTCTCACACCTACTAGTGAATGTAATGTAACACACACCCATACAATGAGCACCACCCCGTGATGTTTTTCTCACTCCTACTAGTGAATGTAATGTAACACACACCCATACAATGCGCACCACCCCGTGATGTTTTTCTCACTCCTACTAGTGAATGTAATGTAACACACACCCATACAATGCGCATCACCCCGCGATGGTTTTCAGAAACCTATCCTACATTGCCACTGCACGTTCCCTGACCTCCCCATGCTGACCAGCCTGCGGTGCTTTTCTCCATCCTACATTGCCACCAACTGCCTATCCTAATTCAGACCCTCCGATTCACACCAGCCCGTGATGTTTTTCTCACTCCTACTAGTGAATGTAATGTAACACACACCCATACAATGCGCACCACCCCATGATGTTTTTCTCACTCCTACTAGTGAATGTAATGTAACACACACCCATACAATACACCACCCAGCGATGTTTTTCAGAAACCTATCCTACATTGCCACTCCATGTTCCCTGACCTCCCCATGATGACCACCCCGCCGTGCTTTTCTCCATCCTACATTGCCACTCACTGCCTATCCTAATTCAGACCCTCCGATTCACACCACCCCGTGATGTTTTTCTCACTCCTACTAGTGAATGTAATGTAACACACACCCATACAATGCGCACCACCCCGTGATGTTTTTCTCACTCCTACTAGTGAATGTAATGTAACACACACACATACAATGCGCACCACCCCGCGATGTTTTTCAGAAACCTATCCTACATTGCCACTGCATGTTCCATGACCTCCCCATGCTGACCACCCCGCGGTGCTTTTCTCCATCCTACATTGCCACTCACTGCCTATCCTAATTCAGACCCTCTGATTCACACCACCCCGTGATGTTTTTCTCACTCCTACTAGTGAACGTAATGTAACACACACCCATACAATGTGCACCACCCCGTGATGTTTTTCTCACTCCTACTAGTGAATGTAATGTAACACACACCCATACAATGCGCACCACCCCGCGATATTTTTCAGAAACCTATCCTACATTGCCCCTGCATGTTCCCTGAACTCCCCATGCTGACCACCCCGCGTTGCTTTTCTCCATCCTACATTGCCACTCACTGCCTATCCTAATTCAGACCCTCCGATTCACACCACCCCGTGATGTTTTTCTCACTCCTACTAGTGAATGTAATGTAACACACACCCATACAATGCGCACCACCCCGTGATGTTTTTCTCACTCCTACTAGTGAATGTAATGTAACACAGACCCATACAATGCGCACCACCCCGCGATGTTTTTCAGAAACCTATCCTACATTGCCACTGCATGTTCCCTGACCTCCCCATGCTGACCACCCCGCGGTGCTTTTCTCCATCCTACATTGCCACTCACTGCCTATCCTAATTCAGACCCTCCGATTCATACCATCCCGGGATGTTTTTCTCACTCCTACTAGTGAATGTAATGTAACACACACCCATACAATGGGCACCACCCCGTGATGTTTTTCTCACTCCTACTAGTGAATGTAATGTTACACACCCGCACAATGCGCACCACCACGCGATGTTTTTCAGAGACCTATCCTACATTGCCACTGCATGTTTCCTGAACTCCTCATGCTGACCAACCCGTGGTGCTTTTCTCCATCCTACATTGCCACTCACTGCCTATCCTAATTCAGACCCTAAGATTCACACCACCCCGTGATATTTTTCTCACTCCTACTAGTGAATGTAATGTTACACACCCATACAATGCGCACCACCCCACGATGTTTTTCAGAGACCTATCCTACATTGCCACTGCATGTTTCCTGACCTCCCCATGCTGACCACCCCGTGGTGCTCTTCTCCATCCTACATTGCCACTCACTGCCTATCCTAATTCAGACCCTATGATTCACACCACCCCGTGATGTTTTTCTCACTCCTACTAGTGAATGTAAAGTTACAGACCCATACAGTGCGCACCACCCCGCGATGTTTTTCACAAACCTATCCTACATTGCCACTGCATGTTTCTTGACCTCCCCATGCTGACCAACCCGTGGAGCTTTTCTCCACACTACATTGCTATTCACTGCCTATCCTAATTCAGACCCTATGATTCACACCACCCCGTGATGTTTTTCTCACTCCTACTAGTGAATGTAATGTTACACACCCATACAATGCGCACCACCCCGTGATGTTTTTCTCACTCCTACTAGTGAATGTAATGTAACACACACCCATATAATGCGCACCACCCCGCGATGTTTTTCAGAAACCTATCCTACATTGCCACTGCATGTTCCCAGACCTCCCCATGCTGACCACCCCGCGGTGCTTTTCTCCATCCTACATTGCCACTCACTGCCTATCCTAATTCAGACCCTCCGATTCACACCACCCCGTGATGTTTTTCTCACTGCTACTAGTGAATGTAATGTAACACACACCCATACAATGCGCACCACCCCGTGATGTTTTTCTCACTCCGACTAGTGAATGTAATGTAACACACACCCATACAATGCGCACCACCCCGCGATGTTTTTCAGAAACCTATCCTACATTGCCACTGCATGTTCCCTGACCTCCAAATGCTGACCACCCCGCGGTGCTTTTCTCCATCCTACATTGCCACTCACTGCCTATCCTAATTCAGACCCTCCGATTCACACCACCCCGTGATGTTTTTCTCACACCTACTAGTGAATGTAATGTAACACACACCCATACAATGAGCACCACCCCGTGATGTTTTTCTCACTCCTACTAGTGAATGTAATGTAACACACACCCATACAATGCGCCCCACCCCGCGATGTTTTTCAGAAACCTATCCTACATTGCCACTGCATGTTCCCTGACCTCCAAATGCTGACCACCCCGCGGTGCTTTTCTCCATCCTACATTGCCACTCACTGCCTATCCTAATTCAGACCCTCCGATTCACACCACCCCGTGATGTTTTTCTCACACCTACTAGTGAATGTAATGTAACACACACCCATACAATGAGCACCACCCCGTGATGTTTTTCTCACTCCTACTAGTGAATGTAATGTAACACACACCCAAACAATGCGCCCCACCCCGCGATGTTTTTCAGAAACCTATCCTACATTGCCACTGCATGTTCCCTGACCTCCCCATGCAGACCACCCCGCGGTGCTTTTCTCCATCCTACATTGCCACTCACTGCCTATCCTAATACAGACCCTCCGATTCACACCACACCGTGATGTTTTTCTCACTCCTACTAGTGAACGTAATGTAACACACACCCATACAATGCGCACCACCCCGTGATGTTTTTCTCACTCCTACTAGTGAATGTAATGTAACACACACCCATGCAATGTGCACCACCCCGCGATATTTTTCAGAAACCTATCCTACATTGCCACTGCATGTTCCCTGACCTCCCCATGCTGACCACCCCGCGGTGCTTTTCTCCATCCTACATTGCCACTCACTGCCTATCCTAATTCAGACCCTCCGATTCACACCACCCCGTGATGTTTTTCTCACTCCTACTAGTGAATGTAATATAACACACACCCATACAACGCGCACCACCCCGTGATGTTTTTCTCATTCCTACTAGTGAATGTAATGTAACACACACCCATACAATGCGCACCACCCCGTGATGTTTTTCTCACTCCTACTAGTGAATGTAATGTAACACACACACATACAATGCGCAGCACCCCGCGATGTTTTTCAGAAACCTATCCTACATTGCCACTGCATGTTCCCTGACCTCCTCATGCTGACCAACCCGTGGTGCTTTTCTCCATCCTACATTGCCACTCACTGCCTATCCTAATTCAGACCCTAAGATTCACACCACCCCGTGATGTTTTTCTCACTCCTACTAGTGAATGCAATGTTACACATGCATACAATGCGCACCACCACGCGATGTTTTTCAGAGACCTATCCTACATTGCCACTGCATGTTTCCTGACCTCCTCATGCTGACCAACCCGTGGTGCTTTTCTCCATCCTACATTGCCACTCACTGCCTATCCTAATTCAGACCCTCCGATTCACACCACCCCGTGATGTTTTTCTCACTCCTACTAGTGAATGTAATGTAACACACACCCATACAATGCGCACCACCCCGTGATTGTTTTCTCACTCCTACTAGTGAATGTAAAGTTACACACCCATACAATGCGCACCATGCCGCGATGTTTTTCAGAAACCTATCCTAAATTGCCACTGCATGTTTCGTGACCTCCCCATGCTGACCAACCCGTGGTGCTTTTCTCCATCCTACATTGCCACTCACTGGCTATCCTAATTCATACCCTATGATTCACACCACCCCGTGATGTTTTTCTCACTCCTACTAGTGAATGTAATGTTACACACCCATACAATGCGCACCACCCCGCGATGTTTTTCAGAGACCTATGCTACATTGCCAGTTCATGTTTCCTGACCTCGCCATGATGACCACCCCGTGGTGCTTTTCTCCATCCTACATAGCCACTCACTTCCTATCCTAATTCAGACCCTATGATTCACACCACCCCGTCATGTTTTTCTCACTCCTATTAGTGAATGTAATGTAACACACATATACAATGCGCACTACCCCGCGATGTTTTTCAGAGACCTATCCTACATTGCCACTGCATGTTTCCTGACCTCTCCATGCTGACTAGCCCATGGTGCTTTTCTCCATCCTACATTGCCACTCACTGCCTATCCTAATTCAGACCCTATGATTCACACCACCCCGTGATGTTTTTCTCACTCCTACTAGTGAATGTAATGCTTCACACCCATACAATGCGCACCACCCCGCTATGTTTTTCAGAGACCTATCCTACTTTGCCACTGCATGTTTCCTGACCTCCCCATGCTGACCACCCCGTGGTGCTTTTGCATCCTACATTGCCCCTCAATGCCTATCCTTATTCAGACCCTATGATTCGCACCACCCCGTGATGTTTCTCTCACTCCTACTAGTGAATGTAATGTTACGCACCCATACAATTCGCACTACACCGCGATGTTTTTCAGAGACATATCCTACATTGCCACTGCATGTTTCCTGACCTCCCCATGCTGACCACCCCGAGGTGCTTTTCTCCATCCTACATTGGCACTCACTGCCTATCCTAATTCAGACCCTATGATTCACACCACCCCGTGATGTTTTTCTCACTCCTACTAGTGAATGTAATGTTACACTCCCATACAATGCGCACCACACCGCGATGTTTTTCAGAGACCTATCCTACATTGCCACTGCATATTTCCTGACCTCCCCATGCTGACCACCCCGTGGTGCTCTTCTCCATCCTACATTGCCACTCACTGCCTATCCTAATTCAGACCCTATGATTCACACCACCCTGTGATGTTCTTCTCACTCCTACTAGTGAATGTAATGTTACACACCCATACAGTGCGCACCACCCCGAGATGTTTTTCAGAAACCTATCCTACATTGCTACTGCATGTTTCGTGACCTCCCCATGCTGACCACCCCGTGGTGCTCTTCTACTTCCTACATTGCAACTCACTGCCTATCCTAATTCGGATCCTATGATTCACACCACCCCGTGATGTTTTTCTCACTCCTACTAGTGAATGTAATGTTACACACCCATACAATGCGCACCACCCCGCGATGTTTTTCACAAACCTATCCTACATTGCCACTGCATTTTTCCTGACCTCCCCATGCTGAACATCCCGTGGAGCTTTTCTCCACACTACATTGCCATTCAATGCCTATTCTAATTCAGACCCTATGATTCACACCACCCCGTGATGTTTTTCTCACTCCTACTAGAGAATGTAATGTTACACACCCATACAATGCCCACCACCCCGCGATGTTTTTCAGAGACCTATCCTACATTGCCACTGCATGTTTCCTGACCTCCCCATGCTGACCAGCAAGTGGTGCTTTTCTCCATCCTACATTGCCACTCACTGCCTATCCTAATTCAGACCCTCCGATTCACACCACCCCGTAATGTTTTTCTCACTCCTTCTAGTGAATGTAATGTAACACACACCCATAGAATGCGCACCAACCCGTGATGTTTTTCTCACTCCTACTAGTGAATGTAATGTAACACACACACAAATAATGCGCCCCACCCCGCGATGTTTTTCAGAAACCTATCCTACATTGCCACTGCATGTTCCCTGACCTCCCCATGCAGACCACCCCGCGGTGCTTTTCTCCATCCTACATTGCCACTCACTGCCTATTCTAATTCAGACCCCCCGATTCACACCACCCCGTGATGTTTTTCTCACTCCTACTAGTGAACGTAATGTAACACACACCCATACAATGCGCACCACACCGTGATGTTTTTCTCACTCCTTCTAGTGAATGTAATGTAACACACACCCATACAATGTGCACCACCCCGCGATATTTTTCAGAAACCTATCCTACATTGCCACTGAATGTTCCCTGACCTCCCCATGCTGACCACCCCGCGGTGCTTTTCTCCATCCTACATTGCCACTCACTGCCTATACTAATTCAGACCCTCCGATTCACACCACCCCGTGATGTTTTTCTCACTCCTACTAGTGAATGTAATGTAACACACACCCATACAACGCGCACCACCCCATGATGTTTTTCTCACTCCTACTAGTGAATGTAATGTAACACACACCCATACAATGCGCACCACCCCGTGATGTTTTTCTCACTCCTACTAGTGAATGTAATGTAACACACACCCATACAATGCGCAGCACCCCGCGATGTTTTTCAGAAACCTATCCTACATTGCCACTGCATGTTCCCTGACCTCCTCATGCTGACCAACCCGTGGTGCTTTTCTCCATCCTACATTGCCACTCACTGCCTATCCTAATTCAGACCCTAAGATTCACACCACCCCGTGATGTTTTTCTCACTCCTACTAGTGAATGTAATGTTACACACGCATACAATGCGCACCACCACGCGATGTTTTTCAGAGACCTATCCTACATTGCCACTGCATGTTTCCTGACCTCCTCATGCTGACCAACCCGTGGTGCTTTTCTCCATCCTACATTTCCACTCACTGCCTATCCTAATTCAGACCCTAAGATTCACACCACCCTGTAATGTTTTTCTCACTCCTACTAGTGAATGTAATGTTACACACCCATACAATGCGCACCACCCTGCGATGTTTTTCAGAGACCTATCCTACATTGCCACTGCATGTTTCCTGACCTCCCCATGCTGACCACCCCGTGGTGCTCTTCTCCATCCTACATTGTCACTCACTGCCTATCCTAATTCAGACCCTATGATTCACACCACCCCGTGATGTTTTTCTCACTCCTACTAGTGAATGTAAAGTTACACACCCATACAATGCGCACCACCCCGCGATGTTTTTCACAAACCTATCCTACATTGCCACTGCATGTTTCTTGACCTCCCCATGCTGACCACCCCGTGGAGCTTTTCTCCACACTACATTGCTATTCACTGCCTATCCTAATTCAGACCCTATGATTCACACCACCCCGTGATGTTTTTCTCACTCCTACTAGTGAATGTAATGTTACACATCCATGCAATGCGCACCACCCCGCGATGTTTTTCAGAGACCTATCCTACATTGCCACTACATGTTTCCTGACCTCCCCATGCTGACCAGCCCGTGGTGCTTTTCTCCATCCTACCTTGCCACTCACTGCCTATCCTAATTCAGACCCAATGATTCACACCAACCCGTCATGTTTTTCTCACTCCTACTAGTGAATGTAATGTTACACACCCATACAATGCGCACCACCCCGCGATGTTTTTCAGAGACCTATCCTACATTGCCACCACATGTTTCCGGACCTCCCCATGCTGACCAGCCCGTGGTGCTTTTCTCCATCCTACCTTGCCACTCACTGCCTATCCTAATTCAGACCCTATGATTCACACCAACCCGTCATGTTTTTCTCACTCCTACTAGTAAATGTAATGTTACACCCCCATACAATGCGCACCACCCCGCGATGTTTTTCAGAGACCTATGCTACTTTGCCACTGCATGTTTCCTGACCTCCCCATGCTGACCACCCCGTGGTGCTTTTGCATCCTACATTGCCACTCACTGCCTATACTTATTCAGACCTTATGATTCACACCACCCCGTGATGTTTCTCTCACTCCTACTAGTGAATGTAATGTTACGCACCCATACAATTCGCACTACACCGCGAAGTTTTTCAGAGACATATCCTACATTGCCACTGCATGTTTCCTGACCTCCCCATGCTGACCACCCCGAGGTGCTTTTCTCCATCCTACATTGGCACTCACTGCCTATCCTAATTCAGACCCTATGATTCACACCACCCCGTGATGTTTTTCTCACTCCTACTAGTGAATGTAATGTTACACTCCCATACAGTGCGCACCACCCCGAGATGTTTTTCAGAAACCTATCCTACATTGCTACTGCATGTTTCCTGACCTCCCCATGCTGACCACCCCGTGGTGCTTTTCTCCGTCCTATATTGCCACTCACTGCTTATCCTAATTCAGACCCTATGATTTACACCACCCCGTGATGTTTTTCTCACTGCTACCAGTCAATGTAATGTTACACACCCATACAATGCGCACCACCCCGCGAAGTTTTTCAAAGACCTATCCTAAATTGCCACTGCATGTTTCCTGACATCCCCTTGCTGACGACCCCGTGGTGCTTTTCTCCATCCTACATTGCCACTCACTGCCTATCCTAATTCAGACCCTAAGATTCACAACACCCCATGATGTTTTTCTCACTCCTACTAGTGAATGTAATGTTACACACCCATACAATGCGCACCACACCGCGATGTTTTTCAGAGACCTATCCTACATTGCAACTGCATGTTTCGTGACCTCCCCATGCTGACCACACCGTGGTGCTCTTCTACTTCTTACATTGCAACTCACTGCCTATCCTAATTCGGACCCTATGATTCACACCACCTCGTGATGTTTTTCTCACTCCTACTAGTGAATGTAATGTTACACACCCATACAATGCGCACCACCCCGCGATGTTTTTCACAAACCTATCCTACATTGCCACTGCATGTTTCCTGACCTCCCCATGCTGAACATCCCGTGGAGCTTTTCTCCACACTACATTGCCATTCACTGCCTATCCTAATTCAGACCCTATGATTCACACCACCCCGTGGTGTTTTTCTCACTCCTACTAGTGAATGTAATGTTACACACCCATACAATGCCCACCACCCCGCGATGTTTTTCAGAGACCTATCCTACATTGCCACTGCATGTTTCCTGACCTCCCCATGCTGACCAGCAAGTGGTGCTTTTCTCCATCCTACATTGCCACTCACTGCCTATTCTAATTCAGACCCTATGATTCACACCAACCCGTCATGTTTTTCTCACTCCTACTAGTGAATGTAATGTTACACACCCATATAATGCGCACAACACCGCGATGTTTTTCAGAGACCTATGCTACATTGCCACTGCATGTTTCCTGACCTCCCCATGCTGACCACCCCGTGGTGCTTTTCTCCATCCTACATTGCCACTCACTGCCCATCCTAATTCAGACCCTATGATTCACACCAACCCGTGATGTTTTTCTCACTCCTACTAGTGAATGTAATGTTACACACCCATACAATGCGCACCACGCCGCGATGTTTTTCAGAAACCTATCCTACATTGCCACTGCATGTTTCGTGACCTCCCCATGCTGACCAACCCATGGTGCTTTTCTCCATCCTACATTGCCACTCACTGCCTATCCTAATTCAGACTCTATGATTCACACCACCCCGAGATGTTTTTCTCACACCTACTAGTGAATGTAATGTTACACACCCATACAATGCGCACCACCCCGCGATGTTTTTCACAAACCTATCCTACATTCCCACTGCATGTTTCCTGACCTCCCCATGCTGACCAGCAAGTGGTGCTTTTCTCCATCCTACATTGCCACTCACTGCCTATCCTAATTCAGACACTATGATTCATACCACCCCGTGATGTTTTTCTCACTCCTACTAGTGAATGTAATGTTACACACCCATACAATGGGCACCACACCGCGATGTTTTTCAGAGACCTATCCTACATTGCCACTGCATGTTTCCTGACCTCCCCATGCTGACCACCCCGTGGTGCTTTTCTCCATCCTACATTGCCACTCACTGTCTATCCTAATTCAGACACTATGATTCACACCGCCCCGTAATGTTCTTCCCACTCCTACTAGTGAATGTAATGTTACACACCCATTCAATGCGCACCACCCCGAGATGTTTTTCAGAAACTATCCTACATTGCCACTGTATGTTTCCTGACCTCCCCATGCTGACCACCCCGTGATGCTTTTCTCCATCCTACATTGCCAGTCACTGTCTATCCTAATTCACACCCTATGATTTACACCACGCCGTGATGTTATTCTCACTCCTACCAGTCAATGTCATGTTACACACCCATACAATGCGCACCACCCCGCGATGTTTTTCAGAAACGTATCCTACATTGCCACTGCATGTTTCCTGACCTCCCCATGCTGACCACCTCGTGGTGCTTTTCTTCATCCTACATTGCCACTCACTGCCTATCCTAATTCAGACCCTATGATTCACACCACATCGTGATGTTTTTCTAACTCGTAATAGTGAATGTAATATTACACACCCATACAATGCGCACCACCCCGCGATGTTTTTCAGAGACCTATCCTACATTGCCACTGCATGTTTCCTGACCTCCCCATGCTGACGATCCCGTGGTGCTCTTCTCCATCCTACATTGCCACTCACTGCCTATCCTAATTCAGACCCTATGATTCACACCACCCCGTGATGTTTTTTCTCACTCCTACTAGTGAATGTAATGTTACACACCCATACAATGCGCACCACCCCGCGATGTTTTTCACAAACCTATCCTACATTGCCACTGCATGTTTCCTAACCTCCCCATGCTGAACATCCCGTGGAGCTTTTCTCCACACTACATTGCCATTCACTGCCTATCCTAATTCAGACCCTATGATTCACACCACCCCGTGGTGTTTTTCTCACTCCTACTAGTGAATGTAATGTTACACACCCATACAATGCCCACCACCCCGCGATGTTTTTCAGAGACCTATCCTACATTGCCACTGCATGTTTCCAGACCTCCCCATGCTGACCAGCAAGTGGTGCTTTTCTCCATCCTACATTGCCACTCACTGCCTATCCTAATTCAGACCCTATGATTTACACCACCCCGTGATGTTTTTCTCACTCCTACCAGTCAATGTAATGTTACACACCCATACAATGCGCACCACCCCGCGATGTTTTTCAAAGACCTATCCTAAATTGCCACTGCATGTTTCCTGACATCCCCTTGCTGACGACCCCGTGGTGCTTTTCTCCATCCTACATTGCCACTCACTGCCTATCCTAATTCAGACCCTAAGATTCACAACACCCCGTGATGTTTTTCTCACTCCTACTAGTGAATGTAATGTTACACACCCATACAATGCGCACCACACCGCGATGTTTTTCAGAGACCTATCCTACATTGCAACTGCATGTTTCGTGACCTCCCCATGCTGACCACCCCGTGGTGCTCTTCTACTTCTTACATTGAAACTCACTGCCTATCCTAATTCGGACCCTATGATTCACACCACCCCGTGATGTTTTTCTCACTCCTACTAGTGAATGTAATGTTACACACCCATACAATGCGCACCACCCCGCGATGTTTTTCACAAACCTATCCTACATTGCCACTGCATGTTTCCTGACCTCCCCATGCTGAATATCCCGTGGAGCTTTTCTCCACACTACATTGCTATTCACTGCCTATCCTAATTCAGACCCTATGATTCACACCACCCCGTTATGTTTTTCTCACTCCTACTAGTGAATGTAATGTAACACACACCCATACAATGCGCAGCACCCCGCGATGTTTTTCAGAAACCTATCCTACATTGCCACTGCATGTTCCCTGACCTCCTCATGCTGACCAACCCGTGGTGCTTTTCTCCATCCTACATTGCCACTCACTGCCTATCCTAATTCAGGCCCTAAGATTCACACCACCCCGTGATGTTTTTCTCACTCCTACTAGTGAATGTAATGTTACACCCGCATACAATGCGCACCACCACGCGATGTTTTTCAGAGACCTATCCTACATTGCCACTGCATGTTTCCTGACCTCCTCATGCTGACCAACCCGTGGTGCTTTTCTCCATCCTACATTGCCACTCACTGCCTATCCTAATTCAGACCCTATGATTCACACCACCCCGTGATGTTTTTCTCACTCCTACTAGTGAATGTAATGTTACACACCCATACAATGGGCACCACCCCGCGATGTTTTTCAGAGACCTATCCTACATTGCCACTGCATGTTTCCTGACCTCCCCATGCTGACCACCCCGTGGTGCTTTTCTCCATCCTACATTGCCACTCACTGTCTATCCTAATTCAGACACTATGATTCACACCGCCCCGTGATGTTCTTCCCACTCCTACTAGTGAATGTAATGTTACACACCCATTCAATGCGCACCACCCCGCGATGTTTTTCAGAAACTATCCTACATTGCCACTGTATGTTTCCTGACCTCCCCATGCTGACCACCCAGTGGTGCTTTTCTCCATCTTACATTGCCAGTCACTGTCTATCCTAATTCACACCCTATGATTTACACCACGCCGTGATGTTTTTCTCACTCCTACCAGTCAATGTCATGTTACACACCCATACAATGCGCACCACCCCGCGATGTTTTTCAGAAACCTATCCTACATTGCCACTGCATATTTCCTGACCTCCGCATGCTGACCACGCCGTGGTGCTTTTCTTCATCCTACATTGGCACTCACTGCCTATCCTAATTCAGACCCTATGATTGACACCACCCCATGATGTTTTTCTCACTCCTACTAGTGAATGCAATGTCACACACCCATACAATGCGCACGATACCTTGATGTTTTTCAGAGACCTATCCTACATTGCCACTGCATGTTTCCTGACATCCCCATACTGACCACCCCGTGGTGCTTTTCTCCATCCTACATTGCCACTCACTGCCTATCCTAATTCAGACCCGATGATTCACACCACCCCGTGATGTTTTTCTCACTACTACTAGTGAATGTAATGTTACACACCCATACAATGCGCACCACCCCGCGATGTTTTTCAGATACCTATGCTACATTGCCACTGCATGTTTCCTGACCTCCCCATGCTGACCACGCCGTGGTGCTTTTCTCCATCCTACATTGCCCCTCACTGCCTATCCTAATTCAGACCCTATGATTCACACCACCCCGTGATGTTTTTCTCACTCCTACTAGTGAATGTATTGGTACGCACCCATACAATGCGCACCACCCCGCGATGTTTTTCAGAGACCTATGCTACATTGCCACTGCATGTTTCCAGACATCCCCATGCTGACCACCCCGTGGTGCTTTTCTCCATCCTACATTGCCACTCACTGCCTATCCTAATTCAGACCCTATGATTCACACCACCCCGTGATGTTTTTCTCACTCCTACTAGTGAATGTAATGTTACACCCGCATACAATGCGCACCACCACGCGATGTTTTTCAGAGACCTATCCTACATTGCCACTGCATGTTTCCTGACCTCCTCATGCTGACCAACCCGTGGTGCTTTTCTCCATCCTACATTGCCACTCACTGCCTATCCTAATTCAGACCCTAAGATTCACACCACCCTGTAATGTTTTTCTCACTCCTACTAGTGAATGTAATGTTACACACACATACAATGCGCACCACCCTGCGATGTTTTTCAGAGACCTATCCTACATTGCCACTGCATGTTTCCTGACCTCCCCATGCTGACCACCCCGTGGTGCTCTTCTCCATCCTACATTGTCACTCACTGCCTATCCTAATTCAGACCCTATGATTCACACCACCCCGTGATGTTTTTCTCACTCCTACTAGTGAATGTAAAGTTACACACCCATACAATGCGCACCACCCCGCGATGTTTTTCACAAACCTATCCTACATTGCCACTGCATGTTTCTTGACCTCCCCATGCTGACCACCCCGTGGTGCTTTTCTCCATCCTATATTGCCACTCACTGCTTATCCTAATTCAGACCCTATGATTTACACCACCCCGTGATGTTTTTCTCACTCCTACCAGTCAATGTAATGTTACACACCCATACAATGCGCACCACCCCGCGATGTTTTTCAAAGACCTATCCTAAATTGCCACTGCATGTTCCTGACATCCCCTTGCTGACGACCCCGTGGTGCTTTTCTCCATCCTACATTGCCACTCACTGCCTATCCTAATTCAGACCCTAAGATTTACAACACCCCGTGATGTTTTTCTCACTCCTACTAGTGAATGTAATGTTACACACCCATACAATGCGCACCACACCGCGATGTTTTTCAGAGACCTATCCTACATTGCAACTGCATGTTTCGTGACCTCCCCATGCTGACCACCCCGTGGTGCTCTTCTACTTCTTACATTGCAACTCACTGCCTATCCTAATTCGGACCCTATGATTCACACCACCCCGTGATGTTTTTCTCACTCCTACTAGTGAATGTAATGTTACACACCCATACAATGCGCACCACCCCGCGATGTTTTTCACAAACCTATCCTACATTGCCACTGCATGTTTCCTGACCTCCCCATGCTGAACATCCCGTGGAGCTTTTCTCCACACTACATTGCCATTCACTGCCTATCCTAATTCACACCCTATGATTCACACCACCCCGTGGTGTTTTTCTCACTACTACTAGTGAATGTAATGTTACACACCCATACAATGCCCACCACCCCGCGATGTTTTTCAGAGACCTATCCTACATTGCCACTGCATGTTTCCTGACCTCCCCATGCTGACCAGCAAGTGGTGCTTTTCTCCATCCTACATTGCCACTCACTGCCTATTCTAATTCAGACCCTATGATTCACACCAACCCGTCATGTTTTTCTCACTCCTACTAGTGAATGTAATGTTACACACCCATATAATGCGCACAACACCGCGATGTTTTTCAGAGACCTATGCTACATTGCCACTGCATGTTTCCTGACCTCCCCATGCTGACCACCCCGTGGTGCTTTTCTCCATCCTACATTGCCACTCACTGCCCATCCTAATTCAGACCCTATGATTCACACCAACCCGTGATGTTTTTCTCACTCCTACTAGTGAATGTAATGTTACACACCCATACAATGCGCACCACGCCGCGATGTTTTTCAGAAACCTATCCTACATTGCCACTGCATGTTTCGTGACCTCCCCATGCTGACCAACCCATGGTGCTTTTCTCCATCCTACATTGCCACTCACTGCCTATTCTAATTCAGACCCTATGATTCACACCACCCCGAGATGTTTTTCTCACACCTACTAGTGAATGTAATATTACACACCCATACAATGCGCACCACCCCGCGATGTTTTTCAGAGACCTATGCTACATTGCCACTTCATGTTTCCTGACCTCCCTATGCTGACCACCCCGTGGTGCTTTTCTCCATCCTACTTTGCCACTCACTGCCTATCCTAATTCAGACCCTATGATTCACACCACCCCGTGATGTTTTTCGCACTCCTACTAGTGAATGTAATGTTACACACCCATACAATGCGCACCACCCAGCGATGTTTTTCAGAAACCTATCCTACATTGCCACTGCATGTTTCCTGACCTCCCCATGCTGACCACCCCGTGGTACTTTTCCATCCTACATTGCCACTCACTGCCTATCCTTATTCAGACCCTATGATTCGCACCACCCCGTGATGTTTTTCTCACTCCTACCAATGAATGTAATGTTACGCACCCATACAATGCGCACTACCCCGCGATGTTTTTCAGAGACCTATCCTACATTGCCACTGCATGTTTCCTGACCTCCCCATGCTGACCATCCCGTGGTGCTTTTCTCCATCCTACATTGCCACTCACTGCCTATCCTAATTCAGACCCTATGATTCACACCACCCCGTGATGTTTTTCTCACTCCTACTAGTGAAGGTAATGTTACACACCCATACAATGCGCACCACCCAGCGATGTTTTTCAGAAACCTATCCTACATTGCCACTGCATGTTTCTTGATTTCCCCATGCTGACCACCCCGTGGTGCTTTTCTCCATCCTACATTGCCACTCACTGCCTATCCTAATTCAGACCCTATGATTCACACCACCCCGTGATGTTTTTCTTACTCCTACTAGTGAATGTAATGTTACACACCCATACAATGGGCACCACCCCGCGATGTTTTTCAGAGACCTATCCTACATTGCCACTGCATGTTTCCTGACCTCCCCATGCTGACCACCCCGTGGTGCTTTTCTCCATCCTACATTGCCACTCACTGTCTATCCTAATTCAGACACTATGATTCACACCGCCCCGTGATGTTCTTCCCACTCCTACTAGTGAATGTAATGTTACACACCCATTCAATGCGCACCACCCCGCGATGTTTTTCAGAAACTATCCTACATTGCCACTGTATGTTTCCTGACCTCCCCATGCTGACCACCCAGTGGTGCTTTTCTCCATCTTACATTGCCAGTCACTGTCTATCCTAATTCACACCCTATGATTTACACCACGCCGTGATGTTTTTCTCACTCCTACCAGTCAATGTCATGTTACACACCCATACAATGCGCACCACGCCGCGATGTTTTTCAGAAACGTATCCTACATTGCCACTGCATATTTCCTGACCTCCGCATGCTGACCACGCCGTGGTGCTTTTCTTCATCCTACATTGGCACTCACTGCCTATCCTAATTAAGACCCTATGATTCACACCACCCCATGATGTTTTTCTCACTCCTACTAGTGAATGCAATGTTACACACCCATACAATGCGAACGATACCTTGATGTTTTTCAGAGACCTATCCTACATTGACACTGCATGTTTCCTGACATCCCCATACTGACCACCCCGTGGTGCTTTTCTCCATCCTACATTGCCACTCACTGCCTATCCTAATTCAGACCCGATGATTCACACCACCCCGTGATGTTTTTCTCACTACTACTAGTGAATGTAATGTTACACACCCATACAATGCGCACCACCCCGCGATGTTTTTCAGATACCTATGCTACATTGCCACTGCATGTTTCCTGACCTCCCCATGCTGACCACGCCGTGGTGCTTTTCTCCATCCTACATTGCCCCTCACTGCCTATCCTAATTCAGACCCTATGATTCACACCACCCCGTGATGTTTTTCTCACTCCTACTAGTGAATGTATTGGTACGCACCCATACAATGCGCACCACCCCGCGATGTTTTTCAGAGACCTATGCTACATTGCCACTGCATGTTTCCAGACATCCCCATGCTGACCACCCCGTGGTGCTTTTCTCCATCCTACATTGCCACTCACTGCCTATCCTAATTCAGACCCTATGATTCAGACCACCCTGTGATGTTTTTCTCACTCCTACTAGTGAATGTAATGTTACACACCCATTCAATGCGAACCACCGCGCGATGTTTTTCAGAGACCTATGCTACATTGCCACTGCATGTTTTCTGACCTCCCCATGTTGACCACCCCGTGGTGCTTTTCTCCATCCTACATTGCCACTCACTGCCTATCCTAATTCAGACCCTATGATTCACACCACCCCGTGATGTGTTTCTCACTCCTACTAGTGAATGTAATGGTACACACCCATACAACGCGCACCACGCTGTGATGTTTTACAGAAACCTATCCTACATTGCCACTGCATGTTTCCTGACCTCCCCATGCTGACCACCCCGTGGTGCTTTTCTCCATCCTACATAGCCATTCACTGCCAAACACTAATTCAGACCCTATGATTCACACCACCCCGTGATGTTTTTCTCACTCCTACTAGTGAATGTAATGTTACACACCCATACAGTGCGCACCACCCCGCGATGTTTTTCAGAGACCTATCCTACATTGCCACTGCATGTTTCCTGACCTCCCCATGCTGACCACGCCGTGGTGCTTTTCTCCATCCTACATTGCCCCTCACTGCCTATCCTAATTCAGACCCTATGATTCACACCACCCCGTGATGTTTTTCTCACTCCTACTAGTGAATGTAATGGTACACACCCATACAACGCGCACCACGCTGTGATGTTTTACAGAAACCTATCCTACATTGCCACTGCATGTTTCCTGACCTCCCCATGCTGACGATCCCGTGGTGCTTTTCTCCATCCTACCTTGCCACTCACTGCCTATCCTAATTCAGACCCTATGATTCACACCACCCTGAGATGTTTTTCTCACACCTACTAGTGAATGTAATGTTACACACCCATACAATGCGCACCACCCCGCGATGTTTTTCAGAGACCTATGCTACATTGCCACTTCATGTTTCCTGACCTCCCTATGCTGACCACCCCGTGGTGCTTTTCTCCATCCTACTTTGCCAATCACTGCCTATCCTAATTCAGACCCTATGATTCACACCACCCCGTGATGTTTTTCGCACTCCTACTAGTGAATGTAATGTTACACACCCATACAATGCGCACCACCCAGCGATGTTTTTCAGAAACCTATCCTACATTGCCACTGCATGTTTCCTGACCTCCCCATGCTGACCACACCGTGGTGCTTTCCTCCATCCTACATTGCCATTCACTGCCAAACCCTAATTGAGACCCTATGATTCACACCACCCCGTGATGTTTTTCTCACTCCTACTAGTGAATGTAATGTTACACACCCATACAATGCGCACCACCCCGAGATGTTTTTCAGAGACCTATCCTACATTGCCACTGCATGTTTCCTGACCTCCCCATGCTGACCACCCCTTGGTGCTTTTCCAACCAACATTGCCACTCACTGCCTATCCTTATTCAGACCCTATGATTCGCACCATCCCGTGATGTTTTTCTCACTCCTACCAAAGAATGTAATGTTACGCACCCATACAATGCGCACTACCCCGCGATGTTTTTCAGAGACCTATCGTACATTGCCACTGCATGTTTCCTGACCTCCCCATGTTGACCATCCCGTGGTGCTTTTCTCCATCCTACATTGCCACTCACTGCCTATCCTAATTCAGACCCTATGATTCACACCACCCCGTGATGTTTTTCTCACTCCTACTAGTGAAGGTAATGTTACACACCCATACAATGCGCACCACCCAGCGATGTTTTTCAGAAACCTATCCTACATTGCCACTGCATGTTTCTTGACTTCCCCATGCTGACCACCCCGTGGTGCTTTTCTCCATCCTACATTGCCACTCACTGCCTATCCTAATTCAGACCCTATGATTCACACCACCCCGTGATGTTTTTCTCACTCCTACTAGTGAATGTAATGTTACACACCCATACAATGGGCACCACCCCGCGATGTTTTTCAGAGACCTATCCTACATTGCCACTGCATGTTTCCTGACCTCCCCATGCTGACCACCCCGTGGTGCTTTTCTCCATCCTACATTGCCACTCACTGTCTATCCTAATTCAGACACTATGATTCACACCACCCCGTGATGTTCTTCCCACTCCTACTAGTGAATGTAATGTTACACACCCATTCAATGCGCACCACCCTGAGATGTTTTTCAGAAACTATCCTACATTGCCACTGTATGTTTCCTGACCTCCCCATGCTGACCACCCCGTGGTGCTTTTCTCCATCCTACATTGCCAGTCACTGTCTATCCTAATTCACACCCTATGATTTACACCACGCCGTGATGTTTTTCTCACTCCTACCAGTCAATGTCATGTTACACACCCATACAATGCGCACCACCCCGCGATGTTTTTCAGAAACCTATCCTACATTGCCACTGCATGTTTCCTGACCTCCGCATGCTGACCACGCCGTGGTGCTTTTCTTCATCCTACATTGGCACTCACTGCCTATCCTAATTCAGACCCTATGATTCACACCACCCCATGATGTTTTTCTCACTCCTACTAGTGAATGCAATGTTACACACCCCTACAATGCGCACGATACCTTGATGTTTTTCAGAGACCTATCCTACATTGCCACTGTATGTTTCCTGACATCCCCATACTGACCACCCCGTGGTGCTTTTCTCCATCCTACATTGCCACTCACTGCCTATCCTAATTCAGACCCGATGATTCACACCACCCCGTGATGCTTTTCTCACTACTACTAGTGAATGTAATGTTACACACCCATACAATGCGCACCACCCCGCGATGTTTTTCAGATACCTATGCTACATTGCCACTGCATGTTTCCTGACCTCCCCATGCTGACCACACCGTGGTGCTTTTCTCCATCCTACATTGCCCCTCACTGCCTATCCTAATTCAGACCCTATGATTCACACCACCCCGTGATGTTTTTCTCACTCCTACTAGTGAATGTATTGTTACGCACCCATACAATGCGCACCACCCCGCGATGTTTTTCAGAGACCTATGCTACATTGCCACTGCATGTTTCCAGACATCCCCATGCTGACCACCCCGTGGTGCTTTTCTCCATCCTACATTGCCACTCACTGCCTATCCTAATTCAGACCCTATGATTCAGACCACCCTGTGATGTTTTTCTCACTCCTACTTGTGAATGTAATGTTACACACACATTCAATGCGAACCACCGCGCGATGTTTTTCAGAGACCTATGCTACATTGCCACTGCATGTTTCCTGACCTCCCCATGTTGACCACCCCGTGGTGCTTTTCTCCATCCTACATTGCCACTCACTGCCTATCCTAATTCAGACCCAATGATTCACACCACCCCGTGATGTGTTTCTCACTCCTACTAGTGAATGTAATGGTACACACCCATACAATGCGCACCACGCTGTGATGTTTTACAGAAACCTATCCTACATTGCCACTGCATGTTTCCTGACCTCCCCATGCTGACCACACCGTGGTGCTTTTCTCCATCCTACATAGCCATTCACTGCCAAACCCTAATTCAGTCCCTATGATTCACACCACCCCGTGATGTTTTTCTCACTCCTACTAGTGAATGTAATGTTACACACCCATATAGTGCGCACCACACCGCGATGTTTTTCAGAGACCTATCCTACATTGCCACTGCTTGTTTCCTGACCTCCCCATGCTGACCACCTCGTGGTGCTTTTCTCCATCCTACATTGCCACTCACTGCCTATCCTAATTCAGACCCTACGATTCACACCACACCGTGATGTTTTTCTAACTCCAATAGTGAATGAAATGTTACACACCCATACAATGCGCACCACCCCGCGATGTTTTTCAGAGACCTATCCTACATTGCCACTGCATGTTTCCTGACCTCCCCATGCTGACCACCCCGTGGTGCTTTTCCATCCTACATTGCCACTCACTGCCTATCCTTATTCAGAACCTATGATTCGCACCACCCCGTGATGTTTTTCTCACTCCTACCAAAGAATGTAATGTTACGCACCCATACAATGCGCACTACCCCGCGATGTTTTTCAGAGACCTATTCTACATTGCCACTGCATGTTTCCTGACCTCCCCATGCTGACCATCCCGTGGTGCTTCTCTCCATCCTACATTGCCACTCACTGCCTATCCTAATTCAGACCCTATGATTCACACCACCCCGTGATGTTTTTCTCACTCCTACTAGTGAAGGTAATGTTACACACCCATACAATGCGCACCACCCAGCGATGTTTTTCAGAAACCTATCCTACATTGCCACTGCATGTTTCTTGACTTCCCCATGCTGACCACCCCGTGGTGCTTTTCTCCATCCTACATTGCCACTCACTGCCTATCCTAATTCAGACCCTATGATTCACACCACCCCGTGATGTTTTTCTCACTCCTACTAGTGAATGTAATGTTACACACCCATACAATGGGCACCACCCCGCGATGTTTTTCAGAGACCTATCCTACATTGCCACTGCATGTTTCCTGACCTCCCCATGCTGACCACCCCGTGGTGCTTTTCTCCATCCTACATTGCCACTCACTGTCTATCCTAATTCAGACACTATGATTCACACCGCCCCGTGATGTTCTTCCCACTCCTACTAGTGAATGTAATGTTACACACCCATTCATTGCGCACCACCCCGAGATGTTTTTCAGAAACTATCCTACATTGCCACTGTATGTTTCCTGACCTCCCCATGCTGACCACCCCGTGGTGCTTTTCTTCATCCTACATTGCCAGTCACTGTCTATCCTAATTCACACCCTATGATTTACACCACGCCGTGATGTTTTTCTCACTCCTACCAGTCAATGTCATGTTACACACCCATACAATGCGCACCACCCCGCGATGTTTTTCAGAAACCTATCCTACATTGCCACTGCATGTTTCCTGACCTCCGCATGCTGACCACGCCGTGGTGCTTTTCTTCATCCTACATTGGCACTCACTGCCTATCCTAATTCAGACCCTATGATTCACACCACCCCATGATGTTTTTCTCACTCCTACTAGTGAATGCAATGTTACACACCCATACAATGCGCACGATACCTTGATTTTTTTCAGAGACCTATCCTACATTGCCACTGCATGTTTCCTGACATACCCATACTGACCACCCCGTGGTGCTTTTCTCCATCCTACATTGCCACTCACTGCCTATCCTAATTCAGACCCGATGATTCACACCACCCCGTGATGCTTTTCTCACTACTACTAGTGAATGTAATGTTACAAACCCATACAATGCGCACCACCCCGCGATGTTTTTCAGATACCTATGCTACATTGCCACTGCATGTTTCCTGACTTCCCCATGCTGACCACACCGTGGTGCTTTTCTCCATCCTACATTGCCCCTCACTGCCTATCTTAATTCAGACCCTATGATTCACACCACCCCGTGATGTTTTTCTCACTCCTACTAGTGAATGTATTGTTACGCACCCATACAATGCGCACCACCCCGCGATGTTTTTCAGAGACCTATGCTACATTGCCACTGCATGTTTCCAGACATTCCCATGCTGACCACCCCGTGGTGCTTTTCTCCATCCTACATTGCCACTCACTGCCTATCCTAATTCAGACCCTATGATTCAGACCACCCTGTGATGTTTTTCTCACTCCTACTAGTGAATGTAATGTTACACACACATTCAATGCGAACCACCCCGCGATGTTTTTCAGAGACCTATGCTACATTGCCACTGCATGTTTCCTGACCTCCCCATGTTGACCACCCCGTGGTGCTTTTCTCCATCCTACATTGCCACTCACTGCCTATCCTAATTCAGACCCTATGATTCACACCTCCCCGTGATGTGTTTCTCACTCCTACTAGTGAATGTAATGGTACACACCCATACAATGCGCACCACGCTGTGATGTTTTACAGAAACCTATCCTACATTGCCACTGCATGTTTCCTGACCTCCCCATGCTGACCACCCCGTGGTGCTTTTCTCCATCCTACATAGCCATTCACTGCCAAACCCTAATTCAGACCCTATGATTCACACCACCCCGTGATGTTTTTCTCACTCCTACTAGTGAATGTAATGTTACACACCCATATAGTGCGCACCACACCGCGATGTTTTTCAGAGACCTATCCTACATTGCCACTGCATGTTTCCTGACCTCCCCATGCTGACCACCCCATGGTGCTTTTCTCCATCCTACATTGCCACTCACTGCCTATCCTAATTCAGACCCTATGATTCACACCACACCGTGATGTTTTTCTAACTCCTAATAGTGAATGTAATATTACACACCCATACAATGCGCACCACCCCGCGATGTTTTTCAGAGACCTATCCTACATTGCCACTGCATGTTTCCTGACCTCCCCATGCTGACGATCCCGTGGTGCTCTTCTCCATCCTACATTGCAACTCACTGCCTATCCTAATTCAGACCCTATGATTCACACCACCCCGTGATGTTTTTCTCACTCCTACTAGTGAATGTAATGTTACACACCCATACAATGCGCACCACCCCGCGATGTTTTTCACAAACCTATCCTACATTGCCACTGCATGTTTCCTGACCTCCCCATGCTGAACATCCCGTGGAGCTTTTCTCCACACTACATTGCCATTCACTGCCTATCCTAATTCAGACCCTATGATTGACACCACCCCGTGGTGTTTTTCTCACTCCTACTAGTGAATGTAATGTTACACACCCATACAATGCCCACCACCCCGCGATGTTTTTCAGAGACCTATCCTACATTGCCACTGCATGTTTCCTGACCTCCCCATGCTGACCAGCAAGTGGTGCTTTTCTCCATCCTACATTGCCACTCACTGCCTATCCTAATTCAGACCCTATGATTTACACCACCCCGTGAAGTTTTTCTCACTCCTACCAGTCAATGTAATGTTACACACCCATACAATGCGCACCACCCCACGATGTTTTTCAAAGACCTATCCTAAATTGCCACTGCATGTTTCTTGACATCCCCTTGCTGACGACCCCGTGGTGCTTTTCTCCATCCTACATTGCCACTCACTGCCTATCCTAATTCAGACCCTAAGATTCACAACACCCCGTGATGTTTTTCTCACTCCTACTAGTGAATGTAATGTTACACACCCATACAATGCGCACCACCCCGCGATGTTTTTCAGAGACCTATCCTACATTGCAACTGCATGTTTCGTGACCTCCCCATGCTGACCACCCCGTGGTGCTCTTCTACTTCCTACATTGCAACTCACTGCCTATCCTAATTCGGACCCTATGATTCACACCACCCCGTGATGTTTTTCTCACTCCTACTAGTGAATGTAATGTTACACACCCATACAATGCGCACCACCCCGCGATGTTTTTCACAAACCTATCCTACATTGCCACTGCATGTTTCCTGACCTCCCCATGCTGAACATCCCGTGGAGCTTTTCTCCACACTACATTGCCATTCACTGCCTATCCTAATTCACACCCTATGATTCACACCACCCCGTGATGTTTTTCTCACTCCTACTAGTGAATGTAATGTTACACACCCATACAATGCCCACCACCCCGCGATGTTTTTCAGAGACCTATCCTACATTGCCAGTGCATGTTTCCTGACCTCCCCATGCTGACCAGCAAGTGGTGCTTTTATCCATCCTACATTGCCACTCACTGCCTATCCTAATTCAGACCCTCCGATTCACACCACCCCGTGATGTTTTTCTCACTCCTTCTAGTGAATGTAATGTAACACACACCCATAGAATGCGCACCACCCCGTGATGTTTTTTTCACTCCTACTAGTGAATGTAATGTAACACACACCCATACAACGCGCACCACCCCGTGATGTTTTTCTCACTCCTACTAGTGAATGTAATGTAACACACACCCATACAATGCGCACCACCCCGTGATGTTTTTCTCACTCCTACTAGTGAATGTAATGTAACACACACCCATACAATGCGCAGCACCCCGCGATGTTTTTCAGAAACCTATCCTACATTGCCACTGCATGTTCCCTGACCTCCTCATGCTGACCAACCCATGGTGCTTTTCTCCATCCTACATTGCCACTCACTGCCTATCCTAATTCAGACCCTAAGATTCACACCACCCCGTGATGTTTTTCTCACTCCTACTAGTGAATGTAATGTTACACACCCATACAATGCGCACCACCACGCGATGTTTTTCAGAGACCTATCCTACATTGCCACTGCATGTTTCCTGACCTCCTCATGCTGACCAACCCGTGGTGCTTTTCTCCATCCTACATTGCCACTCACTGCCTATCCTAATTCAGACCCTAAGATTCACACCACCCTGTAATGTTTTTCTCACTCCTACTAGTGAATGTAATGTTACACACCCATACAATGCGCACCACCCTGCGATGTTTTTCAAAGACCTATCCTACATTGCCACTGCATGTTTCCTGACCTCCCCATGCTGACCACCCCGTGGTGCTCTTCTCCATCCTACATTGTCACTCACTGCCTATCCTAATTCAGACCCTATGATTCACACCATCCCGTGATGTTTTTCTCACTCCTACTAGTGAATGTAAAGTTACACACCCATACAATGCGCACCACCCCGCGATGTTTTTCACAAACCTATCCTACATTGCCACTGCATGTTTCTTGACCTCCCCATGCTGACCACCCCGTGGAGCTTTTCTCCACACTACATTGCTATTCACTGCCTATCCTTATTCAGACCCTATGATTCACACCACCCCGTGATGTTTTTCTCACTCCTACTAGTGAATGTAATGTTACACACCCATACAGTGCGCACCATCCCGCGATGTTTTTCAGAGACCTATCCTACATTGCCACTACATGTTTCCTGACCTCCCCATGCTGACCAGCCCGTGGTGCTTTTCTCCATCCTACCTTGCCACTCACTGCCTATCCTAATTCAGACCCTATGATTCACACCAACCCGTCATGTTTTTCTCACTCCTACTAGTGAATGTAATGTTACACACCCATACAATGCGCACCACCCCACGATGTTTTTCAGAGACCTATCCTACATTGCCACTACATGTTTCCTGACCTCCCCATGCTGACCAGCCCGTGGTGCTTTTCTCCATCCTACCTTGCCACTCACTGCCTATCCTAATTCAGACCCTATGATTCACACCAACCCGTCATGTTTTTCTCACTCCTACTAGTAAATGTAATGTTACACCCCCATACAATGCGTACCACCCCGCGATGATTTTCAGAGAGCTATGCTACTTTGCCACTGCATGTTTCCTGACCTCCCCATGCTGACCACCCCGTGGTGCTTTTCTCCATTCTACATTGCCACTCACTGCCTATCCTAATTCAGACCCTATGATTCACACCACCCTGTGATGTTTTTGTCACTCCTACTAGTGAAGGTAATGTTACACACCCATACAATGCGCACAACCTCGCGATGTTTTTCAGAAACCTATCCTACATTGCCACTGTATGTTTCCTCACCTCCCCATGCTGACCAAACCGTGGTGCTTTTCTCCATCCTACATTGCCACTCACTGCCTATCCTAATTCAGACCCTATGATTCACACCACCCCGTGATGTTTTTCTCACTCCTACTAGTGAATGTAATGTTACACACCCATACAATGCGCACCACCCCGCGATGTTTTTCACAAACCTATCCTACATTGCCACTGCATGTTTCCTGACCTCCCCATGCTGAACATCCCGTGGAGCTTTTCTCCACACTACATTGCCATTCACTGCCTATCCTAATTCAGACCCTATGATTCACACCACCCCGTGATGTTTTTCTCACTCCTACTAGTGAATGTAATGTTACACACCCATACAATGCCCACCACCCCGCGATGTTTTTCAGAGACCTATCCTACATTGCCACTGCATGTTTCCTGACCTCCCCATGCTGACCAGCAAGTGGTGCTTTTCTCCATCCTACATTGCCACTCACTGCCTATTCTAATTCAGACCCTATGATTCACACCAACCCGTCATGTTTTTCTCACTCCTACTAGTGAATGTAATGTTACACACCCATATAATGCGCACAACCCCGCGATGTTTTTCAGAGACCTATGCTACATTGCCACTGCATGTTTCCTGACCTCCCCATGCTGACCACCCCGTCGTGCTTTTCTCCATTCTACATTGCCACTCACTGCCTATCCTAATTCAGACCCTATGATTCACACCACCCTGTGATGTTTTTGTCACTCCTACTAGTGAAGGTAATGTTACACACCCATACAATGCGCACAACCCCGCGATGTTTTTCAGAAACCTATCCTACATTGCCACTGTATGTTTCCTCACCTCCCCATGCTGACCAACCCGTGGTGCTTTTCTCCATCCTACATTGCCACTCACTGCCTATCCTAATTCAGACCCTATGATTCACACCACCCCGTGATGTTTTTCTCACTCCTACTAGTGAATGTAATATTACACACCCATACAATGCGCACCACCCTGCGATGTTTTTCAGAGACCAATGCTACATTGCCAGTTCTTGTTTCCTGACCTCGCCATGATGACCACCCCGTGGTGCTTTTCTCCATCCTACATAGCCACTCACTTCCTATCCTAATTCAGACCCTATGATTCACACCACCCTGTTATGTTTTTCTCACTCCTACTAGTGAATGTAATGTAACACACATATACAATGCGCACTACCCCGCGATGTTTTTCAGAGACCTATCCTACATTGCCACTGCATGTTTCCTGACCTCCCCATGCTGACTAGCCCGTGGTGCTTTTCTCCATCCTACATTGCCACTCACTGCCTATTCTAATTCAGACCCTATGATTGACACCACCCCGTGATGTTTTTCTCACTCCTACTAGTGAATGTAATGCTTCACACCCATACAATGCGCACCACCCCGCGATGTTTTTCAGAGACCTATCCTACATTGCCACTGCATGTTTCCTGACCTGCCCATGCTGACCACCCCGTGGTGCTTTTGCATCCTACATTGCCACTCACTGCCTATCCTTATTCAGACCCTATGATTCGCACCACCCCGTGATGTTTCTCTCACTCCTACTAGTGAATGTAATGTTACGCACCCATACAATTCGCACTACACCGCGATGTTTTTCAGAGACATATCCTACATTGCCACTGCATGTTTCCTGACCTCCCCATGCTGACCACCCCGAGGTGCTTTTCTCCATCCTACATTGGCACTCACTGCCTATCCTAATTCAGACCCTATGATTCACACCACCCCGTGATGTTTTTCTCACTCCTACTAGTGAATGTAATGTTACACTCCCATACAATGCGCACCACACCGCGATGTTTTTCAGAGACCTATCCTACATTGCAACTGCATGTTTCGTGACCTCCCCATGCTGACCACCCCGTGGTGCTCTTCTACTTCCTACATTGCAACTCACTGCCTATCCTAATTCGGACCCTATGATTCACACCACCCCGTGATGTTTTTCTCACTCCTACTAGTGAATGTAATGTTACACACCCATACAATGCCCACCACCCCGCGATGTTTTTCAGAGACCTATCCTACATTGCCAGTGCATGTTTCCTGACCTCCCCATGCTGACCAGCAAGTGGTGCTTTTATCCATCCTACATTGCCACTCACTGCCTATCCTAATTCAGACCCTCCGATTCACACCACCCCGTGATGTTTTTCTCACTCCTTCTAGTGAATGTAATGTAACACACACCCATAGAATGCGCACCACCCCGTGATGTTTTTCTCACTCCTACTAGTGAATGTAATGTAACACGCACCAATACAATGCGCACCACCCGGTGATGTTTTTCTCACTCCTACTAGTGAATGTAATGTAACACACACCCGTACAATGCCCACCACCCCGTGATGTTTTTCTCACTCCTACTAGTGAATGTAATGTAACACACACCCATACAATGCGCACCACCCCATGATGTTTTTCTCACTCCTACTAGTGAAAGTAATGTAACACACACCCATACAATGCGCACCACCCCGTGATGTTTTTCTCACTCCTACTAGTGAATGTAATGTAACACACACCCATACAATGCGCACCACCCCGTGATGTTTTTCTCACTCCTACTAGTGAATGTAATGTTACACACCCATACAATGCCCACCACCCCGCGATGTTTTTCAGAGACCTATCCTACATTGCCAGTGCATGTTTCCTGACCTCCCCATGCTGACCAGCAAGTGGTGCTTTTATCCATCCTACATTGCCACTCACTGCCTATCCTAATTCAGACCCTAAGATTCACACCACCCTGTAATGTTTTTCTCACTCCTACTAGTGAATGTAATGTTACACAGCCATACAATGCGCACCACCCTGCGATGTTTTTCAGAGACCTATCCTACATTGCCACTGCATGTTTCCTGACCTCCCCATGCTGACCACCCCGTCGTGCTCTTCTCCATCCTACATTGTCACTCACTGCCTATCCTAATTCAGACCCTATGATTCACACCATCCCGTGATTTTTTTCTCACTCCTACTAGTGAATGTAAATTTACACACCCATACAATGCGCACCACCCCGCGATGTTTTTCACAAACCTATCCTACATTGCCACTGCATGTTTCTTGACCTCCCCATGCTGACCACCCCGTGGAGCTTTTCTCCACACTACATTGCTATTCACTGCCTATCCTAATTCAGACCCTATGATTCACACCACCCCGTGATGTTTTTCTCACTCCTACTAGTGAATGTAATGTTACACACCCATACAATGCGCACCATCCCGCGATGTTTTTCAGAGACCTATCCTACATTGCCACTACATGTTTCCTGAGCTCCCCATGCTGACCAGCCCGTGGTGCTTTTCTCCATCCTACCTTGCCACTCACTGCCTATCCTAATTCAGACCCTATGATTCACACCAACCCGTCATGTTTTTCTCACTCCTACTAGTGAATGTAATGTTACACACCCATACAATGCGCACCACCCCACGATGTTTTTCAGAGACCTATCCTACATTGCCACTACATGTTTCCTGACCTCCCCATGCTGACCAGCCCGTGGTGCTTTTCTCCATCCTACCTTGTCACTCACTGCCTATCCTAATTCAGACCCTATGATTCCCACCAACCCGTCATGTTTTTCTCACTCCTACTAGTAAATGTAATGTTACACCCCCATACAATGCGCACCACCCCGCGATGTTTTTCAGAGACTTATGCTACTTTGCCACTGCATGTTTCCTGACCTCCCCATGCTGACCACCCCGTGGTGCTTTTCTCCATTCTACATTGCCACTCACTGCCTATCCTAATTCAGACCCTATGATTCACACCACCCTGTGATGTTTTTGTCACTCCTACTAGTGAAGGTAATGTTACACACCCATACAATGCGCACAACCCCGCGATGTTTTTCAGAAACCTATCCTACATTGCCACTGTATGTTTCCTCACCTCCCCATGCTGACCAACCCGTGGTGCTTTTCTCCATCCTACATTGCCACTCACTGCCTATCCTAATTCAAACCCTATGATTCACACCACCCCGTGATGTTTTTCTCACTCCTACTAGTGAATGTAATGTTACACACCCATACAACGCGCACCACCCCGCGATGTTTTTCAGAGACCAATGCTACATTGCCAGTTCTTGTTTCCTGACCTCGCCATGATGACCACCCCGTGGTGCTTTTCTCCATCCTACATAGCCACTCACTTCCTATCCTAATTCAGACCCTATGATTCACACCACCCCGTCATGTTTTTCTCACTCCTACTAGTGAATGTAATGTAACACACATATACAATGCGCACTACCCCGCGATGTTTTTCAGAGACCTATCCTACATTGCCACTGCATGTTTCCTGACCTCCCCATGCTGACTAGCCCGTGGTGCTTTTCTCCATCCTACATTGCCACTCACTGCCTATTCTAATTCAGACCCTATGATTCACACCACCCCGTGATGTTTTTCTCACTCCTACTAGTGAATGTAATGCTTCACACCCATACAATGCGCACCACCCCGCTATGTTATTCAGAGACCTATCCTACATTGCCACTGCATGTTTCGTGACATCCCCATGCTGACCAACCCCTGGTGCTTTTCTCCATCCTACATTGCCACTCACTGGCTATCCTAATTCATACCCTATGATTCACACCACCCCGTGATGTTTTTCTCACTCCTACTAGTGAATGTAATGTTACACACCCATACAATGCGCACCACCCCGCGATGTTTTTCAGAGACCAATGCTACATTGCCAGTTCTTGTTTCCTGACCTCGCCATGATGACCACCCCGTGGTGCTTTTCTCCATCCTACATAGCCACTCACTTCCTATCCTAATTCAGACCCTATGATTCACACCACCCCGTCATGTTTTTCTCACTCCTACTAGTGAATGTAATGTAACACACATATACAATGCGCACTACCCCGCGATGTTTTTCAGAGACCTATCCTACATTGCCACTGCATGTTTCTTGACCTCCCCATGCTGACTAGCCCGTGGTGCTTTTCTCCATCCTACATTGCCACTCACTGCCTATTCTAATTCAGACCCTATGATTCACACCACCCCGTGATGTTTCTCTCACTCCTACTAGTGAATGTAATGCTTCACACCCATACAATGCGCACCACCCCGCTATGTTTTTCAGAGACCTATCCTACATTGCCACTGCATGTTTCCTGACCTGCCCATGCTGACCACCCCGTGGTGCTTTTGCATCCTACATTGCCACTCACTGCCTATCCTTATTCAGACCCTATGATTCGCACCACCCCGTGATGTTTCTCTCACTCCTACTAGTGAATGTAATGTTACGCACCCATACAATTCGCACTACACCGCGATGTTTTTCAGAGACATATCCTACATTGCCACTGCATGTTTCCTGACCTCCCCATGCTGACCACCCCGAGGTGCTTTTCTCCATCCTACATTGGCACTCACTGCCTATCCTAATTCAGACCCTATGATTCACACCACCCCGTGATGTTTTTCTCACTCCTACTAGTGAATGTAATGTTACACTCCCATACAATGCGCACCACACCGCGATGTTTTTCAGAGACCTATCCTACATTGCAACTGCATGTTTCGTGACCTCCCCATGCTGACCACCCCGTGGTGCTCTTCTACTTCCTACATTGCAACTCACTGCCTATCCTAATTCGGACCCTATGATTCACACCACCCCGTGATGTTTTTCTCACTCCTACTAGTGAATGTAATGTTACACACCCATACAATGCCCACCACCCCGCGATGTTTTTCAGAGACCTATCCTACATTGCCAGTGCATGTTTCCTGACCTCCCCATGCTGACCAGCAAGTGGTGCTTTTATCCATCCTACATTGCCACTCACTGCCTATCCTAATTCAGACCCTCCGATTCACACCACCCCGTGATGTTTTTCTCACTCCTTCTAGTGAATGTAATGTAACACACACCCATAGAATGCGCACCACCCCGTGATGTTTTTCTCACTCCTACTAGTGAATGTAATGTAACACACACCCATACAACGCGCACCACCCCGTGATGTTTTTCTCACTCCTACTAGTGAATGTAATGTAACACACACCCATACAATGCGCACCACCCCGTGATGTTTTTCTCACTCCTACTAGTGAATGTAATGTAACACACACCCATACAATGCGCAGCACCCCGCGATGTTTTTCAGAAACCTATCCTACATTGCCACTGCATGTTCCCTGACCTCCTCATGCTGACCAACTCGTGGTGCTTTTCTCCATCCTACATTGCCACTCACTGCCTATCCTAATTCAGACCCTAAGATTCACACCACCCTGTAATGTTTTTCTCTCTCCTACTAGTGAATGTAATGTTACACACCCATACAATGCGCACCACCCTGCAATGTTTTTCAGAGACCTATCCTACATTGCCACTGCATGTTTCCTGACCTCCCCATGCTGACCACCCCATCGTGCTCTTCTCCATCCTACATTGTCACTCACTGCCTATCCTAATTCAGACCCTATGATTCACACCATCCCGTGATTTTTTTCTCACTCCTACTAGTGAATGTAAATTTACACACCCATACAATGCGCACCACCCCGCGATGTTTTTCACAAACCTATCCTACATTGCCACTGCATGTTTCTTGACCTCCCCATGCTGACCACCCCGTGGAGCTTTTCTCCACACTACATTGCTATTCACTGCCTATCCTAATTCAGACCCTATGATTCACACCACCCCGTGATGTTTTTCTCACTCCTACTAGTGAATGTAATGTTACACACCCATACAATGCGCACCATCCCGCGATGTTTTTCAGAGACCTATCCTACATTGCCACTACATGTTTCCTGAGCTCCCCATGCTGACCAGCCCGTGGTGCTTTTCTCCATCCTACCTTGCCACTCACTGCCTATCCTAATTCAGACCCTATGATTCACACCAACCCGTCATGTTTTTCTCACTCCTACTAGTGAATGTAATGTTACACACCCATACAATGCGCACCACCCCACGATGTTTTTCAGAGACCTATCCTACATTGCCACTACATGTTTCCTGACCTCCCCATGCTGACCAGCCCGTGGTGCTTTTCTCCATCCTACCTTGTCACTCACTGCCTATCCTAATTCAGACCCTATGATTCCCACCAACCCGTCATGTTTTTCTCACTCCTACTAGTAAATGTAATGTTACACCCCCATACAATGCGCACCACCCCGCGATGTTTTTCAGAGACTTATGCTACTTTGCCACTGCATGTTTCCTGACCTCCCCATGCTGACCACCCCGTGGTGCTTTTCTCCATTCTACATTGCCACTCACTGCCTATCCTAATTCAGACCCTATGATTCACACCACCCTGTGATGTTTTTGTCACTCCTACTAGTGAAGGTAATGTTACACACCCATACAATGCGCACAACCCCGCGATGTTTTTCAGAAACCTATCCTACATTGCCACTGTATGTTTCCTCACCTCCCCATGCTGACCAACCCGTGGTGCTTTTCTCCATCCTACATTGCCACTCACTGCCTATCCTAATTCAAACCCTATGATTCACACCACCCCGTGATGTTTTTCTCACTCCTACTAGTGAATGTAATGTTACACACCCATACAACGCGCACCACCCCGCGATGTTTTTCAGAGACCAATGCTACATTGCCAGTTCTTGTTTCCTGACCTCGCCATGATGACCACCCCGTGGTGCTTTTCTCCATCCTACATAGCCACTCACTTCCTATCCTAATTCAGACCCTATGATTCACACCACCCCGTCATGTTTTTCTCACTCCTACTAGTGAATGTAATGTAACACACATATACAATGCGCACTACCCCGCGATGTTTTTCAGAGACCTATCCTACATTGCCACTGCATGTTTCCTGACCTCCCCATGCTGACTAGCCCGTGGTGCTTTTCTCCATCCTACATTGCCACTCACTGCCTATTCTAATTCAGACCCTATGATTCACACCACCCCGTGATGTTTTTCTCACTCCTACTAGTGAATGTAATGCTTCACACCCATACAATGCGCACCACCCCGCTATGTTATTCAGAGACCTATCCTACATTGCCACTGCATGTTTCGTGACATCCCCATGCTGACCAACCCCTGGTGCTTTTCTCCATCCTACATTGCCACTCACTGGCTATCCTAATTCATACCCTATGATTCACACCACCCCGTGATGTTTTTCTCACTCCTACTAGTGAATGTAATGTTACACACCCATACAATGCGCACCACCCCGCGATGTTTTTCAGAGATCAATGCTACATTGCCAGTTCTTGTTTCCTGACCTCGCCATGATGACCACCCCGTGTTGCTTTTCTCCATCCTACATAGCCACTCACTTCCTATCCTAATTCAGACCCTATGATTCACACCACCCCGTCATGTTTTTCTCACTCCTACTAGTGAATGTAATGTAACACACATATACAATGCGCACTACCCCGCGATGTTTTTCAGAGACCTATCCTACATTGCCACTGCATGTTTCTTGACCTCCCCATGCTGACTAGCCCGTGGTGCTTTTCTCCATCCTACATTGCCACTCACTGCCTATTCTAATTCAGACCCTATGATTCACACCACCCCGTGATGTTTCTCTCACTCCTACTAGTGAATGTAATGCTTCACACCCATACAATGCGCACCACCCCGCTATGTTTTTCAGAGACCTATCCTACATTGCCACTGCATGTTTCCTGACCTGCCCATGCTGACCACCCCGTGGTGCTTTTGCATCCTACATTGCCACTCACTGCCTATCCTTATTCAGACCCTATGATTCGCACCACCCCGTTATGTTTCTCTCACTCCTACTAGTGAATGTAATGTTACGCACCCATACAATTCGCACTACACCGCGATGTTTTTCAGAGACATATCCTACATTGCCACTGCATGTTTCCTGACCTCCCCATGCTGACCACCCCGAGGTGCTTTTCTCCATCCTACATTGGCACTCACTGCCTATCCTAATTCAGACCCTATGATTCACACCACCCCGTGATGTTTTTCTCACTCCTACTAGTGAATGTAATGTTACACTCCCATACAATGCGCACCACACCGCGATGTTTTTCAGAGACCTATCCTACATTGCCACTGCATATTTCCTGACCTCCCCATGCTGACCACCCCGTGGTGCTCTTCTCCATCCTACATTGCCACTCACTGCCTATCCTAATTCAGACCCTATGATTCACACCACCCTGTGATGTTCTTCTCACTCCTACTAGTGAATGTAATGTTACACACCCATACAGTGCGCACCACCCCGAGATGTTTTTCAGAAACCTATCCTACATTGCTACTGCATGTTTCCTGACCTCCCCATGCTGACCACCCCGTGGTGCTTTTCTCCATCCTATATTGCCACTCACTGCTTATCCTAATTCAGACCCTATGATTTACACCACCCCGTGATGTTTTTCTCACTCCTACCAGTCAATGTAATGTTACACACCCATACAATGCGCACCACCCCGCGATGTTTTTCAGACACCTATCCTACATTGCCACTGCATGTTTCCTGACCTGCCCATGCTGACCACCCCGAGGTGCTTTTCTCCATCCTACATTGGCACTCACTGCCTATCCTAATTCAGACCCTATGATTCACACCACCCCGTGATGTTTTTCTCACTCCTACTAGTGAATGTAATGTTACACTCCCATACAATGCGCACCACACCGCGATGTTTTTCAGAGACCTATCCTACATTGCAACTGCATGTTTCGTGACCTCCCCATGCTGACCACCCCGTGGTGCTCTTCTACTTCCTACATTGCAACTCACTGCCTATCCTAATTCGGACCCTATGATTCACACCACCCCGTGATGTTTTTCTCACTCCTACTAGTGAATGTAATGTTACACACCCATACAATGCGCACCACCCCGCGATGTTTTTCACAAACCTATCCTACATTGCCACTGCATGTTTCCTGACCTCCCCATGCTGAACATCCCGTGGAGCTTTTCTCCACACTACATTGCCATTCACTGCCTATCCTAATTCAGACCCTATGATTCACACCACCCCGTGATGTTTTTCTCACTCCTACTAGTGAATGTAATGTTACACACCCATACAATGCCCACCACCCCGCGATGTTTTTCAGAGACCTATCCTACATTGCCAGTGCATGTTTCCTGACCTCCCCATGCTGACCAGCAAGTGGTGCTTTTATCCATCCTACATTGCCACTCACTGCCTATCCTAATTCAGACCCTCCGATTCACACCACCCCGTGATGTTTTTCTCACTCCTTCTAGTGAATGTAATGTAACACACACCCATAGAATGCGCACCACCCCGTGATGTTTTTCTCACTCCTACTAGTGAATGTAATGTAACACACACCCATACAACGCGCACCACCCCGTGATGTTTTTCTCACTCCTACTAGTGAATGTAATGTAACACACACCCATACAATGCGCACCACCCCGTGATGTTTTTCTCACTCCTACTAGTGAATGTAATGTAACACACACCCATACAATGCGCAGCACCCCGCGATGTTTTTCAGAAACCTATCCTACATTGCCACTGCATGTTCCCTGACCTCCTCATGCTGACCAACTCGTGGTGCTTTTCTCCATCCTACATTGCCACTCACTGCCTATCCTAATTCAGACCCTAAGATTCACACCACCCCGTGATGTTTTTCTCACTCCTACTAGTGAAAGTAATGTTACACACGCTTACAATGCGCACCACCACGCGATGTTTTTCAGAGACCTATCCTACATTGCCACTGCATGTTTCCTGACCTCCTCATGCTGACCAACCCGTGGTGCTTTTCTCCATCCTACATTGCCACTCACTGCCTATCCTAATTCAGACCATATGATTCACACCATCCCGTGATTTTTTTCTCACTCCTACTAGTGAATGTAAATTTACACACCCATACAATGCGCACCACCCCGCGATGTTTTTCACAAACCTATCCTACATTGCCACTGCATGTTTCTTTACCTCCCCATGCTGACCACCCCGTGGAGCTTTTCTCCACACTACATTGCTATTCACTGCCTATCCTAATTCAGACCCTATGATTCACACCACCCCGTGATGTTTTTCTCACTCCTACTAGTGAATGTAATGTTACACACCCATACAATGCGCACCATCCCGCGATGTTTTTCAGAGACCTATCCTACATTGCCACTACATGTTTCCTGAGCTCCCCATGCTGACCAGCCCGTGGTGCTTTTCTCCATCCTACCTTGCCACTCACTGCCTATCCTAATTCAGACCCTATGATTCACACCAACCCGTCATGTTTTTCTCACTCCTACTAGTGAATGTAATGTTACACACCCATACAATGCGCACCACCCCACGATGTTTTTCAGAGACCTATCCTACATTGCCACTACATGTTTCCTGACCTCCCCATGCTGACCAGCCCGTGGTGCTTTTCTCCATCCTACCTTGCCACTCACTGCCTATCCTAATTCAGACCCTATGATTCCCACCAACCCGTCATGTTTTTCTCACTCCTACTAGTAAATGTAATGTTACACCCCCATACAATGCGCACCACCCCGCGATGTTTTTCAGAGACTTATGCTACTTTGCCACTGCATGTTTCCTGACCTCCCCATGCTGACCACCCCGTGGTGCTTTTCTCCATTCTACATTGCCACTCACTGCCTATCCTAATTCAGACCCTATGATTCACACCACCCTGTGATGTTTTTGTCACTCCTACTAGTGAAGGTAATGTTACACACCCATACAATGCGCACAACCCCGCGATGTTTTTCAGAAACCTATCCTACATTGCCACTGTATGTTTCCTCACCTCCCCATGCTGACCAACCCGTGGTGCTTTTCTCCATCCTACATTGCCACTCACTGCCTATCCTAATTCAAACCCTATGATTCACACCACCCCGTGATGTTTTTCTCACTCCTACTAGTGAATGTAATGTTACACACCCATACAACGCGCACCACCCCGCGATGTTTTTCAGAGACCAATGCTACATTGCCAGTTCTTGTTTCCTGACCTCGCCATGATGACCACCCCGTGGTGCTTTTCTCCATCCTACATAGCCACTCACTTCCTATCCTAATTCAGACCCTATGATTCACACCACCCCGTCATGTTTTTCTCACTCCTACTAGTGAATGTAATGTAACACACATATACAATGCGCACTACCCCGCGATGTTTTTCAGAGACCTATCCTACATTGCCACTGCATGTTTCCTGACCTCCCCATGCTGACTAGCCCGTGGTGCTTTTCTCCATCCTACATTGCCACTCACTGCCTATTCTAATTCAGACCCTATGATTCACACCACCCCGTGATGTTTTTCTCACTCCTACTAGTGAATGTAATGCTTCACACCCATACAATGCGCACCACCCCGCTATGTTATTCAGAGACCTATCCTACATTGCCACTGCATGTTTCGTGACATCCCCATGCTGACCAACCCCTGGTGCTTTTCTCCATCCTACATTGCCACTCACTGGCTATCCTAATTCATACCCTATGATTCACACCACCCCGTGATGTTTTTCTCACTCCTACTAGTGAATGTAATGTTACACACCCATACAATGCGCACCACCCCGCGATGTTTTTCAGAGACCAATGCTACATTGCCAGTTCTTGTTTCCTGACCTCGCCATGATGACCACCCCGTGGTGCTTTTCTCCATCCTACATAGCCACTCACTTCCTATCCTAATTCAGACCCTATGATTCACACCACCCCGTCATGTTTTTCTCACTCCTACTAGTGAATGTAATGTAACACACATATACAATGCGCACTACCCCGCGATGTTTTTCAGAGACCTATCCTACATTGCCACTGCATGTTTCTTGACCTCCCCATGCTGACTAGCCCGTGGTGCTTTTCTCCATCCTACATTGCCACTCACTGCCTATTCTAATTCAGACCCTATGATTCACACCACCCCGTGATGTTTCTCTCACTCCTACTAGTGAATGTAATGCTTCACACCCATACAATGCGCACCACCCCGCTATGTTTTTCAGAGACCTATCCTACATTGCCACTGCATGTTTCCTGACCTGCCCATGCTGACCACCCCGTGGTGCTTTTGCATCCTACATTGCCACTCACTGCCTATCCTTATTCAGACCCTATGATTCGCACCACCCCGTTATGTTTCTCTCACTCCTACTAGTGAATGTAATGTTACGCACCCATACAATTCGCACTACACCGCGATGTTTTTCAGAGACATATCCTACATTGCCACTGCATGTTTCCTGACCTCCCCATGCTGACCACCCCGAGGTGCTTTTCTCCATCCTACATTGGCACTCACTGCCTATCCTAATTCAGACCCTATGATTCACAACACCCCGTGATGTTTTTCTCACTCCTACTAGTGAATGTAATGTTACACTCCCATACAATGCGCACCACACCGCGATGTTTTTCAGAGACCTATCCTACATTGCCACTGCATATTTCCTGACCTCCCCATGCTGACCACCCCGTGGTGCTCTTCTCCATCCTACATTGCCACTCACTGCCTATCCTAATTCAGACCCTATGATTCACACCACCCTGTGATGTTCTTCTCACTCCTACTAGTGAATGTAATGTTACACACCCATACAGTGCGCACCACCCCGAGATGTTTTTCAGAAACCTATCCTACATTGCTACTGCATGTTTCCTGACCTCCCCATGCTGACCACCCCGTGGTGCTTTTCTCCATCCTATATTGCCACTCACTGCTTATCCTAATTCAGACCCTATGATTTACACCACCCCGTGATGTTTTTCTCACTCCTACCAGTCAATGTAATGTTACACACCCATACAATGCGCACCACCCCGCGATGTTTTTCAGACACCTATCCTACATTGCCACTGCATGTTTCCTGACCTGCCCATGCTGACCACCCCGACGTGCTTTTCTCCATCCTACATTGGCACTCACTGCCTATCCTAATTCAGACCCTATGATTCACACCACCCCGTGATGTTTTTCTCACTCCTACTAGTGAATGTAATGTTACACTCCCATACAATGCGCACCACACCGCGATGTTTTTCAGAGACCTATCCTACATTGCAACTGCATGTTTCGTGACCTCCCCATGCTGACCACCCCGTGGTGCTCTTCTACTTCCTACATTGCAACTCACTGCCTATCCTAATTCGGACCCTATGATTCACACCACCCCGTGATGTTTTTCTCACTCCTACTAGTGAATGTAATGTTACACACCCATACAATGCGCACCACCCCGCGATGTTTTTCACAAACCTATCCTACATTGCCACTGCATGTTTCCTGACCTCCCCATGCTGAACATCCCGTGGAGCTTTTCTCCACACTACATTGCCATTCACTGCCTATCCTAATTCAGACCCTATGATTCACACCACCCCGTGATGTTTTTCTCACTCCTACTAGTGAATGTAATGTTACACACCCATACAATGCCCACCACCCCGCGATGTTTTTCAGAGACCTATCCTACATTGCCAGTGCATGTTTCCTGACCTCCCCATGCTGACCAGCAAGTGGTGCTTTTATCCATCCTACATTGCCACTCACTGCCTATCCTAATTCAGACCCTCCGATTCACACCACCCCGTGATGTTTTTCTCACTCCTTCTAGTGAATGTAATGTAACACACACCCAAAGAATGCGCACCACCCCGTGATGTTTTTCTCACTCCTACTAGTGAATGTAATGTAACACACACCCATACAACGCGCACCACCCCGTGATGTTTTTCTCACTCCTACTAGTGAATGTAATGTAACACACACCCATACAATGCGCACCACCCCGTGATGTTTTTCTCACTCCTACTAGTGAATGTAATGTAACACACACCCATACAATGCGCAGCACCCCGCGATGTTTTTCAGAAACCTATCCTACATTGCCACTGCATGTTCCCTGACCTCCTCATGCTGACCAACTCGTGGTGCTTTTCTCCATCCTACATTGCCACTCACTGCCTATCCTAATTCAGACCCTAAGATTCACACCACCCCGTGATGTTTTTCTCACTCCTACTAGTGAAAGTAATGTTACACACGCTTACAATGCGCACCACCACGCGATGTTTTTCAGAGACCTATCCTACATTGCCACTGCATGTTTCCTGACCTCCTCATGCTGACCAACCCGTGGTGCTTTTCTCCATCCTACATTGCCACTCACTGCCTATCCTAATTCAGACCCTATGATTCACACCATCCCGTGATTTTTTTCTCACTCCTACTAGTGAATGTAAATTTACACACCCATACAATGCGCACCACCCCGCGATGTTTTTCACAAACCTATCCTACATTGCCACTGCATGTTTCTTGACCTCCCCATGCTGACCACCCCGTGGAGCTTTTCTCCACACTACATTGCTATTCACTGCCTATCCTAATTCAGACCCTATGATTCACACCACCCCGTGATGTTTTTCTCACTCCTACTAGTGAATGTAATGTTACACACCCATACAATGCGCACCATCCCGCGATGTTTTTCAGAGACCTATCCTACATTGCCACTACATGTTTCCTGAGCTCCCCATGCTGACCAGCCCGTGGTGCTTTTCTCCATCCTACCTTGCCACTCACTGCCTATCCTAATTCAGACCCTATGATTCACACCAACCCGTCATGTTTTTCTCACTCCTACTAGTGAATGTAATGTTACACACCCATACAATGCGCACCACCCCACGATGTTTTTCAGAGACCTATCCTACATTGCCACTACATGTTTCCTGACCTCCCCATGCTGACCAGCCCGTGGTGCTTTTCTCCATCCTACCTTGCCACTCACTGCCTATCCTAATTCAGACCCTATGATTCCCACCAACCCGTCATGTTTTTCTCACTCCTACTAGTAAATGTAATGTTACACCCCCATACAATGCGCACCACCCCGCGATGTTTTTCAGAGACTTATGCTACTTTGCCACTGCATGTTTCCTGACCTCCCCATGCTGACCACCCCGTGGTGCTTTTCTCCATTCTACATTGCCACTCACTGCCTATCCTAATTCAGACCCTATGATTCACACCACCCTGTGATGTTTTTGTCACTCCTACTAGTGAAGGTAATGTTACACACCCATACAATGCGCACAACCCCGCGATGTTTTTCAGAAACCTATCCTACATTGCCACTGTATGTTTCCTCACCTCCCCATGCTGACCAACCCGTGGTGCTTTTCTCCATCCTACATTGCCACTCACTGCCTATCCTAATTCAAACCCTATGATTCACACCACCCCGTGATGTTTTTCTCACTCCTACTAGTGAATGTAATGTTACACACCCATACAACGCGCACCACCCCGCGATGTTTTTCAGAGACCAATGCTACATTGCCAGTTCTTGTTTCCTGACCTCGCCATGATGACCACCCCGTGGTGCTTTTCTCCATCCTACATAGCCACTCACTTCCTATCCTAATTCAGACCCTATGATTCACACCACCCCGTCATGTTTTTCTCACTCCTACTAGTGAATGTAATGTAACACACATATACAATGCGCACTACCCCGCGATGTTTTTCAGAGACCTATCCTACATTGCCACTGCATGTTTCCTGACCTCCCCATGCTGACTAGCCCGTGGTGCTTTTCTCCATCCTACATTGCCACTCACTGCCTATTCTAATTCAGACCCTATGATTCACACCACCCTGTGATGTTTTTCTCACTCCTACTAGTGAATGTAATGCTTCACACCCATACAATGCGCACCACCCCGCTATGTTATTCAGAGACCTATCCTACATTGCCACTGCATGTTTCGTGACATCCCCATGCTGACCAACCCCTGGTGCTTTTCTCCATCCTACATTGCCACTCACTGGCTATCCTAATTCATACCCTATGATTCACACCACCCCGTGATGTTTTTCTCACTCCTACTAGTGAATGTAATGTTACACACCCATACAATGCGCACCACCCCGCGATGTTTTTCAGAGACCAATGCTACATTGCCAGTTCTTGTTTCCTGACCTCGCCATGATGACCACCCCGTGGTGCTTTTCTCCATCCTACATAGCCACTCACTTCCTATCCTAATTCAGACCCTATGATTCACACCACCCCGTCATGTTTTTCTCACTCCTACTAGTGAATGTAATGTAACACACATATACAATGCGCACTACCCCGCGATGTTTTTCAGAGACCTATCCTACATTGCCACTGCATGTTTCTTGACCTCCCCATGCTGACTAGCCCGTGGTGCTTTTCTCCATCCTACATTGCCACTCACTGCCTATTCTAATTCAGACCCTATGATTCACACCACCCCGTGATGTTTCTCTCACTCCTACTAGTGAATGTAATGCTTCACACCCATACAATGCGCACCACCCCGCTATGTTTTTCAGAGACATATCCTACATTGCCACTGCATGTTTCCTGACCTCCCCATGCTGACCACCCCGAGGTGATTTTCTCCATCCTACATTGGCACTCACTGCCTATCCTAATTCAGACCCTATGATTCACACCACCCCGTGATGTTTTTCTCACTCCTACTAGTGAATGTAATGTTACACTCCCATACAATGCGCACCACACCGCGATGTTTTTCAGAGACCTATCCTACATTGCCACTGCATATTTCCTGACCTCCCCATGCTGACCACCCCGTGGTGCTCTTCTCCATCCTACATTGCCACTCACTGCCTATCCTAATTCAGACCCTATGATTCACACCACCCTGTGATGTTCTTCTCACTCCTACTAGTGAATGTAATGTTACACACCCATACAGTGCGCACCACCCCGAGATGTTTTTCAGAAACCTATCCTACATTGCTACTGCATGTTTCCTGGCCTCCCCAAGCTGACCACCCCGTGGTGCTTTTCTCCATCCTATATTGCCACTCACTGCTTATCCTAATTCAGACCCTATGATTTACACCACCCCGTGATGTTTTTCTCACTCCTACCAGTCAATGTAATGTTACACACCCATACAATGCGCACCACCCCGCGATGTTTTTCAAAGACCTATCCTAAATTGCCACTGCATGTTTCCTGACATCCCCTTGCTGACGACCCCGTGGTGCTTTTCTCCATCCTACATTGCCACTCACTGCCTATCCTAATTCAGACCCTAAGATTCACAACACCCCGTGATGTTTTTCTCACTCCTACTAGTGAATGTAATGTTACACACCCATACAATGGGCACCACACCGCGATGTTTTTCAGAGACCTATCCTACATTGCAACTGCATGTTTCGTGACCTCCCCATGCTGACCACCCCGTGGTGCTCTTCTACTTCTTACATTGCAACTCACTGCCTATCCTAATTCGGACCCTATGATTCACACCACCCCGTGATGTTTTTCTCACTCCTACTAGTGAATGTAATGTTAAACACCCATACAATGCGCACCACCCCGCGATGTTTTTCACAAACCTATCCTACATTGCCACTGCATGTTTCCTGACCTCCCCATGCTGAACATCCCGTGGAGCTTTTCTCTACACTACATTGCCATTCACTGCCTATCCTAATTCAGACCCTATGATTCACACCACCCCGTGGTGTTTTTCTCACTCCTACTAGTGAATGTAATGTTACACACCCATACAATGCCCACCACCCCGCGATGTTTTTCAGACACCTATCCTACATTGCCACTGCATGTTTCCTGACCTCCCCATGCTGACCAGCAAGTGGTGCTTTTCTCCATCCTACATTGCCACTCACTGCCTATTCTAATTCAGACCCTATGATTCACACCAACCCGTCATGTTTTTCTCACTCCTACTAGTGAATGTAATGTTACACACCCATATAATGCGCACAACACCGCGATGTTTTTCAGAGACCTATGCTACATTGCCACTGCATGTTTCCTGACCTCCCCATGCTGACCACCCCGTGGTGCTTTTCTCCATCCTACATTGCCACTCACTGCCCATCCTAATTCAGACCCTATGATTCACACCAACCCGTGATGTTTTTCTCACTCCTACTAGTGAATGTAATGTTACACACCCATACAATGCGCACCACGCCGCGATGTTTTTCAGAAACCTATCCTACATTGCCACTGCATGTTTCGTGACCTCCCCATGCTGACCAACCCATGGTGCTTTTCTCCATCCTACATTGCCACTCACTGCCTATCCTAATTCAGACCCTATGATTCACACGACCCCGAGATGTTTTTCTCACACCTACTAGTGAATGTAATGTTACACACCCATACAATGCGCACCACCCCGTGATGTTTTTCAGAGACCTATGCTACATTGCCACTTCATGTTTCCTGACCTCCCTATGCTGACCACCCCGTGGTGCTTTTCTCCATCCTACTTTGCCACTCACTGCCTATCCTAATTCAGACCCTATGATTCACACCACCCCGTGATGTTTTTCGCACTCCTACTAGTGAATGTAATGTTACACACCCATACAATGCGCACCACCCAGCGATGTTTTTCAGAGACCTATCCTACATTGCCACTGCATGTTTCCTGACCTCCCCATGCTGACCACACCGTGGTGCTTTTCTCCATCCTACATTGCCATTCACTACCAAACCCTAATTGAGACCCTATGATTCACACCACCCCGTGATGTTTTTCTCACTCCTACTAGTGAATGTAATGTTACACACCCATACAATGCGCACCACCCCACGATGTTTTTCAGAGACCTATCCTACATTGCCACTGCATGTTTCCTGACCTCCCCATGCTGACCACCCCGTGGTGCTTTTCCATCCTACATTGCCACTCACTGCCTATCCTTATTCAGACCCTATGATTCGCACCACCCCGTGATGTTTTTCTCACTCCTACCAATGAATGTAATGTTACGCACCCATACAATGCGCACTACCCCGTGATGTTTTTCAGAGACCTATCCTACATTGCCACTGCATTTTTCCTGACCTCCCCATGCTGACCATCCCGTGGTGCTTTTCTCCATCCTACATTGCCACTCACTGCCTATCCTAATTCAGACCCTATGATTCACACCACCCCGTGATGTTTTTCTCACTCCTACTAGTGAAGGTAATGTTACACACCCATACAATGCGCACCACCCAGCGATGTTTTTCAGAAACCTATCCTACATTGCCACTGCATGTTTCTTGACTTCCCCATGCTGACCACCCCGTGGTGCTTTTCTCCATCCTACATTGCCACTCACTGCCTATCCTAATTCAGTCCCTATGATTCACACCACCCTGTGATGTTTTTGTCACTCCTACTAGTGAAGGTAATGTTACACACCCATACAATGCGCACAACCCCGCGATGTTTTTCAGAAACCTATCCTACATTGCCACTGTATGTTTCCTCACCTCCCCATGCTGACCAACCCGTGGTGCTTTTCTCCATCCTACATTGCCACTCACTGCCTATCCTAATTCAGACCCTATGATTCACACCACCCCGTGATGTTTTTCTCACTCCTACTAGTGAATGTAATGTAAAACACACACATACAATGCGAACCACCCCGTGATGTTTTTCTCACTCCTACTAGTGAATGTAATGTAACACACACCCATACAATGCGCACCACCCCGCGATGTTTTTCAGAAACCTATCCTACATTGCCACTGCATGTTTCCTGACCTCCCCATGCTGACCACCCCGAGGTGCTTTTCTCCATCCTACATTGGCACTCACTGCCTATCCTAATTCAGACCCTATGATTCACACCACCCCGTGATGTTTTTCTCACTCCTACTAGTGAATGTAATGTTACACTCCCATACAATGCGCACCACACCGCGATGTTTTTCAGAGACCTATCCTACATTGCCACTCCATATTTCCTGACCTCCCCATGCTGACCACCCCGTGGTGCTCTTCTCCATCCTACATTGCCACTCACTGCCTATCCTAATTCAGACCCTATGATTCACACCACCCTGTGATGTTCTTCTCACTCCTACTAGTGAATGTAATGTTACACACCCATACAGTGCGCACCGCCCCGAGATGTTTTTCAGAAACCTATCCTACATTGCTACTGCATGTTTCCTGACCTCCCCATGCTGACCACCCCGTGGTGCTCTTCTCCATCCTACATTGCCACTCACTGCTTATCCTAATTCAGACCCTATGATTTACACCACCCCGTGATGTTTTTCTCACTCCTACCAGTCAATGTAATGTTACACACCCATACAATGCGCACCACCCCGCGATGTTTTTCAAAGACCTATCCTAAATTGCCAGTGCATGTTTCCTGACATCCCCTTGCTGACGACCCCGTGGTGCTTTTCTCCATCCTACATTGCCACTCACTGCCTATCCTAATTCAGACTCTAAGATTCACAACACCCCGTGATGTTTTTCTCACTCCTACTAGTGAATGTAATGTTACACACCCATACAATGGGCACCACACCGCGATGTTTTTCAGAGACCTATCCTACATTGCAACTGCATGTTTCGTGACCTCCCCATGCTGACCACCCCGTGGTGCTCTTCTACTTCTTACATTGCAACTCACTGCCTATCCTAATTCGGACCCTATGATTCACACCACCCCGTGATGTTTTTCTCACTCCTACTAGTGAATGTAATGTTAAACACCCATACAATGCGCACCACCCCGCGATGTTTTTCACAAACCTATCCTACATTGCCACTGCATGTTTCCTGACCTCCCCATGCTGAACATCCCGTGGAGCTTTTCTCCACACTACATTGCCATTCACTGCCTATCCTAATTCAGACCCTATGATTCACACCACCCCGTGGTGTTTTTCTCACTCCTACTAGTGAATGTAATGTTACACACCCATACAATGCCCACCACCCCGCGATGTTTTTCAGACACCTATCCTACATTGCCACTGCATGTTTCCTGACCTCCCCATGCTGACCAGCAAGTGGTGCTTTTCTCCATCCTACATTGCCACTCACTGCCTATTCTAATTCAGACCCTATGATTCACACCAACCCGTCATGTTTTTCTCACTCCTACTAGTGAATGTAATGTTACACACCCATATAATGCGCACAACACCGCGATGTTTTTCAGAGACCTATGCTACATTGCCACTGCATGTTTCCTGACCTCCCCATGCTGACCACCCCGTGGTGCTTTTCTCCATCCTACATTGCCACTCACTGCCCATCCTAATTCAGACCCTATGATTCACACCAACCCGTGATGTTTTTCTCACTCCTACTAGTGAATGTAATGTTACACACCCATACAATGCGCACCACGCCGCGATGTTTTTCAGAAACCTATCCTACATTGCCACTGCATGTTTCGTGACCTCCCCATGCTGACCAACCCATGGTGCTTTTCTCCATCCTACATTGCCACTCACTGCCTATCCTAATTCAGACCCTATGATTCACACCACCCCGAGATGTTTTTCTCACACCTACTAGTGAATGTAATGTTACACACCCATACAATGCGCACCACCCCGCGATGTTTTTCAGAGACCTATGCTACATTGCCACTTCATGTTTCCTGACCTCCCTATGCTGACCACCCCGTGGTGCTTTTCTCCATCCTACTTTGCCACTCACTGCCTATCCTAATTCAGACCCTATGATTCACACCACCCCGTGATGTTTTTCGCACTCCTACTAGTGAATGTAATGTTACACACCCATACAATGCGCACCACCCAGCGATGTTTATCAGAGACCTATCCTACATTGCCACTGCATGTTTCCTGACCTCCCCATGCTGACCACACCGTGGTGCTTTTCTCCATCCTACATTGCCATTCACTGCCAAACCCTAATTGAGACCCTATGATTCACACCACCCCGTGATGTTTTTCTCACTCCAACTAGTGAATGTAATGTTACACACCCATACAATGCGCACCACCCCGCGATGTTTTTCAGAGACCTATCCTACATTGCCACTGCATGTTTCCTGACCTCCCCATGCTGACCACCCCGTGGTGCTTTTCCATCCTACATTGCCACTCACTGCCTATCCTTATTCAGACCCTATGATTCGCACCACCCCGTGATGTTTTTCTCACTCCTACCAATGAATGTAATGTTACGCACCCATACAATGCGCACTACCCCGCGATGTTTTTCAGAGACCTATCCTACATTGCCACTGCATTTTTCCTGACCTCCCCATGCTGACCATCCCGTGGTGCTTTTCTCCATCCTACATTGCCACTCACTGCCTATCCTAATTCAGACCCTATGATTCACACCACCCCGTGATGTTTTTCTCACTCCTACTAGTGAAGGTAATGTTACACACCCATACAATGCGCACCACCCAGCGATGTTTTTCAGAAACCTATCCTACATTGCCACTGCATGTTTCTTGACTTCCCCATGCTGACCACCACGTGGTGCTTTTCTCCATCCTACATTGCCACTCACTGCCTATCCTAATTCAGTCCCTATGATTCACACCACCCTGTGATGTTTTTGTCACTCCTACTAGTGAAGGTAATGTTACACACCCATACAATGCGCACAACCCCGCGATGTTTTTCAGAAACCTATCCTACATTGCCACTGTATGTTTCCTCACCTCCCCATGCTGACCAACCCGTGGTGCTTTTCTCCATCCTACATTGCCACTCACTGCCTATCCTAATTCAGACCCTATGATTCACACCACCCCGTGATGTTTTTCTCACTCCTACTAGTGAATGTAATGTAACACACATATACAATGCGCACTACCCCGCGATGTTTTTCAGAGACCTATCCTACATTGTCACTGCATGTTTCCTGACCTCCCCATGCTGACTAGCCCGTGGTGCTTTTCTCCATCCTACATTGCCACTCACTGCCTATCCTAATTCAGACCCTATGATTCACACCACCCCGTGATGTTTTTCTCACTCCTACTAGTGAATGTAATGCTTCACACCCATACAATGCGCACCACCCCGCTATGTTTTTCAGAGACCTATCCTGCATTGCCACTGCATGTTTCCTGACCTCCCCATGCTGACCACCCCGTGGTGCTTTTGCATCCTACATTGCCACTCACTGCCTATCCTAATTCAGACCCTATGATTCACACCACCCTGTGATGTTCTTCTCACTCCTACTAGTGAATGTAATGTTACACACCCATACAGTTCGCACCACCCCGAGATGTTTTTCAGAAACCTATCCTACATTGCTACTGCATGTTTCCTGACCTCCCCATGCTGACCACCCCGTGGTGCTTTTCTCCATCCTATATTGCCACTCACTGCCTATCCTAATTCAGACCCTATGATTTACACCACCCCGTGATGTTTTTCTCACTCCTACCAGTCAATGTAATGTTACACACCCATACAATGCGCACCACCCCGCAATGTTTTTCAAAGAGCTATCCTAAATTGCCACTGCATGTTTCCTGACATCCCCTTGCTGACGACCCCGTGGTGCTTTTCTCCATCCTACATTGCCACTCACTGCCTATCCTAATTCAGACCCTAAGATTCACAACACCCCGTGATGTTTTTCTCACTCCTACTAGTGAATGTAATGTTACACACCCTTACAATGCGCACCACCCCGCGATGTTTTTCAGAGACCTATCCTACATTGCAACTGCATGTTTCGTGACCTCCCCATGCTGACCACCCCGTGGTGCTCTTCTACTTCCTACATTGCAACTCACTGCCTATACTAATTCGGACCCTATGATTCACACCACCCCGTGATGTTTTTCTCACTCCTACTAGTGAATGTAATGTTACACACCCATACAATGCGCACCACCCCGCGATGTTTTTCACAAACCTATCCTACATTGCCACTGCATGTTTCCTGACCTCCCCATGCTGAACATCCCGTGGAGCTTTTCTCCACACTACATTGACATTCACTGCCTATCCTAATTCAAACCCTATGATTCACACCACCCCGTGATGTTTTTCTCACTCCTACTAGTGAATGTAATGTTACACACCCATACAATGCGCACTACCCCGCGATGTTTTTCAGAGACCTATCCTACATTGCCACTGCATGTTTCCTGACCTCCCCATGCTGACCATCCCGTGGTGCTTTTCTCCATCCTACATTGCCACTCACTTCCTATCCTAATTCAGACCCTATGATTCAAACCACCCCGTGATGTTTTTCTCACTCCTACTAGTGAAGGTAATGTTACACACCCATACAATGCGCACCACCCAGCGATGTTTTTCAGAAACCTATCCTACATTGACACTGCATATTTCTTGACTTCCCCATGCTGACCACCCCGTGGTGCTTTTCTCCATCCTACATTGCCACTCACTGTCTATCCTAATTCAGACACTATGATTCACACCGCCCCGTGATGTTCTTCCCACTCCTACTAGTGAATGTAATGTTACACACCCATTCAATGCGCACCACCCCGAGATGTTTTTCAGAAACTATCCTACATTGCCACTGTATGTTTCCTGACCTCCCCATGCTGACCACCCCGTGGTGCTTTTCTCCATCCTACATTGCCACTCACTGTCTATCCTAATTCACACCCTATGATTTACACCACGCCGTGATGTTTTTCTCACTCCTACCAGTCAATGTCATGTTACACACCCATACAATGCGCACCACCCCGCGATGTTTTTCAGATACCTATGCTACATTGCCACTGCATGTTTCCTGACCTCCCCATGCTGACCACCCCGTGGTGCTTTTCTCCATCCTACATTGCCCCTCACTGCCTATCCTAATTCAGACCCTATGATTCACACCACCCCGTGATGTTTTTCTCACTCCTACTAGTGAATGTATTGTTACGCACCCATACAATGCGCACCACCCCGCGATGTTTTTCATAGACCTATGCTACATTGCCACTGCATGTTTCCAGACATCCCCATGCTGACACCCCGTGGTGCTTTTCTCCATCCTACATTGCCACTCACTGCCTATCCTAATTCAGACCCTATGATTCAGACCACCCTGTGATGTTTTTCTCACTCCTACTAGTGAATGTAATGTTACACACCCATTCAATGCGAACCACCCCGCGATGTTTTTCAGAGACCTATGCTACATTGCCACTGCATGTTTCCTGACCTCCCCATGTTGACCACCCCGTGGTGCTTTTCTCCATCTTACATTGCCACTCACTGCCTATCCTAATTCAGACCCTATGATTCACACCACCCCGTGATGTGTTTCTCACTCCTACTAGTGAATGTAATGGTACACACCCATACAATGTGCACCACGCTGTGATGTTTTACAGAAACCTATCCTACATTGCCACTGCATGTTTTCTGACCTCCCCATGCTGACCACCCCGTGGTGCTTTTCTCCATCCTACATTGCCATTCACTGCCAAACCCTAATTCAGACCCTATGATTCACACCACCCCGTGATGTTTTTCTCACTCCTACTAGTGAATGTAATGTTACACACCCATACAATGCGCACCACCCCGCGATGTTTTTCAGAGACCTATCCTACATTGCCACTGCATGTTTCCTGACCTCCCCATGCTGACGATCCCGTCGTGCTCTTCTCCATCCTACATTGCCACTCACTGCCTATCCTAATTCAGACCCTATGATTCACACCAACCCGTGATGTTTTTCTCACTCCTACTAGTGAATGTAATGTTACACACCCATACAATGCGCACAACCCCGCGATGTTTTTCAGAAACCTCTCCTACATTGCCATTGAATGTTTCCTGACCTCCTCATGCTGACCACCCCGTGGTGCTTTTCTCCATCCTACAATGCCACTCACTGCCTATCCTAATTCTGACACTATGATTCACACCACCCTGTGATGTTTTTCTCACTCCTACTAGTGAAAGTAATGTTACACACCGATACACTGCACACCACCCCGCGATGTTTTTCAGAAACCTATCCTACATTGCCACTGCATGTTTCCTGACCTCCCCATGCGGAGCACCCCGTGGTGCTTTTCTCCATCGTACATTGCCACTCACTGCCTATCCTAATTAAGACGCTATGATTCACACCACCCCGTGATGTTTTTCTCACTCCTACTAGTGAACGTAATGTTACACACCCATACAATGCGCACCACCCCGCGATGTTTTTCAGAAACCTATCCTACATTGCCACTACGTGTTTCCTGACTTCCACATGCTGACCACACCGTGGTGCTTTTCTCCATGTTACATTGCCACTCACTGTCTATCCTAATTCAGATCCTATGATTCACACCGCCTCGTGATGTTTTTCTCACTCCTACTAGTGAATGTAATGTTACACACCCATACAATGCGCACCTCCCCGCGATGTTTTTCACAAACCTATCACACATTGCCACTGCATGTTTCCTGACCTCCCCATGCTGACCACCCCGTGGTGCTTTTCTCCATCCTACATCGCCACTCACTGCCTATCCTAATTCAGACCCAATGATTCACACCTCCCCGTGATGTTTTTCTCACTCCTACTAGTGAATGTAATGTTACACACCCATACAATGCGCACCACCACGCGATGTTTTTCAGAAACCTCTCCTACATTGCCACTGCATGTTTCCTGACCTCTCCATGCTGAGCACCCCATGGTGCTTTTCTCCATCCTACATTGCCCCTCACTGCCTATCGTAATTCAGACCCTATGATTCACACCACCCCGTGATGTTTTTCTCACTCCTACTAGTAAACATAATGTTACACACCAATACAATGCTCACCACCGCGCGATGTTTCACAGAAACCTATCCTACATTGCCACTGCATGTTTCCTGACCTCCCCATGCTGACCACCCCGTGGTGCTCTTCTCCATGCTACATTGCCACTCACTGCCTATCCTAATTCAGACCATATGATTCACACCAATCCCTGATGTTTTTCTCAGTCCTACTAGTGAATGAAATGTTACGCACCCATACAATGTGAACCACCCGGCAATGTTTTTTATGAACCTATCCTACTTAGCCACTGCATGATTCCTGACCTCCCAATGCTGAATACCCCGCGGAACCTTTCTCCATCCTACAAAGCCACTCACTGCCTATCCTAATTCAGACCCTATAATTCACACCACCCCATGATATTTTTCTCACTCCTACTGGTGAATGTAATGTTACACACCCATACAATGCGCTCCAACCCGCGACGTTTTTCAGAAACCTCTCCTACATTGCCAGTGCGTGTTTCCTAACCTCCACATGCTGACCACCACGTGGTGCTTTTCTCCATCCTACATTGCCACTCACTGCCTATCCCAATTCAGATCCTATGATTCACACCACCCCATGATGTTTTTCTCACTCCTACTTGTGAACGTAATGTTACACACCCATAATATGCGCATCACCCCGCGATGTTTTTCAGAAATTAATCCTACATTACCAAGGCATGTTTCCTGACCTCCCCATGCTGACCACCCCGTGGTGCTTTTCTCCATCCTACATTGCCACTCACTGCCTATGTAATTCAGACCCAATGATTCACACCACTCTGTGATGATTTTCTCACTCCTACTAGTGAATGTAATGTTACACACCCATACAATGCGCACCACCCCGCGATGTTATTCAGAAACCTCTCCTACATTGCCACTGCATGTTTCCTGACCTCCCCATGCTGAACACACCGTGGTGCTTTTCTCCATCCTACATTGCCACTCACTGCCTATGTAATTCAGATCCTATGATTCACACAACCCCCTGATGTTTTTCTCACTCCTACTAGTGAATGTAATGTTACACACCCATACAAGGCGCACCAACCGGCGATGATTTTCAGAAACCTCTCCTACATTGCCACTGCATGTTTCTTGAACTCCCCAAGCTGACAACCCCGTGGTGCTTTTCTCCATCCTACATTGCCACTCACTGAATATCCTAATTCAGACCCTATGATACACACCACCCCGTGATGTTTTTCTCACTCCTACTAGTGAAGGTAATGTTACACACCCATACAATGCGCACCACCCAGCGATGTTTTTCAGAAACCTATCCTACATTGCCACTGCATATTTCTTGACTTCCCCATGCTGACCACCCCGTGGTGCTTTTCTCCATCCTACATTGCCACTCACTGTCTATCCTAATTCAGACACTATGATTCACACCGCCCCGTGATGTTCTTCCCACTCCTACTAGTGAATGTAATGTTACACACCCATTCAATGCGCACCACCCCGAGATGTTTTTCAGAAACTATCCTACATTGCCACTGTATGTTTCCTGACCTCCCCATGCTGACCACCCCGTGGTGCTTTTCTCCATCCTACATTTCCACTCACTGTCTATCCTAATTCACACCCTATGATTTACACCACGCCATGATGTTTTTCTCACTCCTACCAGTCAATGTCATGTTACACACCCATACAATGCGCACCACCCCGCGATGTTTTTCAAAGACCTATCCTATATTGCCACTGCATGTTTCCTGACCTCCGAATGCTGACCACGCCGTGGTGCTTTTCTTCATCCTACATTGGCACTCACTGCCTATCCTAATTCAGACCCTATGATTCACACCACCCCATGATGTTTTTCTCACTCCTACTAGTGAATGCAATGTTACACACCCATACAATGCGCACGATACCTTGATGTTTTTCAGAGACCTATCCTACATTGCCACTGCATGTTTCCTGACATCCCCATACTGACCACCCCGTGGTGCTTTTCTCCATCCTACATTGCCACTCACTGCCTATCCTAATTCAGACCCTATGATTCAGACCACCCTGTGATGTTTTTCTCACTCCTACTAGTGAATGTAATGTTACACACCCATTCAATGCGAACCACCCCGTGATGTTTTTCAGAGACCTATGCTACATTGCCACTGCATGTTTCCTGACCTCCCCATGTTGACCACCCCGTGGTGCTTTTCTCCATCTTACATTGCCACTCACTGCCTATCCTAATTCAGACCCTATGATTCACACCACCCCGTGATGTGTTTCTCACTCCTACTAGTGAATGTAATGGTACACACCCATACAATGTGCACCACGCTGTGATGTTTTACAGAAACCTATCCTACATTGCCAATGCATGTTTTCTGACCTCCCCATGCTGACCACCCCGTGGTGCTTTTCTCCATCCTACATTGCCATTCACTGCCTAACCCTAATTCAGACCCTATGATTCACACCACCCCGTGATGTTTTTCTCACTCCTACTAGTGAATGTAATGTTACACACCCATACAGTGCGCACCACACCGCGATGTTTTTCAGAGACCTATCCTACATTGCCACTGCATGTTTCCTGACCTCCCCATGCTGACCACCCCGTGGTGCTTTTCTCCATCCTACATTGCCACTCACTGCCTATCCTAATTCAGACCCTATGATTCACACCACACCGTGATGTTTTTCTAACTCCTAATAGTGAATGTAATATTACACACCCATACAATGCGCACCACCCCGCGATGTTTTTCAGAGACCTATCCTACATTGCCACTGCATGTTTCCTGACCTCCCCATGCTGACGATCCCGTGGTGCTCTTCTCCATCCTACATTGCCACTCACTGCCTATCCTAATTCAGACCCTATGATTCACACCAACCCGTGATGTTTTTCTCACTCCTACTAGTGAATGTAATGTTACACACCCATACAATGCGCACAACCCCGCGATGTTTTTCAGAAACCTCTCCTACATTGCCATTGAATGTTTCCTGACCTCCTCATGCTGACCACCCCGTGGTGCTTTTCTCCATCCTACAATGCCACTCACTGCCTATCCTAATTCTGACACTATGATTCACACCACCCTGTGATGTTTTTCTCACTCCTACTAGTGAAAGTAATGTTACACACCGATACACTGCACACCACCCCGCGATGTTTTTCAGAAACCTATCCTACATTGCCACTGCATGTTTCCTGACCTCCCCATGCGGAGCACCCCGTGGTGCTTTTCTCCATCGTACATTGCCACTCACTGCCTATCCTAATTAAGACCCTATGATTCACACCACCCCGTGATGTTTTTCTCACTCCTACTAGTGAACGTAATGTTACACACCCATACAATGCGCACCACCCCGCGATGTTTTTCAGAAACCTATCCTACATTGCCACTACGTGTTTCCTGACTTCCACATGCTGACCACACCGTGGTGCTTTTCTCCATGTTACATTGCCACTCACTGTCTATCCTAATTCAGATCCTATGATTCACACCGCCTCGTGATGTTTTTCTCACTCCTACTAGTGAATGTAATGTTACACACCCATACAATGCGCACCTCCCCGCGATGTTTTTCACAAACCTATCACACATTGCCACTGCATGTTTGCTGACCTCCCCATGCTACCACCCCGTGGTGTTTTCTCCATCGTACATTGCCACTCACTGCCTATCCTAATTAAGACCCTATGATTCACACCACCCCGTGATTTTTTTCTCACTCCTACTAGTGAATGTAATGTTACACACCCATACAATGCGCACCACCCCGCGATGTTTTTCAGAAACCTATCACAGATAGCCACTGCATGTTTCCTGACCTCCCCATAGTGACCACCCCATGGTGCTTTTCTCCATCCTACATTGCCACTCACTGCCTATCCTAATTCAGACCCTATGATTCACACCACACTGTGATGTTTTTCTCACTCCTACTAGTGAATGTAATGTTACACACCCATACAATTCATACCATCCCAGATGTTTTTCAGAAACCTATCCTACATTGCCACTGCATGTTTCCTGACCTCCCCATGCTGACCACACCGTGGTGCTTTTCTCCATGCTACATTGCCACTCACTGCCTATCCGAATTCAGACCCTATGATTCACACCACTCCGTGATGTTTTTCTCCCTCCTACTAGTGAATGTAATGTTACACAACCATACATGCGCACCACCCCGCGATGTTTTTCAGAAACCTATCCTACATTGCCACTACATTTTTCCTGACTTCCACATGCTGACCACACCGTGGTGCTTTTCTCCATGTTACATTCCCACTCACTGCCTATCCTAATTCAGATCCTATGATTCACACTGCCGCGTGATGTTTTTCTCACTCCTACTAGTGAATGTAATGTTACACACCCATACAATGCGCACCTCCCCGCGATGTTTTTCAGAAACCTATCACACATTGCCACTGCATGTTTCCTGAGATCCCCATGCTGACCACCCCGTGGTGCTTTTCTCCATCCTACATTGCCACTCACTGCCTATGCTAATTCAGACCCTATGATTCACACCACCCAGTGATGTTTTTCTCACTCCTACTAGTGAATGCAATGTTACACACCCATACAATGCGCACCACCCCGCGATCTTTTTCAGAAACCTATCCTACATTGCCACTGGATGTTTCCTGACCTCCCCATGCTGACCACCCCGTGGTGCTTTTCTCCATCCTACATTGCCACTCACTGCCTATGTAATTCAGATCCTATGATTCACACCACCCCGTGATGTTTTTCTCACTCCTACTAGTGAATGTAATGTTACACACCCATACAATGCGCACCACCCCGCGATGTTTTTCAGAAACCTCTCCTACATTGCCACTGCATGTTTCCTGACCTCCCCTTGCTGACCACCCCGTGGTTCTTTTCTCCATCCTACAATGCCACTCACTGCCTATCCTAATTATGACTCTATTATTCACACCACCCCGTAATGTTTTTCTCAGTCATATTAGTGAATGAAACGTTACACACCCATACCATACGCACCACCCCAGGATGTTTTTCAGAAACCTATCCTCCATTGTCACTGCATGTTTCCTGACCTCCCCATGCTGACTACCCCATGGTGCTCTTCTCCATCCTACATTGCCACTCACTGCCTATCCTCATTCAGACCCTATGATTCACACAACCCCGTGATGTTTTTCTCACTCCTACTAGTGAATGAAATGTTACAAACCTGTACAATGCGCACCACTCCGCAATGTTTTTCAGAAACCTCTCGTACATTGCCACTGCATGTTTCCTGACCTCTCCATGCTGACCACGCTGTGGTGCTTTTCTCCATGCTACAATGCCACTCACTGCCTATCCTAATTCAGACCCTATGATTCACACCACCCTGTGATGTTTTTTTCACTCCTACTAGTGAATGCAATGTTACACACCCATACAATGCCCACCGTCCTGCGATGTTTTTCAGAAACCTATCCTACATTGCCACTACATGTTTCCTGACTTCCATATGCTGACCACTGCGTAGTGCTTTTCTCCATGTTGCATTGCCACTCACTGCCTATCCTAATACAGATCCTATGATTCACACCGCCCCGTGATATTTTTCTCACTCCTACTAGTGAATGTAATGTTACACACCCATACATTGTTCACCACCCCGCGATGTTTTTCAGAAACCTATCACACATTGCCACTGCATGTTTCCTGACCTCCCCATGCTGACCACCCCGTGGTGCTTTTCTCCATCCTACATTGCCACTCACTGCCTATCCTAATTCAGACCCTATGATTCACACAACCCGGTGATGTTTTTCTCACTCCTACTAGTGAATGTAATGTTACAAGCCCATACAATGCGCAGCAACCCGCGATGTTTTTCAGAAACCTATCCTACGTTGCCACTGCATGTTAGCTGACCACCCCATGCTGACCACCCCTTCGTGTTTTTCTCCATCCTACATTGCCACTCACTGCCTATACTAATTCAGATCCTATGATTCACACCACCCCGTGATGTTTTTCTCACTCCTCCTAGTGAATGTAATGTTACACACCCATACAATGTGCACCACCCCGCGATAATTTTCAGGAACCTATCCTACAATGCACTGCATGTTTCCTGACCTCCCCATGCTGACCACCCCGTGGTGCTTTTCTCCATCCTACATTGCCAATCACTGCCTATCCTAATTCAGACCCTCCGATTCACACCACTCCTTGATTTTTTTCTCACTCCTACTTGTGAAAGTAATGTTATACACTCATACAATGCGCACCTCCCCGCGATGTTTTTCAGAAACCTATCCTACATTGCCACTGCATGTTTCCTGACCTCCCCATGCTGACCACACCGTGGTGATTTTCTCCATGTTACATTCCCACTCACTGCCTATCCTTATTCAGATCCTATGATTCACACCGCCTCGTGATGTTTTTCTCACTCCTACTAGTGAATGTAATGTTACACACCCATACAATGCGCACCTCCCCGCGATGTTTTTCAGAAACCTATCACACATTGCCACTGCATGTTTCCTGACCTCCCCATGCTGACCACCCCGTGGTGCTTTTATCCATCCTACATTGCCAATCACTGCCTATGCTAATTCAGACCCTATGATTCACACCACCCCGTGATGTTTTTCTCACTCCTACTAGTGAATGCAATGTTACACACCCATACAATGCGCACCACCCCGCGATCTTTTTCAGAAAGCTATCCTACATTGCCACTGCATGTTTCCTGACCTCCCTATGCTGACCACCCCGTGGTGCTTTTCTCCATCCTACATTGGCACTCACTGCCTATGTAATTCAGATCCTATGATTGACACCACCCCGTGATGCTTTTCTCACTCCTACTAGTGAATGTAATGTTACACACCAATACAATGCGCACCACCCCGCGATGATTTTCAGAAACCTCTCCTACATTGCCACTGCATTTTTCCTGACCTCCCCATGCTGACCACCCCATGGTTCTTTTCTCCATCCTACAATGCCACTCACTGCCTATCCTAATTCTGACACTATGATTCACACCACCCCGTAATGTTTTTCTCACTCATACAAGTGAATGAAACGTTACACAACCAAACAATACGCACCACCCCAGAATGTTTTTCAGAAACCTATCCTCCATTGTCACTGCATGTTTCCTGACCTCCCCATGCTGCCACCCCGTGGTGCTTTTCTCCATCCTACATTGCCACTCAGTGCCTATCCTAATTCAGATCCTGTGGTTCACACCTCCACGTGATGTTTTTCTCACTCCTACTAGTGAATGTAATGTTACAAACCTATACAATGCGCACCACTCCGCGATGTTTTTCAGAAACCTCTCCTACATTGGCACTGCATGTTTCCTGACCTCTCCATGGTGACCACCCAGTCGTGCTTTTTCCATCCTACATTGCCACTCACTGCCTATCGTAATTCAGACCCTATGATTCACACCACCCCGTGATGTTTTTCTCACTCCTACTAGTGAATGTAATGTTACACACCCATACAATGCGCACCACCCCGCGTTGTTTTTCAGAAACCTATCCTACATTGCCACTGCATGTTTCCTGACCTCCCCATGCTGAACACCCCACGGTGCTTTTCTCCATCCTACATTGCCACTCACTGCCTATCCTAATTTAGATCCTATGATTCACACCACCCCGTGATGTGTTTCTCACTCCTACTAGTGAATGAAATGTTACGCACCCATACAATGTGCACCACCCGGCGATGTTTTTCATGAACCTATCCTGCATTGCCACTGCATGTTTCCTGACCTCCCCATGCTGAACACCCCACGGTGCTTTTCTCCATCCTACATTGCCACTCACTGCCTATCCCAATTCAGATCCTATGATTCACACCACCCCATGATGTTTTTCTCACTCCTACTAGTGAACGTAATGTTACACACCCATAATATTCACACCACCCCGCGATGTTTTTTGGAAACCAATCCTACATTGCCAAGGCATGTTTCCTGACCTCCCCATGCTGACCACCCCGTGGTGCTTTTCTCAATCCTACATTGCCACTCACTGAATATCCTAATTCAGACCCTTTGATTCACACCACCCCTTGATGTTTTTCTCACTCCTACTTGTGAAACTAATGTTACACACTCATACAATGCGCACCTCCCCGCGATGTTTTTCAGAAACCTCTCCTACATTGCCACTGCATGTTTCCTGACTTCCCCATGCTGACCACCCCGTGGTGCTTTTCTCCATCCTACATTGCCACTCACTGCCTATGTAATTCAGATCCTATGATTCACAAAACCCCGTGATGTTTTTCTCACTCCTACTAGTGAATGTAATGTTACACACCCATACAAGGCGCACCACACCGCGATGTTTTTCAGAAACCTCTCCTACATTGCCACTGCATGTTTTCTGACCGCCCCATGCTGACCACCCCGTGGTGCTTTTCTCCATCCTACATTGCCACTCACTGACTATCCTAATTCAGACCCTATGATTCACACCACCCAGTGATGTTTTTCTCACTCCTACTAGTGAAAGTAATGTTAGACACCCATATACTGCACACCACCCCGCGATGTTTTTTACAAACCTATCCTACATTGCCACTGCATGTTTCCTGACCTCCCCATGCTGACCACCCCGTGGTGCTTTTCTCCATCGTATATTGCCACTCACTGCCTATCCTAATTAAGACTCTATGATTCACACCACCCCGTGATGTTTTTCTCACTCCTACTAGTGAATGTAATGTTACACACCCATACAATGCCCACCTCCCCGCGATGTTTTTCAGAAAGCTATCCTACATTGCCACTACATGTTTCCTGACTTCCACATGCTGACCAACGCGTAGTGCTTTTCTCCATGTTGCATTGCCACTCACTGCCTATCCTAATACAGATCCTATGATTCACACCGCCCCGTGATATTTTTCTCACTCCCACTAGTGAATGTAATGTTACACACCCATACATTGTGAACCACCCCGCGATGTTTTTCAGAAACCTATCACACATTGCCACTGCATGTTTCCTGACCTCCCCATGCTGACCACCCAGTGGTGCTTTTCTCCATCCTACATTGCCACTCACTGCCTATCCTAATTCAGACCCTATGATTCACACAACCCGGTGATGTTTTTCTCACTCCTACTAGTGAATGTAATGTTACACACCCATACAATGCGCAGCAACCCGCGATGTTTTTCAGAAACCTATCCTACGTTGCCACTGCATGTTAGCTGACCACCCCATGCTGACCACCCCGTCGTGTTTTTCTCCATCCTACATTGCCACTCACTGCCTATACTAATTCAGATCCTATGATTCACACCACCCCGTGATGTTTTTCTCACTCCTCCTAGTGAATGTAATGTTACACACCCATACAATGTGCACCACCCCGCGATAATTTTCAGGAACCTATCCTACAATGCACTGCATGTTTCCTGACCTCCCCATGCTGACCACCCCGTGGTGCTTTTCTCCATCCTACATTGCCAATCACTGAATATCCTAATTCAGACCCTCCGATTCACACCACCCCTTGATTTTTTTCTCACTCCTACTTGTGAAAGTAATGTTCCACACCCATACAATGTGCACCACCCCACGATATTTTTCAGGAACCTATCGTACAATGCACTGCATGTTACCTGACCTCCACATGCTGACCACCCCGTGTTGCTTTTCTCCATCCTACATTGCCACTCAATGACTATCCTAATTCGGACCCTATGATTCAAACCACCGCGTGATGTTTTTCTCTCTCCTACTGGTGAATGTAATGTTACACACCCATACAATGCGCACCACCCCGCGATGTTTTTCAGAAACCTATCCTACATTGTCACTGCATGTTTCCTGACCTCCCCATGCTGACCACCCCGTGGTGATTTTCTAAATTCTACATTGCCACTCACTGCCTATCCTAATTCAGATCCTATGATTCACACCACGCCGTGACGTTTTTCTCACTCATACTAGTGAATGTAATGTTACACATCAATATAATGCGCACAACCCTGCGATGTTTTTCAGAAACCTATTCTACATTGCCACTGCATCTTTCCTGACCTCCCCATGCTGACCACCCCGTGGTGCTTTTCTCCATTTTCCATTGCCACTCACTGCCTATCCTAATTCAGACCCTATGATTCACACCACCCCGTGATGTTTTTCTCACTCGTACTGGTGAATGTAATGTTACACACCCATACAATGCGCTCCACCCCGCCACGTTTTTCAGAGACCTCTCCTACATTACCAATGCATGTTTCTTTACCTCCACATGCTTACCACCCCGTGGTGCTTTTCTCCATCCTACATTGCCACTCACTGCCTATCCCAATTCAGAAACTGTGATTCACAACACCCCGGAATGTTTTTCCCACTCCTACTAGTTAACGTAATGTTACACACCCATATACTGCACACCACCCCGCGATGTTTTTTAGAAACCTATCCTACATTGCCACTGCCTGTTTCCTGACCTCCCCATGCTGACCACCCCGTGGTGCTTTTCTCCATCGTACATTGCCACTCACTGCCTATTCTAATTAAGACCCTATGATTCCCACCACCCCGTGATGTTTTTCTCACTCCTACTAGTGAATGTAATGTTACACACCCATACAATGCCCACCTCCCCGCGATGTTTTTCAGAAACCTGTCTCACATTGCCACTGCATGTTTCCTGACCTCCCCATGCTGACCACCCCGTGGTGCTTTTCTCTATCCTACATTGCCACTCACTACCTATCCTAATTCAGACCCTATGATTCACACCACCCCGTGATGTTTTTCTCACTCCTACTACTGAATGTAATGTTACACACCCATACAATGCGCACCAACCCGCGATGTTTTTCAGAAACCTATCCTACGTTGCCACTGCATGTTTGCTGACCACCCCATGCTGACCACCCCGTGGTGTTTTTCTCCATCCTACATTGCCACTCACTGCCTATCCTAATTCAGATCCTATGATTCACACCACCCCGTGACGTTTTTCTCACTCCTACTAGTGAATATAATGTTACACACCCATACAGTGTGCACCACCCCGCGATATTTTTCAGGAACCTATCCTACAATGCACTGCATGTTTCCTGACCTCCCCATGCTGACCACCCCGTGGTGCTTTTCTCCGTCCTACATTGCCAATCACTGCCTAACCTAATTCAGACCCTCCGATTCACACCACCCCTTGATGTTTTTCTCACTCCTACTAGTGAATATAATGTTACACACCCATACAAGGCCCACCTCCCCGCGATGTTTTTCAGAAACCTATCCTACATTGTCACTGCATGTTTCCTGACCTCCCCATGCTGACCACCCTGTGTTGCTTTTCTCCATCCAACATTGCCACTCACTGACTATCCCAATTCAGACCCTATGATTCACACCACCGCGTGATGTTTTTCTCACTCCTACTAGTGAATGTAATGTTACAAACCTATACAATGCGCACCGCTCCGTGATGTTTTTCAGAAACCTCTCATACATTGCCACTGCATGTTTCCTGACCTCTCCATGCTGACCACGCCGTGGTGCTTTTCTCCATGCTACAATGCCACTCACTGCCTATCCTAATTCAGACCTTATGATTCACAGCACCCCGTGATGTTTTTCTCACTCCTACTAGTGAAAGTAATGTTAGACACCCACATACTGCACACCACCCCGCGATGTTTTTCAGAAACCTATCCTACATTGCCACTGCATATTTCCTGACCTCCCCATGCGGACCACCCCGTGGTGCTTTTCTCCATCGTACATCGCCACTCACTGCCTATCCTAATTAAGACTCTATGATTCACACCACCCCGTGATGTTTTTCTCACTCCTACTAGTGAATGTAATGTTACACACCCATACAATGCGCACCATCCCGCGATGTTTTTCAGAAACCAGTCCTAAATTGCCACTGCATGTTTCCTGACCTCCCCATGCTGACCACCCCGTGGTGCTTTTCTCCATCCTACATTGCCACGCACTGCCTATGGAATTCAGACCCTATGATTCACACCACCCCGTGATGTTTTTCTCACTCCTACTAGTGAATGTAATGTTACACACCCATACAATGCGCACCACCCCGCGATGTTTTTCAGAAACATCTCCTACATTGCCACTGCATGTTTCCTGACTTCCCCATGCTGACCACCCCGTGGTGCTTTTCTCCATCCTACATTGCCACTCACTGCCTATGTAATTCAGATGCTATGATTCACAAAACCCCGTGATGTTTTTCTCACTCCTACTAGTGAATGTAATGTTACTCACCCATAGAAGGCGCACCACACCGCGATGTTTTTCAGAAACCTATCCTACATTGCCACTGCATGTTTTCTGACCTCCCATGCTGACCACCCCGTGGTGCTTTTCTCCATCCTACATTGCCACTCACTGAATATCCTAATTCAGACCCTCCGATTCACACCACCCCTTGATGTTTTTCTCACTCCTACTTGTGAAAGTAATGTTACACACTCATACAATGCGCACCTCCCCACGATGTTTTTCAGAAACCTATCCTACATTGTCACTGCATGTTTCCTGACCGCCCCATGCTGACCACCCCGTGGTGCTTTTCTCCATCCTACATTGCCACTCACTGACTATACTAATTCAGACCCTATGATTCACACCACCCAGTGATGTTTTTCTCACTCCTACTAGTGAAAGTAGTGTTAGACGCGCATATACTGCACACCACCCCGCGATGTTTTTTAGAAACCTATCCTACATTGCCACTGCATGTTTCCTGACCTCCCCATGCTGACCACCCCGTGGTGCTTTTCTCCATCGTACATTGCCACTCACTGCCTATCCTAATTAAGACCCTATGATTCACACCACCCCGTGATGTTTTTCTCACTCCTAGTAGTGAATGTAATGTTACACACCCATACAATGCCCACCTCCCCGCGATGTTTTTCAGAAAGCTATCCTACATTGCCACTACATGTTTCCTGACTTCCACATGCTGACCCCCGGTACTGCTTTTCTCCATGTTACATTGCCACTCACTGCCTATCCCAATTCAGATCCTATGATTCACACCGCCCCGTGATGTTTTTCTCACTCCTACTAGTGAATGTAATGTTACACACCCATACAATGCTCACCACCTCGCGATGTTTTTCAGAAACCTATCACACATTGGCACTGCATGTTTCCTGACCTCCCCATGCTGACCACCCCGTGGTGCTTTTCTCCATCCTACATTGCCACTCACTGCCTACAGACCCTATGATTCACACCACCCCGTGATGTTTTTCTCACTCCTACTAGTGAATGTAATGTTACACACCCATACAATTCGCACCAACCCGTGATGTTTTTCAGAAACCTATCCTACGTTGCCACTGCATGTTTGCTGACCACCCCATGCTGACCACCCCATGGTGTTTTTCTCCATCCTACATTGCCACTCACTGCCTATCCTAATTCATATCCTATGATTCACACCACCCCGTGACGTTTTTCTCACTCCTACTAGTGAATGTAATGTTACACACCCATACAATGTGCACCACCCCGCGATATTTTTCAGGAACCTATCCTACAATGCACTGCATGTTTCCTGACCTCCCCATGCTGACCACCCCGTGGTGCTTTTCTCCGTCCTACATTGCCAAACACTGCCTAACCTAATTGAGACCCTCCGATTCACACCACCCCTTGATGTTTTTCTCACTCCTACTTGTGAAAGTAATGTTATACACTCATACAATGCGCACCTCCCCGCGATGTTTTTCAGAAACCTATCCTACATTGCCACTGCATGTTTTCTGACCTCCCCATGCTGACCACCCCGTGGTGCTTTTCTCCATCCTACATTGCCACTCACTGAATATCCTAATTCAGACACTCCGATTCACACCACCCCTTGATGTTTTTCTCACTCCTACTTGTGAAAGTAATGTTACACACTCATACAATGCGCACCTCCCCGCGATGTTTTTCAGAAACCTATCCTACATTGTCACTGCATGTTTCCTGACCGCCCCATGCTGACCACCCCGTGGTGCTTTTCTCCATCCTACATTGCCACTCACAGACTATCCTAATTCAGACCTTATGATTCACACCACCCAGTGATGTTTTTCTCACTCCTACTAGTGAAAGTAATTTTAGACACCCATATACTGCACACCACCCTGCGATGTTTTTTAGAAACCTATCCTACATTGCCACTGCCTGTTTCCTGACCTCCCCATGCTGACCACCCCGTGGTGCTTTTCTCCATCGTACATTGCCACTCACTGCCTATCCTAATTAAGACCCTATGATTCCCACCACCCCGTGATGTTTTTCTCACTCCTACTAGTGAATGTAATGTTACACACCCATACAATGCCCACCTCCCCGCGATGTTTTTCAGAAACCTGTCACACATTGCCACTGCATGTTTCCTGACCTCCCCATGCTGACCACCCCGTGGTGCTTTTCTCTATCCTACATTGCCACTCACTACCTATCCTAATTCAGACCCTATGATTCACACCACCCCGTGATGTTTTTCTCACTCCTACTAGTGAATGTAATGTTACACACCCATACAATGCGCACCAACCTGCGATGTTTTTCAGAAACCTATCCTACGTTGCCAATGCATGTTTGCTGACCACCCCATGCTGACCACCCCGTGGTGTTTTTCTCCATCCTACATTGCCACTCACTGCCTATCCTAATTCAAATCCTATGATTCACACCACCCCGTGACGTTTTTCTCACTCCTACTAGTGAATGTAATGTTACACACCCATACAATGCGCACCAACCCACGATGTTTTTCAGAAACCTATCCTACGTTGCCACTGCATGTTTGCTGACCACCCCATGCTGACCACCCCGTGGTGCTTTTCTCCATCGTACATTGCCACTCACTGCCTATCCTAATTAAGACCCTTGATTCCCACCACCCCGTGATGTTTTTCTCACTCCTACTAGTGAATGTAATGTTACACACCCAAACAATGCCCACCTCCCCGCGATGTTTTTCAGAAACCTGTCACACATTGCCACTGCATGTTTCCTGACCTCCCCATGCTGACCACCCCGTGGTGCTTTTCTCCATCCAACATTGCCACTCACTGACTATCCCAATTCAGACCCTATGATTCACACCACCGCGTGATGTTTTTCTCACTCCTACTAGTGAATGTAATGTTACAAACCTATACAATGCGCAAAGCTCCGTGATGTTTTTCAGAAACCTCTCGTACATTGCCACTGCATGTTTCCTGACCTCTCCATGCTGACCACGCCGTGGTGCTTTTCTCCATGCTACAATGCCACTCACTGCCTATCCTAATTCAGACCCTATGATTCACAGCACCCCGTGATGTTTTTCTCACTCCTACTAGTGAAAGTAATGTTAGACACCCATATACTGCACACCACCCCGCGATGTTTTTCAGAAACCTATCCTACATTGCCACTGCATATTTCCTGACCTCCCCATGCGGACCACCCCGTGGTGCTTTTCTCCATCGTACATTGCCACTCACTGCCTATCCTAATTAAGACTCTATGATTCACACCACCCCGTGATGTTTTTCTCACTCCTACTAGTGAATGTAATGTTACACACCCATACAATGCCCACCTCCACGCGATGTTTTTCAGAAACCTATCCTACATTGCCACTACATGTTTCCTGACTTCCACATGCTTACCACCGCGTAGTGCTTTTCTCCATGTGACATTGCCACTCACTGCCTATCCTAATTCAGATCCTATGATTCACACCGCCCCGTGATGTTTTTCTCACTCCTACTAGTGAATGTAATGTTACACACCCATACAATGCGCACCACCCCGCGATGTTTTTCAGAAACCTATCACACATTGCCACTGCATGTTTCCTGCAATCCCCATGCTGACCACCCCATGGTGCTTTTCTCCATCCTAAATTGCCACTCACTGCCTATCCTAATTCAGACCCTATGATTCACACTACCCGGTGATGTTTTTCTCACTCCTACTCGTGAATGTAATGTTACACACCCATACAATGCGCACCAACCCGCGATGTTGTTCAGAAACCTATCCTACATTGCCACTGCATGTTTCCTGACCTCCCCATGCTGACCACCCCGTGTTGCTTTTCTCCATCCTACATTGCCACTCACTGACTATCCTAATTCAGACCCTATGTTTCACACCACCGCGTGATGTTTTTCTCACTCCTACTAGTGAATGTAATGTTACAAACCTATACAATGCGCACCGCTCCGTGATGTTTTTCAGAAACCTCTCGTACATTGCCACTGCATGTTTCCTGACCTCTCCATGCTGACCACGCCGTGGTGCTTTTCTCAATGCTACAATGCCACTCACTGCCTATCCTAATTCAGACCCTATGATTCACACCACCCCGTGATGTTTTTCTCACTCCTACTAGTGAAAGTAATGTTAGACACCCATATACTGCACACCACCCCGCGATGTTTTTCAGAAACCTATCCTACATTGCCACTGCATATTTCCTGACCTCCCCATGCGGACAACCCCGTGGTGCTTTTCTCCGTCCTACATTGCCAATCACTGCCTAACTTAATTCAGACCCTCCAATTCAGACCACCCCTTGATGTTTTTCTCACTCCTACTTGTGAAAGTAATGTTATACACTCATACAATGCGCACCTCCCCGCGATGTTTTTCAGAAACCTATCCTACATTGTCACTGCATGTTTCCTGACTTCCCCATGCTGACCACCCCGTGGTGCTTTTCTCCATTCCACATTGCCACTCACTGCCTATCCTAATTCAGATCCTATGATTCACACCACGCCCTGACGTTTTTCTCACTCATACTAGTGAATGTAATGTTACACATCAATATAATGCGCACCACCCCGCGATGTTTTTCAGAAACCTATCCTACATTGCCACTGCATGTTTCCTGACCTCCCCATGCTGACCACCCCGTGGTGCTTTTCTCCATTCTACATTGCCACTCACTGCCTATCCTAATTCAGACCCTATGATTCACACCACCCCGTGATATTTTTCTCACTCCTACTGGTGAATGTAATGTTACACACCCATGCAATTCGCTCCACCCCGCCACGTTTTTCAGAAACCTCCCCTACATTGCCAATGCATGTTTCCTTACCTCCACATGCTGACCACCCCGTGGTGCTTTTCTCCATCCTACATTGCCACTCACTGAATATCCTAATTCAGACCCTCCGATTCACACCACCCCTTGATGTTTTTCTCACTCCTACTTTTGAAAGTAATGTTACACACTCATACAATGCGCACCTCCCCGCGAGGTTTTTCAGAAACCTATCCAACATTGTCACTGCATGTTTCCTGACTGCCCCATGCTGACCACCCCGTGGTGCTTTTCTCCATCCTACATTGCCACTCACTGACTATCCTAATTCAGACCCTATGATTCACACCACCCAGTGATGTTTTTCTCACTCCTATTAGTGAAAGTATTGTTAGACACCCATATACTGCACACCACCACGCGATGTTTTTTAGAAACCTATCCTACATTGCCACTGCATGTTTCCTGACCTCCCCATGCTGACCACCCCGTGGTGATTTTCTCCATCGTATATTGCCACTCACTGCCTATCCTAATTAAGACCCTATGATTCACACCACCCCGTGATGTTTTTCTCACTTCTACTAGTGAATGTAATATTACACACCCATACAATGCCCACCTCCCCGCGATGTTTTTCAGAAAGCTATCCTACATTGCCACTACATGTTTCCTGACTTCCACATGCTGACCACCGCGTAGTGCTTTTCTCCATGTTACATTGCCACTCACTGCCTATCCTAATTCAGATCCTATGATTCACACCGCCCCGTGATGTTTTTCTCACTCCTACTAGTGAATGTAATGTTACACACCCATACAATGCGCACCACCCCGCGATGTTTTTCAGAAACGTATCACACATTGCCACTGCATGTTTCCTGACCTCCCGATGCTGACCACCCCGTGGTGCTTTTCTCCATCCTAAATTGCCACTCACTGCCTATCCTAATTCAGACCCTATGATTCACACCACCCGGTGATGTTTTTCTCACTCCTACTCGTGAATGTAACGTTACACACCCGTACAATGCGCATCAACCCGCGATGTTTTTCAGAAACCTATCCTACATTGCCACTGCATGTTTCCTGAGCTCCCCATGCTGACCACCGCGTGATGCATTTCTCCATCCAACATGGCCACTCACTGCCTATGTAATTCAGATCCTATGATTCACACCACCCCGTGATGTTTTTCTCACTCCTACTAGTGAATGTAATGTTACACACCCATACAATGCGCACCAACCCGCGATGTTTTTCAGAAACCTATCCTACGTTGCCACTGCATGTTTGCTGACCACCCCATGCTGACCACCCCGTGGTGTTTTTCTCCATCCTACATTGCCAGTCACTGCCTATCCTAATTCAGATCCTATGATTCACAGCACCCCGTGATGTTTTTCTCACTCCTACTAGTGAATGTAATGTTACACACCCATACAATGCGCACCACCCCACGATATTTTTCAGGAAACTATCCTACAATGCACTGCATGTTTCCTGACCTCCCCATGCTGACCAATCCGTTGTGCTTTTCTCCATCCTACATTGCCAATCACTGCCTAACCTAATTCAGACCCTCCGATTCACACCACCCCTTGATGTTTTTCTCACTCCTACTTGTCAAAGTAATGTTATACACTCATACAATGCGCACCTCCCCGCGATGTTTTTCAGAAACCTATCCTACATTGTCACTGCATGTTTCCTGACTTCCCCATGCTGACAACCCCGTGGTGCTTTTCTCCATTCTCCATTACCACTCACTGCCTATCCTAATTCAGATCCTATGATTCACACCACGCCGTGACGTTTTTCTCACTCATACTAGTGAATGTAATGTTACACATCAATATAATGCGCACAACCCCGCGATGTTTTTCAGAAACCTATCCTACATTGCCACTGCATGTTTCCTGACCTCCACATGCTGACCACGCCGTGGTGCTTTTCTCCATTCTACCTTGCCACTCACTGCCTATCCTAATTCAGAACCTATGATTCACACCACCCCGTGATATTTTTCTCACTTCTACTGGTGAATGTAATGTTACACACCCATACAATGCGCTCCACCCCGCCACGTTTTTCAGAAACCTCTCCTACATTGCCAATGCATGTTTCCTTACCTCCACATGCTGACCATCCCGTGGTGCTTTTCTCCATCTACATTGCCACTCACGGCCTATCCCAATTCAGATCCTGTGATTCACACCACCCCGTGATGTTTTTCTCACTCCTACTAGTTAACGTAATGTTACACACCCCTATTATGCACAACATCCCGCGATGTTTTTCAGAAACCAATCCTACATTACCACTGCATGTTTCCTGACCTCCCCATGCTGACCACACCGTGGTGCTTTTCTCCATCCTACATTGCCACACACTGCCTATGTAATTCAGATCCTATGATTCAAAAAACCCCGTGATGTTTTTCTCACTCCTACTAGTGAATGTAATGTTACACACCCATACAAGGCGCACCACACCGCGATGTTTTTCAGAAACCTATCCTACATTGCCACTGCATGTTTTCTGACCTCCCCATGCTGACCACCCCGTGGTGCTTTTCTCCATCCTACATTGCCACTCACTGAATATCCTAATTCAGACCCTCCGATTCACACCATCCCTTGATGTTTTTCTCACTCCTACTTGTGAAAGTAATGTTACTCACCCATACAATGCGCACCAACCCGCGATGTTTTTCAGAAACCTATCCTACGTTGCCACTGCATGTTTGCTGACCACCCCATGCTGACCACCCCGTGGTGTTTTTCTCCATCCTACATTGCCAGTCACTGCCTATCCTAATTCAGATCCTATGATTCACACCCCCCCGTGACGTTTTTCTCACTCCTACTAGTGAATGTAATGTTACACACCCATACAATGTGCACCACCCCGCGATATTTTTCAGGAACCTATCCTACAATTCACTGCATGTTTTCTGACCTCCCCATGCTGACCACCCCGTCGTGCTTTTCTCCATCCTACATTGCCACTCACTGACTATCCTAATTCAGACCCTATGATTCACACCACCGCGTGATGTTTTTCTCACTCCTACTAGTGAATGTAATGTTACAAACCTATACAATGCGCACCGCTCCGTGAGGTTTTTCAGAAACCTCTCGTACATTGCCACTGCATGTTTCCTGACCTCTCCATGCTGACCACGCTTGGTGCTTTTCTCCATGCTACAATGCCACTCACTGCCTATCCTAATTCAGACCCTATGATTCACACCACCCCGTGATGTTTTTCTCACTCCTACTAGTGAAAGTAATGTTAGACACCCATATACTGCACACCACCCCGCGATGTTTTTCAGAAACCTATCCTACATTGCCACTGCATATTTCCTGACCTACCCATGCGGACCACCCCGTGGTGCTTTTCTCCATTGTACATTGCCACTCACTGCCTATCCTAATTAAGACCCTATGATTCACATCACCCCGTGATGTTTTTCTCACTCCTACTAGTGAATGTAATGTTACACCCCCATACAATGCCCAGCTCCCCGCGATGTTTTTCAGAAACCTATCCTACATTGCCACTACATGTTTCCTGACTTCCACATGCTCACCACCGCGTAGTGCTTTTCTCCATGTGACATTGCCACTCACTGCCTATCCTAATTCAGATCCTATGATTCACACGGCCCCGTGATGTTTTTCTCACTCCTACTAGTGAATGTAATGTTACACACCCATACAATGTGCACCACCCCGCGAAGTTTTTCAGAAATCTATCACACATTGCCACTGCATGTTTCCTGACCTCCCCATGCTGACCACCCCGTGGTGCTTTTCTCCATCCTAAATTGCCACTCACTGCCTATACTAATTCAGACCCTATGATTCACACCACCCGGTGATGTTTTTCTCACTCCTACTCGTGAATGTAATGTTACACACCCATACAATGCGCACCAACCGGCGATGTTTTTCAGAAACCTATCCTACATTGCCACTGCATGTTTCCTGACCTCCCGATGCTGACCACCCCGTGGTGCTTTTCTCCATCCAACATGGCCACTCACTGCCTATGTAATTCAGATCATATGATTCACACCACCCCGTGATGTTTTTCTCACTCCTACTAGTGAATGTAATGTTACACACCCATACAATGCGCACCAACCCGCGATGTTTTTCAGAAACCTATCCTACGTTGCCACTGCATGTTTGCTGACCACCCCATGCTGACCACCCCGTGGTGTTTTTCTCCATCCTACATTGCCACTCACTGCCTATCCTAATTCAGATCCTATGTTTCACACCACCCCGTGATGTTTTTCTCACTCCTACTTGTGAATGTAAAGTTACACACCCATACAATGCGCACCACCCCACGATATTTTTCAGGAACCTATCCTACAATGCACTGCATGTTTCCTGACCTCCCCATGCTGACCACCCCGTGGTTCTTTTCTCCGTCCTACATTGCCAATCACTGCCTAACCTAATTCAGACCCTCCGATTCACACCACCCCTTGATGATTTTCTCACTCCTACTTGTCAAAGTAATGTTATACACTCATACAATGCGCACCTCCCCGCGATGTTTTTCAGAAACCTATCCTACATTGTCACTGCATGTTTCCTGAGCTCCCCATGCTGACCACCCCGTGTTGCTTTTCTCCATCCTACATTGCCACTCACTGACTATCCTAATTCAGTCCCTATGATTCACACCACCGCGTGATGTTTTTCTCACTGCTAATAGTGAATGTAATGTTACACACCCATACAATGCGCACCACCCCGCGATGTTTTTCACAAACCTATCCTACATTGTCACTGCATGTTTCCTGACTTCCCCATGCTGACCACCCCGTGGTGCTTTTCTCCATTGTACATTGCCACTCACTGCCTATCCTAATTCAGATCCTATGATTCACACCACGCCGTGACGTTTTTCTCACTCATACTAGTGAAAGTAGTGTTACACATCAATATAATGCGCACAACCCCGCGATGTTTTTCAGAAACCTATCCTACATTGCCACTGCATGTTTCCTGACCACCACATGCAGACCACCCCGTGGTGCTTTTCTCCATTCTACATTGCCACTCACTGCCTATCCTAATTCAGACCCTATGATTCACACCACCCCGTGATATTTTTCTCACTCCTACTGGTGAATGTAATGTTACACACCCATACAATGCGCTCCACCCCGCCACGTTTTTCAGAAACCTCTCCTACATTGCCAATGCATGTTTCCTTACCTCCACATGCTGACCACCCCGTGGTGCTTTTCTCCATCCTACATTGACACTCACTTCCTATCCCAATTCAGAGCCTGTGATTCACACCACCCCGTGATGTTTTTCTCACTCCTACTAGTTAACGTTATGTTACACACCCATATTATGCGCAACATCCCGCGATGTTTTTCAGAAACCAATCCTACATTGCCACTGCATGTTTCCTGACCTCCCCATGCTGACCACACCGTGGTGCTTTTCTCCATCCTACATTGCCACTCACTGCCTATGTAATTCAGACCCTATGATTCACACCACCCCGTGATGTTTTTCTCACTCCTACTAGTGAATGTAATGTTCCACACCCATACAATGCGCACCACCCCGCGATGTTTTTCAGAAACCTCTCCTACATTGCCACTGCATGTTTCCTGACTTCCCCATGCTGACCACCCCGTGGTGCTTTTCTCCATCCTACATTGCCACTCACTGCCTATGTAATTCAGATCCTATGATTCACAAAACCCCGTGATATTTTTCTCACTCCTACTAGTGAATGTAATGTTACACACCCATACAAGGCGCACCACACCGCGATGTTTTTTAGAAACCTCTCCTACATTGCCACTGCATGTTTCCTGACCTCCCCATGCTCACCACCCCGTGGTGCTTTTCTCCATCCTACATTGCCACTCACTGAATATCCTAATTCAGACACTCCGATTCACACCACCCCTTGATGTTTTTGTCACTCCTACTTGTGAAAGTAATGTTACGCACCCATACAGTACGCACCACCCCGCGATGTTTTTCAGAAACCTACCATACATTGCCACTGCATGTTTCCTGACCTCCCCATGCGGACCACCTCGTGTTGCTTTTCTCCATCCTACATTGCCACTCACTGCCTAACCTAATTCAGACCCTATGATTCACACCACCCATTGATGTTTTTCTCACTCCTACTAGTGAATGTAATGTTACACACCCATACAATGCACACCACCCCGCGATGTGTTTCAGAAAAATATAATACATTGCCACTGCATGTTGCCTGACCTCCCCATGCTGACCACCCCGTTGTGCTTTTCTCCATCCTACATTGCCACTCACTGCCTATCCGAATTCAAACCCTATGATTCACACCACCCCGTGATGTTTTTCTCACTCCTACTAGTGAATGTAATGTTACACACCCATACAATGTGCACCACCCCGCGATGTTTTTCAGAAACCTATCCTACATTGCCACTCATCTTTCCTGACCTCACAATGCTGACCATTCCGTGGTGCTTTTCTCAATCCTACATTGCCATTCACTGCCTATTCTAATTCTACCCTATGATTCCCACCACCCCGTGATGTTTTTCTCACTCCTACTAGTGAGTGAAATGTTACACACCCATACAATGCGCACCATCTCGCAATGTTTTTCAGAAACCTATCCTACATTGCCACTGCATGTTTGCTGACCACCCCATGCTGACCACCCCGTGGTATTTTTCTCCATCCTACATTGCCACTCACTGCCTATCTTAATTCAGATCCTATGATTCACACCACCCCGTGATGTTTTTCTCCCTCCTACTAGTTAATGTAATGTTACACACCCATACAATGTGCACCACCCCGGGATATTTTTCAGGAACCTATCCTACAATGCACTGCACGTTTCCTGACCTCCCCATGCTGACCACCCCGTGGGGCTGTTCTCCCTGCTACATTGCCACTCGCTGCCTATCCTAATTCAGACCCTAGGGATTCACACAACCCCATGATGTTTTTCTCACTCCTACTAGTGAATGTAATGTTACACACCCATACAATGCGCACCACCACGCGATGTTTTTCAGAGACCTATCCTATATGGCCACTGCATGTTTCCTGACCTCCTCATGCTGACCAACCCGTGGTGCTTTTCTCCATCCTACATTGCCACTCACTGCCTAATCTAATTCAGACCCTCCAATTCACACCACCCCTTGATGTTTTTCTCACTCCTACTTGTGAAAGTAATGTTACACACTCATACAATGCGCACCTCCCCGCGATGTTTTTCAGAAACCTACCCTACATTGACACTGCATGTTTCCTGACCTCCCCATGCTGACCACCCCGTGGTGCTTTTCTCCATCCTACATTGCCAATCACTGCCTATCCTAATTCAGAACCTATGATTCACACCACCCGGTGATATTTTTCTCACTCCTACTAGTGAATGTAACGTTACACACCCATACATTGCGCACCACCCTGCGATGTTTTTCACAAACCTATCCTACATTGCCACTGCATCTTTCCTGACCTCCCCATGCTGACCACCCCGTGGTTCTTTTCTCCATCCAACATTGCCACTCACTGCCTATGTAATTCAGATCCTATGATTCACACCACCCCGTGATGCTTTTCTCACTCCTACTAGTGAATGTAATGTTACACACCCATACCGTACGCACCACCCCGCGATGTTTTTCAGAAACCTCTCCTACATTGCCACTGCATGTTTCCTGACTTCCCCATGCTGACCGCCCCGTAGTGCTTTTCTCCATCCTGCATTGCCACTCACTGCCTATCCTAATTCAGACCCTATGATTCACACCACCCCGTGATGTTTTTCTCACTCCTCCTAGTGAATGTAATGTTACACACCCATACAATGCCCACCACCCCGCGATGTGTTTCAGAAACCTACCATACATTGCCACTGCATGTTTCCTGACCTCCCCATGCGGACCAGCTCGTGTTGCTTTTCTCCATCCTACATTGCAACTCACTGCCTACCCTAATTCAGAACCTATGATTCACACCACCCATTGATGTTTTTCTCACTCATACTAGTGAACGTAATGTTACACACCCATACAATGCACACCACCCCGCGATGTGTTTCCGAAAAATATAATACATTGCCACTGCATATTTCCTGACCTCCCCATGCTGACCATCCCATGGTGCTTTTCTCCATCCTTCATTGCCACTCACTGCCTATCCTAATTCAGACCCTATGATTCACACCACCCCGTGATTTTTTTCTCACTCCTACTAGTGAATGTAATGTTACACACCCATACAATGCGCACCACCACGCGATGTTTTTCAGAAACCTATCCTACATTGCCACTACATCTTTCCTGACCTCACAATGCTGTCCATTCCGTGGTGCTTTTCTCCATCCTACATTGCCATTCACTGCCTATCCTAATTCAAACCCTATGATTCACACCACCCCGTGAAGTTTTTCTCACTCCTACTAGTGAATGAAATGTTACACACCCATACAATGCGCACCACCCCACGATGTTTTTCAGAAACCTATCCTACAATGCCAATGCATGTTTGCTGACCACTCCATGCTGACCACCCCGTGGTATTTTTCTCCATCCTACATTGCCTCTCACTGCCTATCCTAATTCAGATCCTATGATTCACACCACCCCGTGATGTTTTTGTCACTTCTACTAGTGAATGTAATGTTACACACCAATACAATGTGCACCACCCCACGATATTTTTCAGGAACCTATCCTACAATGCACTGCATGTTTCCTGACCTCCCCCTGCTGACAACCCCGTGGTGCTCTTCTCCATGCTACATTGCCACTCGCTGCCTATCCTAATTCAGACCCTAGGGATTCACACAACCCCGTGATGTTTTTCTCACTCCTACTAGTGAATGTAATGTTACACACCCATACAATGCGCACCACCCCGCGGTGTTTTTCAGAAACCTATCCTACATTGCCAAAGCATGTATCCTGCCGTCCCCAGGCAGACCATTCCGTGGTGCTTTTCTGCATCCTACATTGTCAATCATTGCCTATACTAATTCAGACCCTCCGATTCACACCACCCCTTGATGTTTTTCTCACTCCTTCTTGTGAAAGTAATGTTACACACTCATACAAAGCGCACCACCCCGCGATGTTTTTCAGAAACCTATCCTACATTGCCACTGCATGTTTCCTGACCACCCCATGCTGACCACCCCGTGGTATTTTTCTCCATCCTACATTGCCACTCACTGCCTATCCTAATTCAGATCCTATGATTCACACCATCCCGTGATGTTTTTCTCACTCATACGCGTGAATGTAATATTACACACCAATAGAAGGCGCACAAACCCGCGATGTTTTTCAGAAACCTATCCTACATTGACACTGCATGTTTCCTGAGCTCCCCATGCTGACACTCCGTGGTGCTTTTCTCCATGCTACATTGCCACGCACTGCCTATCCTAATTCAGACCCTATGATTCACACCACCCGGTGATGTTTTGCTCACTCCTACTAGTGAATGTAATGTTACACACCCATACAATGCGCACCACCCCGCGATGTTTTTCACAAACCTATCCTACATTGCCACTGCATGTTTCCTGACCTCCCCATGCTGACCACCCCGTGGTTCTTTTCTCCATCCTACATTGCCACTCACTGCCTATGTAATTCAGATCCTATGATTCACAGCACCCCGTGATGTTTTCCTCACTCCTACTAGTGAATGTAATGTTACACACCCATACAGTACGCACACCCCGCGATGTTTTTAAGAAACCTCTCCTACATTGCCACTGCATGTTTCCTGACTTCCCCATGCTGGCGGCCCCGTAGTGCTTTTCTCCATCCTGCATTGCCACTCACTGCCTATCCTAATTCAGACCCTATGATTCACACCACCCCGTGATGTTTTTCTCACTCCTACTAGTGAATGTAATGTTACACACCCATACAATGCACACCTCCCCGCGATGTGTTTCAGAAAAATATCCTACATTGCCACTGCATGTTTCCTGACATCCCCATGCTGACCACCCCGTGGTGCTTTTCTCCATCCTACATTGCCACTCACTGCCTATGTAATTCAGATCCTATGATTCACAGCACCCCGTGATGTTTTCCTCACTCCTACTAGTGAATGTAATGTTACACACCCATACAGTACGCACACCCCGCGATGTTTTTAAGAAACCTCTCCTACATTGCCACTGCATGTTTCCTGACTTCCCCATGCTGGCGGAGCCGTAATGCTTTTCTCCAACCTGCATTGCCACTCACTGCCTATCTTAATTCAGACCCTATGATTCACACCACCCGGTGATGTTTTTCTCACTCCTACAAGTGAATGTAATGTTACACACCCATACAATGCGCACCACCCCGCGATGTGTTTCAGAAAAATATCCTACATTGCCACTGCATGTTTCCTGACATCCCCATGCTGACCACCCCGTGGTGCTTTTCTCCATCCTACATTGCCACTCACTGCCTATCCTAATTCAGACCCTATGATTCACACCACCCCGTGATGTTTTTCTCACTCCTACTAGTGAATGTAATATTACACACCCATACAATGCGCACCACCCCGCGATGTTTTTCAGAAACCTATCCTACATTGCCACTACATCTTTCCTGACCTCACAATGCTGTCCATTCCGTGGTGCTTTTCTCCATCCTACATTGCCATTCACTGCCTATCCTAATTCAAACCCTATGATTCACACCACCCCGTGAAGTTTTTCTCACTCCTACTAGTGAATGAAATGTTACACACCCATACAATGCGCACCACCCCGCGATGTTTTTCAGAAACCTATCCGACATTGCCACTGCATGTTTCCTGACCTCCCCATGCGGACCACCCCGTGGTGCTTTTCTCCATCCTACATTTCCACTCACTGCCTATCCTAATTCAGATCCTATGATTCACACCACCCCGTGATGTTTTTCTCACTCCTACTAGTGAATGTAATATTACACACCCATACAATGTGCACCACCCCAGGATATTTTTCAGAAACCTATCCTACAATGCACTGCATGTTTCCTGACCTCCCCATCCTGACCACCCCATGGGGCTGTTCTTCATGCTACATTGCCACTCGCTGCCTATCCAAATTGAGACCCTAGGGATTCACACAACCCCGTGATGTTTTTCTCACTCCTACTAGTGAATGTAATGTTAAACACCAATACAATGCGCACCACCCCGCGATGTTTTTCAGAAACCTATCCTACATTGCCACTACATCTTTCCTGACCTCACAATGCTGACCATTCCGTGGTGCTTTACTCCATCCTACATTGCCACTCACTGCCTATGAAATTCAGATCCTATGTTTCACACCACCCCGTGATGCTTTTCTCTCTCCTACTTGTGAATGTAATGTTACACACCCATACAGTACGCACCACCCCGCGATGTTTTTCAGAAACCTCTCCTATATTGCCACTGCATGTTTCCTGACTTCCCCATGCTGACCGCCCCGTAGTGCTTTTCTCCATCCTGCATTGCCACTCACTGCCTATCCTAATTCAGACCCTATGATTCACACCACCCGGTGATGTTTTTCTCACTCCTACTAGTGAATGTAATGTTACACATCAATAAAATGCGCACAACCCCGCGATGTTTTTCAGAAACCTATCCTACATTGCCACTGCATGTTTCCTGACCACCACATGCTGACCACCCCGTGGTGCTTTTCTCCATTCTACATTGCCACTCACTGCCTATCCTAATTCAGATCCTATGATTCACACCACCCCGTGATATTTTTCTCACTCCTACTGGTGAATGTAATGTTACACACCCATACAATGCGCTCCACCCCGCCACGTTTTTCAGAAACCTCTCCTACATTGCCAATGCATGTTTCCTTACCTCCACATGCTGACCACCCCGTGGTGCTTTTCTCCATCCTACATTGCCACTCACTGCCTATCCCAATTCAGAGCCTGTGATTCACACCACCCCGTGATGTTTTTCTCACTCCTACTAGTTAACGTAATGTTACACACCCATATTATGGGCAACATCCCGCGATGTTTTTCAGAAACCAATCCTACATTGCCACTGCATGTTTCCTTACCTCCCCATGCTGACCACACCGTGGTGCTTTTCTCCATCCTACATTGCCACTCACTGCCTATGTAATTCAGACCCTATGATTCACACCACCCCGTGATGTTTTTCTCAATCCTACTAGTGAATGAAATGTTACGCACCCATACAATGCGCACCACCCTGCGATGTTTTTCAGAAACCTCTCCTACATTGCCACTGCATGTTTCCTGACTTCCCCATGCTGACCACCCCGTGGTGCTTTTCTCCATCCTACATTGCCACTCACTGCCTATGTAATTCAGATCCTATGATTCACAAAACCCCGTGATGTTTTTCTCACTCCTACTAGTGAATGTGATGTTACACACCCATACAAGGCGCACCACACCGCGATGTTTTTCAGAAACCTCTCCTTCATTGCCACTGCATGTTTCCTGACCTCCCCATGCTCACCACCCCGTGGTGCTTTTCTCCATCCTACATTGCCACTCACTGAATATCCTAATTCAGACACTCCGATTCACACCACCCCTTGATGTTTTTCTCACTCCTACTTGTGAAAGTAATGTTACGCACCCATACAGTACGCACCACCCCGCGATGTTTTTCAGAAACCTACCATACATTGCCACTGCATGTTTCCTGACCTCCCCATGCGGACCACCTCGTGTTGCTTTTCTCCATCCTACATTGCCACTCACTGCCTAACCTAATTCAGACCCTATGATTCACACCACCCATTGATGTTTTTCTCACTCCTACTAGTGAATGTAATGTTACACACCCATACAATGCACACCACCCCGCGATGTGTTTCAGAAAAATATAATACATTGCCACTGCATGTTTCCTGACCTCCCCATGCTGACCACCCCGTTGTGCTTTTCTCCATCCTACATTGCCACTCACTGCCTATCCGAATTCAGACCCTATGATTCACACCACCCCGTGATGTTTTTCTCACTCCTACTAGTGAATGTAATATTACACACCCATACAATGCGCACCACCCCGCGATGTTTTTCAGAAACCTATCCTACATTGCCACTACATCTTTCCTGACCTCACAATGCTGTCCATTCCGTGGTGCTTTTCTCCATCCTACATTGCCATTCACTGCCTATCCTAATTCAAACCCTATGATTCACACCACCCCGTGAAGTTTTTCTCACTCCTACTAGTGAATGAAATGTTACACACCCATACAATGCGCACCACCCCGCGATGTTTTTCAGAAACCTATCCGACATTGCCACTGCATGTTTCCTGACCTCCCCATGCGGACCACCCCGTGGTGCTTTTCTCCATCCTACATTGCCACTCACTGCCTATGTAATTCAGATCCTACGATTCACAAAACCCCGTGATGTTTTTCTCACTCCTACTAGTGAATGTAATGTTACACACCCATACAAGGCGCACCACACCGCGATGTTTTTCAGAAACCTCTCCTGCATTGCCACTGCATGTTTCCTGACCTCCCCATGCTCACCACCCCGTGGTGCTTTTCTCCATCCTACATTGCCACTCACTGAATATCCTAATTCAGACACTCCGATTCACACCACCCCTTGATGTTTTTCTCACTCCTACTTGTGAAAGTAATGTTACGCACCCATACAGTACGCACCACCCCGCGATGTTTTTCAGAAACCTACCATACATTGCCACTGCATGTTTCCTGACCTCCCCATGCGGACCACCTCGTGTTGCTTTTCTCCATCCTACATTGCCACTCACTGCCTAACCTAATTCAGACCCTATGATTCACACCACCCATTGATGTTTTTCTCACTCCTACTAGTGAATGTAATGTTACACACCCATACAATGCACACCACCCCGCGATGTGTTTCAGAAAAATATAATACATTGCCACTGCATGTTTCCTGACCTCCCCATGCTGACCACCCCGTTGTGCTTTTCTCCATCCTACATTGCCACTCACTGCCTATCCGAACTCAGACCCTATGATTCACACCACCCCGTGATGTTTTTCTCACTCCTACTAGTGAATGTAATGTTACACACCCATACAATGTGCACCACCCCGCGATGTTTTTCAGAAACCTATCCTACATTGCCACTACATCTTTCCTGACCTCACAATGCTGACCATTCCGTGGTGCTTTTCTCAATCCTACATTGCCATTCACTGCCTATTCTAATTCAACCCTATGATTCCCACCACCCCGTGATGTTTTTCTCACTCCTACTAGTGAATGAAATGTTACACACCCATACAATGCGCACCACCCCGCGATGTTATTCAGAAACCTATCCTACATTGCCACTGCATGTTTGCTGACCACCCCATGCTGACCACCCCATGGTATTTTTCTCCATCCTACATTGCCACTCACTGCCTATCTTAATTCAGATCCTATGATTCACACCACCCCGTGATGTTTTTCTCACTCATACTAGTTAATGTAATGTTACACACCCATACAATGTGCACCACCCCGGGATATTTTTCAGGAACCTACCCTACAATGCACTGCACGTTTCCTGACCTCCCCATGCTGACCACCCCGTGGGGCTGTTCTCCATGCTACATTGCCACTCGCTGCCTATCCTAATTCAGACCCTAGGGATTCACACAACCCCATGATGTTTTTCTCACTCCTACTAGTGAATGTGATGTTACACACCCATACAATGCGCACCACCACGCGATGTTTTTCAGAGACCTATCCTATATTGCCACTGCATGTTTCCTGACCTCCTCATGCTGACCAACCCGTGGTGCTTTTCTCCATCCTACATTGCCACTCACTGCCTATCCTAATTCAGACCCTCCAATTCACACCACCCCTTGATGTTTTTCTCACTCCTACTTGTGAAAGTAATGTTACACACTCATACAATGCGCACCTCCCCGCGATGTTTTTCAGAAACCTACCCTACATTGCCACTGCATGTTTCCTGACCTCCCCATGCTGACCACCCCGTGTTGCTTTTCTCCATCCTACATTGCCAATCACTGCCTATCCTAATTCAGACCCTATGATTCACACCACCCGGTGATGTTTTTCTCACTCCTACTAGTGAATGTAACGTTACACACCCATACATTGCGCACCACCCCGCGATGTTTTTCACAAACCTATCCTACATTGCCACTGCATCTTTCCTGACGTCCCCATGCTGACCACCCCGTGGTTCTTTTCTCCATCCGACATTGCCACTCACTGCCTATGTAATTCAGATCCTATGATTCACACCACCCCGTGATGCTTTTCTCACTCCTACTAGTGAATGTAATGTTACACACCCATACAGTACGCACCACCCCGCGATGTTTTTCAGAAACCTCTCCTACATTGCTACTGCATGTTTCCTGACTTCCCCATGCTGACCGCCCCGTAGTGCTTTTCTCCATCCTGCATTGCCACTCACTGCCTATCCTAATTCAGACCCTATGATTCACACCACCCCGTGATGTTTTTCTCACTCCTCCTAGTGAATGTAATGTTACACACCCATACAATGCCCACCACCCCGCGATGTGTTTCCGAAACCTACCATACATTGCCACTGCATGTTTCCTGACCTCCCCATGCGGACCAGCTCGTGTTGCTTTTCTCCATCCTACATTGCCCCTCACTGCCTACCCTAATTCAGAACCTATGATTCACACCACCCATTGATGTTTTTCTCACTCCTACTAGTGAACGTAATGTTACACACCCATACAATGCACACCACCCCGCGATGTGTTTCCGAAAAATATAATACATTGCCACTGCATATTTCCTGACCTCCCCATGCTGACCATCCCATGGTGCTTTTCTCCATCCTACATTGCCACTCACTGCCTATCCTAATTCAGACCCTATGATTCACACCACCCCGTGATTTTTTTCTCACTCCTACTAGTGAATGTAATGTTACACACCCATACAATGCGCACGACCACGCGATATTTTTCAGAAACCTATCCTACATTGCCACTACATCTTTCCTGACCTCACAATGCTGTCCATTCCGTGGTGCTTTTCTCCATCCTACATTGCCATTCACTGCCTATCCTAATTCAAACCCTATGATTCACACCACCCCGTGAAGTTTTTCAAACTCCTACTAGTGAATGAAATGTTACACACCCATACAATGCGCACCACCCCACGATGTTTTTCAGAAACCTATCCTACAATGCCAATGCATGTTTGCTGACCACTCCATGCTGACCACCCCGTGGTATTTTTCTCCATCCTACATTGCCACTCACTGCCTATCCTAATTCAGATCCTATGATTCACACCACCCCGTGATGTTTTTTCACTCCTACTAGTGAATGTAATGTTACACACCCATACAATGTGCACCACCCCACGATATTTTTCAGGAACCTATCCTACAATGCACTGCATGTTTCCTGACCTCCCCCTGCTGACCACCCCGTGGTGCTCTTTTCCATGCTACATTGCCACTCGCTGCCTATCCTAATTCAGACCCTAGGGATTCACACAACCCCGTGATGTTTTTCTCACTCCTACTAGTGAATGTAATGTTACACACCCATACAATGCGCACCACCCCGCGTTGTTTTTCAGAAACCTATCCTACATTGCCACAGCATGTATCCTGCCGTCCCCAGGCAGACCATTCCGTGGTGCTTTTCTGCATCCTACATTGTCAATCATTGCCTATACTAATTCAGACCCTCCGATTCACACCACCCCTTGATGTTTTTCTCACTACTTCTTGTGAAAGTAATGTTACACACTCATTCAAAGCGCACCACCCCGCGATGTTTTTCAGAAACCTATCCTACATTACCACTGCATGTTTCCTGACCACCCCATGCTGACCACCCCGTGGTATTTTTCTCCATCCTACATTGCCACTCACTGCCTATCCTAATTCAGATCCTATGATTCACACCATCCCGTGATGTTTTTTTCACTCATACTCATGAATGTAATATTACACACCAATAGAAGGCGCACAAACCCGCGATGTTTTTCAGAAACCTATCCTACATTGACACTGCATGTTTGCTGACCACCCCATGCTGACCACCCCGTGGTATTTTTCTCCATCCTACATTGCCACTCACTGCCTATCCTAATTCAGATCCTATGATTCACACCACCCCGTGATGTTTTTCTCACTCATTCTCGTGAATGTAATATTACACATCAATAGAATGCGCACAACCCCGCGATGTTTTTCAGAAACCTATCCTACATTGACACTGCATGTTTCCTGACCTCCCCATGCTGACCACTCTGTGGTGCTTTTCTCCATGCTACATTGCCACGTACTGCCTATCCTAATTCAGACCCTATGATTTACACCACCCGGTGATGTTTTTCTCACTCCTACTAGTGAATGTAATGTTACACACCCATACAATGCGCACCACCCCGCGATGTTTTTCACAAACCTATCCTACGTTGCCACTGCATGTTTCCTAAACTCCCCATGCTGACCACCCCGTGGTTCTTTTCTCCATCCTACATTGCCACTCACTGCCTATGTAATTCAGATCCTATGATTCACAGCACCCCGTGATCTTTTCCTCACTCCTACTAGTGAATGTAATGTTACACACCCATACAGTACGCACACCCCGCGATGTTTTTAATAAACCTCTCCTACATTGCCACTGCATGTTTCCTGACTTCCCCATGCTGGCGGCCCCGTAGTGCTTTTCTCCATCCTGCATTGCCACTCACTGCCTATCCTAATTCAGACCCTATGATTCACACCACCCCGTGATGTTTTTCTGACTCCTACTAGTGAATGTAATGTTACACACCCATACAATGCACACCACCCCGCGATGTGTTTCAGAAAAATATCCTACATTGCCACTGCATGTTTCCTGACATCCCCATGCTGACCACCCCGTGGTGCTTTTCTCCATCCTACATTGCCACTCACTGCCTATGTAATTCAGATCCTATGATTCACAGCACCCCGTGATGTTTTCCTCACTCCTACTAGTGAATGTAATGTTACACACCCATACAGTACGCACACCCCGCGATGTTTTTAAGAAACCTCTCCTACATTGCCACTGCATGTTTCCTGACTTCCGATGCTGGCGGCCCCGTAGTGCTTTTCTCCATCCTGCATTGCCACTCACTGCCTATCCTAATTCAGACCCTATGATTCACACCACCCCGTGATGTTTTTCTCACTACTACTAGTTAATGTAATGTTACACACCCATACAATGCACACCACCCCGCGATGTGTTTCAGAAAAATATCCTACATTGCCACTTTATGTTTCCTGACATCCCCATGCTGACCACCCCGTGGTGCTCTTCTACTTCCTACATTGCAACTCACTGCCTATCCTAATTCGGACCCTATGATTCACACCACCCCGTGATGTTTTTCTCACTCCTACTAGTGAATGTAATATTACACACCCATACAATGCGCACCACCCCGCGATGTTTTTCAGAAACCCATCCTACATTGCCACTACATCTTTCCTGACCTCACAATGCTGTCCATTCCGTGGTGCTTTTCTCCATCCTACATTGCCATTCACTGCCTATCCTAATTCAAACCCTATGATTCACACCACCCCGTGAAGTTTTTCTCACTCCTACTAGTGAATGAAATGTTACACACCCATACAATGCGCACCACCCCGCGATGTTTTTCAGAAACCTATCCGACATTGCCACTGCATGTTTCCTGACCTCCCCATGCGGACCACAGCGTGGTGCTTTTCTCCATCCTACATTTCCACTCACTGCCTATCCTAATTCAGATCCTATGATTCACACCACCCCGTGATGTTTTTCTCACTCCTACTAGTGAATGTAATATTACACACCCATACAATGTGCACCACCCCGGGATATTTTTCAGGAACCTATCCTACAATGCACTGCATGTTTCCTGACCTCCCAATGCTGACCACCCCATGGGGCTGTTCTCCATGCTACATTGCCACTCGCTGCCTATCCAAATTGAGACCCTAGGGATTCACACAACCCCGTGATGTTTTTCTCACTCCTACTAGTGAATGTAATGTTACACACCAATACAATGCGCACCACCCCGCGATGTTTTTCAGAAACCTATCCTACATTGCCACTACATCTTTCCTGACCTCACAATGCTGACCATTCCGTGGTGCTTTACTCCATCCTACATTGCCACTCACTGCCTATGAAATTCAGATCCTGTTTCACACCACCCCGTGATGCTTTTCTCACTCCTACTAGTGAATGCAATGTTACACACCCATACAGTACGCACCACCCCGCGATGTTTTTCAGAAACCTCTCCTACATTGCCACTGCATGTTTCCTGACTTCCCCATGCTGACCGCCCCGTAGTGCTTTTCTCCATACTGCATTGCCACTCACTGCCTATCCTAATTCAGACCCTATGATTCACACCACCCGGTGATGTTTTTCTCACTCCTACTAGTGAATGTAATGTTACACATCAATATAATGCGCACAACCCCGCGATGTTTTTCAGAAACCTATCCTACATTGCCACTGCATGTTTCCTGACCACTACATGCTGACCACCCCGTGGTGCTTTTCTCCATTCTACATTGCCACTCACTGCCTATCCTAATTCAGACCCTATGATTCACACCACCCCGTGATATTTTTCTCACTCCTACTAGTTAACGTAATGTTACACACCCATATTATGCGCAACATCCCGCGATGTTTTTCAGAAACCAATCCTACATTGCCACTGCATGTTTCCTGACCTCCCCATGCTGACCACACCGTGGTGCTTTTCTCCATCCTACATTGCCACTCACTGCCTATGTAATTCAGACCCTATGATTCACACCATCCCGTGATGTTTTTCTCAGTCCTACTAGTGAATGAAATGTTACGCACCCATACAATGCGCACCACCCCGCGATGTTTTTCAGAAACCTCTCCTACATTGCCACTGCATGTTTCCTGACTTCCCCATGCTGACCACCCCGTGGTGCTTTTCTCCATCCTACATTGCCACTCACTGCCTATGTAATTCAGATCCTATGATTCACAAAACCGCGTGATGTTTTTCTCACTCCTACTAGTGAATGTAATGTTACACACCCATACAAGGCGCACCACACCGCGATGTTTTTCAGAAACCTCTCCTGCATTGCCACTGCATGTTTCCTGACCTCCCCATGCTCACCACCCCGTAGTGCTTTTCTCCATCCTACATTGCCACTCACTGAATATCCTAATTCAGACACTCCGATTCACACCACCCCTTGATGTTTTTCTCACTCCTACTTGTGAAGTAATGTTACGCACCCATACAGTACGCACCACGCCGCGATGTTTTTCAGAAACCTACCATACATTGCCACTGCATGTTTCCTGACTTCCCCATGCGGACCACCTCGTGTTGCTTTTCTCCATCCTACATTGCCACTCACTGCCTATCCGAATTCAGACCCTATGATTCACACCACCCCGTGATGTTTTTCTCACTCCTACTAGTGAATGTAATGTTACACACCCATACAATGTGCACCACCCCGCGATGTTTTTCAGAAACCTATCCTACATTGCCACTACATCTTTCCTGACCTCACAATGCTGACCATTCCGTGGTGCTTTTCTCAATCCTACATTGCCATTCACTGCCTATTCTAATTCAACCCTATGATTCCCACCACCCCGTGATGTTTTTCTCACTCCTACTACTGAATGAAATGTTACACACCCATACAATGCGCACCACCCCGCGATGTTTTTCAGAAACCTATCCTACATTGCCACTGCATGTTTGCTGACCACCCCATGCTGTCCACCCCTTGGTATTTTTCTCCATCCTACATTGCCACTCACTGCCTATCTTAATTCAGATCCTATGATTCACACCACCCCGTGATATTTTTCTCACTCCTACTAGTTAATGTAATGTTACACACCCATACAATGTGCACCACCCCGGGATATTTTTCAGGAACCTATCCTACAATGCACTGCACGTTTCCTGACCTCCCCATGCTGACCACCCCGTGGGGCTGTTCTCCATGCTACATTGCCACTCGCTGCCTATCCTAATTCAGACCCTAGGGATTCACACAACCCCATGATGTTTTTCTCACTCCTACTAGTGAATGTAATGTTACACACCCATACAATGCGCACCACCACGCGATGTTTTTCAGAGACCTATCCTATATTGCCATTGCATGTTTCCTGACCTCCTCATGCTGACCAACCCGTGGTGCTTTTCTCCATCCTACATTGCCACTCACTGCCTATCCTAATTCAGACCCTCCAATTCACACCACCCCTTGATGTTTTTCTCACTCCTACTTGTGAAAGTAATGTTACACACTCATACAATGCGCACCTCCCCGCGATGTTTTTCAGAAACCTACCCTACATTGCCACTGCATGTTTCCTGACCTCCCCATGCTGACCACCCCGTGGTGCTTTTCTCCATCCTACATTGCCAATCACTGCCTATCCTAATTCAGACCCTATGATTCACACCACCCGGTAATGTTTTTCTCACTCCTACTAGTGAATGTAACGTTACACACCCATACATTGCGCACCACCCCGCGATGTTTTTCACAAACCTAACCTACATTGCCACTGCATCTTTCCTGACCTCCCCATGCTGACCACCCCGTGGTTCTTTTCTCCATCCGACATTGCCACTCACTGCCTATGTAATTCAGATCCTATGATTCACACCACCCCGTGATGCTTTTCTCACTCCTACTAGTGAATGAAATGTTACACACCCATACAGTACGCACCACCCCGCGATGTTTTTCAGAAACCTCTCCTACATTGCCACTGCATGTTTCCTGACTTCCCCATGCTGACCGCCCCGTAGTGCTTTTCTCCATCCTGCATTGCCACTCACTGCCTATCCTAATTCAGACCCTATGATTCACACCATCCCGTGATGTTTTTCTCACTCCTCCTAGTGAATGTAATGTTACACACCCATACAATGCCCACCACCCCGCGATGTGTTTCAGAAACCTACCATACATTGCCACTGCATGTTTCCTGACCTCCCCATGCGGACCAGCTATTGTTGCTTTTCTCCATCCTACATTGCCACTCACTGCCTACCCTAATTCAGAACCTATGATTCACACCACCCATTGATGTTTTTCTCACTCCTACTAGTGAATGTAATGTTACACACCCATACAATGCGCACCACCACGCGATGTTTTTCAGAAACCTATCCTACATTGCCACCACATCTTTCCTGACCTCACAATGCTGTCCATTCCGTGGTGCTTTTCTCCATCCTACATTGCCATTCACTGCCTATCCTAATTCAAACCCTATGATTCACACTACCCCGTGAAGTTTTTCTCACTCCTACTAGTGAATGAAATGTTACACACCCATACAATGCGCACCACCCCACGATGTTTTTCAGAAACCTATCCTACAATGCCAATGCATGTTTGCTGACCACTCCATGCTGACCACCCCGTGGTATTTTTCTCCATCCTACATTGCCACTCACTGCCTATCCTAATTCAGATCCTATTATTCACACCACCCCGTGATGTTTTTGTCACTCCTACTAGTGAATGTAATGTTACACACCCATACAATGTGCACCACCCCACGATATTTTTCAGGAACCTATCCTACAATGCACTGCATGTTTCCTGACCTCCCCCTGCTGACCACCCCGTGGTGCTCTTCTCCATGCTACATTGCCACTCGCTGCCTATCCTAATTCAGACCCTAGGGATTCACACAACCCCGTGATGTTTTTCTCACTCCTACTAGTGAATGTAATGTTACACACCCATACAATGCGCACCACCCCGCGATGTTTTTCAGAAACCTATCCTACATTGCCACAGCATGTATCCTGCCTTCCCCAGGCAGACCATTCCGTGGTGCTTTTCTGCATCCTACATTGTCAATCATTGCCTATACTAATTCAGACCCTCCGATTCACACCACCCCTTGATGTTTTTCTCACTCCTTCTTGTGAAAGTAATGTTACACACTCATACAAAGCGCACCACCCCGCGATGTTTTTCAGAAACCTATCCTAAATTGCCACTGCATGTTTCCTGACCACCCCATGCTGACCACCCCGTGATAGTTTTCTCCATCCTACATTGCCACTCACTGCCTATCCTAATTCAGATCCTATGATTCACACCATCCCGTGATGTTTTTCTCACTCATACTCATGAATGTAATATTACACACCAATAGAAGGCGCACAAACCCGCGATGTTTTTCAGAAACCTATCCTACATTGACACTGCATGTTTGCTGACCACCCCATGCTGACCACCCCGTGGGATTTTTCTCCATCCTACATTGCCACTCACTGCCTATCCTAATTCAGATCCTATGATTCACACCACCCCGTGATGTTTTTCTCACTCATACTCGTGAATGTAATATTACACATCAATAGAATGCGCACAACCCCGCGATGCTTTTCAGAAACCTATCCTACATTGACACTGCATGTTTCCTGACCTCCCCATGCTGACCACTCCGTGGTGCTTTTCTCCATGCTACATTGCCACACACTGCCTATCCTAATTCAGACCCTATGATTCACACCACCCGGTGATGTTTTTCTCACTCCTACTAGTGAATGTAATGTTACACACCCATACAGTACGCACACCCCGCGATGTTTTTCAGAAACCTATCCTACATTGCCACTGCATGTTTCCTGACCTCCCCATGCTGACCACCCCGTAGTGCTTTTCTCCATCCTGCATTGCCATTCACTGCCTGTCCTAATTCAAACCCTATGATTCACACCACCCCATGATGTTTTTCTCCCTCCTACTAGTGAATGAAATGTTACACACCCATACTATGCGCACCACCCCGCGATGTTTTTCAGAAACCTATCCTACATTGCCACTGCATGTTTCCTGACCTCCCCATGCTGACCACCCCGTGGTGCTTTTCTCCATGCTACATTGCCACTCACTGCCTATCCTAATTCAGTCCCTAGGGATTCACACAACCCTGTGATGTTTTTCTCACTCCTACTAGTGAATGTAATGTTACACATCCATACAATGCGCACCACCCCGCGATGTTTTTCAGAAACCTATCCTACATTGCCACTGCATGTTTCCTGACCTCCCCATGCGGACCACCCCGTGGTGCTTTTCTCCATCCTAAGTTGCCACTCACTGCCTATCCTAATTCAGACCCTATGATTCACACAACCCGGTGATGTTTTTCTCACTCCTATTAGTGAATGTAATGTTACACACCCATACAATGCGCACCACCCCGCGATGTTTTTCAGAAACCTATCCTACATTGCCACTGCATGTTTCCTGCCCTCCCCAGGCTGACCACTCCGTGGTGCTTTTCTCCATACTACATTGTCAATCATTGCCTATCCTGATTCAGACCCTCTGATTCACACCACCCCTTGATGTTTTTCTCACTCCTACTTGTGAAAGTAATGTTACACACTCATACAATGCGCACCACCCCGCGATGTTTTTCAGAAATCTAACCTATATTGCCACTGCATGTTTCCTGACCTCCCCATGCTGACCACCCCGTTGTGCTTTTCTCCATCCTACATTGACACTAACTGCCTATCCTAATTCAGACCCTAGGATTCACACCACCCTGTGATGTTTTTCTCACTCCTACTAGTGAACGTAATGTTACACACCCATACAATGCGCACCATCCCGCGATGTTTTTCAGAAACCTATCCTACATTGCCACTGCATGTTTGCTGACCACCCCATGCTGACCACACCGTGGTATTTTTCTCCATCCTACATTGCCACTCACTGCCTATCCTAATTCAGATCCTATGATTCACACCACCCGGTGATGTTTTTCTCACTCCTACTAGTGAATGTAATGTTACACACCCATACAATGCGCACCACCCCGCGATGTTTTTCACAAAAATATCCTACATTGCCACTGCATGTTTCCTGACCTCCCCATGCTGACAACCCCGTGGTTCTTTTCTCCATCCTACATTGCCACTCACTGCCTATGTATTTCAGATCCTATGATTCACACCACCCCATGATGTTTTTCTCACTCCTACTAGTGAATTTAATGTTACACACCCATACAGTACGCACACCCCGCGATGTTTTTAAGAAACCTCTCCTACATTGCCACTGCATGTTTCCTGACTTCCCCATGCTAATGGCACCATAGTGCTTTTCTCCATCCTACATTGCCACTCACTGCCTATCCTAATTCAGACCCTATGATTCACACCACCCCGTGATGTTTTTCTCACTCCTACTACTGAATGTAATGTTACACACCCATAAAATGCACACCACCGAGCGATGTTTTTCAAAAACCTATCCTACATTGCCATTGCATGTGTCCTGAACTCCCCATGCGGACCACCTCGTGGTGCTTTTCTCCATCCTACATTGCCACTCACTGCCTATCCTAATTTAGACCCTATGATTCACACTACCCGGTGATGTTTTTCTCACTCCTACTAGTGAATGTAATGTTACACACCCATACAGTGCGCACCAAACCGCGATATTTTTCAGGAACCTATCCTACAATGCACTGCATATTTCCTGACCTCCCCATGCTGACCACCCCGTGGTGCTTTTCTCCATCCTACATTGCCAATCACTGCCTATCCTAATTCAGACCCTATGATTCACACCACCCCGTGATGTTTTTCTCACTCCTACTAGTGAATGTAATGTTACATACACATACAATGCGCACCACCCCGCGATGTTTTTCAGAAACCTATCATACATTGCCACTGCATGTTTCCTGACCTCCCCATGCTGACCACCCGTGGTGCTTTTCTCCATCCTACACTGCCACTCACTGCCTATGTAATTCAGATCCTATGATTCACACCAGCCCGTGATGCTTTTCTCACTCCTACTAGTGAATGGAATGTTACACAGACATACCGTACGCACCACCCCGCGATGTTTTTCAGAAACCTCTCCTACATTGCCACTGCATGTTTCCTGACTTCCCCATGCTGACCGCCCCGTAGTGCTTTTCTCCATCCTGCATTGCCACTCACTGCCTATTCTAATTCAGACCCTATGATTCACACCACCCCGTGATGTTTTTCTCACTCCTACTAGTGAATGTAATGTGACACACCCATACAATGCACACCAACGCGCGATGTTTTTCAGAAACCTACCATACATTGCCACTGCATGTTTCCTGACCTCCCCATGCGGACCACCTCGTGTTGCTTTTCTCCATCCTACATTGCCACTCACTGCCTAACCTAATTCTGACCCTATGATTCACACCACCCATTGATGTTTTTCTCACTCCTACTAGTGAATGTAATGTTACACACCCATACAATGCACACCACCCCGCGATGTGTTTCAGAAAAATATAATACATTGCCACTGCATGTTTCCTGACCTCCCCATGCTGACCACCCCGTTGTGCTTTTCTCCATCCTACATTGCCACTCACTGCCTATCCTAATTCAGACCCTATGATTCACACCACCCCGTGAAGTTTTTCTCACTCCTACTAGTGAATGTAATGTTACTCACCCATAGAAGGCGCACCACGCCGCGATGTTTTTCAGAAACCTATCCTACATTGCCACTGCATGTTTCCTGCCCTCCCCAGGCTGACCACTCCGTGGTGATATTCTCCATCCTACATTGCCAATCACTGCCTATCCTAATTCAGACCCTATGATTCACACCACCCCGTGAAGTTTTTCTCACTCCTACTAGTGAAAGTAAGGTTACACACCCATACAATGCGCACCACACCGCGATGTTTTTCAGAAACCTATAATACATTGCCACTACATCTTTCCTGACTTCACAATGCTGACCATTCCGTTGTGCTTTTCTCCATCCTACATTGCCATTTACTGCCTATCCTAATTCAAACCCTATGATTCGCACCACCCCGTGATGTTTTTCTGACTCCTACTAGTGAATGAAATGTTACACACCCATACAATGCGCACCACCCCGCGATGTTTTTCAGAAACCTATCCTACATTGCCACTGCATGTTTCCGGACCTCCCCATGCTGACCACCCCGTTGTGCTTTTCCCCATTCTACATTGCCACTCACTGCCTATCCTAATTCAGACCCTAGGGATTCACACAACCCTGTGATGTTTTTGTCACTCCTACTAGTGAATGTAATGTTACACACCCATACAATGCGCACCACCCCGCGATGTTTTTCAGAAACCTATCCTACATTGCCACTGCATGTTTCCTGACCTCCCCATGCGGACAACCCCGTGGTGCTTTTCTCCATCCTGCATTGCCACTCACTGCCTATCCTAATTCAGATCCTATGATTCACACCACCCCGTGATGTTTTTCTCACTCCTACTAGTGAATGTAATGTTACACACGCATACAATGTGCACCACCCCGCGATATTTTTCAGGAACCTATCCTACAATGCACTGCATGTTTCCTGACCTCCCCATGCTGACCAGCCCGTGGTGATTTTTTTCCGTCCTCCATTGCCAATCACTGCATATCCTAATTCAGACCCTCCGATTCACACGACCCCTTGATGTTTTTCTCACTCCTACTTGTGAAAGTAAGGATACACACTCATAAAATGCGCACCTCCCCGCGATGCTTTTCAGAAACCTATCCTACATTGCCCCTGCGTGTTTCCTGACCTCCCCATGCTGACCACCCCGTGGTGCTTGTCTCCATGCTACACTGCCACTCGCTGCCTATCCTAATTCAGACCCTATGATTCACATCACCCGTTGATGTTTTTCTCACTCCTACTAGTGAATGTAATGTTACACACCCATACAACACGCACCACCCTGCGATGCTTTTCACAAACATATCCTACATTGCCACTGCATGTTTCGTGACCTCCCCATGCTGACCACCCCGTGGTTCTTTTCTCCATCCTACATTGCCACTCACTGCCTATGTATTTCAGATCCTATGAATCACACCACCCCGTGATGTTTTTCTCACTCCTACTAGTGAATGTAATGTTACACACCCATACAGTACGCACACCCCGCGATGTTTTTAAGAAACCTCTCCTACATTGCCACTGCATGTTTCCTGACTTCCCCATGCTGACCACCCCGTGGTGCTTTTGTCCATCCTACATTGCCACTCACTGCCTATTCTAATTCAGACCCTATGATTCACACCACCCCATGATGTGTTTCTCACTCCTACTAGTGAATGTAATGTTACACACCCATACAATGTGCACCACCTCGTGATGTTTTTCAGAAACCTATCCTACATTGCCACTACGTCTTTCCTGACCTCACAATGCTGACCATTTTGTGGTGCTTTTCTCCATCCTACATTGATACTCACTGCCTATCCTAATTCAGACCCTATGATTCACACCACCACGTGATGTTTTTCTCACTCCTACTAGTGAATTAAATGTTACACACCCATACAATGCGCACCACCCCGCGAAGTTTTTCAGAAACCTATCCTACATTGCCACTGCATGTTTGCTGAACACCCCATGCTGACCACCCCGTGGTATTTTTCTCCATCCTATATTGCCACTCACTGCCTATACTAATTCAGTTCCTATGATTCACACCACGCCGTGATGTTTTTTTCACTCCTACTAGTGAATGTAATGTTACACACCCATACAATGTGCACCACCCCACGATATTTTTCAGGAACATATCAAACAATGCGCTGCATGTTTCCTGACCTAACCATGCTGACCACCCCGTGGTTCTTTTCTCCATCCTACATTGCCACTCACTGCCTATGTTATTAAGATCCTATGATTCACACCACCCCGTGATGTTTTTCTCACTCCTACTAGTGAATGTAATGTTACACACCCATACAGTACGCACCACCCAGCGATGTTTTTCAGAAACCTCTCCTACATTGCCACTGCATGTTTCCTGACTTCCCCATGCTGACCGCCCCGTAGTGCTTTTCTCCATCCTGCATTGCCACTGAATGCCTATCCTAATTCACACCCTATTATTCACACCACCCCGTGATGTTTTTCTCACTCCTACTAGTGAATGTAATGTTACACACCCATACAATGCTCACCACCGCGCGATGTTTTTCAGAAACCTACCATACATTGCCACTGCATGTTTCCTGACCTCCCCATGCGGACCACCTCGTGGTGCTTTTCTCCATCCTACATTGCCACGCACTGCCTATCCTAATTCAGACCCTATGATTCACACCACCCCGTGATGTTTTTCTCACTCCTACTAGTGAATGTAATGTTACACACCCATACAATGCACACCAACGTGCGATGTTTTTCAGAAACCTACCATACATTGCCACTGCATTTTTCCTGTCCTCCCAATGCGGAACACCTCGTGGTGCTTTTCTTCATCCTACATTGCCACTCACTGCCTATCCTAATTCAGACCCTATGATTCACACCACCCGTTGATGTTTTTCTCACTCCTACTAGTGAATGTAATGTTACATACCCATACAATGCACACCACCCCGCGATGTTTTCCAGAAAAATATAATACATTGCCACTGCATGTTTCCTGACCTCCCCATTCTGACCACCCCGTGGTGCTTTTCTCCAAACTACATTGCCACTCACTGCCTACCCTAATTGAGACCCTAAGATTCACACCACCCGGTGATGTTCTTCTCACTCCTACTAGTGAATGTAATGTTACACACCCATACAATGCACAACACCCCGCGATGTTTTTCAGAAAAATATCCTACATTGCCACTGCATGTTTCCTGACCTCCCCATGCTGACCACCCCGTGGTGCTTTTCTCCAACCTACATTGCCACTCACTGCCTATCCTAATTCAGATCCTATGACTCACACCACCCCGTGATGTTTTTCTTACTCATACTAGTAAATGTAATGTTACACATCAAAAGAATGCGCACAACCCCGCGATGTTTTTCAGAAACCTATCCTACATTACCACTTCATGTTTCCTGACCTCCCCATGCTGACCACACCGTGGTGCTTTTCTCCATGCTACATTGCCACTCGCTGCCTATCCTAATTCAGACCCTAGGGATTCACACCACCCCGTGATGTTTTTGTCACTCCTGCTAGTGAATGTAATGTTACACACCCATACAACGCGCACCAACCCGCGATGTTCCCAGAAACCTATCCTACATTGCCACTGTATGTTTCCTGATCTCCCCATGAGGACCACCCCGTGGTGCTTTTCTCCATCCTGCATTGCTACTCACTGCCTATCCTAATTCAGACCCTATGATTCACACCACCCCGTGATGTTTTTCTCACTCCTACTAGTGAATGTAATGTTACACACCCATACAATGCACACCACCGCGCGATGTTTTTCAGAAACCTACCATACATTGCCACTGCATTTTTCCTGACCTCCCCTCCGGACCACCTCGTGGTGCTTTTCTCCATCCTACATTGCCACTCACTGCCTATCCTAATTCAGACCCTATGATTCACACCACCCGTTGATGTTTTTCTCACTCCTACTAGTGAATGTAATATTACACACCCATACAATGCACACCACCCCACGATGTGTTTCAGAAAAATATAATACATTGCCACTGCATGTTTCCTAACCACCCCATGCTGACCACCCCGTGGTGCTTTTCTCCAACCTACATTGCCACTCACTGCCTATCCTCATTCAGACCCTATGATTCACACCACCCGGTGATGTTTTTCTCACTCCTACTAGTGAATGAAATGTTACACACCCATACAATGCACACCACCCAGTGATGTGTTTCAGAAAAATATCCTACATTGCCACTGCATGTTTCCTGACCTCCCCATGCTGACCACACCGTGGTGCTTTTCTCCGTCCTACATTGCCACTCACTGCCTATCCTAATTCAGATCCTATGATTCACACCACCCCGTGATGTTTTTCTCACTCATACAAGTGAATGTAATGTTACACATCAATAGAAAGCGCACAACCCCGCGATGTTTTTCAGAAACGTATCCTACATTGCCACTGCATGTTTCCTGACCTCCCCATGCTGACCACCCCGTGGTGCTTTTCTCCATGCTATATTGCCACTCGCTGCCTATGCTAATTCAGACCCTAGGGATTCACACCACCCCGTGATGTTTTTGTCACTCCTACTAGTGAATGTAATGTTACACACCCATACAATGCGCACCAACCCGTGATGTTTTTCAGAAACCTATCCTACATTGCCACTGCATGTTTCGTGATCTCCCCATGCGGACCACCCCGTGGTGCTTTTCTCCATCCTACATTGCCACTCACTACCTATCCTAATTTAGACCCTATGATTCACACCACCCCGTGATGTTTTTCTCACTCCTACTAGTGAATTAAATGTTACACACCCATACAATGCGCACCACCCCGCGAAGTTTTTCAGAAACCTATCCTACATTGCCACTGCAAGTTTGCTGACCACTCCATGCTGACCACCCCGTGGTATTTTTCTCCCTCCTACATTGCCACTCACTGCCTATCCTAATTCAGATCCTATGATTCACACCACCCCGTGATGTTTTTCTCACTCCTACTAGTGAATGTAATGTTACACACCCATACAATGTGCAGCACCCAAGGATATTTTTTAGGAACCTATCCTACAATGCACTGCATGTTTCCTGACCTCCCCATGCTGACCACACCGTGGTTCTTTTCTCCATCCTACATTGCCACTCACTGCCTATGTAATTCAGATCCTATGATTCACACCACCCCGTGATGTTTTTCTCACTCCTACTAGTGAATGTAATGTTACACACCCATACAGTACGCACCACCCCGCGATGTTTTTCAGAAACCTCTCCTACATTGCCACTGCATGTTTCCTGACTTCCCCATGCTGACCGCCCCGTAGTGCTTTTCTCCATCCTGCATTGCCACTGAATGCCTATCCTAATTCAGACCCTATGATTCACACCACCCTGTGATGTTTTTCTCACTCCTCCTAGTGAATGTAATGTTACACACCCATACAATGTGCACCACCCCGCGATATTTTTCGGAAACCTATCCTACAATGCACTGCATGTTTCCTGACCTCCCCATGCTTACCACCCCGTGGTGCTTTTCTCCGTCCTACATTGCCACTCACTGCCTATCCTAATTGAGACCCTATGATTCACACCACCCGTTGATGTTTTTCTCACTCCTACTAGTGAATGTAATGTTACACACCCATACAATGCGCACCAACCCGTGATGTTTTTCAGAAACCTATCCTACTTTGCCACTGCATGTTTCGTGATCTCCCCATGCGGACCACCCCGTGGTGATTTTCTCCATCCTACATTGCCACTCACTGCCTATCCTAATTTAGACCCTATGATTTACACAACCCGGTGATGATTTTCTCACTTCTATTGGTGAATGTAATGTTACAGACCCATACAATGCGCACCACGCCGCGATGTTTTTCAGAAACCTATCCTACATTGCCACTGCATGTTTCCTGCCCTCCCCAGGCTGACCACTCCGTGGTGATTTTCTCCATCCTACATTGTGAATCATTGCCTATCCTAATTCAGACTCTCCGATTCACACCACCCCGTAATGTTTTTCTCACTCCTACTAGTGAACGTAATGTTACACACCCATACAATGAGCACCACCCCGCGATGTTTTTCAGAAACCTATCCTACAAGGGCACTGCATGTTTGCTGACCACACCATGCTGACCTCCCCGTGGTATTTTTCTCCATCCTACATTGTCACTCACTACCTATACTAATTCAGATCCTATGATTCACACCACCCCGTAATGTTTTTCTCACTCCTACTAGTGAATGTAATGTTACACACCCATACAATATGCACCACCCCGCGATCTTTTTCAGGAACCTATCCTACAATGCACTGCATGTTTCCTGACCTCCCCATGCTGACCACCCTGTGGTGCTTTTCGCCATCCTACATTGCCAATCACTGCCTATCCTAATTCAGACCCTCTGATTCACACCACCCCTTGATGTTTTTCTCACTCCTACTTGTGAAAGTAATGTTACACACCCATACAATGCACACCACCGCGCGAGGTTTTTCAGAAAACTATCCTACATTGCCACTGCATGTTTCCTGACCTCCCCATGCTGACCACCCCGTGGTTCTTTTCTCCATCCTGCATTGCCACTCACTGCCTATCCTAATTCAGACCCTATGATTCACACCACCCCGTGATGTTTTTCTCACTCCTACTAGTGAATTAAATGTTACACACCCATACAATGCGCACCACCCCGCGAAGTTTTTCAGAAACCTATCCTACATTGCCACTGCATGTTTGCTGAAAACTCCATGCTGACCACCCCGTGGTATTTTTCTCCATCCTACATTGCCACTCACTGCCTATCCTAATTCAGATCCTATGATTCACACCACCCCGTGATGTTTTTCTCACTCCTACTAGTCAATGTAATGTTACACACCCATACAATGTGCACCACCCAAGGATATTTTTTAGGAACCTATCCTACAATGCACTGCATGTTTCCTGACCTCCCCATGCTGACCACCCCGTGGTTCTTTTCTCCATCCTACATTGCCACTCACTGCCTATGTAATTCAGACCCTATGATTCACACCACCCGTTGATGTTTTTCTCACTCCTACTAGTGAATGTAATGTTACATACCCATACAATGCACACCACCCCGCGATGTTTTTCAGAAAAATATAATACATTGCCACTGCATGTTTCCTGACCTCCCCATTCTGACCACCCCGTGGTGCTTTTCTCCAACCTACATTGCCACTCACTGCCTACCCTAATTGAGACCCTAAGATTCACACCACCCGGTGATGTTTTTCTCACTCCTACTAGTGAATGTAATGTTACACACCCATACAATGCACACCAACCCGCGATGTTTTTCAGAAAAATATCCTACATTGCCACTGCATGTTTCCTGACCTCCCCATGCTGACCACCCCGTGGTGCTTTTCTCCAACCTACATTGCCACTCACTGCCTATCCTAATTCAGATCCTATGACTCACACCACCCCGTGATGTTTTTCTCACTCATACTAGTGAATGAAATGTTACACATCGATAGAATGCGCACAACCCCGCGATGTTTTTCAGAAACCTATCCTACATTACCACTTCATGTTTCCTGACCTCCCCATGCTGACCACCCCGTGGTGCTTTTCTCCATGCTACATTGCCACTAGATGCCTATCCTAATTCAGACCCTAGGGATTCACACCAGCCCGTGATGTTTTTGTCACTCCTGCTAGTGAATGTAATGTTACACACCCATACAACGCGCACCAACCCGCGATGTTCCCAGAAACCTATCCTACATTGCCACTGTATGTTTCCTGATCTCCCCATGAGGACCACCCCGTGGTGCTTTTCTCCATCCTACATTGCCACTCACTACCTATCCTAATTCAGACATTATGATTCACACAACCCGGTGATGTTTGTCTCACTCCTATTACTGAATGTAATGTTACACACCCATACAATGCGCACCACCCCGCGATGTTTTTCAGAAACCTATCCTACATTGCCACTGCATGTTTCCTGCCCTCCCCAGGCTGACCACTCCGTGGTGCTTTTCTCCATCCTACATTGTCAATCATTGCCTATCCTTATTCACACCCTCCGATTCACACCACCCCTTGATGTTTTTCTCACTCCTACTTGTGAAAGTAATGTTACACACTCATACAATGCACACCACCCCGCGATGTTTTTCAGAAACCTATCCTACATTGCCACTGTATGTTTCCTGACCTCCCCATGCTGACCACACCGTGGAGCTTTTCTCCATCCTACATTGCCACTCACTGCCTATCCTAATTCAGACCCTATGATTCACACCACCCCGTGATGATTTTCTCACTCCTACTAGTGAACTAGTTACACACCCATACAATGCGCACCACCCCGCGATGTTTTTCAGAAACCTATCCTACATTGCCACTGCATGTTTGCTGACCACCCCGTGGTATTTTTCTCTCTCATACTAGTGAATGTAATGTTACACATCAATAGAATGCGCACAACCCCGCAATGTTTTTCAGAAACCTATCCTACATTGCCACTGCATGTTTCCTGACCTCCCCATGCTGACCACCCCGTGGTGCTTTTCTCCATGCCACATTGCCACTCGCTGCCTATGCTACTTCAGACCCTAGGTATTCACACCACCCCGTGATGTTTTTCTCACTCCTACTAGTGAATGTAATGTTACACACCCATACAATGCACACCACCCCGCGATGTGTTTCAGAAAAATATCCTACATTGCCACTGCATGTTTCCTGACCTCCCCATGCTGACCACCCCGTGGTGCTTTTCTCCGTCCTACATTGCCACTCACTGCCTATCCTAATTCAGATCCTATGATTCACACCACCCCGTGATGTTTTTCTCACTCATACTAGTGAATGTAATGTTACACATCAATAGAATGCGCACAACCCCGTGATGTTTTTCAGAAACGTATCCTACATTGCCACTGCATGTTTCCTGACCTCCCCATGCTGACCACCCCGTGGTGGTTTTCTCCATGCTACATTGCCACTCGCTGCCTATGCTAATTCAGACCCTAGGGATTCACACCACCCCGTGATGTTTTTGTCACTCCTACTAGTGAATGTATTGTTACACACCCATACAATGCGCACCACCACGCGATGTTTTTCAGAAAGCTATCCTACATTGCCACTGCATCTTTCCTGCCCTACCCAGGCTGACCACTCCGTGGTGCTTTTCTCCATCCTACATTGTCAATCATTGCCTATCCTAATTCACACCCTCCGATTCACACCACCCCTTGATGTTTTTCTCACTCCTACTTGTGAAAGTAATGTTACACACTCATACAATGCGCACCACCCCGCGATGTTTTTCAGAAACCTATCCTACATTGCCACTGTATGTTTCCTGACCTCCCCATGCTGACCACACCGTGGAGCTTTTCTCCATCCTACATTGCCACTCACTGCCTATCCTAATTCAGACCCTATGATTCACACCACTCCGTGATGTTTTTTTCACTCCTACTAGTGAACGTAATGTTACACACCCATACAATGCGCACCACACAGCGATGTTTTTCAGAAACCTATCCTACATTGCCAATGCATGTTTTCTGACCACCCCATGCTGACCACCCCGTGGTATTTTTCTCTATCCTACATTGCCACTCACTGCCTATCCTAATTGAGATCCTATGATTCACACCACCCCGTGATGTTTTTCTCACTCCTACTAGTGAATGTAATGTTACACACCCATACAATGTGCACCACCCCGCGATCTTTTTCAGGAACCTATCCTACAATGCACTGCATGTTTCCTGACCTCCCCATGCTTACCACCCCGTGGTGTTTTTCGCCGTCCTACATTGCCACTCACTGCCTATCCTAATTCAGACCCTATGATTCACACCACCCGTTGATGTTTTTCTCACTCCTACTAGTGAATGTAATGTTACACACCCATACAATGCACACCACCCCGCAATGTGTTTCAGAAAAATATAATACATTGCCACTGCATGTTTCCTGACCTCCCCATGCTGACCACCCGTGGTGCTTTTCTCCGTCCTACATTGCCACTCACTGCCTATCCTAATTCAGATCCTATGATTCACACCACCCCGTGATGTTTTTCTCACTCATACTAGTGAATGTAATGTTACACATCAATAGAATGCGCACAACCCCGCAATGTTTTTCAGAAACCTATCCTACATTGCCACTGCATGTTTCCTGACCTCCCCATGCTGACCACCGCATGCTGCTTTTCTCCATGCTACATTGCCACTCGCTGCCTATGCTAATTCAGACCCTAGGTATTCACACCACCCCGTGATGTTTTTCTCACTCCTACTAGTGAATGTAATGTTACACACCCATACAATGCGCACCAACCCGTGATGTTTTTCAGAAACCTATCCTACTTTGCCACTGCATGTTTCGTGATCTCCCCATGCGGACCACCCCGTGGTGCTTTTCTCCATCCTACATTGCCACTCACTGCCTATCCTAATTTAGACCCTATGATTTACACAACCCGGTGATGATTTTCTCACTTCTATTAGTGAATGTAATGTTACACACCCTTACAATGCGCACCACGCCGCGATGTTTTTCAGAAACCTATCCTACATTGCCACTGGATGTTTCCTGCCCTCCCCAGGCTGACCACTCCGTGGTGATGTTCTCCATCCTACATTGTCAATCATTGCCTATCCTAATTCAGACTCTCCGATTCACACCACCCCGTAATATTTTTCTCACTCCTACTAGAGAACGTAATGTTACACACCCATACAATGCGCACCACCCCGCGATGTTTTTCAGAAACCTATCCTACAAGGGCACTGCATGTTTGCTGACCACACCATGCTGACCACCCCGTGGTATTTTTCTCCATCCTACATTGTCACTCACTGCCTATACTAATTCAGATAATATGATTCAAACCACCCCGTAATGTTTTTCTCACTCCTACTAGTGAATATAATGTTACACACCCATACAATATGCACCACCCCGCGATCTTTTTCAGGAACCTATCCTACAATGCACTGCATGTTTCCTGACCTCCCCATGCTGACCACCCTGTGGTGCTTTTCGCCGTCCTACATTGCCAATCACTGCGTATCCTAATTCAGACCCTCTGATTCACACCACCCCTTGATGTTTTTCTCACTCCTACTTGTGAAAGTAATGTTACACACTCATACAATGCGCACCTCCCCGCGATGTTTTTCAGAAACCTATCCTACATTGCTACTGCATGTTTCCTGACTTCCCAATGCTGACCACACCGTGGTGCTTTTCTCCATGCTACATTGCCACTCACTGCCTATCCTAATTCAGACCCTATGATTCACACCACCCCGTGATGTTTTTCTCACTCCTACTAGTGAATGTAATGTTACACACCCCTACAATGCGCACCACCCCGCGATGTTTTTAACAAACCTATCCTACATTGCCACTGCATGTTTCCTGACCTCCCCATGCGGACCACCTCGTGGTGCTTTTCTCCATCTTACAATGTCACTGACTGCCTATCCTAATTCAGACCCTATGATTCACACCACCCGGTGATGTTTTTCTCACTCCTACTAGTGAATGTAGTGTTACACACCCATACAATGCGCACCACCCTGCGATGTTTTTCAGAAACCTATCCTACATTGCCACAACATCTTTCCTGACCTCACAATGCTGACCATTCCGTGGTGCTTTTCTCCATCCTACATTGCCACTCACTGCCTATACTAATTCAGACCCTATGATTCACACCACCCTGTGATGTTTTTCTCACTCCTACTAGTGAATTAAATGTTACACACCCATACAATGCGCACCACCCCGCGAAGTTTTTCACAAACCTATCCTACATTGCCACTGCATGTTTCCTGACCTCGCCATGCTGACCACCCCGTGGTGCTTTTCTCCGTCCTACATTGCCACTCACTGCCTATCCTAATTCAGATCCTATGATTCACACCACCTCGTGATGTTTTTCTCACTCATACTAGTGAATGTAATGTTACACATCAATAGAATGCGCACAACGCCGCGATGTTTTTCAGAAACGTATCCTACATTGCCACTGCATGTTTCCTGACCTCCCCATGCTGACCACCCCGTGGTGCTTTTCTCCATGCTACATTGCTACTCGCTGCCTATGCTAATTCAGACCCTAGGGATTCACACCACCCCGTGATGTTTTTGTCACTCCTACTAGTGAATGTAATGTTACACACCCATACAATGCGCACCAACCCGTGATGTTTTTCAGAAACCTATCCTACATTGCCACTGCATGTTTCGTGATCTCCCCATGCGGACCACCCCGTGGTGCTTTTCTCCATCCTACATTGCCACTCAATGCCTATCCTAATTTAGACCCTATGATTCACACAACCCGGTGATGATTTTCTCACTCCTATTAGTGAATGTAATGTTACACACCCATACAATGCGCTCCACGCCGCGATGTTTTTCAGAAACCTATCCTACATTGCCACTGCATGTTTCCTGCCCTCCCCAGGCTGACCACTCCGTGGTGATATTCTCCATCCTACATTGTCAATCATTGCCTATCCTAATTCAGACCCTCCGATTCACACCACCCCTTGATGTTTTTCTCACTCCTACTTGTGAAAGTAATGTTACACAATCAATAGAATGCGCACAACCCCGCGATGTTTTTCAGAAATGTATCCTACATTGCCACTGCATGTTTCCTGACCTCCCCATGCTGATCACCCCGTGGTGCTTTTCTCCATCCTACATTGCCACTCACTGCCTATCCTCATTCAGATCCTATGATTCACACCACCCCGTAATGTTTTTCTCACTCCTACTAGTGAATGTAATGTTACACACCCATACAATGTGCACCACCCCGCGATCTTTTCCAGGAACCTATCCTACAATGCACTGCATGTTTCCTGACCTCCCCATGCTGACCACCCCGTGGTGCTTTTCTCCATCCTACATTGCCACTCACTGCCTATCCTAATTCAGATCCTATGATTCACACCACCCCGTGATGTTTTTCTCACTCATACTAGTGAATGTAATGTTACACATCAATAGAATGCGCACAACCCCGCAATGTTTTTCAGAAACCTATCCTACATTGCCACTGCATGTTTCCTGACCTCCCCATGCTGACCACCCCATGCTGCTTTTCTCCATGCTACATTGCCACTCGCTGCCTATGCTAATTCAGACCCTAGGTATTCACACCACCCCGTGATGTTTTTCTCACTCCTACTAGTGAATGTAATGTTACACACCCATACAATGCGCACCAACCCGTGATGTTTTTCAGAAACCTATCCTACTTTGCCACTGCATGTTTCGTGATCTCCCCATGCGGACCACCCCGTGGTGCTTTTCTCCATCCTACATTGCCACTCACTGCCTATCCTAATTTAGACCCTATGATTTACACAACCCGGTGATGATTTTCTCACTTCTATTAGTGAATGTAATGTTACACACCCATACAATGCGCACCACGCCGCGATGTTTTTCAGAAACCTATCCTACATTGCCACTGCATGTTTCCTGCCCTCCCCAGGCTGACCACTCCGTGGTGATGTTCTCCATCCTACATTGTCAATCATTGCCTATCCTAATTCAGACTCTCCGATTCACACCACCCCGTAATATTTTTCTCACTCCTACTAGAGAACGTAATGTTACACACCCATACAAGGCGCACCACCCCACGATGTTTTTCAGAAACCTATCCTACAAGGGCACTGCATGTTTGCTGACCACACCATGCTGACCACCCCGTGGTATTTTTCTCCATCCTACATTGTCACTCACTGCCTATACTAATTCAGATAATATGATTCAAACCACCCCGTAATGTTTTTCTCACTCCTACTAGTGAATATAATGTTACACACCCATACAATATGCACCACCCCGCGATCTTTTTCAGGAACCTATCCTACAATGCACTGCATGTTTCCTGACCTCCCCATGCTGACCACCCTGTGGTGCTTTTCGCCGTCCTACATTGCCAATCACTGCCTATCCTAATTCAGACCCTCTGATTCACACCACCCCTTGATGTTTTTCTCACTCCTACTTGTGAAAGTAATGTTACACACTCATACAATGCGCACCTCCCCGCGATGTTTTTCAGAAACCTATCCTACATTGCTACTGCATGTTTCCTGACTTCCCAATGCTGACCACACCGTGGTGCTTTTCTCCATGCTACATTGCCACTCACTGCCTATCCTAATTCAGACCCTATGATTCACACCACCCCGTGATGTTTTTCTCACTCCTACTAGTGAATGTAATGTTACACACCCCTACAATGCGCACCACCCCGCGATGTTTTTAACAAACCTATCCTACATTGCCACTGCATGTTTCCTGACCTCCCCATGCGGACCACCTCGTGGTGCTTTTCTCCATCTTACAATGTCACTGACTGCCTATCCTAATTCAGACCCTATGATTCACACCACCCGGTGATGTTTTTCTCACTCCTACTAGTGAATGTAGTGTTACACACCCATACAATGCGCACCACCCTGCGATGTTTTTCAGAAACCTATCCTACATTGCCACAACATCTTTCCTGACCTCACAATGCTGACCATTCCGTGGTGCTTTTCTCCATCCTACATTGCCACTCACTGCCTATACTAATTCAGACCCTATGATTCACACCACCCTGTGATGTTTTTCTCACTCCTACTAGTGAATTAAATGTTACACACCCATACAATGCGCACCACCCCGCGAAGTTTTTCACAAACCTATCCTACATTGCCACTGCATGTTTCCTGACCTCGCCATGCTGACCACCCCGTGGTGCTTTTCTCCGTCCTACATTGCCACTCACTGCCTATCCTAATTCAGATCCTATGATTCACACCACCTCGTGATGTTTTTCTCACTCATACTAGTGAATGTAATGTTACACATCAATAGAATGCGCACAACCCCGCGATGTTTTTCAGAAACGTATCCTACATTGCCACTGCATGTTTCCTGACCTCCCCATGCTGACCACCCCGTGGTGCTTTTCTCCATGCTACATTGCTACTCGCTGCCTATGCTAATTCAGACCCTAGGGATTCACACCACCCCGTGATGTTTTTGTCACTCCTACTAGTGAATGTAATGTTACACACCCATACAATGCGCACCAACCCGTGATGTTTTTCAGAAACCTATCCTACATTGCCACTGCATGTTTCGTGATCTCCCCATGCGGACCACCCCGTGGTGCTTTTCTCCATCCTACATTGCCACTCACTGCCTATCCTAATTTAGACCCTATGATTCACACAACCCGGTGATGATTTTCTCACTCCTATTAGTGAATGTAATGTTACACACCCATACAATGCGCTCCACGCCGCGATGTTTTTCAGAAATCTATCCTACATTGCCACTGCATGTTTCCTGCCCTCCCCAGGCTGACCACTCCGTGGTGATATTCTCCATCCTACATTGTCAATCATTGCCTATCCTAATTCAGACCCTCCGATTCACACCACCCCTTGATGTTTTTCTCACTCCTACTTGTGAAAGTAATGTTACACAATCAATAGAATGCGCACAACCCCGCGATGTTTTTCAGAAACGTATCCTACATTGCCACTGCATGTTTCCTGACCTCCCCATGCTGATCACCCCGTGGTGCTTTTCTCCATCCTACATTGCCACTCACTGCCTATCCTCATTCAGATCCTATGATTCACACCACCCCGTAATGTTTTTCTCACTCCTACTAGTGAATGTAATGTTACACACCCATACAATGTGCACCACCCCGCGATCTTTTCCAGGAACCTATCCTACAATGCACTGCATGTTTCCTGACCTCCCCATGCTGACGAGCCCGTGGTGCTTTTCTCCGTCCTACATTGCCAATCACTGCCTATCCTAATTCAGACACTCCGATTCATACCACCCCTTGATGTTTTTCTCACTCCTACTTGTGAAAGTAATGTTACACACCCATACAATGCACACCACCGCGCGATGTTTTTCAGAAAAATATAATACATTGCCACTGCATGTTTCCTGCCCTCCCCATTCTCACCACCCCGTGGTGCTTTTTTCTAACCTACATTGCCACTCACTGCCTATCCTAATTCAGACACTAAGATTCACACCACCGGGTGATGTTTTTCTCACTCCTACTAGTGAATGTAATGTTACACACCCATACAATGCACACCACCCCGCGATGTGTTTCAGAAAAATATGCTACATTGCCACTGCATGTTTCCTGACCTCCCCATGCTGACCACCCCGTGGTGCTTTTCTCCGTCCTACATTGCCACTCACTGCCTATCCTAATTCAGATCCTATGACTCACACCACCCCATGATGTTTTCTCACTCATACTAGTGAATGTAATGTTACACATCAATAGAATGCGCACAACCCCGCGATGTTTTTCAGAAACGTATCCTACATTACCACTTCATGTTTCCTGACCTCCCCATGCTGACCACCCCGTGGTGCTTTTCTCCATGCTACATTGCCACTCGCTGCCTATCCTAATTCAGACCCTAGGGATTCACACCACCCCGTGATGTTTTTGTCACTCCTGCTAGTGAATGTAATGTTACACACCCATACAACGCGCACCAACCCGCGATGTTCCCAGAAACCTATCCTACATTGCCACTGTATGTTTCCTGATTTTCCCATGAGGACCACCCCGTGGTGCTTTTCTCCATCCTACAGCCACTCACTACCTATCCTAATTCAGACCCTATGATTCACACAACCCGGTGATGTTTTTCTCACTCCTATTAGTGAATTTAATGTTACACACCCATACAATGCGCACCACCCCGCGATGTTTTTCAGAAACCTATCCTACATTGCCACTGCATGTTTCCTGCCCTCAACAGGCTGACCACTCCTTGGTGCTTTTCTCCATCCTACATTGTCAATCATTGCCTATCCTAATTCAGACCCTCCGATTCACACCACCCCTTGATGTTTTTCTCACTCCTACTTGTGAAAGTAATGTTACACACTCATACAATGCGCACCACCCCGCGATGTTTTTCAGAAACCTATCCTACATTGCCACTGTATGTTTCCTGACCTCCCCATGCTGACCACCCCGTGGTGCTTTTCTCCATCCTACATTGCCAATCACTGCCTATCCTAATTCAGACCCTATGATTCACACCACCCCGTGATGTTTTTCTCACTCCTACTAGTGAACGTAATGTTACACACCCATACAATGCGCACCACCCTGCGATGTTTTTCAGAAACCTATCCTACATTGCCACTGCATGTTTGCTGATCACACCATGCTGACCACCCCGTGGTATTTTTCTCTATCCTACATTGCCACTCACTGCCTATCCTAATTCAGATCCTATGATTCACACCACCCCGTGATGTTTTTCTCACTCCTACTAGTGAATGTAATGTTACACACCCATACAATGTGCACCACCCCGCGATCTTTTTCAGGAACCTTTCCTACAATGCACTGCATGTTTCCTGACCTCCCCATGCTTACCACCCCGTGGTGCTTTTCTCCGTCCTACATTGCCAATCACTGCCTATCCTAATTCAGACCCTCCGATTCACACCACCCCTTGATGTTTTTCTCGCTCCTACTTGTGAAAGTAATGTTACACACTCTTACAATGCGCACCTCCCCTGGACGTTTTTCAGAAACCTATCCTACATTGCCACTGCATGTTTCCTGACCTCCCCATGCTGACCACCCCGTGGTGGTTTTCTCCATGCTACATTGCCACTCGCTGCCTATGCTAATTCAGACCCTAGGGATTCACACCACCCCGTGATGTTTTTGTCACTCCTACTAGTGAATGTATTGTTACACACCCATACAATGCGCACCACCACGCGATGTTTTTCAGAAAGCTATCCTACATTGCCACTGCATCTTTCCTGCCCTACCCAGGCTGACCACTCCGTGGTGCTTTTCTCCATCCTACATTGTCAATCATTGCCTATCCTAATTCACACCCTCCGATTCACACCACCCCTTGATGTTTTTCTCACTCCTACTTGTGAAAGTAATGTTACACACTCATACAATGCGCACCACCCCGCGATGTTTTTCAGAAACCTATCCTACATTGCCACTGTATGTTTCCTGACCTCCCCATGCTGACCACACCGTGGAGCTTTTCTCCATCCTACATTGCCACTCACTGCCTATCCTAATTCAGACCCTATGATTCACACCACTCCGTGATGTTTTTTTCACTCCTACTAGTGAACGTAATGTTACACACCCATACAATGCGCACCACACAGCGATGTTTTTCAGAAACCTATCCTACATTGCCAATGCATGTTTTCTGACCACCCCATGCTGACCACCCCGTGGTATTTTTCTCTATCCTACATTGCCACTCACTGCCTATCCTAATTGAGATCCTATGATTCACACCACCCCGTGATGTTTTTCTCACTCCTACTAGTGAATGTAATGTTACACACCCATACAATGTGCACCACCCCGCGATCTTTTTCAGGAACCTATCCTACAATGCACTGCATGTTTCCTGACCTCCCCATGCTTACCACCCCGTGGTGTTTTTCGCCGTCCTACATTGCCACTCACTGCCTATCCTAATTCAGACCCTATGATTCACACCACCCGTTGATGTTTTTCTCACTCCTACTAGTGAATGTAATGTTACACACCCATACAATGCACACCACCCCGCGATGTGTTTCAGAAAAATATAATACATTGCCACTGCATGTTTCCTGACCTCCCCATGCTGACCACCCGTGGTGCTTTTCTCCGTCCTACATTGCCACTCACTGCCTATCCTAATTCAGATCCTATGATTCACACCACCCCGTGATGTTTTTCTCACTCATACTAGTGAATGTAATGTTACACATCAATAGAATGCGCACAACCCCGCAATGTTTTTCAGAAACCTATCCTACATTGCCACTGCATGTTTCCTGACCTCCCCATGCTGACCACCGCATGCTGCTTTTCTCCATGCTACATTGCCACTCGCTGCCTATGCTAATTCAGACCCTAGGTATTCACACCACCCCGTGATGTTTTTCTCACTCCTACTAGTGAATGTAATGTTACACACCCATACAATGCGCACCAACCCGTGATGTTTTTCAGAAACCTATCCTACTTTGCCACTGCATGTTTCGTGATCTCCCCATGCGGACCACCCCGTGGTGCTTTTCTCCATCCTACATTGCCACTCACTGCCTATCCTAATTTAGACCCTATGATTTACACAACCCGGTGATGATTTTCTCACTTCTATTAGTGAATGTAATGTTACACACCCTTACAATGCGCACCACGCCGCGATGTTTTTCAGAAACCTATCCTACATTGCCACTGCATGTTTCCTGCCCTCCCCAGGCTGACCACTCCGTGGTGATGTTCTCCATCCTACATTGTCAATCATTGCCTATCCTAATTCAGACTCTCCGATTCACACCACCCCGTAATATTTTTCTCACTCCTACTAGAGAACGTAATGTTACACACCCATACAATGCGCACCACCCCGCGATGTTTTTCAGAAACCTATCCTACAAGGGCACTGCATGTTTGCTGACCACACCATGCTGACCACCCCGTGGTATTTTTCTCCATCCTACATTGTCACTCACTGCCTATACTAATTCAGATAATATGATTCAAACCACCCCGTAATGTTTTTCTCACTCCTACTAGTGAATATAATGTTACACACCCATACAATATGCACCACCCCGCGATCTTTTTCAGGAACCTATCCTACAATGCACTGCATGTTTCCTGACCTCCCCATGCTGACCACCCTGTGGTGCTTTTCGCCGTCCTACATTGCCAATCACTGCGTATCCTAATTCAGACCCTCTGATTCACACCACCCCTTGATGTTTTTCTCACTCCTACTTGTGAAAGTAATGTTACACACTCATACAATGCGCACCTCCCCGCGATGTTTTTCAGAAACCTATCCTACATTGCTACTGCATGTTTCCTGACTTCCCAATGCTGACCACACCGTGGTGCTTTTCTCCATGCTACATTGCCACTCACTGCCTATCCTAATTCAGACCCTATGATTCACACCACCCCGTGATGTTTTTCTCACTCCTACTAGTGAATGTAATGTTACACACCCCTACAATGCGCACCACCCCGCGATGTTTTTAACAAACCTATCCTACATTGCCACTGCATGTTTCCTGACCTCCCCATGCGGACCACCTCGTGGTGCTTTTCTCCATCTTACAATGTCACTGACTGCCTATCCTAATTCAGACCCTATGATTCACACCACCCGGTGATGTTTTTCTCACTCCTACTAGTGAATGTAGTGTTACACACCCATACAATGCGCACCACCCTGCGATGTTTTTCAGAAACCTATCCTACATTGCCACAACATCTTTCCTGACCTCACAATGCTGACCATTCCGTGGTGCTTTTCTCCATCCTACATTGCCACTCACTGCCTATACTAATTCAGACCCTATGATTCACACCACCCTGTGATGTTTTTCTCACTCCTACTAGTGAATTAAATGTTACACACCCATACAATGCGCACCACCCCGCGAAGTTTTTCACAAACCTATCCTACATTGCCACTGCATGTTTCCTGACCTCGCCATGCTGACCACCCCGTGGTGCTTTTCTCCGTCCTACATTGCCACTCACTGCCTATCCTAATTCAGATCCTATGATTCACACCACCTCGTGATGTTTTTCTCACTCATACTAGTGAATGTAATGTTACACATCAATAGAATGCGCACAACGCCGCGATGTTTTTCAGAAACGTATCCTACATTGCCACTGCATGTTTCCTGACCTCCCCATGCTGACCACCCCGTGGTGCTTTTCTCCATGCTACATTGCTACTCGCTGCCTATGCTAATTCAGACCCTAGGGATTCACACCACCCCGTGATGTTTTTGTCACTCCTACTAGTGAATGTAATGTTACACACCCATACAATGCGCACCAACCCGTGATGTTTTTCAGAAACCTATCCTACATTGCCACTGCATGTTTCGTGATCTCCCCATGCGGACCACCCCGTGGTGCTTTTCTCCATCCTACATTGCCACTCAATGCCTATCCTAATTTAGACCCTATGATTCACACAACCCGGTGATGATTTTCTCACTCCTATTAGTGAATGTAATGTTACACACCCATACAATGCGCTCCACGCCGCGATGTTTTTCAGAAACCTATCCTACATTGCCACTGCATGTTTCCTGCCCTCCCCAGGCTGACCACTCCGTGGTGATATTCTCCATCCTACATTGTCAATCATTGCCTATCCTAATTCAGACCCTCCGATTCACACCACCCCTTGATGTTTTTCTCACTCCTACTTGTGAAAGTAATGTTACACAATCAATAGAATGCGCACAACCCCGCGATGTTTTTCAGAAACGTATCCTACATTGCCACTGCATGTTTCCTGACCTCCCCATGCTGATCACCCCGTGGTGCTTTTCTCCATCCTACATTGCCACTCACTGCCTATCCTCATTCAGATCCTATGATTCACACCACCCCGTAATGTTTTTCTCACTCCTACTAGTGAATGTAATGTTACACACCCATACAATGTGCACCACCCCGCGATCTTTTCCAGGAACCTATCCTACAATGCACTGCATGTTTCCTGACCTCCCCATGCTGACCACCCCGTGGTGCTTTTCTCCATCCTACATTGCCACTCACTGCCTATCCTAATTCAGATCCTATGATTCACACCACCCCGTGATGTTTTTCTCACTCATACTAGTGAATGTAATGTTACACATCAATAGAATGCGCACAACCCCGCAATGTTTTTCAGAAACCTATCCTACATTGCCACTGCATGTTTCCTGACCTCCCCATGCTGACCACCCCATGCTGCTTTTCTCCATGCTACATTGCCACTCGCTGCCTATGCTAATTCAGACCCTAGGTATTCACACCACCCCGTGATGTTTTTCTCACTCCTACTAGTGAATGTAATGTTACACACCCATACAATGCGCACCAACCCGTGATGTTTTTCAGAAACCTATCCTACTTTGCCACTGCATGTTTCGTGATCTCCCCATGCGGACCACCCCGTGGTGCTTTTCTCCATCCTACATTGCCACTCACTGCCTATCCTAATTTAGACCCTATGATTTACACAACCCGGTGATGATTTTCTCACTTCTATTAGTGAATGTAATGTTACACACCCATACAATGCGCACCACGCCGCGATGTTTTTCAGAAACCTATCCTACATTGCCACTGCATGTTTCCTGCCCTCCCCAGGCTGACCACTCCGTGGTGATGTTCTCCATCCTACATTGTCAATCATTGCCTATCCTAATTCAGACTCTCCGATTCACACCACCCCGTAATATTTTTCTCACTCCTACTAGAGAACGTAATGTTACACACCCATACAATGCGCACCACCCCGCGATGTTTTTCAGAAACCTATCCTACAAGGGCACTGCATGTTTGCTGACCACACCATGCTGACCACCCCGTGGTATTTTTCTCCATCCTACATTGTCACTCACTGCCTATACTAATTCAGATAATATGATTCAAACCACCCCGTAATGTTTTTCTCACTCCTACTAGTGAATATAATGTTACACACCCATACAATATGCACCACCCCGCGATCTTTTTCAGGAACCTATCCTACAATGCACTGCATGTTTCCTGACCTCCCCATGCTGACCACCCTGTGGTGCTTTTCGCCGTCCTACATTGCCAATCACTGCCTATCCTAATTCAGACCCTCTGATTCACACCACCCCTTGATGTTTTTCTCACTCCTACTTGTGAAAGTAATGTTACACACTCATACAATGCGCACCTCCCCGCGATGTTTTTCAGAAACCTATCCTACATTGCTACTGCATGTTTCCTGACTTCCCAATGCTGACCACACCGTGGTGCTTTTCTCCATGCTACATTGCCACTCACTGCCTATCCTAATTCAGACCCTATGATTCACACCACCCCGTGATGTTTTTCTCACTCCTACTAGTGAATGTAATGTTACACACCCCTACAATGCGCACCACCCCGCGATGTTTTTAACAAACCTATCCTACATTGCCACTGCATGTTTCCTGACCTCCCCATGCGGACCACCTCGTGGTGCTTTTCTCCATCTTACAATGTCACTGACTGCCTATCCTAATTCAGACCCTATGATTCACACCACCCGGTGATGTTTTTCTCACTCCTACTAGTGAATGTAGTGTTACACACCCATACAATGCGCACCACCCTGCGATGTTTTTCAGAAACCTATCCTACATTGCCACAACATCTTTCCTGACCTCACAATGCTGACCATTCCGTGGTGCTTTTCTCCATCCTACATTGCCACTCACTGCCTATACTAATTCAGACCCTATGATTCACACCACCCTGTGATGTTTTTCTCACTCCTACTAGTGAATTAAATGTTACACACCCATACAATGCGCACCACCCCGCGAAGTTTTTCACAAACCTATCCTACATTGCCACTGCATGTTTCCTGACCTCGCCATGCTGACCACCCCGTGGTGCTTTTCTCCGTCCTACATTGCCACTCACTGCCTATCCTAATTCAGATCCTATGATTCACACCACCTCGTGATGTTTTTCTCACTCATACTAGTGAATGTAATGTTACACATCAATAGAATGCGCACAACCCCGCGATGTTTTTCAGAAACGTATCCTACATTGCCACTGCATGTTTCCTGACCTCCCCATGCTGACCACCCCGTGGTGCTTTTCTCCATGCTACATTGCTACTCGCTGCCTATGCTAATTCAGACCCTAGGGATTCACACCACCCCGTGATGTTTTTGTCACTCCTACTAGTGAATGTAATGTTACACACCCATACAATGCGCACCAACCCGTGATGTTTTTCAGAAACCTATCCTACATTGCCACTGCATGTTTCGTGATCTCCCCATGCGGACCACCCCGTGGTGCTTTTCTCCATCCTACATTGCCACTCACTGCCTATCCTAATTTAGACCCTATGATTCACACAACCCGGTGATGATTTTCTCACTCCTATTAGTGAATGTAATGTTACACACCCATACAATGCGCTCCACGCCGCGATGTTTTTCAGAAATCTATCCTACATTGCCACTGCATGTTTCCTGCCCTCCCCAGGCTGACCACTCCGTGGTGATATTCTCCATCCTACATTGTCAATCATTGCCTATCCTAATTCAGACCCTCCGATTCACACCACCCCTTGATGTTTTTCTCACTCCTACTTGTGAAAGTAATGTTACACAATCAATAGAATGCGCACAACCCCGCGATGTTTTTCAGAAACGTATCCTACATTGCCACTGCATGTTTCCTGACCTCCCCATGCTGATCACCCCGTGGTGCTTTTCTCCATCCTACATTGCCACTCACTGCCTATCCTCATTCAGATCCTATGATTCACACCACCCCGTAATGTTTTTCTCACTCCTACTAGTGAATGTAATGTTACACACCCATACAATGTGCACCACCCCGCGATCTTTTCCAGGAACCTATCCTACAATGCACTGCATGTTTCCTGACCTCCCCATGCTGACGAGCCCGTGGTGCTTTTCTCCGTCCTACATTGCCAATCACTGCCTATCCTAATTCAGACACTCCGATTCATACCACCCCTTGATGTTTTTCTCACTCCTACTTGTGAAAGTAATGTTACACACCCATACAATGCACACCACCGCGCGATGTTTTTCAGAAAAATATAATACATTGCCACTGCATGTTTCCTGCCCTCCCCATTCTCACCACCCCGTGGTGCTTTTTTCTAACCTACATTGCCACTCACTGCCTATCCTAATTCAGACACTAAGATTCACACCACCGGGTGATGTTTTTCTCACTCCTACTAGTGAATGTAATGTTACACACCCATACAATGCACACCACCCCGCGATGTGTTTCAGAAAAATATGCTACATTGCCACTGCATGTTTCCTGACCTCCCCATGCTGACCACCCCGTGGTGCTTTTCTCCGTCCTACATTGCCACTCACTGCCTATCCTAATTCAGATCCTATGACTCACACCACCCCATGATGTTTTTCTCACTCATACTAGTGAATGTAATGTTACACATCAATAGAATGCGCACAACCCCGCGATGTTTTTCAGAAACGTATCCTACATTACCACTTCATGTTTCCTGACCTCCCCATGCTGACCACCCCGTGGTGCTTTTCTCCATGCTACATTGCCACTCGCTGCCTATCCTAATTCAGACCCTAGGGATTCACACCACCCCGTGATGTTTTTGTCACTCCTGCTAGTGAATGTAATGTTACACACCCATACAACGCGCACCAACCCGCGATGTTCCCAGAAACCTATCCTACATTGCCACTGTATGTTTCCTGATTTTCCCATGAGGACCACCCCGTGGTGCTTTTCTCCATCCTACAGCCACTCACTACCTATCCTAATTCAGACCCTATGATTCACACAACCCGGTGATGTTTTTCTCACTCCTATTAGTGAATTTAATGTTACACACCCATACAATGCGCACCACCCCGCGATGTTTTTCAGAAACCTATCCTACATTGCCACTGCATGTTTCCTGCCCTCAACAGGCTGACCACTCCTTGGTGCTTTTCTCCATCCTACATTGTCAATCATTGCCTATCCTAATTCAGACCCTCCGATTCACACCACCCCTTGATGTTTTTCTCACTCCTACTTGTGAAAGTAATGTTACACACTCATACAATGCGCACCACCCCGCGATGTTTTTCAGAAACCTATCCTACATTGCCACTGTATGTTTCCTGACCTCCCCATGCTGACCACCCCGTGGTGCTTTTCTCCATCCTACATTGCCAATCACTGCCTATCCTAATTCAGACCCTATGATTCACACCACCCCGTGATGTTTTTCTCACTCCTACTAGTGAACGTAATGTTACACACCCATACAATGCGCACCACCCTGCGATGTTTTTCAGAAACCTATCCTACATTGCCACTGCATGTTTGCTGATCACACCATGCTGACCACCCCGTGGTATTTTTCTCTATCCTACATTGCCACTCACTGCCTATCCTAATTCAGATCCTATGATTCACACCACCCCGTGATGTTTTTCTCACTCCTACTAGTGAATGTAATGTTACACACCCATACAATGTGCACCACCCCGCGATCTTTTTCAGGAACCTTTCCTACAATGCACTGCATGTTTCCTGACCTCCCCATGCTTACCACCCCGTGGTGCTTTTCTCCGTCCTACATTGCCAATCACTGCCTATCCTAATTCAGACCCTCCGATTCACACCACCCCTTGATGTTTTTCTCGCTCCTACTTGTGAAAGTAATGTTACACACTCTTACAATGCGCACCTCCCCTGGACGTTTTTCAGAAACCTATCCTACATTGCCACTGCATGTTTCCTGACCTCCCCATGCTGACCACCCCGTGAGGCTTTTCTCCATGCTACATTGCCACTCGCTGCCTATCCTAATTCAGACCCTATGATTCACACCACCCTGTGATGTTTTTCTCACTCCTACTAGTGAATTAAATGTTACACACCCATACAATGCGCACCACCCCGCGAAGTTTTTCAGAAACCTATCCTACATTGCCACTGCATGTTTGCTGACCACTCCATGCTGACCACCCCGTGGTATTTTTCTCCATCCTACATTGCCACTCACTGCCTATTCTAATTCAGATCCTATAATTCACAGCACCCCGTGATGTTTTTCTCACTCCTACTAGTGAATGTAATGTTACACACCCATACAATGTGCACCACGCAGCGATATTTTTCAGGAACCTATCCTACAATGCACTGCATGTTTCCTGACGTCCCCATGCTGACCACCCCGTGGTGCTTTTCTCTGTCCTACATTGCCAATCACTGCCTATCCTAATTCAGACCCTCCGATTCACACGACCCCTGGATGTTTTTCTCGCTCCTACTTGTGAAAGTAATGTTACACACTCATACAATGCGCACCTCCCCGCGATGTTTTTCAGAAACCTATCCTACATTGCCACTGCATGTTTCCTGACCTCCCCATGCTGACCACCCCGTGGTGCTTTTCTCCATGCTACATTGCCACTCGCTGCCTATCCTAATTCAGACCATATGATTCACACCACCCAGTGATGTTTTTCTCACTCCTACTAGTGAATGTAATGTTACACACCCATACAATGCGCACCACGCCGCGATGTTTTTCACAAACCTATCCTACATTGCCACTGCATGTTTCCTGACCTCCCCATGCTGACCACCCCGTGGTTCTTTTCTCCATCCTGCATCGCTACTCACTGCCTCTCTTAATTCAGACCCTATGATTCACACCACCCCGTGATGTTTTTCTCACTCCTACTAGTGAATGTAATGTTACACACCCATAAAATGCACACCACCGCGCGATGTTTTTCAGAAACCTACCGTATATTGCCACTGCATTTTTCCTGACCTCCCCTGCGGACCACCTCGTGGTGCTTTTCTCCAATCTACGTTGCCACTCACTGCCTATCCTAATTCAGACCCTATGATTCACACCACCCGGTGATGTTTTTCTCACTCCTAGTAGTGAATGTAATGTTACACACCCATACAATGCACACCACCCCGCAATGTGTTTCAGAAAAATATCCTACATTGCCACTGCATGTTTCCTGACCTCCCCATGCTGACCACCCCGTTGTGCTTTTCTCCGTCCTACATTGCCACTCACTGCCTATCCTAATTCAGATCCTATGATTCACACCACCCCGTGATGTTTTTCTCACTCATACTAGTGAATGTAATGTTACACACCCATACAATGCACACCACCCCGCGATGTGTTTCAGAAAAATATCCTACATTGCCACTGCATGTTTCCTGACCTCCCCATGCTGACCACCCCGTGGTGCTTTTCTCCGTCCTACATTGCCACTCACTGCCTGTCCTAATTCAGATCCTATGATTCACACCACCCCGTGATGTTTTTCTCACTCATACTTGTGAATGTAATGTTACACATCAATAGAATGCGCACAACGCCGCGATGTTTTTCAGAAACGTATCCTACATTGCCACTGCATGTTTCCTGACCTCCCCATGCTGACCACCCCGTGGTGCTTTTCTCCATGCTACATTGCTACTCGCTGCCTATGCTAATTCAGACCCTAGGGATTCACACCACCCCGTGATGTTTTTGTCACTCCTACTAGTGAATGTAATGTTACACACCCATACAATGCGCACCAACCCGTGATGTTTTTCAGAAACCTATCCTACATTGCCCCTGCATGTTTCGTGATCTCCCCATGCGGACCACCCCGTGGTGCTTTTCTCCATCCTACATTGCCACTCAATGCCTATCCTAATTTAGACCCTATGATTCACACAACCCGGTGATGATTTTCTCACTCCTATTAGTGAATGTAATGTTACACACCCATACAATGCGCTCCACGCCGCGATGTTTTTCAGAAACCTATCCTACATTGCCACTGCATGTTTCCTGCCCTCCCCAGGCTGACCACTCCGTGGTGATATTCTCCATCCTACATTGTCAATCATTGCCTATCCTAATTCAGACCCTCCGATTCACACCACCCCTTGATGTTTTTCTCACTCCTACTTGTGAAAGTAATGTTACACAATCAATAGAATGCGCACAACCCCGCGATGTTTTTCAGAAACGTATCCTACATTGCCACTGCATGTTTCCTGACCTCCCCATGCTGATCACCCCGTGGTGCTTTTCTCCATCCTACATTGCCACTCACTGCCTATCCTCATTCAGATCCTATGATTCACACCACCCCGTAATGTTTTTCTCACTCCTACTAGTGAATGTAATGTTACACACCCATACAATGTGCACCACCCCGCGATCTTTTCCAGGAACCTATCCTACAATGCACTGCATGTTTCCTGACCTCCCCATGCTGACCACCCCGTGGTGCTTTTCTCCATCCTACATTGCCACTCACTGCCTATCCTAATTCAGATCCTATGATTCACACCACCCCGTGATGTTTTTCTCACTCATACTAGTGAATGTAATGTTACACATCAATAGAATGCGCACAACCCCGCAATGTTTTTCAGAAACCTATCCTACATTGCCACTGCATGTTTCCTGACCTCCCCATGCTGACCACCCCATGCTGCTTTTCTCCATGCTACATTGCCACTCGCTGCCTATGCTAATTCAGACCCTAGGTATTCACACCACCCCGTGATGTTTTTCTCACTCCTACTAGTGAATGTAATGTTACACACCCATACAATGCGCACCAACCCGTGATGTTTTTCAGAAACCTATCCTACTTTGCCACTGCATGTTTCGTGATCTCCCCATGCGGACCACCCCGTGGTGCTTTTCTCCATCCTACATTGCCACTCACTGCCTATCCTAATTTAGACCCTATGATTTACACAACCCGGTGATGATTTTCTCACTTCTATTAGTGAATGTAATGTTACACACCCATACAATGCGCACCACGCCGCGATGTTTTTCAGAAACCTATCCTACATTGCCACTGCATGTTTCCTGCCCTCCCCAGGCTGACCACTCCGTGGTGATGTTCTCCATCCTACATTGTCAATCATTGCCTATCCTAATTCAGACTCTCCGATTCACACCACCCCGTAATATTTTTCTCACTCCTACTAGAGAACGTAATGTTACACACCCATACAATGCGCACCACCCCGCGATGTTTTTCAGAAACCTATCCTACAAGGGCACTGCATGTTTGCTGACCACACCATGCTGACCACCCCGTGGTATTTTTCTCCATCCTACATTGTCACTCACTGCCTATACTAATTCAGATAATATGATTCAAACCACCCCGTAATGTTTTTCTCACTCCTACTAGTGAATATAATGTTACACACCCATACAATATGCACCACCCCGCGATCTTTTTCAGGAACCTATCCTACAATGCACTGCATGTTTCCTGACCTCCCCATGCTGACCACCCCGTGGTGCTTTTCTCCGTCCTACATTGCCACTCACTGCCTATCCTAATTCAGACCCTCTGATTCACACCACCCCTTGATGTTTTTCTCACTCCTACTTGTGAAAGTAATGTTACACACTCATACAATGCGCACCTCCCCGCGATGTTTTTCAGAAACCTATCCTACATTGCTACTGCATGTTTCCTGACTTCCCAATGCTGACCACACCGTGGTGCTTTTCTCCATGCTACATTGCCACTCACTGCCTATCCTAATTCAGACCCTATGATTCACACCACCCCGTGATGTTTTTCTCACTCCTACTAGTGAATGTAATGTTACACACCCCTACAATGCGCACCACCCCGCGATGTTTTTAACAAACCTATCCTACATTGCCACTGCATGTTTCCTGACCTCCCCATGCGGACCACCTCGTGGTGCTTTTCTCCATCTTACAATGTCACTGACTGCCTATCCTAATTCAGACCCTATGATTCACACCACCCGGTGATGTTTTTCTCACTCCTACTAGTGAATGTAGTGTTACACACCCATACAATGCGCACCACCCTGCGATGTTTTTCAGAAACCTATCCTACATTGCCACAACATCTTTCCTGACCTCACAATGCTGACCATTCCGTGGTGCTTTTCTCCATCCTACATTGCCACTCACTGCCTATACTAATTCAGACCCTATGATTCACACCACCCTGTGATGTTTTTCTCACTCCTACTAGTGAATTAAATGTTACACACCCATACAATGCGCACCACCCCGCGAAGTTTTTCACAAACCTATCCTACATTGCCACTGCATGTTTCCTGACCTCGCCATGCTGACCACCCCGTGGTGCTTTTCTCCGTCCTACATTGCCACTCACTGCCTATCCTAATTCAGATCCTATGATTCACACCACCTCGTGATGTTTTTCTCACTCATACTAGTGAATGTAATGTTACACATCAATAGAATGCGCACAACCCCGCGATGTTTTTCAGAAACGTATCCTACATTGCCACTGCATGTTTCCTGACCTCCCCATGCTGACCACCCCGTGGTGCTTTTCTCCATGCTACATTGCTACTCGCTGCCTATGCTAATTCAGACCCTAGGGATTCACACCACCCCGTGATGTTTTTGTCACTCCTACTAGTGAATGTAATGTTACACACCCATACAATGCGCACCAACCCGTGATGTTTTTCAGAAACCTATCCTACATTGCCACTGCATGTTTCGTGATCTCCCCATGCGGACCACCCCGTGGTGCTTTTCTCCATCCTATATTGCAACTCACTGCCTATCCTAATTTAGACCCTATGATTCACACAACCCGGTGATGATTTTCTCACTCCTATTAGTGAATGTAATGTTACACACCCATACAATGCGCTCCACGCCGCGATGTTTTTCAGAAATCTATCCTACATTGCCACTGCATGTTTCCTGCCCTCCCCAGGCTGACCACTCCGTGGTGATATTCTCCATCCTACATTGTCAATCATTGCCTATCCTAATTCAGACCCTCCGATTCACACCACCCCTTGATGTTTTTCTCACTCCTACTTGTGAAAGTAATGTTACACAATCAATAGAATGCGCACAACCCCGCGATGTTTTTCAGAAACGTATCCTACATTGCCACTGCATGTTTCCTGACCTCCCCATGCTGATCACCCCGTGGTGCTTTTCTCCATCCTACATTGCCACTCACTGCCTATCCTCATTCAGATCCTATGATTCACACCACCCCGTAATGTTTTTCTCACTCCTACTAGTGAATGTAATGTTACACACCCATACAATGTGCACCACCCCGCGATCTTTTCCAGGAACCTATCCTACAATGCACTGCATGTTTCCTGACCTCCCCATGCTGACCAGCCCGTGGTGCTTTTCTCCGTCCTACATTGCCAATCACTGCCTATCCTAATTCAGACACTCCGATTCATACCACCCCTTGATGTTTTTCTCACTCCTACTTGTGAAAGTAATGTTACACACCCATACAATGCACACCACCGCGCGATGTTTTTCAGAAAAATATAATACATTGCCACTGCATGTTTCCTGCCCTCCCCATTCTCACCACCCCGTGGTGCTTTTTTCTAACCTACATTGCCACTCACTGCCTATCCTAATTCAGACACTAAGATTCACACCACCGGGTGATGTTTTTCTCACTCCTACTAGTGAATGTAATGTTACACACCCATACAATGCACACCACCCCGCGATGTGTTTCAGAAAAATATGCTACATTGCCACTGCATGTTTCCTGACCTCCCCATGCTGACCACCCCGTGGTGCTTTTCTCCGTCCTACATTGCCACTCACTGCCTATCCTAATTCAGATCCTATGACTCACACCACCCCATGATGTTTTTCTCACTCATACTAGTGAATGTAATGTTACACATCAATAGAATGCGCACAACCCCGCGATGTTTTTCAGAAACGTATCCTACATTACCACTTCATGTTTCCTGACCTCCCCATGCTGACCACCCCGTGGTGCTTTTCTCCATGCTACATTGCCACTCGCTGCCTATCCTAATTCAGACCCTAGGGATTCACACCACCCCGTGATGTTTTTGTCACTCCTGCTAGTGAATGTAATGTTACACACCCATACAACGCGCACCAACCCGCGATGTTCCCAGAAACCTATCCTACATTGCCACTGTATGTTTCCTGATTTTCCCATGAGGACCACCCCGTGGTGCTTTTCTCCATCCTACAGCCACTCACTACCTATCCTAATTCAGACCCTATGATTCACACAACCCGGTGATGTTTTTCTCACTCCTATTAGTGAATTTAATGTTACACACCCATACAATGCGCACCACCCCGCGATGTTTTTCAGAAACCTATCCTACATTGCCACTGCATGTTTCCTGCCCTCAACAGGCTGACCACTCCTTGGTGCTTTTCTCCATCCTACATTGTCAATCATTGCCTATCCTAATTCAGACCCTCCGATTCACACCACCCCTTGATGTTTTTCTCACTCCTACTTGTGAAAGTAATGTTACACACTCATACAATGCGCACCACCCCGCGATGTTTTTCAGAAACCTATCCTACATTGCCACTGTATGTTTCCTGACCTCCCCATGCTGACCACCCCGTGGTGCTTTTCTCCATCCTACATTGCCAATCACTGCCTATCCTAATTCAGACCCTATGATTCACACCACCCCGTGATGTTTTTCTCACTCCTACTAGTGAACGTAATGTTACACACCCATACAATGCGCACCACCCTGCGATGTTTTTCAGAAACCTATCCTACATTGCCACTGCATGTTTGCTGATCACACCATGCTGACCACCCCGTGGTATTTTTCTCTATCCTACATTGCCACTCACTGCCTATCCTAATTCAGATCCTATGATTCACACCACCCCGTGATGTTTTTCTCACTCCTACTAGTGAATGTAATGTTACACACCCATACAATGTGCACCACCCCGCGATCTTTTTCAGGAACCTTTCCTACAATGCACTGCATGTTTCCTGACCTCCCCATGCTTACCACCCCGTGGTGCTTTTCTCCGTCCTACATTGCCAATCACTGCCTATCCTAATTCAGACCCTCCGATTCACACCACCCCTTGATGTTTTTCTCGCTCCTACTTGTGAAAGTAATGTTACACACTCTTACAATGCGCACCTCCCCTGGACGTTTTTCAGAAACCTATCCTACATTGCCACTGCATGTTTCCTGACCTCCCCATGCTGACCACCCCGTGAGGCTTTTCTCCATGCTACATTGCCACTCGCCGCCTATCCTAATTCAGACCCTATGATTCACACCACCCTGTGATGTTTTTCTCACTCCTACTAGTGAATTAAATGTTACACACCCATACAATGCGCACCACCCCGCGAAGTTTTTCAGAAACCTATCCTACATTGCCACTGCATGTTTGCTGACCACTCCATGCTGACCACCCCGTGGTATTTTTCTCCATCCTACATTGCCACTCACTGCCTATTCTAATTCAGATCCTATAATTCACAGCACCCCGTGATGTTTTTCTCACTCCTACTAGTGAATGTAATGTTACACACCCATACAATGTGCACCACGCAGCGATATTTTTCAGGAACCTATCCTACAATGCACTGCATGTTTCCTGACGTCCCCATGCTGACCACCCCGTGGTGCTTTTCTCTGTCCTACATTGCCAATCACTGCCTATCCTAATTCAGACCCTCCGATTCACACGACCCCTGGATGTTTTTCTCGCTCCTACTTGTGAAAGTAATGTTACACACTCATACAATGCGCACCTCCCCGCGATGTTTTTCAGAAACCTATCCTACATTGCCACTGCATGTTTCCTGACCTCCCCATGCTGACCACCCCGTGGTGCTTTTCTCCATGCTACATTGCCACTCGCTGCCTATCCTAATTCAGACCATATGATTCACACCACCCAGTGATGTTTTTCTCACTCCTACTAGTGAATGTAATGTTACACACCCATACAATGCGCACCACGCCGCGATGTTTTTCACAAACCTATCCTACATTGCCACTGCATGTTTCCTGACCTCCCCATGCTGACCACCCCGTGGTTCTTTTCTCCATCCTGCATCGCTACTCACTGCCTCTCCTAATTCAGACCCTATGATTCACACCACCCCGTGATGTTTTTCTCACTCCTACTAGTGAATGTAATGTTACACACCCATAAAATGCACACCACCGCGCGATGTTTTTCAGAAACCTACCGTATATTGCCACTGCATTTTTCCTGACCTCCCCTGCGGACCACCTCGTGGTGCTTTTCTCCAACCTACGTTGCCACTCACTGCCTATCCTAATTCAGACCCTATGATTCACACCACCCGGTGATGTTTTTCTCACTCCTAGTAGTGAATGTAATGTTACACACCCATACAATGCACACCACCCCGCAATGTGTTTCAGAAAAATATCCTACATTGCCACTGCATGTTTCCTGACCTCCCCATGCTGACCACCCCGTTGCGCTTTTCTCCGTCCTACATTGCCACTCACTGCCTATCCTAATTCAGATCCTATGATTCACACCACCCCGTGATGTTTTTCTCACTCATACTAGTGAATGTAATGTTACACACCCATACAATGCACACCACCCCGCGATGTGTTTCAGAAAAATATCCTACATTGCCACTGCATGTTTCCTGACCTCCCCATGCTGACCACCCCGTGGTGCTTTTCTCCGTCCTACATTGCCACTCACTGCCTGTCCTAATTCAGATCCTATGATTCACACCACCCCGTGATGTTTTTCTCACTCATACTAGTGAATGTAATGTTACACATCAATAGAATGCGCACAACCCCGCGATGTTTGTCAGAAACGTATCCTACATTGCCACTGCATGTTTCCTGACCTCCCCATGCTGACCACCCCGTGGTGGTTTTCTCCATGCTACATTGCTACTCGCTGTCTATGCTAATTCAGACCCTAGGGATTCACACCACCCCGTGATGTTTTTGTCACTCCTACTAGTGAATGTAATGTTACACACCCATACAATGCGCACCAACCCGTGATGTTTTTCAGAAACCTATCCTACATTGCCACTGCATGTTTCGTGATCTCCCCATGCGGACCACCCCGTGGTGCTTTTCTCCATCCTACATTGCCACTCACTGCCTATCCTAATTTAGACCCTATGATTCACACAACCCGGTGAAGATTTTCTCACTCCTATTAGTGAATGTAATGTTACACACCCATACAATGCGCTCCACGCCGCGATGTTTTTCAGGAACCTATCCTACATTGCCACTGGATGTTTCCTGCCCTCCCCAGGCTGACCACTCCGTGGTGATAATCTCCATCCTACATTGTCAATCATTGCCTATCCTAATTCAGACCGTCCGATTCACACCACCCCTTGATGTTTTTCTCACTCCTACTTGTGAAAGTAATGTTACACACTCATACAATGCGCACCACCCCGAGATGTTTTTCAGAAACTTATCCTACATTGCCACTGCATGTTTCCTGACCTCCCCATGCTGATCACCCCGTGGTGCTTTTCTCCATCCTACATTGCCACTCACTGCCTATCCTAATTCAGATCCTATGATTCACACCACCCCGTAATGTTTTTCTCACTCCTACTAGTGAATGTAATGTTACACACCCATACAATGTGCACCACCCCGCGATCTTTTTCAGGAACCTATCCTACAATGCACTGCATGTTTCCTGACCTCCCCATGCTGACCACCCCGTGGTGCTTTTCTCCGTCCTACATTGCCAATCACTGCCTATCCTAATTCAGACCCTCCGATTCACACCACCCCTTGATGTTTTTCTCACTCCTACTCGTGAAAGTAATGTTACACACCCATACAATGCACACCACCGCGCGATGTTTTTCGGAAACCTATCCTACATTGCCACTGCATGTTGCCTGACCTCCCCATGCGGACCACCTCGTGGTGCTTTTCTCCATCCTACAATGCCACTCACTGCCTATCCTAATTCAGACCCTATGATTCACACCACCCGGTGATGTTTTTCTCACTCCTACTAGTGAACGTAATGTTACACACCCATACAATGTGTACCACCCCGCGATGTTTTTCACAAACCTATCCTACATTGCCACTGCATGTTCCCTGACCTCCCCATGCTGACCACCCCACGGTGCTTTTCTCCATCCTACATTGCCACTCACTGCCTATCCTAATTCAGATCCTATGATTCACACCACCCCGTGATGTTTTTCTCATTCCTACTAGTGAATGTAATGTTACACACCCATACAATGTGCACCACCCAAGGATATTTTTAAGAACCTATCCTACAATGCACTGCATGTTTCCTGACCTCCCCATGCTGACCACCCCGTGGTTCTTTTCTCCATCCTACATTGCCACTCACTGCCTATGTAATTCAGATCCTATGATTCACACCACCCCGTGATGTTTTTCTCACTCCTACTAGTGAATGTAATGTTACACACCCATACAATGCACACCACCGCGCGATGTTTTTCAGAAACCTACCATATATTGCCACTGCATGTTTCCTGACCTCCCCATGCGGACCACCTCGTGGTGCTTTTCTCCATCCTACATTGCCACTCACTGCCTATCCTAATTCAGACCCTATGATTCACACCACCCCGTGATGTTTTTCTCACTCCCACTAGTGAATGTAATGTTACACACCCATACAATGCACACCACCCAGCGATGTTTTTCAGAAAAATATAATACATTGCCACTGCATGTTTCCTGACCTCCCCATTCTGACCACCCCGTGGTGCTTTTTTCCAACCTACATTGCCACTCACTGCCTATCCTAATTCAGACACTAAGATTCACACCACCGGGTGATGTTTTTCTCACTCCTACTAGTGAATGTAATGTTACACACCCATACAATGCACACCACCCCGCGATGTGTTTCAGAAAAATATCCTACATTGCCACTGCATGTTTCCTGATCTCCCCATGCTGACCACCCCGTGGTGCTTTTCTCCGTCCTACATTGCCACTCACTGCCTATCCTAATTCAGATCCTATGACTCACAGCACCCCGTGATGTTTTTCTCACTCATACTAGTGAATGTAATGTTACACATCAATAGTATGCACACAACCCCGCGATGTTTTTCAGAAACATATCCTACATTACCACTTCATGTTTCCTGACCTCCCCATGCTGACCTCCCCGTGGTGCTTTTCTCCATGCTACATTGCCACTCGCTGCCTATCCTAATTCAGACCCTAGGGATTCACACCACCCCGTGATGTTTTTGTCACTCCTGCTAGTGAATGTAATGTTACACACCCATACAACGCGCACCAACCCGCTATGTTCCCAGAAACCTATCCTACATTGCCACTGTATGTTTCCTGATCTCCCCATGAGGACCACCCCGTGGTGCTTTTCTCCATGCTACATTGCCACTCACTACCTATCCTAATTCAGACCCTATGATTCACACAACCCGGTGATGTTTTTCTCACTCCTATTAGTGAATGTAATGTTACACACCCATACAATGCGCACCACCCCGCGATGTTTTTCAGAAACCTATCCTACATTGCCACTGCATGTTTCCTGCCCTCCCCAGGCTGACCACTCCTTGGTGCTTTTCTCCATCCTACATTGTCAATCATTGCCTATCCTAATTCAGACCCTCCGATTCACACCACCCCTTGTTGTTTTTCTCACTCCTACTTGTGAAAGTAATGTTACACACTCTTACAATGCGCACCACACCACGATGTTTTTCAGAAACCTATCCTACATTGCCACTGCATGTTGGCTGACCACACCATGCTGACCACCCCGTGGTATTTTTCTCTATCCTACATTGCCACTCACTGCCTATCCTAATTCAGATCCTATGATTCACAGCACCCCGTGATGTTTTTCTCACTCCTACTAGTGAATGTAATGTTACACACCCATACAATGTGCACCACCCCACGATCTTTTTCAGGAACCTATCCTACAATGCACTGCATGTTTCCTGACCTCCCCATGCTTACCACCCCGTGGTGCTTTTCTCCGTCCTACATTGCCAATCACTGCCTATCCTAATTCAGACCCTCCGATTCACACCACCCCTTGATGTTTTTCTCGCTCCTACTTGTGAAAGTAATGTTACACACTCTTACAATGCGCACCTCCCCGGGACGTTTTTCAGAAACCTATCCTACATTGCCACTGCATGTTTCCTGACCTCCCCATGCTGACCACCCCGTGGTGCTTTTCTCCATGCTACATTGCCACTCGCTGCCTATCCTAATTCAGACCCTATGATTCACACCACCCGGTGATGTTTTTCTCACTCCTACTAGTGAATGTAATGTTACACACCCATACAATGCGCACCACCCCGCGATGTTTTTCACAAACCTATCCTACATTGCCACTGCATGTTTCCTGACCTCCCCATGCTGACCACCCCATGGTTCTTTTCTCCATCCTGCATTGCTACTCACTGCCTATCCTAATTCAGACCCTATGATTCACACCACCCCGTGATGTTTTTCTCACTCCTACTAGTGAATGTAATGTTACACACCCATACAATGCACACCACCCCGCGATGTGTTTCGGAAAAATATATTACATTGCCACTGCATGTTTCCCGACCTCCGCATGCTGACAACTCGTGGTGCTTTTCTCCATCCTACATTGCCACTCACGGCCTATCCTAATTCAGACCCTATGATTCACACCACCCAGTGATGTTTTTCTCACTCCTACTAGTGAATGTCATGTTACACACCCATACAATGCACACCACCCCGCGATGTGTTTCAGAAAAATATCCTACACTGCCACTGCATGTTTCCTGACCTCCCCATGCTGACCACCCCGTGGTGCTTTTCTCCATCCTACATTGCCACTCACTGCCTATCCTAATTCAGACCCTATGATTGACACCACCCCGTGATGTTTTTCTCACTCATACTAGTGAATGTAATGTTACACACACATACAATGCGCACCACCCCACGATGTTTTTCAGAAACCTATCCTATATTGCCACTACATGTTTCCTGACCTCACAATGCTGACCATTCCGTGGTGCTTTTCTCCATCCTACATTGCCACTCACTGCCTTTCCTAATTCAGACCCTATGATTCACACCACCCCGTGATGTTTTTCTCACTTCTACTAGTGAATTAAATGTTACACACCCATACAATGCGCACTACCCCGCGATGTTTTTCAGAAACCTATCCTACATTGGCACTGCATGTTTGCTGACCACCCCATGCTGACCACCCCATGGTATTTTTCTCCATCCTACATTGCCACTCACTGCCTATCCTAATTCAGATCCTATGATTCACACCACCCTGTGATGTTTTTCTCACTCCTACTAGTGAATGTAATGTTACACACCCATACAATGCACACCACACCGCAATATTTTTCAGGAACCTATCCTACAATGCACTGCACGTTTCCTGACCTCCCCATGTTGACCACCCCGTGGTGCTTTTCTCCGTCCTACATTGCCAATCACTGCCTATCCTAATTCAGACCCTCCGATTCACACCACCCCTTGATGTTTTTCTCACTCCTACTTGTGAAAGTAATGTTACACACTCATACAATGCGGACATCACTGCGATGTCTTTCAGAAACCTATCCTACATTGCCACTGCTTGTTTCCTGACCTCCCCATGCGGACCACCCCGTGGTGCTTGTCTCCATCCTGCATTGCCACTCACTGCCTATCCTAATTCCGACCCTATGATTCACACCACCCCGTGATATTTTTCTCATTCCTACTAGTGAATGCAATGTTACACACCCATACAATGCACACCACCGCGTGATATTTTTGAGAAACCTACCATACATTGCCACTGCATCTTTCCTGACCTCCCCATGTGGACCACCTCGTGGTGCTTTTATCCATCCTACATTGCCATTCACTGCCTATCCTAATTCAGACCCTATGATTCACACCACCCGTTGATGTTTTTTCACTCCTACTAGTGAATGTAATGTTACACACCCATACAATGCACACCTCCCCGCGATGTGTTTCAGAAAAATATCCTACACTGCCACTGCATGTTTCCTGACCTCCCCATGCTGACCACCCCGTGGTGCTTTTCTCCATCCTACATTGCCAATCACTGCCTATCCTAATTCAGACCCTATGATTCCCAAAACCCTGTGATGTTTTTCTCACTACTACTAGTGAATGTAATATTACACACCCATACAATGCGCACCACCCCGCGATGGTTTTAGGAAACCTATCCTACATTGCCACTGCAAGTTTCCTGACCTCCCCATGCGAACCACCCCGTGGTGCTTTTTTCTGTCCTACATTGCCACTCACTGACTATCCTAATTCAGACCCTATGATTCACACCACCCAGTGATGTTTTTCTCACTCCTACTAGTGAATGTAATGTTACACACCCATGCAATGCGCACCACCCCGCGATGTTTTTCACAAACCTATCCTACATTGCCACTGCATGTTTCCTGACCTCCCAATGTAGACCACCGCGTGGTTCTTTTCTCCATCCTACATTGCCACTCACTGCCTATGTAATTCAGATCCTATGATTCACACCACCCCGTGATGTTTTTCTCACTCCTACTAGTGAATGTAATGTTACACACCCATACAGTACGCACCACCCCGCGATGTTTTTCAGAAACCTCTCCTACATTGCCACTGCATGTTTCCTGACTTGCCCATGCTGACCGCCCCGTAGTGCTTTTCTCCATCCTGCATTGCCACTCACTGCCTATCCTAATTCAGACCCTATGATTCACACCACCCCGTGATGTTTTTCTCACTCCTACTAGTGAATGTAATGTTACACACCCATACAATGCACACCACTCCGCGATGTGTTTCAGAAAAATATCCTACATTGCCACTCATGTTTCCTGACCTCCCCATGCTGACCAACCCGTGGTGCTTTTCTCCGTCCTACATTGCCACTCACTGCCTATCCTAATTCAGATCCTATGATTCACACCACCCCGTGATGTTTTTCTCACTCATACTAGTGAATGTAATGTTACACATCAATAGAATGCGCACAACCCCGCGATGTTTTTCAGAAACGTATCCTACATTGACACTGCATGTTTCCTGACCTCCCCATGCTGACCACCCCGTGGTGCTTTTCTCCATGCTACATTGCCACTCGCTGCCTATGCTAATTCAGACCCTAGGGATTCACACCACCCCGTGATGTTTTTCTCACTCCTACTAGTGAATCTAATGTTACACACCCATACAATGCGCACCAACCCGTGATGTTTTTCAGAAACCTATCCTACATTGCCACTGCATGTTTCGTGATCTCCCCATGCGGAGCACCCCGTGGTGCTTTTCTCCATCCTACATTGCCACTCACTGCCTATCCTAATTTAGACACTATGATTCACACAACCCGGTGATGATTTTCTCACTCCTATTAGTGAATGTCATGTTACACACCCATACAATGCGCACCACGCCGCGATGTTTTTCAGAAACCTATCCTACATTGCCACTGCATGTTTACTGCCCTCCCCAGGCTGACCACTCCGTGGTGTTTTTCTCCATCCTACATTGTCAATCATTGCCTATCCGAATTCAGACCCTCCGATTCACACCACCCCTTGATGTTTTTCTCTCTCCTACTTGTGAAAGTAATGTTACACACTCATACAATGCTCACCACCCCGCGATGTTTTTCAGAAACTTATCCTACATTGCCACGGCATGTTTCCTGACCTCCCCATGCTGATCACCCCGTGGTGCTTTTCTCCATCCTACATTGCCACTCACTGCCTATCCTAATTCAGACCCTATGATTCACACCACCCCGTGATGTTTTTCTCACTCATACCAGTGAATGTAATGTTACACACACATACAATGCGCACCACCCCACGATGTTTTTCAGAAACCTATCCTACATTGCCACTACATCTTTCCTGACCTCACAATGCTGACCACTCCGTGGTGCTTTTCTCCATTCTACATTGCCACTCACTGCCTTTCCTAATTCAGACCCTATGATTCACACCACCCCGTGATGTTTTTCTCACTTCTACTAGTGAATTAAATGTTACACACCCATACAATGCTCACCACCCCGCGAGGTTTTTCAGAAACCTATCCTACATTGCCACTGCATGTTGGCTAACCACCCCATGCTGACCACCCCGTGGTATTTTTCTCCAACCTACATTGCCACTCACTGCCTGTCCTAATTCAGATCCTATGATTCACACCACCCCGTGAAGTTTTTCTCACTACTACTAGTGAATGTAATGTTACACACCCATACAATGTGCACCACACCGCGATATTTTTCCGGAACCTATCCTGCAATGCACTGCATGTTTCCTGACCTCCACATGCTGACCACCCCGTGGTGCTTTTCTCCGTCCTACATTGCCAATCACTGCCTATCCTAATTCAGACCCTCCGATTCACACCACCCCTTGATGTTTTTCTCACTCCTACTTGTGAATGTAATGTTACACACTCATACAATGCGCACGTCCCCGCGATGTTTTTCAGAAACCTATCCACAATTGCCACTGCATGTTTCCTGACCTCCCGATGCAGACCACCCCGTGGTGCTTTTCTCAATTCTACATTGCCACTCACTGCCTATCCTAATTCAGACCCTATTATTCACACAACCCGGTGATGTTTTTCTCACTCCTATTAGTGAATGTAATGTTACACACCCATACAATGCGCACCACCCCGCGATGTTTTTCAGAAACCTATCTTACATTGCCACTGTAATTTTCCTGCCCTCTCCAGTCTGACAACTCCGTGGTGCTTTTCTCCATCCTACATTGTCAATCATTGCATATCCTAATTCAGACCCTCCGATTCACACCACCCTTGATGTTTTTCTCACTCCTACTTGTGAAAGTAATGTTACACACTCATACAATGCGCACGACCCCGCGATGTTTTTCAGAAACCTATCCTACATTGCCACTGCATGTTTCCTGTCCTCCCCATGCTGACCACCCCGTGGTGCTTTTCTCCATCCTACATTGCCACTCACTGCCTATCCTAATTCAGACCCTATGATTCACACCACCCCGTGATATTTTTCTCACTCCTACTAGTGAACATAATGTTACACACCCATACAATGCGCACCACCCCACGATGTTTTTCAGAAACCTATCCTACATTGCCACTGCATGTTTCCTGACCTCCCCATGCTGACCACCCCATGGTGCTTTCCTCCATGCTACATTGCCACTCGCTGCCTATCCTAATTCAGACCCTATGATTCACACCACCCGGTGATGTTTTTCTCACTCCTACTAGTGAATGTAATGTTACACACCCATACAGTACGCACACCCCGCGAAGTTTTTAAGAAACCTCTCCTACATTGCCACTGTATGTTTCCTGACTTCCATATGCTGACGGCCCCGTAGTGCTTTTCTCCATTCTGCATTGCTACTCAATGCCTATCCTAATTCAGACCCTATGATTCACACCACCCCGTAATGTTTTTCTCAATCCTACTAGTGAATGTATTGTTACACAACCATACAATGCACACCACCGCGTGATGTTTTTCAGAAACCTACCATACATTGCCACTGCATGTTTCCTGACCTCCACATGCTGACCACCCCGTGGTGCTTTTCTCCGTCCTACATTGCCAATTACTGCCTATCCTAATTCAGACCCTCCGATTCACACCACCCCTTGATGTTTTTTCTCACTCCTACTTGTGAAAGTAATGTTACACACTCATACAATGCGCACCTCCCCGCGATGTTTTTCAGAAACCTATCCTACATTGCCACTTCATGTTTCCTGACCTCCCCATGTGGACCACACCGTGGTTCTTTTCTCCATCCTACATTGCCACTCACTGCCTATCCTAATTCAGACCCTATGATTCACACAACCCGGTGATGTTTTTCTCACTCCTATTAGTGAATGTAATGTTACACCCCCATACAATGTGCAGCACCCCGCGATGTTTTTCAGAAACCTATCCTACATTGCCACTGCATTTTTCCTGCCCTCCCCAGGCTGACCACCCCGTGGTGCTTTTTTCCATCCTACATTGCCACTCACTGCCTATCCTAATTCAGATCTTATGATTCACACCACCCCGTGATGTTTTTCTCACTCATACTCGCGAATGTAATATTACACACCAATAGAATGCGCACAACCCCACGATGTTTTTCATAAACCTATCCTACATTGACACTGCATGTTTCCTGACCTCCCCATGCTGACCAACCCGTGGTGCTTTCCTCCATGCTACATTGCCACGCGCTGCCTATCCTAATTCAGACCCTATGATTCACACCACCCTGTGGTGTTTTTCTCACTCCTACTAGTGAATGTAATGTTACACACCCATACAGTACGCACACCCCGCGATTTTTTTAAGAAACCTCTCCTACATTGCCACTGCATGTTTCCTGACTTTCCCATGCTGACGGCCCCGTAGTGCTTTTCTCCATCCTGCATTGCCACTCACTGCCTATCCTAATTCAGACCCTATGATTCACACCACCCCGTGATGTTTTTCTCACTCCTACTAGTGAATGTAATGTTACACACCCATACAATGCGCACCACCCCGCGATGTTTTTCAGAAACCTATCCTACATTGCCACTACATCTTTCCTGACCTCCGAATGCTGACCATTCCGTGGTGCTTTTCTCCATTCTACATTGCCATTCACTGCCTATCCTAATTCAGACCCTCCGATTCACACCACCCCTTGATGTTTTTCTCACTCCTACTTGTGAAGGTAATGTTTCACACTCATACAATGCGCACCTCCCCGCGATGTTTTTCAGAAACCTATCCTACATTGCCACTGCATGTTTACTGACCTCCCCATGCGGACCACTCCGTGGTGCTTTTCTCCATCCTACATTGCCACTCACTGCCTATCCTAATTCAGACCCTCCGATTCACACCACCCTGTGATGTTTTTCTCACTCCTACTAGTGAATGTAATGTTACACACCCATACAGTACGCACACCCCGCGATTTTATTAAGAAACCTCTCCTACATTGCCACTGCATGTTTCCTGACCTCCCCATGCTGACCACCCCGCGGTTCTTTTCTCCATCCTACATTGCCACTCACTGCCTATGTAATTCAGATCCTATGATTCACACCATCCCGTGATGCTTTTCTCACTACTACTAGTGAATGTAATGTTACACAAACATACAATGCACACCAACGCGCGATGTTTTTCAGAAACCTACCATACATTGCCACTGCATGTTTCCTGACCTCCCCATGCGGACCACCTCGTGTTGCTTTTCTCCATCCTACATTGCCACTCACTGCCTAACCTAATTCAGACCCTATGATTCACACCACCCATTGATGCTTTTCTCACTCCTGCTAGGGAATGTAATGTTTCACACCCATAAAATGCACACCACACCGCGATGTGTTTCAGAAAAATATAATACATTTCCACATCATGTTTCCTGACCTCCTCATGCTGACCACACCGTGGTGCTTTTTTCCGTCCTACATTGCCACTCACTGCCTAAACTAATTCAGACCCTATGATTCACACCAACCCGTGATGTTTTTCTCACTCCTACTAGTGAAAGTAATGTTACACACCCATACAATGCGCACCACACCGCGATGTTTTTCAGAAACCTATCCTACATTGCCACTGCATGTTTGCTGACCACCCCATGCTGACCACCCCATGGTATTTTTCTCCAACCTACATTGCCACTCACTGCCTATCCTAATTCAGATCCTATGATTCACAGCACCCCGTGATGATTTTCTCACTTCTACTAGTGAATGTAATGTTACACACCCATACAATGTGCACCACCCCGCGATATTTTTCAGGAACCTATCCTACAATGCACTGCATGTTTCCTGACCACCCATGCTGACCACCCCGTGGTGCTTTTCTCCGTCCTACATTGCCACTCACTGCCTATCCTAATTCAGATCCTATGATTCACACCACCCCGTGATGTTTTTCTCACTCATACTAGTGAATGTAATGTTACACATCAATAGAATGCGCACAACCCGGCGATGTTTTTCAGAAACCTATCCTACATTGCCACTGCATGTTTCCTGCCCTCCCCAGGCTGACCACTCCGTGGTGCTTTTCTCCATCCTACATTGTCAATCATTGCCTATCCTAACTTAGACCCTCCGATTCACACCACCTCTTGATGATTTTCTCACTCCTACTTGTGAAAGTAATGTTACACACTCATACAATGCGCACCACCCCGCGATGTTTTTCAGAAACCTATCCTACATTGCCACTGCATGTTTCCTGACCTCCCCATGCGGACCACCCCGTGGTGCTTTTCTCCATCCTACATTGCCACTCACTGTCTATCCTAATTCAGACCCTCCGATTCACACCACCCCGTGATATTTTTCTAACTCCTATTGGTGAATGTAATGTAACACACACCCATACAATGCGCACCACCCCGCGATGTTTTTCAGAAGCCTATCCTACATTGCCACTGCATGTTTCCTGCCCTCCCCAGGCTGACCACTCCGTGGTGCTTTTCTCCATCCTACATTGTCAATCATTGCCTATCCTAACTTAGACCCTCCGATTCACACCACCCCTTGATGTTTTTCTCACTCCTACTTGTGAAAGTAATGTTACACACTCATACAATGCGCACCACCCCGCGATGTTTTTCAGAAACCTAACCTACATTGCCACTGCATGTTTCCTGACCTCCCCATGCGGACCACCCCGTGGTGCTTTTCTCCATCCTACATTGCCACTCACTGCCTATCCTAATTCAGACCCTATGATTCACAAAACCCTGTGATGTTTTTCTCACTCCTATTAGTGAATGTAATGTTACACACCCATACAATGCGCACCACCCCGCGATGTTTTTCAGAAACCTATCCTACATTGCCACTGCATGTTTACTGACCTCCCCATGCTGACCACCCCGTGGTTCTTTTCTCCATACTACATTGCCACTCACTGCCTATGTAATTCAGATCCCATGATTCACACCACCCCGTGATGTTTTTCTCACTCCTACTAGTGAATGTAATGTTACACACCCATACGGTACGCACCACCCCGCGATGTTTTTCAGAAACCTCTCCTACATTGCCACTGCATGTTTCCTGACTTCCCCATGCTGACCGCCCCGTAGTGCTTGTCTCCATCCTGCATTTCCATTCACTGCCTATCCTAATTCAGACCCTATGATTCACACTACCCGTTGATGTTTTTCTCACTCCTACTAGTGAATGTAATGTTACACACCCATACAATGTGCACCACCCCGCGTTATTTTTCAGGAACCTATCTTACAATGCACTGCAAGTTTCCTGACCTCCCCATGTGAACCACCCCGTGGTGCTTTTCTCCATCCTACATTGCCACTCACTGACTATCCTAATTCAGACCCTATGATTCACACCACCCGGTGATGTTTTTCTCACTCCTACTAGTGAATGTAATGTTACCCACCCATGCAATGCGCACCACCCCGCGATGTTTTTCACAAACCTATCCTACATTGCCAATGCATGTTTCCTAACCTCCCAATGTAGACCACCCCGTGGTTCTTTTCTCCATCCTACATTGCCACTCACTGCCTATGTAATTCAGATCCTATGATTCACACCACCCCGTGATGTTTTTCCCACTCCTACTAGTGAATGTAATGTTACACACCCATACAGTACGCACCACCCCGCGATGTTTTTCAGAAACCTATCCTACATTGCCACTGCATGTTTCCTGACTTGCCCATGCTGACCGCCCCGAAGTGCTTTTCTCCATCCTGCATTGCCACTCACTGCCTATCCTAATGCAGACCCTATGATTCACACCACCCCGTGATGTTTTTCTCACTCCTACTAGTGAATGTAATGTTACACACCCATACAATGCACGCCACCGCGCCATGTTTTTAGAAATCTACCATACATTGCCACTGCATGTTTCCTGACCTCCCCATGCGGACCACCTCGTGGTGCTTTTCTCCATCCTACATTGCCACTCACTGCCTATCCTAATTCAGACCCTATGATTCACACCACCCCGTGATGTTTTTCTCACTCCTACTAGTGAACGTAATGTTACACACCCATACAATGCGCACCACCCCGCGATGTTTTTCAGAAACCTATCCTACATTGCCACTGCATGTTTGCTGACCACCCCATGCTGACCACCCCGTGGTATTTTTCTCCATCCTACATTGCCACTCACTGCCTATCCTAATTCAGATCCTATGATTCACACCACCCCGTGATGTTTTTCTCACTCCTACTAGTGAATGTGATGTTACACACCCATACAATGTGCCCCACCCCGCGATCTTTTTCAGGAACCTATCCTACAATGCACTGCATGTTTCCTGACCTCCCCATGCTGACCACCCCGTGGTGCTTTTCTCCGTCCTACATTGCCAATCACTGCCTATCCTAATTCAGACCCTCCGATTCACACCACCCCTTGATGTTTTTCTCACTCCTACTTGTGAAAGTAATGTTACACACCCATAGAATGCACACCACCGCGCGATGTTTTTCAGAAACCTACCATAAATTGCCACTGCATGTTTCCTGACCTCCCCATGCGGACCACCCCGTGGTGCTTTCCTCCATGCTACATTGCCACGCGCTGCCTATCCTAATTCAGACCCTATGATTCACACCACCCTGTGGTGTTTTTCTCACTCCTACTAGTGAATGTAATGTTACACACCCATACAGTACGCACACCCCGCGATTTTTTTAAGAAACCTCTCCTACATTGCAACTGCATGTTTCCTGACTTCCCCATGCTGACGGCCCCGTAGTGCTTTTCTCCATCCTGCATTGCCACTCATTGCCTATCCTAATTCAGACCCTATGATTAACACCACCCCGTGATGTTTTCTCACTCCTACTAGTGAATGTAATATTACACACCCATACAATGCCCACCACCCCGCGATGTGTTTCAGAAACCTACCATACATTGCCACTGCATGTTTCCTGACCTCCCCATGCTGACCACCCCGTGGTGCTTTTCTCCATCCTACATTGCCACTCACTGCCTATCCTAAGTCAGACCCTATGATTCACACCACCCCGTGATGTTTTTCTCACTCCTGCTAGTGAATGTAATGTTACACACCCATACAATGCGCACCACCCCGCGATGTTTTTCAGAAACCTATCCTACATTGCCACTACATCTTTCCTGACCTCAGAATGCTGACCATTCCGTGGTGCTTTTCTCCATTCTACATTGCCATTCACTGCCTATCCTAATTCAGAACCTCCGATTCACACCACCCCTTGATGTTTTTCTCACTCCTACTTGTGAAGGTAATGTTTCACACTCATACAATGCGCACCTCCCCGCGATGTTTTTTAGAAACCTATCCTACATTGCCACTGCATGTTTCCTGACCTCCCCATGCGGACCACCCCGTGGTGTTTTTCTCCATCCTACATTGCCACTCACTGCCTATACTAATTCAGACCCTATGATTCACACAACCCGGTGATGTTTTTCTCACTCCTATTAGTGAATGTAAGGTTACACACCTATACAATGCGCACCACCCCGCGATGTTTTTCAGAAACCTATCCTACATTGCCACTGCATTTTTCCTGCCCTCCCCAGGCTGACCACTCCGTGGTGCTTTTCTCCATCCTACATTGTCAATCATTGCCTATCCTAATTCAGACCCTCCGATTCACACCACCCTGTGATGTTTTTCTCACTCCTACTAGTGAATGTAATGTTACACAACCATACAGTACGCGCACCCCGCGATTTTTTTAAGAAACCTCTCCTACATTGCCACTGCATGTTTCCTGACCTCCCCATGCTGACCACCCCGCGGTTCTTTTCTCCATCCTACATTGCCACTCACTGCCTATGTAATTCAGATCCTATGATTCACACCACCCCGTGATGCTTTTCTCACTCCTACTAGTGAATGTAATGTTACACACCCATACAGTACGCACCAACCCGCAATGTTTTTCAGAATCCTCTCCTACTTTGCCACTGCATGTTTCCTGAACTCCCCATGCTGACCACCCCGTGGTGCTTTTCTCCATCCTACATTGCCACTCACTGCCTAACCTAATTCAGACCCTATGATTCACACCACCCATTGATGCTTTTCTCACTCCTGCTAGGGAATGTAATGTTACACACCCATACAATGCACACCACACCGCGATGTGTTTCAGAAAAATATAATACATTTCCACATCATGTTTCCTGACCTCCCCATGCTGAGCACACCGTGGTGCTTTTTTCCATCCTACATTGCCACTCACTGCCTAAACTAATTCAGACCCAATGATTCACACCACCCCGTGATGTTTTTCTCACTCCTACTAGTGAAAGTAATGTTACACACCCATACAATGCGCACCACACCGCGATGTTTTTCAGAAACCTATCCTACATTGCCACTACATCTTTACTGACTTCACAATGCTGACCGTTCCGTGGTGATTTTCTCCATCCTACATTGCCCTTCACTGCCTATCCTAATTCAAACCCTATGATTCACACCACCCCGTGATGTTTTTCTCACTCCTACTAGTGAATGAAATGTTACACACCCATACAATGCGCACCACCCCGCGATGTTTTTCAGAAACCTATCCTACATTGCCACTGCATGTTTGCTGACCACCCCATGCTGACCACCCCGTGGTATATTTCTCCAACCTACATTGCCACTCACTGCCTATCCTAATTCAGATCCTATGATTCACAGCACCCCGTGATGTTTTTCTCACTCCTACTAGTGAATGTAATGTTACACACCCATACAATGTGCACCACCCCGCGATATTTTTCAGGAACCTATCCTACAATGCACTGCATGTATCCTGACCTCCCCATGCTGACCACCCCGTGGTGCTTTTCTCCGTCCTACATTGCCACTCACTGCCTATCCTAATTCAGTTCCTATGATTCACACCACCCCGTGATGTTTTTCTCACTCATACTAGTGAATGTAATGTTACACATCAATAGAATGCGCACAATCCCGCGATGTTTTTCAGAAACCTATCCTACATTGCCACTGCATGTTTCCTGACCTCCCCATGCGGACCACCCCGTGGTGCTTTTCTCCATCCTACATTGCCACTCACTGCCTATCCTAATTCAGACCCTCCGATTCACACCACCCCGTGATGTTTTTCTCACTCCTACTAGTGAATGTAATGTAACACACACCCATACAATGCGCACCACCCCGCGATGTTTTTCAGAAACCTATCCTACATTGCCACTGCATGTTTCCTGCCCTCCCCAGGCTGACCACTCCGTGGTGCTTTTCTCCATCCTACATTGTCAATCATTGCCTATCCTAACTTAGACCCTCCGATTCACACCACCCCGTGATGTTTTTATCACTCCTACTTGTGAAAGTAATGTTACACACTCATACAATGCGCACCACCCCGCGATGTTTTTCAGAAACCTAACCTATATTGCCACTGCATGTTTCCTGACCTCCCCATGCTGACCACCCCGTGGTGCTTTTCTCCATCCTACATTGCCACTCACTGCCAATCCTAATTCAGACCTTATGATTCACACCACCCCGTGATGTTTTTCTCACTCCTACTAGTGAACGTAATGTTACACAGCCATACAATGCGCACCACCACGCGATGTTTTTCAGAAACCTATCCTACATTGCCACTGCATGTTTGCTGACAACCCCATGCTGACCACCCCGTGGTATTTTTCTCCATCCTACATTGCCACTCACTGCCTATCCTAATTCAGATCCTATGATTCACACCACCCCGCGATGTTTTTCTCACTCCTACTAGTGAATGTAATGTTACACACCCATACAATGTGCACCACCCCGCGATATTTTTCAGGAACCTATCCTACAATGCACTGCATGTTTCCTGACCTCCACATTCTGACCACACCGTGGTGCTTTTCTCCGTCCTACATTGCCAATCACTGCCTATCCTAATTCAGACCCTCCGATTCACACCACCCCTTGATGTTTTTCTCACTCCTACTTGTGAAAGTAATGTTACACAGTCATACAATGCACACCTCCCCGCGATGTTTTTCAGAAACCAGTCCTACATTGCCACTGCATGTTTCCTGACCTAACCATGCTGACCACCCCGTGGTGCTTTTCTCCATGCTACATTGCCCCTCGCTGCCTATGCTAATTCAGACCCTATGATTCACACCACCTCGTGATGTTTTTCTCACTCCTACTAGTGAATGAAATGTTACACACCCATACAGTACGCACACTCCACGATGTTTTTAAGAAACCTCTCCTACATTGCCACTGTATTTTTCCTGACTTCCCCATGCTGACGGCACCGTAGTGCTTTTCTCCATCCTGAATTGCCACTCACTGCCTATCCTAATTCAGACCCTATGATTCACAGCACACCGTGATGTTTTTTTCACTCCTACTAGTGAATGTAATGTTACACACCCATACAATGTGCACCACCCCGCGATATTTTTCGGGAACCTATCCTCCAATGCACTGCATGTTTCCTGACCTCCCCTTGCTGACCACCCCGTGGTGCTTTTCTCCATCCTACATTGCCACTCACTGCCTATCCTAATTCAGATCCTATGATTCACACCACCCCGTGATGTTTTTCTCACTCCTACTAGTGAATGTAATGTTACACATCAATAGAATGCGCACAACCCCGCGATGTTTTTCAGAAACCTATCCTACATTGCCACTGCATGTTTCCTGACCTCCCCATGCTGACCACCCCGTGGTGCTTTTCTCCATGCTACATTGCCACTCGCTGCCCAACATAATTCAGACCCTAGGGATTCACACAACCCTGTGATGTTTTTCTCACTCCTACTAGTGAATGTAATGTTACACACCCATACAATGCGCACCACCCCGCGATGTTTTTCAGAAACCTATCCTACATTGCCACTGCATGTTTCCTGACCTCCCCAAGCGGACCACCCCGTGGTGCTTTTCTCCATCCTACATTGCCACTCACTGCCTATGTAATTCAGATCCTATGATTCACCCCACCCCGTGATGTTTTTCTCACTCCTACTAGTGAATGAAATGTTACACACCCATACAGTACGCACACTCCGCAATGTTTTTAAGAAACCTCTCCTACATTGCCACTGTATGTTACCTGACTTCCCCATGCTGACGGCACCGTAGTGCTTTTCTCCATACTGCATTGCCACTCACTGCCTATCCTAATTCAGACCCTATGATTCACACAACCCCGTGATGTTTTTCTCACTCCTACTAGTGAATGTAATGTTACACACCATTACAATGCACACCACCCCGCGATGTGTTTCAGAAAAATATTATACATTGCCACTGCATGTTTCCTGACCTCCCCATGCTGACCACCCCGTGGTGCTTTTCTCCATCCTACATTGCCACTCACTGCCTATCCTAATTCAGATCCTATGATTCACAGCACACCGTGATGTTTTTCTCACTCCTACTAGTGAATGTAATGTTACACACCTATAGAATGTGCACCACCCCGCGATATTTTTCGGGAACCTATCCTACAATGCACTGCATGTTTCCTGACCTCCCCATGCTGACCTCCTCGTGGTGCTTTTCTCCATCCTACATTGCCACTCACTGCCTATCCTAATACAGATCCTATGATTCACACCACCCCGTGATGTTTTTCTCACTCCTACTAGTGAATGTAATGTTACACACCCATACAATGAACACCACCCCGCGATGTGTTTCAGAAAAATATAATACATTGCCACTGCATGTTTCCTGACCTCCCCATGCTGACAACCCGTGGTGTTTTCTCCATCCTACATTGCCACTCACTGCCTATCCTAATTCAGACCCTATGATTCACACCACCCCGTGATGTTTTTCTCACTCCTACTAGTGAATGTCATGTTACACACCCATACAATGCACACCACCCCGCGATGTGTTTCAGAAAAATATCCTACACTGCCACTGCATGTTTCCTGACCTCCCCATGCTGACCACCCCGTGGTGGTTTTCTCCATGCTACATTGCCACTCGCTGCCTAACCTAATTCAGACCCTAGGGATTCACACAACCCTGTGATGTTTTTCTCACTCCTACTAGTGAATGTAATGTTACACACCCATACCATGCGCACCACCCCACGATGTTTTTCAGAAACCTATCCTACATTGCCACTGCATGTTTCCTGACCTCCCCATGTGGACCACCCCGTGGTGCTTTTCTCCATCCTACATTGCCACTCACTGCCTATCCTAATTCAGACCCTATGATTCACACAACCCGGTGATGTTTTTTTCACACCTATTAGTGAATGTTATGTTACACACCCATACAGTACGCACACCCCGCGATGTTTTTAAGAAACCTCTCCTACATTGCCACTGCATGTTTCCTGACTGCCCCATGCTGACGGCACCGTAGTGCTTTTCTCCATCCTGCATTGCCACTCACTGCCTATCCTAATTCAGACCCTCCGATTCACACCACCCCGTGATGTTTTTCTCACTCCTACTAGTGAATGTAATGTAACACACACCCATACAATGCGCACCACCCCGCGATGTTTTTCAGAAACCTATCCTACATTGCCACTGCATGTTTCCTGCCCTCCCCAGGCTGACCACTCCGTGGTGCTTTTCTCCATCCTACATTGTCAATCATTGCCTATCCTAATTCAGACCCTCCGATTCACACCACCCCTTGATGTTTTTCTCACTCCTACTTGTGAAAGTAATGTTACACACTCATACAATGCGCACGACCCCGCGATGTTTTTCAGAAACCTATCCTACATTGCCACTGCATGTTTCCTGTCCTCCCCATGCTGACCACCCCGTGGTGCTTTTCTCCATCCTACATTGCCACTCACTGCCTATCCTAATTCAGACCCTATGATTCACACCACCCCGTGATATTTTTCTCACTCCTACTAGTGAACATAATGTTACACACCCATACAATGCGAACCACCCCACGATGTTTTTCAGAAACCTATCCTACATTGCCACTGCATGTTTGCTGACCACCCCATGCTGACCACCCCGTGGTATTTTTCTCCATCCTACATTGCCACTCACTGCCTATCCTAATTCAGATCCTATGATTCACACCACCCCGTGATGTTTTTCTCACTCATACTCGTGAATGTAATATTACACACCAATAGATTGCGCACAACCCCGCGATGTTTTTCATAAACCTATCCTACATTGCCACAGCATGTTTCCTGACCTGCCCATGCTGACCACCCCGTGGTGCTTTCCTCCATGCTACATTGCCACTCGCTGCCTATCCTAATTCAGACCCTATGATTCACACCACCCGGTGATGTTTTTCTCACTCCTACTAGTGAATGTAATGTTACACACCCATACTGTACGCACACCCCGCGACGTTTTTAAGAAACCTCTCCTACATTGCCACTGCATGTTTCCTGACTTCCATATGCTGACGGCCCCGTAGTGCTTTTCTCCATTCTGCATTGCCACTCAATGCCTATCCTAATTAAGACCGTATGACTCACACCACCCCGTAATGTTTTTCACACTCCTACTAGTGAATGTATTGTTACACAACCATACAATGCACACCACCGCGCGATGTTTTTCAGAAACCTACCATACATTGCCACTGCATGTTTCCTGACCTCCCCATGCGGACCACCTCGTGGTGCTTTTCTCCATCCTACATTGCCAATCACTGCCTATCCTAATTCAGATCCTATGATTCACACCACCCCGTGATGTTTTTCTCACTCCTACTAGTGAATGTAATGTTACACACCCATACAATGTGCACCACCCCACGATCTTGTTCAGGAACCTATCCTACAATGCACTGCATGTTTCCTGACCTCCCGATGCTGACCACCCCATGGTGCTTTTCTCCGTCCTACATTGCCAATCACAGCCTATCCTAATTCAGACGGTCCGATTCACACCATCTCTTGATGTTTTTCTCACTCCTACTTGTGAAAGTAATGTTACACACTCATACAATGCGCACCTCCCCGCGATGTTTTTCAGAAACCTATCCTGCATTGCCATTGCATGTTTCCTGACCTCCCCATGCTGACCACCCCGTGGTGCTTTCCTCCATGCTACATTGCCACTCGCTGCCTATCCTAATTCAGACCCTATGATTCACACCACCCCCTGATGTTTTTCTCACTCCTACTAGTGAATGTAATGTTACACACCCATACAATGCGCACCACCCCGCGATGTATTTAGGAAACCTATCCTACATTGCCACTGCATGTTTCCTGACCTACCCATGCTGACCAACCCGTGGTGCTTTTCACCATCCTACATTGCCACTCACTGCCTATCCTAATTCAGACCCTATGATTCACAGCACCCCGTGATGTTTTTCTCACTCCTACTAGTGAATGTAATGTTACACACCAATACAATGCACACCACCGCACGGTGTTTTTCAGAAAACTTCCATACATTGCCACTGCATGTTTCCTGACCTCCCCATGCGGACCACCTCGTGGTGCTTTTCTCCATCCTACATTGCCACTCACTGCCTATCCTAATTCAGAACCTATGATTCACACAACCCGTTGATGTTTTTCTCACTCCTACTAGTGAATGTAATGTTACACACCCATACAATGCACACCACACCCCAATGTGTTTCAGAAAAATATAATACATTGCCACTGCATTTTTCCTGACCTCCCATGCTGACCACCCCGTGGTGCTTTTCTCCATCCTACATTGCCACTAACTGCCTATCCTAATTCAGACCCTATGATTCACAACACCCGGTGATGTTTTTCTCACTCCTACTAGTGAATGTCATGTTACACACCCATACAATGCACACCATCCCGCGATGTGTTTCAGAAAAATATCCTACACTGCCACTTCATGTTTCCTGACCTCCCCATGCTGACCACCCCGTGGTGCTTTTCTCCATCCTACATTGCCACTCACTGCCTATCCTAATTCAGACCCTATGATTCACACCACCCCGTGAGGTGTTTTTCACTCATACTAATGAATGTAATGTTACACACACATACAATGCGCACCACCCCACGATGTTTTTCAGAAACCTATCCTACATTGCCACTACATCTTTCCTGACCTCACAATGCTGACCATTCCGTGGTGCTTTTCTCCATACTACATTGCCACTCACTGCCTTTCCTAATTCAGACACTATGATTCACACCACGCCGTGATGTTTTTCTCACTTCTACTAGTGAATTAAATGTTACACACCAATACAATGCGCACCACCCCGCGAAGTTTTTCAGAAACCTATCCTACCTTGCCACTGCATGTTTGCTGAGCACCCCATGCTGACCACCCCGTGGTATTTTTCTCCATCCTACATTGCCACTCACTGCCTATCCTAATTCAGATCCGATGATTCACACCACCCCGTGATGTTTTTCTCACTACTACTAGTGAATGTAATGTTACACACCCATACAATGTGCACCACACCGCGATATTTTTCAGGAACCAATCCTACAATGCACTGCATGTTTCCTGACCTCCCCATGCTGACCACCCCGTGGTGCTTTTCTCCGTCCTACATTGCCAATCACTGCCTATCCTAATTCAGACCCTCCGATTCACACCACCCCTTGATGTTTTTCTCACTCCTACTTGTGAAAGTAATGTTACACACTCATACAATGCGCACCTCCCCGCGATGTTTTTCAGAAACCTATCCTACATTGCCACTGCATGTTTCCTGACCTCCCCATGCGGACCACACCGTGGTGCTTTTCTCCATCCTACATTGCCACTCACTGCCTATCCTAATTCAGACCCTATGATTCACACAACCCGGTGATGTTTTTCTCACTCCTACTAGTGAATGTAATGTTACACCCCCATACAATGCGCACCACCCCGCGATGTTTTTCAGAAACCTATCCTACATTGCCACTGCATTTTTCCTGCCCTCCCCAGGCTGACCACTCCGTGGTGCTTTTCTCCATCCTACATTGTCAATCATTGCCTATCCTAATTCAGACCCTCCGATTCACACCACCCCTTGATGTTTTTCTCACTCCTACTAGTGAACGTAATGTTACACACCCATACAATGCGCACCACCCCGCGATGTTTTTCAGAAACCTATCCTACATTGCCACTGCATGTTTCCTGACTTCCCCATGCTGATGGCCCCGTAGTGCTTTTTTCCATCCTGCATTGCCACTCACTGCCTATCCTAATTCAGACCATATGATTCACACCGCCTGGTGATGTTTTTCTCACTCCTACTAGTGAATGTCATGTTACACACCCATACAATGCACACCACCCCGCGATGTGTTTCAGAAAAATATCCTACACTGCCACTGCATGTTTCCTGACCTCCCCATGCTGACCCCCGTGGTGCTTTTCACCATCCTATATTGCCACTCACTGCCTATCCTAATTCAGACCCTATGGTTCACACCACCCCGTGATGTTTTTCACACTCCTACTAGTGAACGTAAAGTTACACACCCATACAAGGCGCACCACTCCGCGATGTTTTTCAGAAACCTATCCTACATTGCCACTGCATGTTTGCTGACCACCCCATGCTGACCACCCCGTGGTATTTATCTCCATCCTACATTGCCACTCACTGACTATCCTAATTCAGATCTTATGATTCACACCACCCCGTGATGTTTTTCTCACTCATACTCGTGAATGTAATATTACACACCAATAGAATGCGCACAACCCCACGATGTTTTTCATAAACCTATCCTACATTGACACTGCATGTTTCCTGACCTCCCCATGCTGACCACCCCGTGGTGCTTTCCTCCATCCTACATTGCCACTCACGGCCTATCCTAAGTCAGACCCTATGATTCACACCACCCCGTAATGTTTTTCTCACTCCTACTAGTGAATGTAATGTTACACACCCATACAATGCGCACCACCCCGCGATGTTTTTCAGAAACCTATCCTAAATTGCCACTACATCTTTCCTGACCTCAGAATGCTGACCATTCCGTGGTGCTTTTCTCCATTCTCCATTGCCATTCACTGCCTATCCTAATTCAGACCCTCCGATTCACACCACCCCTTGATGTTTTTCTCACTCCTACTTGTGAAGGTAATGTTTCACACTCATACAATACGCACCTCCCCGCGATGTTTTTCAGAAACCTATCCTACATTGCCACTGCATGTTTCCTGACCTCCGCATGCGGACCAGCCCGTGGTGCTTTTCTCCATCCTACATTGCCACTCACTGCCTATCCTAATTCAGACCCTATGATTCACACAACCCGGTGATGTTTTTCTCACTCCTATTAGTGAATGTAAGGTTACACACCCATACAATGCGCACCACCCCGCGATGTTTTTCAGAAACCTATCCTACATTGCCACTGCATTTTTCCTGCCCTCCCCAGGCTGACCACTCCGTGGTGCTTTTCTCCATCCTACATTGTCAATCATTGCCTAACCTAATTCAGACCCTCCGATTCACACCACCCTGTGATGTTTTTCTCACTCCTACTAGTGAATGTAATGTTACACACCCATACAGTACGCGCACCCCGCGATTTTTTTAAGAAACCTCTCCTACATTGCCACTGCATGTTTCCTGACCTCCCCATGCTGACCTCCCCGCGGTTCTTTTCTCCATCCTACATTGCCACTCACTGCCTATGTAATTCAGATCCTATGATTCACACCACCCCGTGATGCTTTTCTCACTCCTACTAGTGAATGTATTGTTACACACCCATACAGTACGCACCAACCCGCAATGTTTTTCAGAATCCTCTCCTACTTTGCCACTGCATGTTTCCTAACCTCCCCATGCTGACCACCCCGTGGTGCTTTTCTCCATCCTACATTGCCACTCACTGCCTAACCTAATTCAGACCCTATGATTCACACCACCCATTGATGCTTTTCTCACTCCTGCTAGGGAATGTAATGTTACACACCCATACAATGCACACCACACCGCGATGTGTTTCAGAAAAATATAATATATTTCCACATCATGTTTCCTGACCTCCCCATGCTGACCACACCTTGGTGCTTTTTTCCATCCTACATTGCCACTCACTGCCTAAACTAATTCAGACCTTATGATTCACACCACCCCGTGATGTTTTTCTCACTCCTACTAGTGAAAGTAATGTTACACACCCATACAATGCGCACCACACCGCGATGTTTTTCAGAAACCTATCCTACATTGCCACTACATCTTTCCTGACCTCACAATGCTGACCATTCCGTGGTGATTTTCTCCATCCTACATTGCCCTTAACTGCCTATCCTAATTCAAACCCTATGATTCACACCACCCCGTGATGTTTTTCTCACTCCTACTAGTGAATGAAATGTTACACACCCATACAATGCGCACCACCCCGCGATGTTTTTCAGAAACCTATCCTACATTGCCACTGCATGTTTGCTGACCACCCCATGCTGACCACCCCGTGGTATTTTTCTCCAACCTACATTGCCACTCACTGCCTATCCTAATTCAGATCCTATGATTCACAGCACCCCGTGATGTTTTTCTCACTCCTACTAGTGAATGTAATGTTACACACCCATACAATGTGCACCACCCCGCGATATTTTTCAGGAACCTATCCTACAATGCACTGCATGTTTCCTGACCTCCCGATGCTGACCACCCCGTGGTGCTTTTCTCCGTCCTACATTGCCACTCACTGCCTATCCTAATTCAGATCCTATGATTCACACCACCCCGTGATGTTTTTCTCACTCATACTAGTGAATGTAATGTTACACATCAATAGAATGCGCACAATCCCGCGATGTTTTTCAGAAACCTATCCTACATTGCCACCGCATGTTTCCTGACCTCCCCATGCGGACCACCCCGTGGTGCTTTTCTCCATCCTACATTGCCACTCACTGCCTATCCTAATTCAGACCCTCCGATTCACACCACCCCATGATGTTTTTCTCACTCCTACTAGTGAATGTAATGTAACACACACCCATACAATGCGCACCACCCCGCGATGTTTTTCAGAAACCTATCCTACATTGCCACTGCATGTTTCCTTCCCTCCCCAGGCTGACCACTCCGTGGTGCTTTTCTCCATCCTACATTGTCAATCATTGCCTATCCTAACTTAGACCCTCCGATTCACACCACCCCTTGATGTTTTTCTCACTCCTACTTGTGAAAGTAATGTTACACACTCATACAATGCGCACCACCCCGCGATGTTTTTCAGAAACCTAACCTATATTGCCACTGCATGTTTCCTGACCTCCCCATGCTGACCACCCCGTGGTGCTTTTCTCCTTCCTACATTGCCACTCACTGCCAATCCTAATTCAGACCCTATGATTCACACCACCCCGTGATGCTTTTCTCACTCCTACTAGTGAACGTAATGTTACACAGCCATACAATGCGCACCACCCCGCGATATTTTTCAGGAACCTATCCTACAATGCACTGCATGTTTCCTGACCTCCATATTCTGACCACCCCGTGGTGCTTTTCTCCGTCCTACATTGCCAATCACTGCCTATCCTAATTCAGACCCTCCGATTCACACCACCCCTTGATGTTTTTCTCACTCCTACTTGTGAAAGTAATGTTACACACTCATACAATGCACACCTCCCCGCGATGTTTTTCAGAAACCAATCCTACATTGCCACTGCATGTTTCCTGACCTCCCCATGCTGACCACCCCGTTGTGCTTTTCTCCTTCCTACATTGCCACTCACTGCCAATCCTAATTCAGACCCTATGATTCACACCACCCCGTGATGTTTTTCTCACTCCTACTAGTGAACGTAATGTTACACAGCCATACAATGCGCACCACCCCGCGATGTTTTTCAGAAACCTATCCTACATTGCCACTGCATGTTTGCTGACCACCCCATGCTGACCACCCCGTGGTATTTTTCTCCATCCTACATTGCCACTCACTGCCTATCCTAATTCAGATCCTATGATTCACACCACCCCGTGATGTTTTTCTCACTCCTACTAGTGAATGTAATGTTACACACCCATACAATGTGCACCACCCCACGATATTTTTCAGGAACCTATCCTACAATGCACTGCATGTTTCCTGACCTCCACATTCTGACCACCCCGTGGTGCTTTTCTCCGTCCTACATTGCCAATCACTGCCTATCCTAATTCAGACCCTCCGATTCACACCACCCCTTGATGTTTTTCTCACTCCTACTTGTGAAAGTAATGTTACACACTCATACAATGCACACCTCCCCGCGATGTTTTTCAGAAACCAATCCTACATTGCCACTGCATGTTTCCTGACCTCCCCATGCTGACCAACCCGTGGTGCTTTTCTCCATGCTACATTGCCACTCGCTGCCTATGCTAATTCAGACCCTATGATTCACACCACCCCGTGATGTTTTTCTCACTCCTACTAGTGAATGAAATGTTACACACCCATATAGTACGCACACTCCGCGATGTTTTTAAGAAACCTCTCCTACATTGCCACTGTATTTTTCCAGACTTCCCCATGCTGACGGCACCGTAGTGCTTTTCTCCATCCTGCATTGCCACTCACTACCTATCCTAATTCAGACCCTATGATTCACACAACCCCGTGATGTTTTTCTCACTCCTACTAGTGAATGTAATGTTACACACCCATACAATGCACACCACCCCGCGATGTGGTTCAGAAAAATATCCTACATTGCCACTGCATGTTTCCTGACCTCCCAATGCTGACCACCCCGTGGTGCTTTTCTCCATCCTACATTGCCACTCACTGCCTATCCTAATTCAGATCCTATGATTCACAGCACACCGTGATGTTTTTTTCACTCCTACTAGTGAATGTAATGTTACACACCCATACAATGTGCACCACCCCGCGATATTTTTCGGGAACCTCTCCTACAATGCACTGCATGTTTCCTGACCTCCCCATGCGGACCACCCCGTGGTGCTTTTCTCCATCCTACATTGCCACTCACTGCCTATCCTAATTCAGATCCTATGATTCACACCACCCCGTGATGTTTTTCTCACTCATACTAGTGAATGTAATGTTACACATCAATAGAATGCACACAACCCCGCGATGTTTTTCAGAAACCTATGCTACATTGCCACTGCATGTTTCCTGACCTCCCCATGCTGACCACCCCGTGGTGCTTTTCTCCATGCTACATTGCCACTCGCTGCCAAACGTAATTCAGACCCTAGGGATTCACACAACCCTGCGATGTTTTTCTCACTCCTACTAGTGAATGTAATGTTACACAACCATACAATGCGCACCACCCCGCGATGTTTTTCAGAAACCTATGCTACATTGCCACTGCATGTTTCCTGACCTCCCCAAGCGGACCACCCCGTGGTGCTTTTCTCCATCCTACATTGCCACTCACTGCCTATGTAATTCAGATCCTATGATTCACACCACCACGTGATGTTTTTCTCACTCCTACTAGTGAACGTAATGTTACACACCCATACAATGCGCACCACCCCGCGATGGTTTTCAGAAACCTATCCTACATTGCCACTGCATGTTTGGTGACCACCCCATGCTGACCACCCCGTTGTATTTTTCTCCATCCTACATTGCCACTCACTGCCTATCCTAATTCAGATCCTATGATTCACACCACCCCGTGATGTTTTTCTCTCTCCTACTACTGAACGTAATGTTACACACCCATACAACGCGCACCACCCCGCGATGTTTTTCAGAAACCTATCCTACATTGCCACTGCATGTTTGCTGACCACCCCATGCTGACCACCCCGTGGTATTTTTCTCCATCCTACATTGCCACTCACTGCCTATCCTAATTCAGATCCTATGATTCACACCACCCCGTGATGTTTTTCTCACTCCTACTAGTGAATGTAATGTTACACACCCATACAATGTGCACCACCCCGCGATATTTTTCAGGAACCTATCCTACAATGCACTGCATGTTTCCTGACCTCCACATTCTGACCACCCCGTGGTGCTTTTCTCCGTCCTACATTGCCAATCACTGCCTATCCTAATTCAGACCCTCCGATTCACACCACCCCTTGATGTTTTTCTCACTCCTACTTGTGAAAGTAATGTTACACACTCATACAATGCACACGTCCCCGCGATGTTTTTCAGAAACCAATCCTACATTGCCACTGCATGTTTCCTGACCTTCCCATGCTGACCACCCCGTGGTGCTTTTCTCCATTCTACATTGCCACTCGCTGCCTATGCTAATTCATACCCTATGATTCACACCACCCCGTGATGTTTTTCTCACTCCTACTAGTGACTGAAATGTTACACACCCATACAGTACGCACACTCCGCAATGTTTTTAAGAAACCTCTCCTACATTGCCACTGTATGTTTCCTGACTTCCCCATGCTGACGGCACCGTAGTGCTTTTCTCCATCCTGCATTGCCACTCACTGCCTATCCTAATTCAGACCCTATGATTCACACAACCCCGTGATGTTTTTCTCACTCCTACTAGTGAATGTAATGTTACACACCCATACAATGCACACCACCCCGCGATGTGTTTCAGAAAAATATCCTACATTGCCACTGCATGTTTCCTGACCTCCCCATGCTGACCACCCCGTGGTGCTTTTCTCCATCCTACATTGCCACTCACTGCCTATCCTAATTCAGACCCTATGATTCACACAACCCGGTGATGTTTTTCTCACACCTATTAGTGAATGTAATGTTACACACCCAGACAATGCGCACCACCCCGCGATGTTTTTCAGAAACCTAACCTAGATTGCCACTGCATGTTTCCTGACCTCCCCATGCTGACCACCCAGTGGTGCTTTTCTCCATCCTACATTGCCACTCACTGCCTATCCTAATTCAGACCCTATGATTCACACCACCCCGTGATATTTTTCTCACTCCTACTAGTGAACGTAATGTTACACACCCATACAATGCGCACCACCCCGCGATGATTTTCAGAAACCTATCCTATATTGCCACTGCATGTTTGCTGACCAACCCATGCTGACCACCCCGTTGTATTTTTCTCCATCCTACATTGCCACTCACTGCCTATCCTAATTCAGATCCTATGATTCACACCACCCCGTGATGTTTTTCTCACTCCTACTAGTGAATGTAATGTTACACAGCCATACAATGTGCACCACCCCGCGATATTTTTCAGGAACCTATCCTACAATGCACTTCATGTTTCCTGACCTCCCCATGCTGACCACCCCGTGGTGCTTTTCTCCGTCCTACATTGCCAATCACTGCCTATCCTAATTCAGACCCTCCGATTCAGACCACCCCTTGATGTTTTTCTCACTCCTACTTGTGAAAGTAATGTTACACACTCATACAATGCGCACCTCCCCGCGATGTTTTTCAGAAACCTATCCTACATTGCCACTGCATGTTTCCTGACCTCCCCATGCGGACCACCCCGTGGTGCTTTTCTACATGCTACATTGCCACTCGGTGCCTATCCTAATTCAGACCCTATGGTTCACACCACCCCTGATGTTTTTCTCACTCCTACTAGTGAATGTAATGTTACACACCCATACAATGCGCACCACCCCGCGATGTTTTTAACAAACCTATCCTACATTGCCACTGCATGTTTCCTGACCTCCCCATGCTGACCACCCCGTGGTTCTTTTCTCCATCCTACATTGCCACACACTGCCTATGTATTTCAGATCCTATGATTCACACCACCCCGTGATGTTTTTCTCACTCCTACTAGTGAATGTTATGTTACACACCCATACAGTACGCACACGCCGCGATGTTTTTAAGAAACCTCTCCTACATTGCCACTGCATGTTTCCTGACTTCCCCATGCTGACGGCACCGTAGTGCTTTTCTCCATCCTGCATTGCCACTCACTGCCTATCCTAATTTAGACCCTATGATTCACACCACCCCGTGATGTTTTTCTCACTCCTACTAGTGAATGTAATGTTACACACCCATACAATGCACACCACCCCGCGATGTGTTTCAGAAAAATATCCTACATTGCCACTGCATGTTTCCTGACCTCCCCATGATGACCACCCCGTGGTGATTTTCTCCATCCTATATTGCCACTCACTGCCTATCCTAATTCAGACCCTATGATTCACACCACCCCGTGATGTTTTTCTCACTCCTACTAGTGAATGAAATGTTACACACTCATACAATGAGCACCACCCCGCGATGTTTTTCAGAAACCTATATTACATTGCCACTACATCTTTCCTGACCTCACAATGCTGACCATTCCGTGGTGCTTTTCTCCATCCTACATTGCCACTCACTGCCTATCCTAATTCAGACCCTATGATTCACACCACCCCGTGATGTTTTTCTCACTCCTACTAGTGAATTAAATGTTACACACCCATACAATGCGCACCACCCCGCGATGTTTTTCACAAACCTATCCTACATTGCCACTGCATGTTTCCTGACCTCCCCATGCTGACCACCCCGTGGTTCTTTTCTCCATCCTACATTGCCACGCACTGCCTATCCTAATTCAGATCCTATGATTCACACCACCCCTTGATGTTTTTCTCACTCCTACTAGTGAATGTAATGTTACACACCCACAATGCGCACCACCCCGCGATGTTTTTCAGAAACCTATCCTACATTGCCACTGCATGTTTCCTGACCTCCCCATGCTGACCACCCCGTGGTGCTTTTCTCCATCCTACATTACCATTCACTGACTATCCTAATTCAGACCCTATGATTCACACAATCCGGTGATGTTTTTCTCACTCCTACTAGTGAATGTAATATTACACACCCATACCATGCGCACCACCCGGCGATGTTTTTCACAAACCTATCCTACATTGCCACTGCATGTTTCCTGACCTCCCCATGCTGAACACCCCGTGGTTCTTTTCCCCATCGTACATTGCCACTCACTGCCTATCCTAATTCAGATCCTATGATTCACACCATCCCGTGATGTTTTTCTCACTCCTACTAGTGAATGTAATGTTACACACCCATACAATGTGCACCACTCCGCGATATTTTTCAGGAACCTATCCTACATTGCACTGCATATTTCCTAACCTCCCCATGCTGACAAACCCGTGGTGCTTTTCTCCGTCCTACATTGCCAATCACTGCCTATCCTAATTCCGACCCTCCGATTCACACCACCCCTTGATGTTTTTCTCACTCCTACTTGTGAAAGTAATGTTACACACTCATACAATGCGCACATCCCCGCCATGTTTTTGAGAAACCTATCCTACATTGCCACTGCATGTTTCCTGACCTCCCCATGCTGACCACCCCATGGTGCTTTTCTCCATCCTACATTGCCAATCACTGCCTATCCTAATTCAGACCCTATGATTCACACCACCCCGTGATGTTTTTCTCACTCCTACTAGTGAATGTAATGTTACACACCCATACAATGCGCACCACCCCGCGATGTTTTTCAGAAACCTATCCTATATTGCCACTGCATGTTTCCTGAGCTCCCCATGCTGACCACCCCGTGGTGCTTTTCTCCATCCTACATTGCCACTCACTGACTATCCTAATTCAGACCCTATGATTCACCCCACCCGGTGATGTTTTTCTCACTCCTACTAGTGAATGTAATGTTACACACCTATACCATGTGCACCACCCCGCGATGTTTTTCACAAAACTATCCTACATTGCCACTGCATGTTTCCTGACCAACCCATGCTGACCACCCCGTGGTTCTTTTCTCCATCCTACATTGCCACTCACTGCCTATGTAATTCAGATCCTATGATTCACACCACCCCGTGATGCTTTTCTCACTCCTACTAGTGAATGTAATGTTACACACCCATACAATGCGCACCACCCCGCGATGTTTTTCACAAACCTATCCTACATTGCCACTGCATGTTTCCTGACCTCCCCATGCTGACCACCCCGTGGTTCTTTACTCCATCCTACATTGCCAATCACTGCCTACGTATTTCAGATCCTATGATTCACACCACCCCGTGATGTTTTTCTCACTCCTACTAGTGAATGTAATGTTACACACCCATACAGTACGCACACCCCGCGATGTTTTTAAGAAACCTCTCCTACATTGCGACTGCATGTTTCCTGACTTCCCCATGCTGACGGCACCGTAGTGCTTTTCTCCATCCTGCATTGCCATTCCCTGCCTATCCTAATTCAGACCCTATGATTCACACCACCCCGTGATGTTTTTCTCACTCCTACTAGTGAATGTAATGTTACACACCCATACAATGCACACCACCCCGCGATGTGTTTCAGAAAAATATCCTACATTGCCACTGCATGTTTCCTGACCTCCCCATGCTGACCACCCCATGGTGCTTTTCTCCATCCTACATTGTCACTCACTGCCTATCCTAATTCAGACCCTATGATTCACACCACCCCGTGATGTTTTTCTCACTCCTACTAGGGAATGTAATGTTACACACCCATACAATGCGCACCACCCCGCTATGTTTTTCAGAAACCTATCCTACATTGCCACTACATCTTTCCTGACCTCACAATGCTGACCATTCCGTCGTGCTTTTCTAGATCCTACATTGCCACTCACTGCCTAATCTAGTTCAGACCCTATGATTCACACCACCCCGTGATGTTTTTCTCACTCCTACTAGTGAATTAAATGTTACACACCCATACAATGAGCACCACCCCGCGATGTTTTTCACAAACCTATCCTACATTGCCACTGCATGTTTCCTGACCTCCCCATGTTGACCACCCCGTGGTGCTTTTCTCCATCCTACATTGCCACTCACTGCCTATCCTAATTCACGTCCTATGATTCACACCACCCCGTGATGTTTTTCTCACTCCTACTAGTGAATGTAATGTTACACACCCATACAATGTGCACCACTCGGCGATATTTTTCAGGTACCTGTCCTACAATGCACTGCATATTTCCTGACCTCCCCATGTTGACCAACCCGTGGTGCTTTTCTCCGTCCTACATTGCCAATCACTGCCTATCCTAATTCAGACCCTACGATTCACACCACCCCTTGATGTTTTTCTCACTCCTACTTGTGAAAGTAATGTTACACACTCATACAATGCGCACCTCCCCGTGATGTTTTTCAGAAACCTATCTTACATTGCCACTGCATGTTTCCTGACCTCCCCATGCTGACCAACCCGTGGTGCTTTTCTCCATCCTACATTGCCACTCACTGCCTATGTATTTCAGATCCTATGATTCACAGCACCCCGTGATGTTTTTCTCACTCCTACCAGTGAATGTAATGTTACACACCCATACAGTACGCACACCCCGCGATGTTTTTAAGAAACCTCTCCTACATTGCCACTGCATGTTTCCTGAATTCCCCATGCTGACGGCACCGTAGTGCTTTTCTCCACCCTGCATTGCCACGCACTGCCTATCCTAATTCAGATCCTATGATTCACAAAACCCGGTGATGTTTTTCTCACTCCAACTAGTGAATGTAATGTTACACACCCATAAAATGCGCACCACCCCGCGATGTTTTTCACAAACCTATCCTACATTGCCACTGCAAGTTTCCTGACCTCCCCATGCTGACCACCCCGTGGTTCTTTTCTCCATCCTACATTGCCACTCACTGCCTATCGTAATTCAGATCCTATGATTCACACCACCCCGTGATGTTTTTCTCACTCCTACTAGTGAATGTTATGTTACACACCCATACAGTACGCACACCCCGCGATGTTTTTAAGAAACCTCTCCTACATTGCCACTGCATGTTTCCTGACTTCCCCATGCTGACGGCACCGTAGTGCTTTTCTCCATCCTGCATTGCCACTCACTGCCTATCCTAATTCAGACCCTACGATTCACACCACCCCGTGATGTTTTTCTCACTCCTACTAGTGAATGTAATGTTACACACCCATACAATGCGCACCACCCCGCGATGTTTTTCAGAAACCTATCCTACATTGCCACTGCATGTTTCCTGACCTCCCCATGCTGACCACCCCGTGGTGCTTTTCTCCATCCTACATTACCATTCACTGACTATCCTAATTCAGACCCTATGATTCACACAATCTGGTGATGTTTTTCTCACTCCTACTAATGAATGTAATATTACACACCCATACCATGCGCACCACCCGGCGATGTTTTTCACAAACCTATCCTACATTGCCACTGCATGTTTCCTGACCTCCCCATGCTGAACACCCCGTGGTTCTTTTCCCCATCGTACATTGCCACTCACTGCCTATCATAATTCAGATCCTATGATTCACACCATCCCGTGATGTTTTTCTCACTCCTACTAGTGAATGTAATGTTACACACCCATACAATGTGCACCACTCCGCGATATTTTTCAGGAACCTATCCTACATTGCACTGCATATTTCCTAACCTCCCCATGCTGACAAACCCGTGGTGCTTTTCTCCGTCCTACATTGCCAATCACTGCCTATCCTAATTCAGACCCTACGATTCACACCACCCCTTGATGTTTTTCTCACTCCTACTTGTGAAAGTAATGTTACACACTCATACAATGCGCACCTCCCCGCCATGTTTTTGAGAAACCTATCCTACATTGCCACTGCATGTTTCCTGACCTCCCCATGCTGACCACCCCGTGGTGCTTTTCTCCATCCTACATTGCCAATCACTGCCTATCCTAATTCAGACCCTATGATTCACACCACCCCGTGATGTTTTTCTCACTCCTACTAGTGAATGTAATGTTACACACCCATACAATGCGCACCACCCCGCGATGTTTTCAGAAACCTATCCTATATTGCCACTGCATGTTTCCTGACCTCCCCATGCTGACCACCCCGTGGTGCTTTTCTCCATCCTACATTGCCACTCACTGACTATCCTAATTCAGACCCTATGATTCACACCACCCGGTGATGTTTTTTCACTCCTACTAGTGAATGTAATGTTACACACCTATACCATGTGCACCACCCCGCGATGTTTTTCACAAAACTATCCTACATTGCCACTGCATGTTTCCTGACCAACCCATGCTGACCACCCTGTGGTTCTTTTCTCCATCCTACATTGCCACTCACTGCCTATGTAATTCAGATCCTATGATTCACACCACCCCGTGATGCTTTTCTCACTCCGTCTAGTGAATGTAATGTTACACACCCATACAATGCACACCACCCCGCGATGTGTTTCAGAAAAATATCCTACATTGCCACTGCATGTTTCCTGACCTCCCCATGCTGACCACCCCATGGTGCTTTTCTCCATCCTACATTGCCACTCACTGCCTATCCTAATTCAGACCCTATGATTCACACCACCCCGTGATGTTTTTCTCACTCCTACTAGGGAATGTAATGTTACACCCTCATACAATGAGCACCACCCCGCTATGTTTTTCAGAAACCTATCCTACATTGCCACTACATCTTTCCTGACCTCACAATGCTGACCATTCCGTCGTGGTTTTCTCCATCCTACATTGCCACTCACTGCGTAATCTAGTTCAGACCCTATGATTCACACCACCCCGTGATGTTTTTCTCACTCCTACTAGTGAATTAAATGTTACACACCCATACAATGAGCACCACCCCGCGATGTTTTTCACAAACCTATCCTACATTGCCACTGCATGTTTCCTGACCTCCCCATGCTGACCACCCCGTGGTGCTTTTCTCCGTCCTACATTGCCAATCACTGCCTATCCTAATTAAGACCCTCCGATTCAGACCTCCCCTTGATGTTTTTCTCACTCCTACTTGTGAAAGTAATGTTACACACTCATACAATGCGCACCTCCCCGCGATGTTTTTCCGAAACCTATCCTACATTGCCACTGCATGTTTCCTGACCTCCCCATGCGGACCACCCCGTGGTGCTTTTCTCCATGCTACATTGCCACTCGATGCCTATACTAATTCAGACCCTATGATTCACACCTCCCCGTGATGTTTTTCTCACTCCTACTAGTGAATGTAATGTTACACACCCATACAATGCGCACCTCCCCGCGATGTTTTTCCGAAACCTATCCTACATTGCCACTGCATGTTTCCTGACCTCCCCATGCGGACCACCCCGTGGTGCTTTTCTCCATGCTACATTGCCACTCGATGCCTATACTAATTCAGACCCTATGATTCACACCTCCCCGTGATGTTTTTCTCACTCCTACTAGTGAATGTAATGTTACACACCCATACAATGCGCACCACCGCGCGATGTTTTTAACAAACCTATCCTACATTGCCACTGCATGTTTCCTGACCTCCCCATGCTGACCACCCCGTGGTTCTTTTCTCCATCCTCCATTGCCACTCACTGCCTATGTATTTCAGATCCTATGATTCACAGCACCCCGTGATGTTTTTCTCACTCCTACTAGTGAATGTAATGTTACACACCCATACAGTACGCACACCCCGCGATCTTTTTAAGAAACCTCTCCTACATTGCCACTGCATGTTTCCTGACCTCCCCATGCTGATGGCACCGTAGTGCTTTTCTCCATCCTGCATTGCCACTCACTGCCTATCCTAACTCAGACCCTATGATTCACACCACCCCGTGATGTTTTTCTCACTCCTACTAGTGAATGCAATGTTACACCCCCATACAATGCAAACCACCCCGCGATGTGTTTCAGAAAAATATCCTACATTGCCACTGCATGTTTCCTGACCTCCCCATGCTGACCACCCCGTGGTGCTTTTCTCCATCCTACATTGCCACTCACTGCCTATCCTAATTCAGAACCTATGATTCACACCACCCCGTGATGTTTTTCTCACTCCTACTAGTGAATGTAATGTTACACACTCATACAATGAGCACCACCCCGCGATGTTTTTCAGAAACCTATCCTACATTGCCACTGCATCTTTCCTGACCTCACAATGCTGACCATTCCGTGGTGCTTATCTCCATCCTACATTGCCAATCACTGCCTATCTTAATTGAGACCCTATGATTCACACCACCCCGTGATGTTTTTCTCACTCCTACTAGTGAATGTAATGTTACACACCCATACAATGCGCACCACCCCGCGATGTTTTTCAGAAACCTATCCTACATTGCCAGTGCATGTTTCCTGACCTCCCCATGCGGACCACCCCGTGGTGCTTTTCTCCATCCTACATTGCCACTCACTGCCTATCCTAATTTAGACCCTATGATTCACACAACCCGGTGATGTTTTTCTCAGTCCTATTAGTGAATGTAATGTTACACACCCATACAATGCGCACCACCCCGCGATGTTTTTCAGAAACTTAACCTAGATTGCCACTGCATGTTTCCTAACCTCCCCATGCTGACCACCCCGTGGTGCTTTTCTCCATCCTACATTGCCACTCACTGCCTATCCTAATTCAGACCCTATGATTCACACCACCCCGTGATGTTTTTCTCACTCCTACTAGTGAACGTAATGTTACACACCCATACAATGCGCACCACCCCGCGATGGTTTTCAGAAACCTATCCTACATTGCCACTGCATGTTTGCTGACCACCCCATGCTGACCACCCCGTGGTATATTTCTCCATCCTACATTGCCACTCACTGCCTATCCTAATTCAGATCCTATGATTCACACCACACCATGATGTTTTTCTCACTCCTACCAGTGAATGTAATGTTACACCGCCATACAATGTGCACCACCCCGCGATATTTTTCAGGAACCTATCCTACAATGCACTGCATGTTTCCTGACCTCCCCATGCTGACCACCCCGTGGTGCTTTTCTCCGTCCTACATTGCCAATCACTGCCTATCCTAATTCAGATCCTCTGATTCAGACCACCCCTTGACGTTTTTCTCACTCCTACTTGTGAAAGTAATGTTACACACTCATACAATGCGCACCTCCCCGCGATGTTTTTCAGAAACCTATCCTACATTGCCACTACATCTTTCCTGACCTCACAATGCTGACCATTCCGTGGTGCTTTTCTCCATCCTACTTTGCCACTCACTGCCTATCCTAATTCAGACCCTATGATTCACACCACCCGGTGATGTTTTTCTCTCTCCTACTAGTGAATGTAATGTTACAAACGCATACCATGCGCACCACCCCGCGATGTTTTTCACAAACCTATCTTACATTGCCACTGCATGTTTCCTGACCTCCCCATGCTGACCACCCCGTGGTTCTTTTCTCCATCCTACATTGCCACTCACTTCCTATCCTAATTCAGATCCTATGATTCACACCACCCCGTGATGTTTTTCTCACTCCTACTAGTGAATGTAATGTTACACAGCCATACAATGTGCACCACCCCGCGATATTTTTCAGGAACCTATCCTACAATGCACTGCATGTTTCCTGACCTCCCCATGCTGACCACCCCGTGGTGCTTTTCTCCGTCCTACATTGCCAATCACTGCCTATCCTAATTCAGACCCTCCGATTCAGACCTCCCCTTGATGTTTTTCTCACTCCTACTTGTGAAAGTAATGTTACACACTCATACAATGCGCACCTCCCCGCGATGTTTTTCCGAAACCTATCCTACATTGCCACTGCATGTTTCCTGACCTCCCCATGCTGACCACCCCGTGGTGCTTTTCTCCATCCTACATTGCCACTCACTGCCTATCCTAATTCAGACCCTATGATTCACACCACCCCGTGATGTTTTTCTCACTCCTACTAGTGAACGTAATGTTACACACCCATACAATGCGCACCACCCCGCGATGGTTTTCAGAAACCTATCCTACATTGCCACTGCATGTTTGCTGACCACCCCATGCTGACCACCCCGTGGTATATTTCTCCATCCTACATTGCCACTCACTGCCTATCCTAATTCAGATCCTATGATTCACACCGCACCTGATGTTTTTCTCACTCCTACCAGTGAATGTAATGTTACAACGCCATACAATGTGCACCACCCCGCGATATTTTTCAGGAACCTATCCTACAATGCACTGCATGTTTCCTGACCTCCCCATGCTGACCACCCCGTGGTGCTTTTCTCCGTCCTACATTGCCAATCACTGCCTATTCTAATTCAGATCCTCTGATTCAGACCACCCCTTGACGTTTTTCTCACTCCTACTTGTGAAAGTAATGTTACACACTCATACAATGCGCACCTCCCCGCGATGTTTTTCAGAAACCTATCCTACATTGCAACTACATCTTTCCTAACCTCACAATGCTGACCATTCCGTGGTGCTTTTCTCCATCCTACTTTGCCACTCACTGCCTATCCTAATTCAGACCCTATGATTCACACCACCCGGTGATGTTTTTCTCTCTCCTACTAGTGAATGTAATGTTACAAACGCATACCATGCGCACCACCCCGCGATGTTTTTCACAAACCTATCTTACATTGCCACTGCATGTTTCCTGACCTCCCCATGCTGACCACCCCGTGGTTCTTTTCTCCATCCTACATTGCCACTCACTTCCTATCCTAATTCAGATCCTATGATTCACACCACCCCGTGATGTTTTTCTCACTCCTACTAGTGAATGTAATGTTACACAGCCATACAATGTGCACCACCCCGCGATATTTTTCAGGAACCTATCCTACAATGCACTGCATGTTTCCTGACCTCCCCATGCTGACCACCCCGTGGTGCTTTTCTCCGTCCTACATTGCCAATCACTGCCTATCCTAATTCAGACCCTCCGATTCAGACCTCCCCTTGATGTTTTTCTCACTCCTACTTGTGAAAGTAATGTTACACACTCATACAATGCGCACCTCCCCGCGATGTTTTTCCGAAACCTATCCTACATTGCCACTGCATGTTTCCTGACCTCCCCATGCGGACCACCCCGTGGTGCTTTTCTCCATGCTACATTGCCACTCGCTGCCTATACTAATTCAGACCCTATGATTCACACCTCCCCGTGATGTTTTTCTCACTTCTACTAGTGAATGTAATGTTACACACCCATACAATGCGCACCACCCCGCGATGTTTTTAACAAACCTATCCTACATTGCCACTGCATGTTTCCTGACCTCCCCATGCTGACCACCCCGTGGTTCTTTTCTCCATCCTACATTGCCACTCACTGCCTATGTATTTCAGATCCTATGATTCACAGCACCCCGTGATGTTTTTCTCACTCCTACTAGTGAATGTAATGTTACACACCCATACAGTACGCACACCCCGCGATCTTTTTAAGAAACCTCTCCTACATTGCCACTGCATGTTTCCTGACCTCCCCATGCTGATGGCACCGTAGTGCTTTTCTCCATCCTGCATTGCCACTCACTGCCTATCCTAACTCAGACCCTATGATTCACACCACCCCGTGATGTTTTTCTCACTCCTACTAGTGAATGTAATGTTACACCCCCATACAATGCAAACGACCCCGCGATGTGTTTCAGAAAAATATCCTACATTGCCACTGCATGTTTCCTGACCTCCCCATGCTGACCACCCCGTGGTGCTTTTCTCCATCCTACATTGCCACTCACTGCCTATCCTAATTCAGACCCTATGATTCACACCACCCCGTGATGTTTTTCTCACTCCTACTAGTGAATGTAATGTTACACACTCATACAATGAGCACCACCCCGCGATGTTTTTCAGAAACCTATCCTACATTGCCAGTGCATCTTTCCTGACCTCACAATGCTGACCATTCCGTGGTGCTTTTCTCCATCCTACATTGCCACTCACTGCCTATCCTAATTCAGACCCTATGATTCACACCACCCCGTGATGTTTTTCTCACTCCTACTAGTGAATTAAATGTTACACACCCATACAATGCGCACCACCCCGCGATGTTTTTCACAAACCTATCCTACATTGCCACTGCATTTTTCTTGACCTCCACATGCGGACAACCCAGTGGTGCTTATCTCCATCCTACATTGCCAATCACTGCCTATCTTAATTGAGACCCTATGATTCACACCACCCCGTGATGTTTTTCTCACTCCTACTAGTGAATGTAATGTTACACACCCATACAATGCGCACCACCCCGCGATGTTTTTCAGAAACCTATCCTACATTGCCACTGCATGTTTCCTGACCTCCCCATGCGGACCACCCCGTGGTGCTTTTCTCCATCCTACATTGCCACTCACTGCCTATCCTAATTGAGACCCTATGATTCACACAACCCGGTGATGTTTTTCTCAGTCCTATTAGTGAATGTAATGTTACACACCCATACAATGCGCACCACCCCGCGATGTTTTTCAGAAACCTAACCTAGATTGCCACTGCATGTTTCCTAACCTCCCCATGCTGACCACCCCGTGGTGCTTTTCTCCATCCTACATTGCCACTCACTGCCTATCCTAATTCAGACCCTATGATTCACACCACCCCGTGATGTTTTTCTCACTCCTACTAGTGAACGTAATGTTACACACCCATACAATGCGCACCACCCCGCGATGGTTTTCAGAAACCTATCCTACATTGCCACTGCATGTTTGCTGACCACCCCATGCTGACCACCCCGTGGTATTTTTCTCCATCCTACATTGCCACTCACTGCCTATCCTAATTCAGATCCTATGATTCACACCACCCCGTGATGTTTTTCTCACTCCTACCAGTGAATGTAATGTTACACCGCCATACAATGTGCACCACCCCGCGATATTTTTCAGGAACCTATCCTACAATGCACTGCATGTTTCCTGACCTCCCCATGCTGACCACCCCGTGGTGCTTTTCTCCGTCCTACATTGCCAATCACTGCCTATCCTAATTCAGACCCTCCGATTCAGACCTCCCCTTGATGTTTTTCTCACTCCTACTTGTGAAAGTAATGTTACACACTCATACAATGCGCACCTCCCCGCGATGTTTTTCCGAAACCTATCCTACATTGCCACTGCATGTTTCCTGACCTCCCCATGCGGACCACCCCGTGGTGCTTTTCTCCATGCTACATTGCCACTCGCTGCCTATACTAATTCAGACCCTATGATTCACACCTCCCCGTGATGTTTTTCTCACTTCTACTAGTGAATGTAATGTTACACACCCATACAATGCGCACCACCCCGCGATGTTTTTCAGAAACCTATCCTACATTGCCACTGCATGTTTCCTGACCTCCCCATGCTGACCACCCCGTGGTTCTTTTCTCCATCCTACATTGCCACTCACTGCCTATGTATTTCAGATCCTATGATTCACAGCACCCCGTGATGTTTTTCTCACTCCTACTAGTGAATGTAATGTTACACACCCATACAGTACGCACACCCCGCGATCTTTTTAAGAAACCTCTCCTACATTGCCACTGCATGTTTCCTGACCTCCCCATGCTGATGGCACCGTAGTGCTTTTCTCCATCCTGCATTGCCACTCACTGCCTATCCTAACTCAGACCCTATGATTCACACCACCCCGTGATGTTTTTCTCACTCCTACTAGTGAATGTAATGTTACACCCCCATACAATGCAAACCACCCCGCGATGTGTTTCAGAAAAATATCCTACATTGCCACTGCATGTTTCCTGACCTCCCCATGCTGACCACCCTGTGGTGCTTTTCTCCATCCTACATTGCCACTCACTGCCTATCCTAATTCAGACCCTATGATACACACCACCCCGTGATGTTTTTCTCACTCCTACTAGTGAATGTAATGTTACACACTCATACAATGAGCACCACCCCGCGATGTTTTTCCGAAACCTGTCCTACATTGCCAGTGCATCTTTCCTGACCTCACAATGCTGACCATTCCGTGGTGCTTTTCTCCATCCTACATTGCCACTCACTGCCTATCCTAATTCAGACCCTATAATTCACACCACCCCGTGATGTTTTTCTCACTCCTACTAGTGAATTAAATGTTACACACCCATACAATGCGCACCACCCCGCGATGTTTTTCACAAACCTATCCTACATTGCCACTGCATTTTTCTTGACCTCCCCATGCGGACAACCCAGTGGTGCTTATCTCCATCCTACATTGCCAATCACTGCCTATCTTAATTGAGACCCTATGATTCACACCACCCCGTGATGTTTTTCTCACTCCTACTAGTGAATGTAATGTTACACACCCATACAATGCGCACCACCCCGCGATGTTTTTCAGAAACCTATCCTACATTGCCACTGCATGTTTCCTGACCTCCCCATGCGGACCACCCCGTGGTGCTTTTCTCCATCCTACATTGCCACTCACTGCCTATCCTAATTGAGACCCTATGATTCACACAACCCGGTGATGTTTTTCTCAGTCCTATTAGTGAATGTAATGTTACACTCCCATACAATGCGCACCACCCCGCGATGGTTTTCAGAAACCTATCCTACATTGCCACTGCATGTTTGCTGACCACCCCATCCTGACCACCCCGTGGTATTTTTCTCCATCCTACATTGCCACTCACTGCCTATCCTAATTCAGATCCTATGATTCACACCACCCCGTGATGTTTTTCTCACTCCTACCAGTGAATGTAATGTTACACAGCCATACAATGTGCACCACCCCGCGATATTTTTCAGGAACCTATCCTACAATGCACTGCATGTTTCCTGACCTCCCTATGCTGACCACCCCGTGGTGCTTCTCTCCGTCCTACATTGCCAATCACTGCCTATCCTAATTCAGATCCTCCGATTCAGACCACCCCTTGACGTTTTTCTCACTCCTACTTGTGAAAGTAATGTTACACACTCATACAATGCGCACCTCCCCGCGATGTTTTTCAGAAACCTATCCTACATTGCCACTACATCTTTCCTGACCTCACAATGCTGACCATTCCGTGGTGCTTTTCTCCATCCTACTTTGCCACTCACTGCCTATCCTAATTCAGACCCTATGATTCACAACACCCGGTGATGTTTTTCTCTCTCCTACTAGTGAATGTAATGTTACAAACGCATACCATGCGCACCACCCCGCGATGTTTTTCACAAACCTATCTTACATTGCCACTGCATGTTTCCTGACCTCCCCATGCTGACCACCCCGTGGTTCTTTTCTCCATCCTACATTGCCACTCACTGCCTATCCTAATTCAGATCCTATGATTCACACCACCCCGTGATGTTTTTCTCACTCCTACTAGTGAATGTAATGTTACACACCCATACAATGTGCACCACTCCGCGATATTTTTCAGGAACCTATCCTACAATGCACTGCATATTTCCTGACCTCCCCATGCTGACCAACCCGTGGTGCTTTTCTCCGTCCTACATTGCCAATCACTGCCTATCCTAATTCAGACCCTCCGATTCACACCACCCCTTGATGTTTTTCTCACTCCTACTTGTGAAAGTAATGTTACACACTCATACAATGCACACCTCCACGCGATGTTTTTCAGAAACGTATCCTACATTGCCACTGCATGTTTCCTGACCTCCCCATGCTGACCACCCCGTGGTGCTTTTCTCCATCCTACATTGCCACTCACTGACTATCCTAATTCAGACCCTATGATTCACACCACCCGGTGATGTTTTTCTCACTCCTACTAGTGAATGTAATGTTACACACCCATACCATGCGCACAACCCCGCGATATTTTTCACAAACCTATCCTACATTGCCACTGCATGTTTCCTGACCTCCCCATGCTGACCACCCCGCGGTTCTTTTATCCATCCTACATTGCCACTCACTGCCTATGTAATTCAGATCCTATGATTCACACCACCCCGTGATGCTTTTCTCACTCCTACTAGTGAATGTAATGTTACACATCCATACAATGCGCACCACCCCGCGATGTTTTTCACAAACCTATCCTATATTGCCACTGCATGTTTCCTGACCTCCCCATGCTGACCACCCCGTGGTTCTTTTCTCCATCCTACATTGCCACTCACTGCCTATGTATTTCAGATCCTATGATTCACACCACCCCGTGATGTTTTTCTCACTCCTACTAGTGAATGTAATGTAACACACCCATACAGTACGCACACCCCGCGATGTTTTAAAGAAACCTCTCCCACATTGCCACTGCATGTTTCCTGACTTCCCCATGCTGACGGCACCGTAGTGCTTTACTCCATCCTGCATTGCCACTCACTGCCTATCCTAATTCAGACCCTATGATTCACACCACCCCTTGATGTTTTTCTCACTCCTACTAGTGAATGTAATGTTACACACCCATACAATGTGCACCACTCCGCGATATTTTTCAGGAACCTATCCTACAATGCACTGCACATTTCCTGACCTCCCCATGCTGACCAACCCGTGGTGCTTTTCTCCGTCCTACATTGCAAATCACTGCCTATCCTAATTCAGACCTCCGATTCACACCACCCCTTGATGTTTTTCTCACTCCTACTTGTGAAAGTAATGTTACACACTCATACAATGCGCACCTCCCCGCGATGTTTTTCAGAAACCTATCCTACATTGCCACTGCATGTTTCCTGACCTCCCCATGCTGACCACCCCGTGGTGCTTTTCTCCATCCTACATTACCAATCACTGCCTATCCTAATTCAGACCCTATGATTCACACCACCCCGTGATGTTTTTCTCACTCCTACTAGTGAATGTAATGTTACACACCCATACAATGCGCACCACACCGCGATGTTTTTCCGAAACCTATCCTACATTGCCACTGCATGTTTCCTGACTTCCCCATGCTGACCACCCCGTGGTGCTTTTCTCCATCCTACATTGCCACTCACTGCCTATGTATTTCAGATCCTATGATTCACACCACCCCGTGATGCTTTTCTCACTCTTACTAGTGAATGTAATGTTACACACCCAAACAGTACCCACCACCCCGCGATGTTTTTCAGAAACCTCTCCTACATTGCCACTGCATGTTTCCTGACTTCCCCATGCTGACCGCCCCGTAGTGCTTTTCTCCATCCTGCATTGCCACTCACTGCCTATCCTAATTCAGACCCTATGATTCACACCACCCTGTGATGTTTTTCTCACTCCTACTAGTGAATGTAATGTTACACACACATACAATGCACACCACCCCGCGATGTTTTTCAGAAAAATATAATACCTTGCCACTGCATGTTTCCTGACCTCCCCATGCTGACCACCCCGTGGTGCTTTTCTCCATCCTACATTGCCACTCACTGCCTATCCTAATTCAGACCCTATGATTCACACCACCCCGTGATGTTTTTCTCTCCCCTACTAGTGAATGTAATGTTACACACTCATACAATGCGCACCACCCCGCGATGTTTTTCAGAAACCTATCCTACATTGCCAATACATCTTTCCTGACCTCACATTGCTGAGCATTCCGTGGTGCTTTTCTCCATCCTACTTTGCCACTCACTGCCTATCCTAATTCAGACCCTATGATTCACACCACCTGGTGATGTTTTTCTCTCTCCTACTAGTGAATGTAATGTTACAAACGCATACCAGGCACCACCCCACGATGTTTTTCACAAACCTATCTTACATTGCCACTGCATGTTTCCTGACCTCCCCATGCTGACCACCCCGTGGTTCTTTTCTCCATCCTACATTGCCACTCACTGCCTATCCTAATTCAGATCCTATGATTCACACCACCCCGTGATGTTTTTCTCACTCCTACTAGTGAATGTAATGTTACACACCCATACAATGTGCACCACTCCGCGATATTTTTCAGGAACCTATCCTACAATGCACTGCATATTTCCTGACCTCCCCATGCTGACCAACCCGTGGTGCTTTTCTCCGTCCTACATTGCCAATCACTGCCTATCCTAATTCAGACCCTCCGATTCACACCACCCCTTGATGTTTTTCTCACTCCTACTTGTGAAAGTAATGTTACACACTCATACAATGCACACCTCCCCGCGATGTTTTTCAGAAACCTATCCTACATTGCCACTGCATGTTTCCTGACCTCCCCATGCTGACCACCCCGTGGTGCTTTTCTCCATCCTACATTGCCAATCACTGCCTATCCTAATTCAGACCCTATGATTCACACCACCCCGTGATGTTTTTCTCACTCCTACTAGTGAATGTAATGTTACACACCCATACAATGTGTACCACTCCGCGATATTTTTCAGGAACCTATCCTACAATGCACTGCACATTTCCTGACCTCCCCATGCTGACCAACCCGTGGTGCTTTTCTCCGTCCTACATTGCAAATCACTGCCTATCCTAATTCAGACCCTCCGATTCACACCACCCCTTGATATTTTTCTCACTCCTACTTGTTAAAGTAATGTTACACACTCATACAATGCGCACCTCCCCGCGATGTTTTTCAGAAACCTATCCTACATTGCCACTGCATGTTTCCTGACCTGCCCATGCTGACCACCCCGTGGTGCTTTTCTCCATCCTACATTACCAATCACTGCCTATCCTAATTCAGACCCTATGATTCACACCACCCCGTGATGTTTTTCTCACTCCTACTAGTGAATGTAATGTTACACACCCATACAATGCGCACCACACCGCGATGTTTTTCCGAAACCTATCCTACATTGCCACTGCATGTTTCCTGACTTCCCAATGCTGACCACCCCGTGGTGCTTTTCTCCATCCTACATTGCCACTCACTGACTATCCTAATTCAGACCCTATGACTCACACCACCCAGTGATGTTTTTCTCACTCCTACTAGTGAATGTCATGTTACACACCCATACCATGCGCACCACCCCGCGATGTTTTTCACAAACCTATCCTACATTGCCACTGCATGTTTCCTGACCTCCCCATGCTGACCACCCCGTGGTTCTTTTCTCCATCCTACATTGCCACTCACTGCCTATGTAATTCAGATCCTATGATTCACACCACCCCGTGATGCTTTTCTCACTCTTACTAGTGAATGTAATGTTACACACCCAAACAGTACCCACCACCCCGCGATGTTTTTCAGAAACCTCTCCAACATTGCCACTGCATGTTTCCTGACTTCCCCATGCTGACCGCCCCGTAGTGCTTTTCTCCATCCTGCATTGCCACTCACAGCCTATCCTAATTCAGACCCTATGATTCACACCACCCCGTGATGTTTTTCTCACTCCTACTACTGAATGTAATGTTACACACACATACAATGCACACCACCCCGCGATGTTTTTCAGAAAAATATAATACCTTGCCACTGCATGTTTCCTGACCTCCCCATGCTGACCACACCGTGGTGCTTTTCTCCGTCCTACATTGCCACTCACTGCCTATCCTAATTCAGATCCTATGATTCACACCACCCCGTGATGTTTTTCTCACTCATACTAGTTCATGTAATGTTACATATCAATAGAATGCGCACAACCCCGTGATGTGTTTCAGAAACCTATCCTACATTGCCACTGCATGTTTCCTGACCTCCCCATGCTGACCAACCCGTGGTGCTTTTCTCCATGCTACATTACCACTCGCTGCCTATCCTAATTCAGACCCTATGATTCACACCACCCCGTGATGTTTTTCTCACTCCTACTAGTGAAAGTAATGTTACACACCCATACAATGCGCACCACCCCGCGATGTTTTTCAAAAACCTATCCTACATTGCCACTACATCTTTCCTGACCTCACAATGCTGACCATTCCGTGGTGCTTTTCTCCATCCTACATTGCCATTCACTGCCTATCCTAATTCAAACCCTATGATACACAGCACCCCGTGATGTTTTTCTAACTCCTACTAGTGAATGTAATGTTACACACCCATACAATGTGCACCACCCCGCGATATTTTTCAGGAACCTATCCTACAATGCACTGCATGTTTCCTGACCTCCCCATGCTGACCACACCGTGGTGCTTTTCTCCGTCCTACATTGCCACTCACTGCATATCCTAATTCAGATCCTATGATTCACACCACCCCGTGATGTTTTTCTCACTCATACTAGTTAATGTAATGTTACACATCAATAGAATGCGCACAACCCCGTGATGTTTTTCAGAAACCTATCCTACATTGCCACTGCATGTTTCCTGACCTCCCCATGCTGACCAACCCGTGGTGGTTTTCTCCATGCTACATTACCACTCGCTGCCTATCCTAATTCAGACCCTAGGGATTCACACAACCCTGTGATGTTTTTCTCACTCCTACTAGTGAATGTAATGTTACACACCTGTACAATGAGCACCACCCCGCGATGTTTTTCAGAAATCTATCCTACATTACCACTGCATGTTTCCTGACTTCCCCATGCGGACCACCCCGTGGTGCTTTTCTCCATCCTACATTGCCACTCACTGCCTATCCTAATTCAGACCCTATGATTCACACAACCCGGTGATGTTTTTCTCACTCCTATTAGTAAATTTAATGTTACACACCCATACAATGCGCACCACCCCGCGATGTTTTTCAGAAACCTATCCTACATTGCCACTGCATGTTTCCTGCCCTCCCCAGGCTGACCACTCCGTGGTGCTTTTCTCCATCCTACATTGTCAATCATTGCCCATCCTAATTCAGACCCTCCGATTCACACCACCCTTTGATGTTTTTCTCACTTCTACTTGTGAAAGTAATGTTACACACTCATACAATGCGCACCACCCCGCGATGTTTTTCAGAAACCTCACCTACATTGCCACTGCATGTTTCCTGACCTCCTCACGCTGACCACCCCGTGGTGCTTTTCTCCATCCTACATTGCCACTCCCTGCCTATCCTAATTCAGACCCTATGATTCACACCACCCGGTGATGTTTTTCTCACTCCTACTAGTGAATGTAATGTTACACACCCATACAATGCACACCACCCCGCGATGTGTTTCAGAAAAATATTTTACACTGCCACTGCATGTTTCCTGACCTCCCCATGCTGACCACCCCGTGGTGCTTTTCTCCATCCTACATTGCCACTCACTGCCTATTCTAATTCAGACCCTATGATTCACACCACCCCGTGATGTTTTTCTCACTCCTACTAGTGAATTAAATGTTACACACCCATACAATGCGCACCACCCCGCGAAGTTTTTCAGAAACCTATCCTACATTGCCATTGCATGTTTGCTGACCACCCCATGCTGACCACCCTGTGGTATTTTTCTCCATCCTACATTGCCACTCACTGCCTATCCTAATTCAGATCCTATGATTCACACCACCCCGTGATGTTTTTCTCACTACTACTAGTGAATGTAATGTTACACACCCATACAATGTGCACCACCCCACGATATTTTTCAGGAACCTATCCTACAATGCACTGCATGTTTCCTGACCTCCACATGCTGAGCACCCAGTGGTGCTTTTCGCCGTCCTACATTGCCAATCACTTCCTATCCTAATTCAGACCCTCCGATTCACACCAAACCTTGATGTTTTTCTCACTCCTAATTGTGAAAGTAATGTTACACACTCATACAATGTGCACCTCCCCGCGATGTTTTTCAGAAACCTATCCTACATTGCCACTGCATGTTTCCTGACCTCCCCATGCTGACCACCCCGTGGTGCTTTTCTCCATCCTACATTGCCAATCACTGCCTATCCTAATTCAGACCCTATGATTCACACCACCCCGTGATGTTTTTCTCACTCCTACTAGTGAATGTAATGTTACACACCCATACAATGCGCACCACCCCGCGATGTTTTTCAGAAACCTATCCTACATTGCCACTGCATGTTTCCTGACCTCCCCATGCTGACCACCCCGTGGTGCTTTTCTCCATCCTACATTGCCACTCACTGACTATCCTAATTCAGACCCTATGATTCACACCACCCAGTGATGTTTTTCTCACTCCTACTAGTGAATGTCATGTTACACACCCATACCATGCGCACCACCCCGCGATGTTTTTCACAAACCTATCCTACATTGCCACTGCATGTTTCCTGACCTCCCCATGCTGAACACCCCGTGGTTCTTTTCTCCATCCTACATTGCCACTCACTGCCTATGTAATTCCGATCCTATGATTCACACCACCCCGTGATGCTTTTCTCACTCTTAGTAGTGAATGTAATGTTACACACCCAAACAGTACCCACCACCCCGCGATGTTTTTCAGAAACCTCTCCTACATTGCCACTGCATGTTTCCTGACTTCCCCATGCTGACCGCCCCGTAGTGCTTTTCTCCATCCTGCATTGCCACTCACTGCCTATCCTAATTCAGACCCTATGATTCACACCACCCCGTGATGTTTTTCTCACTCCTACTAGTGAATGTAATGTTACACACACATACAGTGCACACCACCCCGCGATGTGTTTCAGAAAAATATAATACATTGCCACTGCCTGTTTCCTGACCTCCCCATGCTGACCACCCCGTGGTGCTTTTCTTCATCCTACATTGCCACTCACTGCCTATCCTAATTCAGACCCTATGATTCACACCACCCCGTGATGTTTTTCTCACTCCTACTAGTGAAACTAATGTTACACACCCATACAATGCGCACCAACCCGCGATGTTTTTCAAAAACCTATCCTACATTGCCACTATATCTTTCCGGACCTCACAATGCTGACCATTCCGTGGTGCTTTTCTCCATCCTACATTGCCATTCACTGCCTATCCTAATTCAAACCCTATGATTCACAGCACCCCGTGATGTTTTTCTCACTCCTACTAGTGAATGTAATGTTACACACCCATACAATGTGCACCACCCTGCGATATTTTTCAGGAACCTATCCTACAATGCACTGCATGTTTCCTGACCTCCAAATGCTGACCACACCGTGGTGCTTTTCTCCGTCCTACATTGCCACTCACTGCCTATCCTAATTCAGATCCTATGATTCACACCACCCCGTGATGTTTTTCTCACTCATACTAGTTAATGTAATGTTACACATCAATAGAATGCGCACAACCCCGTGATGTTTATCAGAAACCTATCCTACATTGCCACTGCATGTTTCCTGACCTCCCCATGCTGACCAACCCGTGGTGCTTTTCTCCATGCTACATTACCACTGGCTGCCTATCCTAATTCAGACCCTAGGGATTCACACAACCCTGTGATGTTTTTCTCACTCCTACTAGTGAATGTAATGTTACACACCTGTACAATGAGCATCACCCCGCGATGTTTTTCAGAAACCTATCCTACATTGCCACTGCATGTTTCCTGACCTCCCCATGCGGACCACCCCGTGGTGCTTTTCTCCATCCTACATTGCCACTCACTGCCTATCCTAATTCAGACCCTATGATTCACACAACCCCGTGATGTTTTTCTCACTCCTATTAGTAAATGTAATGTTACACACCCATACAATGCGCACCACCCCGCGATGTTTTTCAGAAACCTATCCTACATTGCCACTGCATGTTTCCTGCCCTCACCAGGCTGACCACTCCGTGGTGCTTTTCTCCATCCTACATTGTCAATCATTGCCTATCCTAATTCAGACCCTCTGATTCACACCACCCCTTGATGTTTTTCTCACTTCTACTTGTGAAAGTAATGTTACACACTCATACAATGCGCACCACCACGCGATGTTTTTCAGAAACCTCACCTACATTGCCACTGCATGTTTCCTGAGCTCCCCACGCTGACCACCCCGTGGTGCTTTTCTCCATCCTACATTGCCACTCCCTGCCTATCCTAATTCAGACCCTATGATTCACACCACCCGGTGATGTTTGTCTCACTCCTACTAGTGAATGTAATGTTGCACTCCACCCCGCGATGTGTTTCAGAAAAATATCCTACACTGCCACTGCATGTTTCCTGACCTCCCCATGCTGACCACCCCGTGGTGCTTTTCTCCATCCTACATTGCCACTCACTGACTATCCTAATTCAGACCCTATGATTCACATCACCCCGTGATGTTTTTCTCACTCCTACTAGTGAATGTAATGTTACACACCCATACAGTACGCACCACCCCCCGATGTTTTTCAGAAACCTCTCCTACATTGTCACTGCATGTTTCCTGACCTCCCCATGCTGACCACCCCGTGGTGCTTTTCTCCATCCTACATTGCCAATCACTGCCTATCCTAATTCAGACCCTATGATTCACACCACCCGTTGATGTTTTTCTCACTCCTACTAGTGAATGTAATGTTACAAACCCATACAATGCGCACCACCCCGCGAAGTTTTTCAGAAACCTATCCTACATTGCCACTGCATGTTTCCTGACCTCCCCATGCTGACCACCCCGTGGTGCTTTTCTCCATCCTACATTGCTACTCACTGACTATGCTAATTCAGACCCTATGATTCATACCACCCGGTGATGTTTTTCTCACTCCTAATAGTGAATGTAATGTTACACACCCATACAATGCGCACCAACCCGCGATGTTTTTCACAAACTTTTCCTACATTGCCACTGCATGTTTCCTGACCTCACCATGCTGACCACCCTGTGGTTCTTTTCTCCATCCTACGTTTCCACTCACTGCCTATGTAATTCAGATCCTATGATTCACACCACCCCGTGATGATTTTCTCACTCCTACTAGTGAATGTAATGTTACACACCCATACAGTACGCACCACCCCGCGATGTTTTTTACAAACCTATCCTACATTGCCACTGCATGTTTCCTGACTTCCCCATGCTGACCGCCCTGTAGTGATTTTCTCCATCCTGCATTGCGACTCACTGCCTATCCTAATTCAGACCCTATGATTCACACCACCCCGTGATGTTTTTCTCACTCCTACTAGTGAATGTAATGTTACACACCCATACAATGCACACCACCGCGCAATGTCTTTCAGAAACCTACCATACATTGCCACTGCATGTTTCCTGACCTCCCCATGCGGACAACCTTGTCGTGCTTTTCTCCATCCTACATTGCCACTCACTGCCTATCCTAATTCAGACCCTATGATTCACACCACCCCTTGATGTTTTTCTCACTCCTACTAGTGAATGTAATGTTACACACCCATACAATGCGCACCACCCCGCGAAGTTTTTCAGAAACCTATCCTACATTGCCACTGCATGTTTGCTGACCACCCCATGCTGACCAACCCTTGGTATTTTTCTCCATCCTACATTGCCACTCACTGCCTATCCTAATTCAGATCCTATGATTCACACCACCCCGTGATGTTTTTCTCACTCCTACTAGGGAATGTAATGTTACACACCCATACAATGCGCACCACCGCGCGATATTTTTCAGGAACCTATCCTACATTGCCACTGCATGTTTCCTGACCTCCCCATGCTGACCACCCCGTGGTGCTTTTCTCCATGCTACATTGCCACTCGCTGCCTATCCTAATTCAGACCCTATGATTCACACCACCCCTTGAAGTTTTTCTCACTCCTACTAGTGAATGTAATGTTACACACCCATACAATCCGCACCATCCCGCGAGGTTTTTCAGAAACTTATCCTACATTGCCACTGCATGTTTCCTGACCTCCCCATGCTGACCACCCCGTGGTGCTTTTCTCCAGCCTACATTGCTACTCACTGACTATCCTAATTCAGACCCTATGATTCACACCACCCAGTGATGTTTTTCTCACTCCTACTAGTGAATGTCATGTTACACACCCATACCATGCGCACCACCCCGCGATGTTTTTCACAAACCTATCCTCCATTGCCACAGCATGTTTCCTGACCTCCCCATGCTGAACACCCCGTGGTTCTTTTCTCCATCCTACATTGCCACTCACTGCCTATGTAATTCAGATCCTATGATTCACACCACCCCGTGATGTTTTTCTCACTCCTACTAGTGAATGTAATGTTACACACCCATACAATGCGCACCACCCCGCGATGTTTTTCAGAAACCTATCCTACATTGCCACTACATCTTTCCTGACCTCACAATGCTGAACATTCCGTGGTGCTTTTCTCCATCCTACATTGCCACTCACTGCCTCTCCTAATTCAGACCCTATGATTCACACCACCCCGTGATGTTTTTCTCTCTCCTACTAGTGAATTAAATGTTACACACCCATACAATGCGCACCACCCCGCGAAGTTTTTCAGAAACCTCTCCTACATTGCCACTGCATGTTTCCTGCCCTCCCCATGCTGACCACCCCGTGGTTCTTTTCTCCATCCTACATTGCCACTCACTGCCTATGTAATTCAGATCCTATGATTCACACCAACCCGTGATGCTTTTCTCACTCTTAGTAGTGAATGTAATGTTACACACCCAAACAGTACCCACCACCCCGCGATGTTTTTCAGAAACCTCTCCTACATTGCCACTGCATGTTTCCTGACTTCCCCATGCTGACCGCCCCGTAGTGCTTTTCTCCATCCTGCATTGCCACTCACTGCCTATCCTAATTCAGACCCTATGATTCACACCACCCCGTGATGTTTTTCTCACTCCTACTAGTGAATGTAATGTTACACACACATACAATGCACACCACTCCGCGATGTTTTTCAGAAAAATATAATACATTGCCACTGCATGTTTCCTGACCTCCCCATGCTGACCACCCCGTGGTGCTTTTCTCCATCCTACATTGCCACTCACTGCCTATCCTAATTCAGACCCTATGATTCACACCACCCCGTGATGTTTTTCTCACTCCTACTAGTGAAACTAATGTTACACACCCATACAATGCGCACCAACCCGCGATGTTTTTCAAAAACCTATCCTACATTGCCACTACATCTTTCCGGACTTCACAATGCTGACCATTCCGTGGTGCTTTTCTCCATCCTACATTGCCATTCACTGCCTATCCTAATTCATACCCTATGATTCACAGCACCCCGTGATGTTTTTCTCACTCCTACTAGTGAATGTAATGTTACACACCCATACAATGTGCACCGCCCCGCGATATTTTTCAGGAACCTATCCTACAATGCACTGCATGTTTCCTGACCTCCACATGCTGAGCACCCAGTGGTGCTTTTCTCCGTCCTACATTGCCAATCACTTCCTATCCTAATTCAGACCCTCCGATTCACACCAAACCTTGATGTTTTTCTCACTCCTACTTGTGAAAGTAATGTTACACACTCATACAATGCGCACCTCCCCGCGATGTTTTTCAGAAACCTATCCTACATTGCCACTGCATGTTTCCTGACCTCCCCATGCTGACCACCCCGTGGTGCTTTTCTCCATCCTACATTGCCAATCACTGCCTATCCTAATTCAGACCCTATGATTCACACCACCCCGTGATGTTTTTCTCACTCCTACTAGTGAATGTAATGTTACACACCCATACAATGCGCACCACCCCGCGATGTTTTTCCGAAACCTATCCTACATTGCCACTGCATGTTTCCTGACCTCCCCATGCTGACCACCCCGTGGTGCTTTTCTCCATCCTACATTGCCACTCACTGACTATCCTAATTCAGACCCTATAATTCACACCACCCAGTGATGATTTTCTCACTCCTACTAGTGAATATCATGTTACACACCCATACCATGCGCACCACCCCGCGATGTTTTTCACAAACCTATCCTACATTGCCACTGCATGTTTCCTGACCTCCCCATGCTGACCACCCCGTGGTTCTTTTCTCCATCCTACATTGCCACTCACTGCCTATGTAATTCAGATCCTATGATTCACACCACCCCGTGATGCTTTTGTCACTCTTACTAGTGAATGTAATGTTACACACCCAAACAGTACCCACCACCCCGCGATGTTTTTCAGAAACCTCTCCTACATTGCCACTGCATGTTTCCTGACTTCCCCATGCTGACCGCCCCGTAGTGCTTTTTTCCATCCTGCATTGCCACTCACTGCCTATCCTAATTCAGACCCTATAATTCACACCACCCCGTGATTTTTTCTCACTCCTACTAGTGAATGTAATGTTACACACACATACAATGCACACCACCCCGCGATGTTTTTCAGAAAATTATAATGCCTTGCCACTGCATGTTTCCTGACCTCCCCATGCTGACCACCCCGTTGTGCTTTTCTCCATCCTACATTGCCACTCACTGCCTATCCTAATTCAGACCCTATGATTCACACCACCCCGTGATGTTTTTCTCACTCCTACTAGTGAAAGAAATGTTACACACCCATACAATGCGCACCACCCCGCGATGTTTTTCAAAAACCTATCCTACATTGCCACTACATCTTTCCGGACTTCACAATGCTGACCATTCCGTGGTGCTTTTCTCCATCCTACATTGGCATTCACTGCCTATCCTAATTCAAACCCTATGACTCACAGCACCCCGTGATGTTTTTCTCACTACTACTAGTGAATGTAATGTTACACACCCATACAATGTGCACCACCCCGCGATATTTTTCAGGAACCTATCCTACAATGCACTGCATGTTTCCTGACCTCCCCATGCTGACCACACCGTGGTGCTTTTCTCCGTCCTACATTGCCACTCACTGCCTACCCTAATTCAGATCCTATGATTCACACCACCCCGTGATGTTTTTATCACTCATACTACTTAATGTAATGTTACACATCAATAGAATGCGCACAACCCCGTGATGTTTTTCAGAAACCTATCCTACATTGCCACTGCATGTTTCCTGACCTCCCCATGCTGACCAACCCGTGGTGCTTTTCTCCATGCTACATTACCACTCGCTGCCTATCCTAATTCAGACCCGAGGGATTCACACAACCCTGTGATGTTTTTCTCACTCCTACTAGTGAATGTAATGTTACACACCTGTACAATGAGCACCACCCCGCGATGTTTTTCAGAAACCTATCCTACATTGCCACTGCATGTTTCCTGACCTCCCCATGCGGACCACCCCGTGGTTCTTTTCTCCATCCTACATTGCCACTCACTGCCTATCCTAATTCAGACCCTATGATTCACACAACCCGGTGATGTTTTTCTCACTCCTATTAGTAAATGTAATGTTACACACCCATACAATGCGCACCACCCTGCGATGTTTTTCAGAAACCTATCCTACATTGCCACTGCATGTTTCCTGCCCTCCCCAGGCTGACCACTCCGTGGTGCTTTTCTCCATCCTACATTGTCAATCATTGCCTATCCTAATTCAGACCCTCCGATTCACACCACCCCTTGATGTTTTTCTCACTTCTACTTGTGAAAGTAATGTTACACACTCATACAATGCGCACCACCCCGCAATGTTTTTCAGAAACCTCACCTACATTGCCACTGCATGTTTCCTGACCTCCCCACGCTGACCACCCCGTGGTGCTTTTCTCCATCCTACATTGCCACTCCCTGCCTATCCTAATTCAGACCCTACGATTCACACCACCCGGTGATGTTTTTCTCACTCCTACTAGTGAATGTAATGTTACACACCCATACAATGCACACCACCCCGCGATGTGTTTCAGAAAAATATCCTACACTGCCACTGCATGTTTCCTGACCTCCCCATGCTGACCACCCCGTGGTGCTTTTCTCCATCCTACATTGCCACTCACTGCCTATTCTAATTCAGACCCTATGATTCACACCACCCCGTGATGTTTTTCTCACTCCTACTAGTGAATTAAATGTCACAAACCCATACAATGCGCACCACCCCGCGAAGTTTTTCAGAAACCTATCCTACATTGCCATTGCATGTTTGCTGACCACCCCATGCTGACCACCATGTGGTATTTTTCTCCATCCTACATTGCCACTCACTGCCTATCCTAATTCAGATCCTATGATTCACACCACCCCGTGATGTTTTTCTCACTACTACTAGTGAATGTAATGTTACACACCCATACAATGTGCACCACCCCGCGATATTTTTCAGGAACCTATCCTACAATGCACTGCATGTTTCCTGACCTCCACATGCTGAGCACCCAGTGGTGCTTTTCGCCGTCCTACATTGCCAATCACTTCCTATCCTAATTCAGACCCTCCGATTCACACCAAACCTTGATGTTTTTCTCACTCCTAATTGTGAAAGTAATGTTACACACTCATACAATGTGCACCTCCCCGCGATGTTTTTCAGAAACCTATCCTACATTGTCACTGCATGTTTCCTGACCTCCCCATGCTGACCACCCCGTGGTGCTTTTCTCCATCCTACATTGCCAATCACTGCCTATCCTAATTCAGACCCTATGATTCACACCACCCCGTGATGTTTTTCTCACTCCTACTAGTGAATGTAATGTTACACACCCATACAATGCGCACCACCCCGCGATGTTTTTCAGAAACCTATCCTACATTGCCACTGCATGTTTCCTGACCTCCCCATGCTGACCACCCCGTGGTGCTTTTCTCCATGCTACATTGCCACTCGCTGCCTATCCTAATTCAGACCCTATGATTCACACCACCCCTTGAAGTTTTTCTCACTCCTACTAGTGAATGTAATGTTACACACCCATACAATCCGCACCATCCCGCGAGGTTTTTCAGAAACTTATCCTACATTGCCACTGCATGTTTCCTGACCTCCCCATGCTGACCACCCCGTGGTGCTTTTCTCCAGCCTACATTGCTACTCACTGACTATCCTAATTCAGACCCTATGATTCACACCACCCAGTGATGTTTTTCTCACTCCTACTAGTGAATGTCATGTTACACACCCATACCATGCGCACCACCCCGCGATGTTTTTCACAAACCTATCCTCCATTGCCACTGCATGTTTCCTGACCTCCCCATGCTGAACACCCCGTGGTTCTTTTCTCCATCCTACATTGCCACTCACTGCCTATGTAATTCAGATCCTATGATTCACACCACCCCGTGATGTTTTTCTCACTCCTACTAGTGAATGTAATGTTACACACCCATACAATGCGCACCACCCCGTGATGTTTTTCAGAAACCTATCCTACATTGCCACTACATCTTTCCTGACCTCACAATGCTGAACATTCCGTGGTGCTTTTCTCCATCCTACATTGCCACTCACTGCCTCTCCTAATTCAGACCCTATGATTCACACCACCCCGTGATGTTTTTCTCTCTCCTACTAGTGAATTAAATGTTACACACCCATACAATGCGCACCACCCCGCGAAGTTTTTCAGAAACTTTTCCTACATTGCCACTGCATGTTTCCTGCCCTCCCCATGCTGACCACCCCGTGGTTCTTTTCTCCATCCTACATTGCCACTCACTGCCTATGTAATTCAGATCCTATGATTCACACCAACCCGTGATGCTTTTCTCACTCTTAGTAGTGAATGTAATGTTACACACCCAAACAGTACCCACCACCCCGCGATGTTTTTCAGAAACCTCTCCTACATTGCCACTGCATGTTTTCTGACTTCCCCATGCTGACCGCCCCGTAGTGCTTTTCTCCATCCTGCATTGCCACTCACTGCCTATCCTAATTCAGACCCTATGATTCACACCACCCCGTGATGTTTTTCTCACTCCTACTAGTGAATGTAATGTTACACACACATACAATGCACACCACCCCGCGATGTTTTTCAGAAAAATATAATACATTGCCACTGCATGTTTCCTGACCTCCCCATGCTGACCACCCCGTGGTGCTTTTCTCCATCCTACATTGCCACTCACTGCCTATCCTAATTCAGACCCTATGATTCACACCACCCCGTGATGTTTTTCTCACTCCTACTAGTGAAACTAATGTTACACACCCATACAATGCGCACCAACCCGCGATGTTTTTCAAAAACCTATCCTACATTGCCACTACATCTTTCCGGACCTCACAATGCTGACCATTCCGTGGTGCTTTTCTCCATCCTACATTGCCATTCACTGCCTATCCTAATTCATACCCTATGATTCACAGCACCCCGTGATGTTTTTCTCACTCCTACTAGTGAATGTAATGTTACACACCCATACAATGTGCACCGCCCCGCGATATTTTTCAGGAACCTATCCTACAATGCACTGCATGTTTCCTGACCTCCACATGCTGAGCACCCAGTGGTGCTTTTCTCCGTCCTACATTGCCAATCACTTCCTATCCTAATTCAGACCCTCCGATTCACACCAAACCTTGATGTTTTTCTCACTCCTACTTGTGAAAGTAATGTTACACACTCATACAATGCGCACCTCCCCGCGATGTTTTTCAGAAACCTCACCTACATTGCCACTGCATGTTTCCTGACCTCCCCATGCTGACCACCCCGTGGTGCTTTTCTCCATCCTACATTGCCAATCACTGCCTATCCTAATTCAGACCCTATGATTCACACCACCCCGTGATGTTTTTCTCACTCCTACTAGTGAATGTAATGTTACACACCCATACAATGCGCACCACCCCGCGATGTTTTTACGAAACCTATCCTACATTGCCACTGCATGTTTCCTGACCTCCCCATGCTGACCACCCCGTGGTGCTTTTCTCCATCCTACATTGCCACTCACTGACTATCCTAATTCAGACCCTATAATTCACACCACCCAGTGATGATTTTCTCACTCCTACTAGTGAATGTCATGTTACACACCCATACCATGCGCACCACCCCGCGATGTTTTTCACAAACCTATCCTACATTGCCACTGCATGTTTCCTGACCTCCCCATGCTGACCACCCCGTGGTTCTTTTCTCCATCCTACATTGCCACTCACTGCCTATGTAATTCAGATCCTATGATTCACACCACCCCGTGATGCTTTTGTCACTCTTACTAGTGAATGTAATGTTACACACCCAAACAGTACCCACCACCCCGCGATGTTTTTCAGAAACCTCTCCTACATTGCCACTGCATGTTTCCTGACTTCCCCATGCTGACCGCCCCGTAGTGCTTTTTTCCATCCTGCATTGCCACTCACTGCCTATCCTAATTCAGACCCTATGATTCACACCACCCCGTGATTTTTTCTCACTCCTACTAGTGAATGTAATGTTACACACACATACAATGCACACCACCCCGCGATGTTTTTCAGAAAATTATAATGCCTTGCCACTGCATGTTTCCTGACCTCCCCATGCTGACCACCCCGTTGTGCTTTTCTCCATCCTACATTGCCACTCACTGCCTATCCTAATTCAGACCCTATGATTCACACCACCCCGTGATGTTTTTCTCACTCCTACTAGTGAAAGAAATGTTACACACCCATACAATGCGCACCACCCCGCGATGTTTTTCAAAAACCTATCCTACATTGCCACTACATCTTTCCGGACTTCACAATGCTGACCATTCCGTGGTGCTTTTCTCCATCCTACATTGCCATTCACTGCCTATCCTAATTCAAACCCTATGACTCACAGCACCCCGTGATGTTTTTCTCACTCCTACTAGTGAATGTAATGTTACAGACCCATACAATGTGCACCACCCCGCGATATTTTTCAGGAACCTATCCTACAATGCACTGCATGTTTCCTGACCTCCCCATGCTGACCACACCGTGGTGCTTTTCTCCGTCCTACATTGCCACTCACTGCCTACCCTAATTCAGATCCTATGATTCACACCACCCCGTGATGTTTTTATCACTCATACTACTTAATGTAATGTTACACATCAATAGAATGCGCACAACCCCGTGATGTTTTTCAGAAACCTATCCTACATTGCCACTGCATGTTTCCTGACCTCCCCATGCTGACCAACCCGTGGTGCTTTTCTCCATGCTACATTACCACTCGCTGCCTATCCTAATTCAGACCCGAGGGATTCACACAACCCTGTGATGTTTTTCTCACTCCTACTAGTGAATGTAATGTTACACACCTGTACAATGAGCACCACCCCGCGATGTTTTTCAGAAACCTATCCTACATTGCCACTGCATGTTTCCTGACCTCCCCATGCGGACCACCCCGTGGTGCTTTTCTCCATCCTACATTGCCACTCACTGCCTATCCTAATTCAGACCCTATGATTCACACAACCCGGTGATGTTTTTCTCACTCCTATTAGTAAATGTAATGTTACACACCCATACAATGCGCACCACACCGCGATGTTTTTCAGAAACCTATCCTACATTGCCACTGCCTGTTTCCTGCCCTCCCCAGGCTGACCACTCCGTGGTGCTTTTCTCCATCCTACATTGTCAATCATTGCCTATCCTAATTCAGACCCTCCGATTCACACCACCCCTTGATGTTTTTCTCACTTCTACTTGTGAAAGTAATGTTACACACTCATACAATGCGCACCACCCCGCAATGTTTTTCAGAAACCTCACCTACATTGCCACTGCATGTTTCCTGACCTCCCCACGCTGACCACCCCGTGGTGCTTTTCTCCATCCTACATTGCCACTCCCTGCCTATCCTAATTCAGACCCTACGATTCACACCACCCGGTGATGTGTTTCTCACTCCTACTAGTGAATGTAATGTTACACACCCATACAATGCACACCACCCCGCGATGTGTTTCAGAAAAATATCCTACACTGCCACTGCATGTTTTCTGACCTCCCCATGCTGACCACCCCGTGGTGCTTTTCTCCATCCTACATTGCCACTCACTGCCTATTCTAATTCAGACCCTATGATTCACACCACCCCGTGATGTTTTTCTCACTCCTACTAGTGAATTAAATGTCACAAACCCATACAATGCGCACCACCCCGCGAAGTTTTTCAGAAACCTATCCTACATTGCCATTGCATGTTTGCTGACCACCCCATGCTGACCACCCTGTGGTATTTTTCTCCATCCTACATTGCCACTCACTGCCTATCCTAATTCAGATCCTATGATTCACACCACCCCGTGATGTTTTTCTCACTACTACTAGTGAATGTAATGTTACACACCCATACAATGTGCACCACCCCGCGATATTTTTCAGGAACCTATCCTACAATGCACTGCATGTTTCCTGACCTCCACATGCTGAGCACCCAGTGGTGCTTTTCGCCGTCCTACATTGCCAATCACTTCCTATCCTAATTCAGACCCTCCGATTCACACCAAACCTTGATGTTTTTCTCACTCCTAATTGTGAAAGTAATGTTACACACTCATACAATGTGCACCTCCCCGCGATGTTTTTCAGAAACCTATCCTACATTGCCACTGCATGTTTCCTGACCTCCCCATGCTGACCACCCCGTGGTGCTTTTCTCCATCCTACATTGCCAATCACTGCCTATCCTAATTCAGACCCTATGATTCACACCACCCCGTGATGTTTTTCTCACTCCTACTAGTGAATGTAATGTTACACACCCATACAATGCGCACCACCCCGCGATGTTTTTCAGAAACCTATCCTACATTGCCACTGCATGTTTCCTGACCTCCCCATGCTGACCACCCCGTGGTTCTTTTCTCCATCCTACATTGCCACTCACTGCCTATGTAATTCAGATCCTATGATTCACACCACCCCGTGATGTTTTTCTCACTCCTACTAGTGAATGGAATGTTACACACCCATACAGTACGCATCACCCCGCGATGTTTTTTACAAACCTATCCTACATTGCCACTGCATGTTTCCTGACTTCCCCATGCTGACCGCCCTGTAGTGCTTTTCTCCATCCTGCATTGCCACTCACTGCCTATCCTAATTCAGACCCTATGATTCACACCACCCCGTGATGTTTTTCTCACTCCTACTAGTGAATGTAATGTTACACACCCATACAATGCACACCACCGCGCGATGTCTTTCAGAAACCTACCATACATTGCCACTGCATGTTTCCTGACCTCCCCATGCAGACAACCTTGTGGTGCTTTTCTCCATCCTACATTGCCACTCACTGCCTATCCTAATTCAGACCCTATGATTCACACCACCCCTTGATGTTTTTCTCACTCCTACTAGTGAATGTAATGTTACACACCCATACAATGCACACCACCCCACGATGTGTTTCAGAAAAATATAATACATTGCCACTGCATGTTTCCTGACCTCGCCATGCTGACCAACCCGTGGTGCTTTTCTCCATGCTACATTACCACTCGCTTCCTATCCTAATTCAGACCCGAGGGATTCACACAACCCTGTGATGTTTTTCTCACTCCTACTAGTGAATGTAATGTTACACACCTGTACAATGAGCACCACCCCGCGATGTTTTTCAGAAACCTATCCTACATTGCCACTGCATGTTTCCTGACCTCCCCATGCGGACCCCCCCGTGGTGCTTTTCTCCATCCTACATTGCCACTCACTGCCTATCCTAATTCAGACCCTATGATTCACACAACCCGGTGATGTTTTTCTCACTCCTATTAGTAAATGTAATGTTACACACCCATACAATGCGCACCACCCCGCGATGTTTTTCAGAAACCTATCCTACATTGCCACTGCATGTTTCCTGCCCTCCCCAGGCTGACCACTCCGTGGTGCTTTTCTCCATCCTAAATTGTCAATCATTGCCTATCCTAATTCAGACCCTCCGATTCACACAACCCTGTGATGTTTTTCTCACTCCTACTAGTGAATGTAATGTTACACACACATACAATGCGCACCACCCCCGATGTTTTTCAGAAACCTATCCTACATTGCCACTGCATGTTCCCTGACCACCCCATGCTGACCACCCCGCGGTGCTTTTCTCCATCCTACATTGCCACTCACTGACTATCCTAATTCAGACCCTATGATTCACACCACCCCGTGATGTTTTTCTCACTCCTACTAGTGAATGTAATGTTACACACCCATACAATGCGCACCACCTCGCGATGTTTTTCAGAAACCAATCCTACATTGCCACTGCATGTTTCCTAACCTCCCCATGCTGACCACACCATGGTGCTTTTCTCCATCCTACATTGCCACTCTCTGCCTATGTAATTCAGATCCTATGAGTCACACCATCCCGGGATGTTTTTCTCACTCCTACTAGTGAATGTAATGTTACACACCCATACAATGCGCACCACCCCGCGATGTTTTTCAGAAACCTATCACACATTGCCACTGCATGTTTCCTGACCTCCTCATGCTGACCACCCCGTGGTGCTTTTCTCCATCCTACATTGCCCCTCACTGCCTATACTAATTCAGATCCTATGATTCACTACACCCCGTGATATTTTTCGCACTCCTACTAGTGAATGTAATGTTACACACCCATACAATGCGCACCACCCGGCGATGATTTTCAGAAACCTATCCTACATTGCCACTGCATGTTTCCTGACCTCCCCATGCTGACCACCCCGTGGTGTTTTCTCCATCCTATATTGCGAATCACTGCCTATCCTATTTCAGACCCTATGATTCACACCACCCCGTGATGTTTTTCTGACTCCTACTAGTGAATGTAATTTTACACACCCATACAATGCGCACCACCACGCGATGTTTTTCAGAAACCTCACCTACATTGCCACTGCATGTTTCCTGACCTCCTATGCTGACCACCCCGTGGTGCTTTTCTCCATCCTACATTGCCACTCACTGCCTATGTAATTCAGATCCTATGATTCACTCCACCCCGTGATGTTTTTCTCACTCCTACTAGTGAATGTTATATTACACACAAATACAAGGCGCATCACCCCGCAATGTTTTTCAGAAACCTCTCCTCCATTGCCACTGCATGTTTCCTGACTTCAGCATGCTGACCACCCCGTAGTGCTTTTCTCCATCCTACATTGCCACTCACCGCCTATCCTAATTCTGACCCTATGATTCACACCACCTGGTGATGTTTTTCTAACTCCTACTAGTGAATGTTATATTACACACCCATAAAAGGCGCACCACCCCGCGATAATTTTCAGAAACCAATCCTACATGGCCACTGCATGTTTCCTGATCTCCCGATGCTGACCACCCGGTGGTGATTTTCTCCATCCTACATTGCCCCTCAGTGCCTATCCTAATTCAGATCCTATGATTCACACCACCCCGTGATGTTTTTCTCACTCCTACTAGGGAATGTAATGTTACAAACCTATACAATGCCACCACTCCGCGATGTTTTTCAGAAACCTCATCTACATTGCCACTGCATGTTTCCTGACCTCTCCATGCTGACCACGCCGTGGTGCTTTTCTCCATCCTACATTGCCACTCACTGCCTATGTAATTCAGATCCTATGATTCACACCACCCCGTGATGTTTTTCTCACTCCTACTAGTGAATGTAATGTTACACACACATACAATGCGCACCACCCCCGATGTTTTTCAGAAACCTATCCTACATTGCCACTGCATGTTTCTTGACCTCACCATGCTGACCAACCCGTGGTGCTTTTCTCGATGCTACATTCCCACTCACTGCCTATCTTAATTCAGACCCTATGATTCACACCACCCTGTGATGTTTTTCTCACTCCTACTAGTGAAAGTAATGTTACACACCAATACAGTGCACACCACCCCGCGATGTTTTTCAGAAAACTATCCTACATTGCAACTGCATGTTTCCTGACCTCCCCATGCGGACCATCCCGTGGTGTTTTCTCCATCCTATATTGCCACTCACTGAATATCCTAATTCAGACCCTATGATTCACACCACCCCGTGATGTTTTTCTCACTCCTACTAGTAAATGTAATGTTACACACTCATGCAATGCGCACCACCCCGCGATGTTTTTCAGGAACCTATCACACATTGCCACTGCATGTTTCCTGACCTCCCATTCTGACCACCCCGTGGTCCTTTTCTCCATCCTACATTGCCACTCACTGCCTATCCTAATTCAGACCCTATGATTCACACCACCCCGTGATGTTTTTCTCACTCCTACTAGTGAATGTAATGTTACACACCCATACAATGCGCACCACCTCGCGATGTTTTTCAGAAACCAATCCTACATTGCCACTGCATGTTTCCTAACCTCCCCATGCTGACCACACCATGGTGCTTTTCTCCATCCTACATTGCCACTCTCTGCCTATGTAATTCAGATCCTATGAGTCACACCATCCCGGGATGTTTTTCTCACTCCTACTAGTGAATGTAATGTTACACACCCATACAATGCGCACCACCCCGCGATGTTTTTCAGAAACCTATCAAACATTGCCACTGCATGTTTCCTGACCTCCTCATGCTGACCACCCCGTGGTGCTTTTCTCCATCCTACATTGCCCCTCACTGCCTATACTAATTCAGATCCTATGATTCACTACACCCCGTGATATTTTTCGCACTCCTACTAGTGAATGTAATGTTACACACCCATACAATGCGCACCACCCGGCGATGATTTTCAGAAACCTATCCTACATTGCCACTGCATGTTTCCTGACCTCCCCATGCTGACCACCCCGTGGTGTTTTCTCCATCCTATATTGCGAATCACTGCCTATCCTATTTCAGACCCTATGATTCACACCACCCCGTGATGTTTTTCTGACTCCTACTAGTGAATGTAATTTTACACACCCATACAATGCGCACCACCACGCGATGTTTTTCAGAAACCTCACCTACATTGCCACTGCATGTTTCCTGACCTCCTATGCTGACCACCCCGTGGTGCTTTTCTCCATCCTACATTGCCACTCACTGCCTATGTAATTCAGATCCTATGATTCACTCCTCCCCGTGATGTTTTTCTCACTCCTACTAGTGAATGTTATATTACACACAAATACAAGGCGCATCACCCCGCAATGTTTTTCAGAAACCTCTCCTCCATTGCCACTGCATGTTTCCTGACTTCAGCATGCTGACCACCCCGTAGTGCTTTTCTCCATCCTACATTGCCACTCACCGCCTATCCTAATTCTGACCCTATGATTCACACCACCTGGTGATGTTTTTCTCACTCCTACTAGTGAATGTTATATTACACACCCATAAAAGGCGCACCACCCCGCGATAATTTTCAGAAACCAATCCTACATTGCCACTGCATGTTTCCTGATCTCCCGATGCTGACCACCCGGTGGTGATTTTCTCCATCCTACATTGCCCCTCAGTGCCTATCCTAATTCAGATCCAATGATTCACACCACCCCGTGATGTTTTTCTCACTCCTACTAGGGAATGTAATGTTACAAACCTATACAATGCCACCACTCCGCGATGTTTTTCAGAAACCTCATCTACATTGCCACTGCATGTTTCCTGACCTCTCCATGCTGACCACGCCGTGGTGCTTTTCTCCATCCTACATTGCCACTCACTGCCTATGTAATTCAGATCCTATGATTCACACCACCCCGTGATGTTTTTCTCACTCCTACTAGTGAATGTAATGTTACACACACATACAATGCGCACCACCCCCGATGTTTTTCAGAAACCTATCCTACATTGCCACTGCATGTTTCTTGACCTCACCATGCTGACCACCCCGTGGTGCTTTTCTCGATGCTACATTCCCACTCACTGCCTATCTTAATTCAGACCCTATGATTCACACCACCCTGTGATGTTTTTCTCACTCCTACTAGTGAAAGTAATGTTACACACCAATACAGTGCACACCACCCCGCGATGTTTTTCAGAAAACTATCCTACATTGCAACTGCATGTTTCCTGACCTCCCCATGCGGACCATCCCGTGGTGTTTTCTCCATCCTATATTGCCACTCACTGAATATCCTAATTCAGACCCTATGATTCACACCACCCCGTGATGTTTTTCTCACTCCTACTAGTAAATGTAATGTTACACACTCATGCAATGCGCACCACCCCGCGATGTTTTTCAGGAACCTATCACACATTGCCACTGCATGTTTCCTGACCTCCCATTCTGACCACCCCGTGGTCCTTTTCTCCATCCTACATTGCCACTCACTGCCTATCCTAATTCAGACCCTATGATTCACACCACCCCGTGATGTTTTTCTCACTCCTACTAGTGAACGTAATGTTACACACCCATACAATGCGCACCACCCCGCGATATTTTTCAGAAACCTCTCCTAAATTGCCACTGCATGTTTCCTGACCTCCCCATGCTGACCACACCATGGTGCTTTTCTCCATCCTACATTGCCACTCACTGCCTATCCTAATTCAGACCCTATGATTCACACCACCCCGTGATGTTTTTCTCACTCCTACTAGTGAATGTAATGTTACACACCCATACAATGCGCACCGCCCCGCGATGTTTTTCAGAAACCTATCACACATTGCCACTGCATGTTTCCTGACCTCCCCATGCTGACCACCCCGTGGTGCTTTTCTCCATCCTACATTGCCACTCACTGCCTATCGTAATTCAGACACTATGATTCACACCACCCCGTGATGTTTTTCTCACTCCTACAAGTGAAGGTAAAGTTACACACCCATACAATGCGCACCACCCCGCGATGTTTTTCAGAAACCAATCCTACATTGCCACTGCATGTTTCCTAACCTCCCCATGCTGACCACACCATGGTGCTTTTCTCCATCCTACATTGCCACTCACTGCCTATGTAATTTAGATCCTATGAGTCACACCATCCCGTGATGTTTTTCTCACTCCTACTAGTGAATGTAATGTTACACACCCATAGAGGCGCACCACGCCGCGATGTTTTTCAGAAACCTCTCCTACATTGCCACTGCATGTTTCCTGACCTCCCCATGCTGACCACCCCGTGGTGCTTTTCTCCATCTTACCTTGCCACTCACTGAATATCCTAATTCAGATCCTATGATACACAGCACCCCGTGATTTTTTTTTCACTGCTACTAGTGAATGTAATATTACACACCCATACAATGCGCACCACCCCGCGATGTTTTTCAGAAACCTATCACACATTGCCACTGCATGTTTCCTGACCTCCCCATGCTGACCACCCCATGAAGCTATTCTCCATCCTACATTGCCACTCACTGCCTATCCGCATTCAGACCCTATGATTCACACCACCCCGTGATGTTTTTCTCACTCCTACTCGTGAATGAAATGTTACACACCCATACAATGCACACCACCCAGCGATGTTTTTCAGAAACCTATCCTACATTGCCACTGCATGTTTCCTGACCTCCCCATGCTACCACCCCGTGGTGCTTTTCTCCATCCTACATTGCCCCTCACTGCCTATACTAATTCAGATCCTATGATTCACAACACCCCGTGATGTTTTTCGCACTCCTACTAGTGAATGTAAAGTTACACACCCATACAATGCGCACCACCCGGCGATGATTTTCAGAAACCTATCCTACATTGCCACTTCATGTTTCCTGACCTCCCCATGCTGACCACCCCGTGGTGTTTTCTCCATCCTATAGTGCGAATCACTGCCTATCCTATTTCAGACCCTATGATTCACACCACCCCGTGATGTTTTTCTGACTCCTACTAGTGAATGTAATTTTACACACCAATACAATGCGCACCACCACGCGATGTTTTTCAGAAACCTCACCTACATTGCCACTGCATGTTTCCTGACCTCCTATGCTGACCACCCCGTGGTGCTTTTCTCCATCCTACATTGCCACTCACTGCCTATGTATTTCAGATCCTATGATTCACTCCACCCCGTGATGTTTTTCTCACTCCTACTAGTGAATGTTATATTACACACCCATACAAGGCGCATCACCCCGCAATGTTTTTCAGAAACCTCTCCTCCATTGCCACTGTATGTTTCCTGACTTCAGCATGCTGACCACCCCGTAGTGCTTTTCTCCATCCTACATTGCCACTCACCGCTTATCCTAATTCTGACCCTATGATTCACACCACCTGGTGATGTTTTTCTCACTCCTACTAGTGAATGTTATATTACACACCCATAAAAGGCGCACCACCCCGCGATAATTTTCAGAAACCAATCCTAAATTGCCACTGCATGTTTCCTGATCTCCCGATGCTGACCACCCCGTGGTGATTTTCTCCATCCTACATTGCCCCTCAGTGCCTATCCTAATACAGATCCTATGATTCACAACACCCCGTGATGTTTTTCTCACTCCTACTAGGGAATGTAATGTTACAAACCTATACAATGACACCACTCCGCGATGTTTTTCAGAAACCTCCCCTACATTGCCACTGCATGTTTCCTGACCTCTCCATGCTGACCACGCCGTGGTGCTTTTCTCCATCCTACATTGCCACTCACTGTCTATGTAATTCAGATCCTATGATTCACACCACCCCGTGATGTTTTTCTCACTCCTACTAGTGAATGAAATGTTACACACCCATACAATGCACACCACCCGACGATGTTTTTCAGAAACCTATCCTACATTGCCACTGCATGTTTCCTGACCTCCCCATGCTACCACCCCGTGGTGTTTTCTCCATGCTACGTTGCGAATCACTGCCTATCCTATTTCAGACCCTATGATTCACACCACCCCGTGATGTTTTTCTCACTACTAGTGAATGTAATTTTACACACCCATACAATGCGCATCACCCCGCGATGTTTTTCAGAAACCAATCCTGCATTGCCACTGCATGTTTCCTGACCTCCCCATGCTGACCACCCCGTGGTATTTTTCTCCATCCTACATTGCCACTCACTGCCTATCCTAATTCAGACCCTACGATTCACACCACCCCGTGATGTTTTTCTCACTCCTACTAGTGAATGTAATGTTACACACCCATATAATGCGCACCACCCCGCGATGTTTTTCAGAAACCTATCCTACTTGGCCACTGCATGTTTCTTGACCTCACCAGGCTGACCACCCCGTGGTGCTTTTCTCCATCCTACATAGCCACTCACTGAATATCCTAATTCAGACCCTATGATTCACACCACCCCGTGATGTTTTTCTCACTCCTACTAGTAAATGTAATGTTACACACTCATACAATGCGCACCCTCCCGCGATGTTTTTCAGAAACCTATCACACATTGCCACTGCATGTTTCCTGAAATCCCATGCTGAACACCCCGTGGTGCTTTTCTCCATCCTACATTGCCACTCACTGCCTATCCTAATTCAGACCCTAGGATTCACACCACCCCGTGATGTTTTTCTCACTCCTACTAGTGAATGTAATGTTACACACCCATACAATGCGCACCACCCCGCGATGTTTTTCACAAACCTATCACACATTGCCACTGCATGTTTCCTGACCTCCTCATGCTGACCACCCCGTGGTGCTTTTCTCCATCCTACATTGCCCCTCACTGCCTATACTAATTCAGATCCTATGATTCACACCACCCCGTGATGTTTTTCTCACTCCTACTAGTGAATGTAATGTTACACACCCATACAATGCGCACCACCCCGCGATGTTTTTCAGAAACCTATCCTACATTGCCACTGCATGTTTCCTGACCTCCCCATGCTGACCACCCCGTGGTGTTTTCTCCATCCTAAATTGCGAATCACTGCCTATCCTATTTCAGACCCTATGATTCACACCAGCCCGTGATGTTTTTCTGACTCCTACTAGTGAATGTAATTTTACACACCCATACAATGCGCACCACCACGTGATGTTTTTCAGAAACCAATCCTACATTGCCACTGCATGTTTCCTGACCTCCCATGCTGACCACCCCGTGGTGCTTTTCTCCATCCTACATTGCCACTCACTGCCTATGTAATTCAGATCCTATGATTCACTCCACCCCGTGATGTTTTTCTCACTCGTACTAGTGAATGTTATATTACACACCCATACAAGGCGCATCACCCCGCAATGTTTTTCAGAAACCTCTCCTCCACTGCCACTGCATGTTTCCTGACTTCAGCATGCTGACCACCCCGTTGTGCTTTTCTCCATCCTACATTGCCACTCACCGCCTATCCTAATTCTGACCCTATGATTCACACCACCTGGTGATGTTTTTCTCACACCTACTAGTGAATGTTATATTACACACCCATAAAAGGAGAACCACCCCACGATAATTTTCAGAAACCAATCCTACATTGCCACTGCATGTTTCCTGATCTCCCGATGCTGACCACCCCGTGGTGATTTTCTCCATCCTACATTGCCCCTCAGTGCCTATCCTAATTCAGATCCTATGATCCACACCACCCCGTGATGTATTTCTCACTCCTACTAGTGAATGTAATGTTACAAACCTATACAATGCGCACCACTCCGCGATGTTTTTCAGAAACCTCTCCTACATTGCCACTGCATGTTTGCTGATCTCTCCATGCTGACCACGCCGTGGTGCTTTTCTCCATCCTACATTGTCACTCACTGAATATCCTAATTCAGACCCTATGATTCACATACCCCGTGATGCTTTTCTCAGTCCTACTAGTGAATGTAATGTTACACACCCATATAATGCGCACCACCCCGGGATGTTTTTTAGAAACCTATCCTACTTTGCCACTGCATGTTTCTTGACCTCACCAGGCTGACCACCCCGTGGTGCTTTTCTCCATCCTACATAGCCACTCACTGAATATCCTAATTCAGAACCTATGATTCACACCACCCCGTGATGTTTTTCTCACTCCTACTAGTGAATGTAATGTTACACACTCATACAATGCGCACCACCCCGCGATGTTTTTCAGAAACCTATCACACATTGCCACTGCATGTTTCCTGACCTCCCATGCTGACCACCCCGTGGTGCTTTTCTCCATCCTACATTGCCACTCACTGCCTATCCTAATGCAGACGCTATGATTCACACCACCCCGTGATGTTTTTCTCACTCTTACTAGTGAATGTAATGTTACACACCCATACAATGCGCACCACCCCGCGATGTTTTTCAGAAACCTATCACACATTGCCACTGCATGTTTCCTGACCTCCTCATGCTGACCACCCCGTGGTGCTTTTTTCCATCCTACATTGCCCCTCACTGCCTATACTAATTCAGATCCTATGATTCACAACACCCCGTGATGTTTTTCGCACTCCTACTAGTGAATGTAATGTTACACACCCATACAATGCGCACCACACGGCGATGATTTTCAGAAACCTATCCTACATTGCCACTGCATGTTTCCTGACCTCCCCATGCTGACCACCCCGTGGTGTTTTCTCCATCCTATAGTGCGAATCACTGCCTATCCTATTTCAGACCCTATGATTCACACCACCCGGTGATGTTTTTGTGACTCCTACTAGTGAATGTAATTTTACACACCCATACAATGCGCACCACCACGCGATGTTTTTCAGAAACCTCACCTACATTGCCACTGCATGTTTCCTGACCTCCTATGCTGACCACCCCGTGGTGCTTTTCTCCATCCTACATTGCCACTCACTGCCTATGTAATTCAGATACTATGTTTCACTCCACCCCGTGATGTTTTTCTCACTCGTACTAGTGAATGTTATATTACACACCCATACAAGGCGCATCACCCCGCAATGTTTTTCAGAAACCTCTCCTCCATTGCCACTGCATGTTTCCTGACTTCAGCATGCTGACCACCCCGTAGTGCTTTTCTCCATCCTACATTGCCACTCACCGCCTGTTCTAATTCTGACCCTATGATTCACACCACCTGGTGATGTTTTTCTCACTCCTACTAGTGAATGTTATATTACACACCCATAAAAGGCGCACCACCCCGCGATAATTTTCAGAAACCAATCCAACATTGCCACTGCATGTTTCCTGATCTCCCGATGCTGACCACCCCGTGGTGATATTCTCCATCCTACATTGCCCCTCAGTGCCTATCCTAATTCAGATCCTATGATTCACACCACCCCTGATGTTTTTCTCACTCCTACTAGGGAATGTAATGTTACAAACCTATACAATGCCACCACTCCGCGATGTTTTTCAGAAACCTCCCCTAAATTGCCACTGCATGTTTCCTGACCTCTCCATGCTGACCACGCCGTGGTGCTTTTCTCCATCCTACATTGCCACTCACTGAATATTCTAATTCAGACCCTATGATTCACACCACCCCGTGATGTTTTTCTCACTGCTACTAGTAAATGTAATGTTACACACTCATGCAATGCGCACCACCCCGCGATGTTTTTCAGAAACCTATCACACATTGCCACTGCATGTTTCCTGACCTCCCATGCTGACCACCCCGTGGTGCTTTTCTCCATCCTACATTGCCACTCACAGCCTATCCTAATTCAGACCCTATGATTCACACCACCCCGTGATGTTTTTCTCACTCCTACTAGTGAATGTAATGTTACACACTCATACAATGCGCACCACCCCGCGATATTTTTCAGAAACCTATAACACATTGCCACTGCATGTTTCCTGACCTCCCCATGCTGACCACCCCGTGGTGCTTTTCTCCATCCTACATTGCCACTCACTGGCTATCGTAATTCAGACACTATGATTCACACCACCCCGTGATGTTTTTCTCACTCCTACTAGTGAACATAATGTTACACACCCATAAAATGCGCACCACCCTGCGATGTTTTTCAGAAACCAATCCTACATTGCCATTGCATGTTTCCTAACCTCCCCATGCTGACCACACCACGGTGCTTTTCTCCATCCTACATTGCCACTCACTGCCTATGTAATTCAGATCCTATGAGTCACACCATCCCGTGATGTTTTTCTCACTCCTACTAGTGAATGTAATGTTACACACGCATAGAGGCGCACTACCCCGCGATGTTTTTCAGAAACCTCTCCTACATTGCCACTGCATGTTTCCTGACCTCCCCATGCTGACCACCCCGAGGTGCTTTTCTCCATCTTACATTGCCACTCACTGAATATCCTAATTCAGATCCTATGATACACAGCACCCCGAGATGTTTTTCTCACTGCTACTAGTGAATGTAATATTACACACCCATACAATGCGCACCACCCCGCGAAGTTTTTCAGAAACCTATCACACATTGCCACTGCATGTTTCCTGACCTCCCCATGCTGACCACCCCATGAAGCTTTTCTCCATCCTACATTGCCACTCACTGCCTATCCGCATTCAGACCCTATGATTCACACCACCCCGTGATGTTTTTCTCACTCCTACTAGTGAATGAAATGTTACACACCCATACAATGCACACCACCCGGCGATGTTTTTCAGAAACCTATCCTACATTGCCACTGCATGTTTCCTGACCTCCGCATGCTACCACCCCGTGGTGTTTTCTCCATGCTACGTTGCGAATCACTGTCTATCCTATTTCAGACCCTATGATTCACACCACCCCGTGATGTTTTTCTCACTACTAGTGAATGTAATTTTACACACCCATACAATGCACATCACCCCGCGATGTTTTTCAGAAACCAATCCTACTTTGCCACTGCATGTTTCCTGACCTCCCCTTGCTGACCACCCCGTGGTATTTTTCTCCATCCTACATTGCCACTCACTGCCTATCCTAATTCAGACCCTATGATTCACACCACCCCGTGATGTTTTTCTCACTCCTACTAGTGAATGTAATGTTACACACCCATATAATGCGCACCACCCCGCGATGTTTTTCAGAAACCTATCCTACATGGCCACTGCATGTTTCTTGACCTCACAGGCTGACCACCCCGTGGTGCTTTTCTCCATCCTACATAGCCACTCACTGAATATTCTAATTCAGACCCTATGATTCACACCACCCCGTGATGTTTTTCTCACTCCTACTAGTAAATGTAATGTTACACACTCATACAATGCGCACCCTCCTGCGATGTTTTTCAGAAACCTATCACACATTGCCACTGCATGTTTCCTGACCTCCCATGCTGACCACCCCGTGGTGCTTTTCTCCATCCTACATTGCCACTCACTGCCTATCCTAATTCAGACCCTATGATTCACACCACCCCGTGATGTTTTTCTCACTCCTACTAGTGAATGTAATGTTACACACCCATACAATGCGCACCACCCCGCGATGTTTTTCAGAAACCTATCACACATTGCCACTGCATGTTTCCTGACCTCCTCATGCTGACCATCCCGTGGTGCTTTTCTCCATCCTACATTGCCCCTCACTGCCTATACTAATTCAGATCCTATGATTCACAACACCCCGTGATGTTTTTCGCACTCCTACTAGTGAATGTAATGTTACACACCCATACAATGCGCACCACCCGGCGATGATTTTCAGAAACCTATCCTACATTGCCACTGCATGTTTCCTGACCTCCCCATGCTGACCACCCCGTGGTGTTTTCTCCATCCTACATTGCGAATCACTGCCTATCCTATTTCAGACCCTATGATTCACACCACCCCGTGATGTTTTTCTGACTCCTACTACTGAATGTAATTTTACACACCCATACAATGCGCACCACCACGCGATGTTTTTCAGGAAACCAACCCTACATTGCCACTGCATGTTTCCTGACCTCCCATGCTGACCACCCCGTGGTGCTTTTCTCCATCCTACATTGCCACTCACTGCCTATGTAATTCACATCCTATAATTCACTCCCCCCCGTGATGTTTTTCTCACTCCTACTAGTGAATGATATATTACACACCCATACAAGGCGCATCACCCCGCAATGTTTTTCAGAAACCTCTCCTCCATTGCCACTGCATGTTTCCTGACTTCAGCATGCTGACCACCCCGTAGTGCTTTTCTCCATCCTACATTGCCACTCACCGCCTATCCTAATTCTGACCCTATGATTCACACCACCTGGTGATGTTTTTCTCACTCCTACTAGTGAATGTTATATTACACACCCATAAAAGGCGCACCACCCCGCGATAATTTTCAGAAACCAATCCTACATTGCCACTGCATGTTTCCTGATCTCCCGATGCTGACCACCCCGTGGTGATTTTCTCCATCCTACATTGCCCCTCAGTGCCTATCCTAATTCAGATCCTATGATTCACACCACCCCGTGATGTTTTTCTCACTCCTACTAGTGAATGTAATGTTACAAACCTATACAATGCCACCACTCCGCGATGTTTTTCAGAAACCTCCCCTACATTGCCACTGCATGTTTCCTGACCTCTCCATGCTGACCACGCCGTGGTGCTTTTCTCCATCCTACATTGCCACTCACTGCCTATGTAATTCAGATCCTATGATTCACACCACCCCGTGATGTTTTTCTCACTCCTACTAGTGAATGTAATGTTACACACACATACAATGCGCACCACCCCGCGATGTTTTTCAGAAACCTATCCTACATTGCCACTGCAAGTTTCTTGACCTCACCATGCTGACCACCCCGTGTTGCTTTTCTCGATGCTACATTCCCACTCACTGCCTATCTTAATTCAGACCGTATGATTCACACCACCCCGTGAGGTTTTTCTCACTCCTACTAGTGAAAGTAATGTTACTCACCCATACAGTGCACACCACCCCGCGATGTTTTTCAGAAAACTATCCTACATTGCCACTGCATGTTTCCTGACCTCCCCATGCGGACCATACCGTGGTGTTTTCTCCATCCTATATTGTCACTCACTGAATATCCTAATTCAGACCCTATGATTCACACCACCCCGTGATGTTTTTCTCACTCCTACGGGTAAATGTAATGTTACACACTCATGCAATGCGCACCACCCCGCGATGTTTTTCAGAAACCTATCACACATTGCCACTGCATGTTTCCTGACCTCCCATGCTGACCACCCCGTGGTGCTTTTCTCCATCCTACATTGCCACTCACTGCCTATCCTAATTCAGACCCTATGATTCACACCACCCCGTGATGTTTTTCTCACTCCTACTAGTGAATGTAATGTTACACACCCATACAATGCGCACCACCCCGCGATGTTTTTCAGAAACCTATCACACATTGCCACTGCATGTTTCCTGCCCTCCCCATGCTGACCACCCCGTGGTGCTTTTCTCCATCCTACATTGCCACTCACTGCCTATCGTAATTCAGACACTATGATTCACACCACCCCGTGAAATTTTTCTCACTCCTACTAGTGAACGTAATGTTACACACCCATACAATGCGCACCACCCCGCGATGTTTTTCAGAAACCAATCCTACATTGCCACTGCATGTTTCCTAACCTCCCCATGCTGACCACACCATGGTGCTTTTCTCCATCCTACATTGCCACTCACTGCCTATGTAATTCAGATCCTATGAGTCACACCATCCAGTGATGTTTTTCTCACTCCTACTAGTGAATGTAATGGTACACACCCATACAAGGCGCACCACCCCGCGATGTTTTTCAGAAACCTCTCCTACATTGCCACTGCATGTTTCCTGACCTCCCCATGGTGACCACCCCGTGGTGCTTTTCTCCATCTTACATTGCCACTCACTGAATATCCTAATTCAGACGCTATGATGCACAGCACCCCATGATGTTTTTCTCAATCCTACTAGTGAATGTAATATTACACAACCATACAATGCGCACCACCCCGCGATGTTTTTCAGAAACCTATCACACATTGCCACTGCATGTTTCCTGACCTCCCCATGCTGACCATCCCATGAAGCTTTTCTCCATCCTACATTGCCACTCACTGCCTATCCGCATTCAGACCCTATGATTCACACCACCCCGTGATGTTTTTCTCACTCCTACTAGTGAATGAAATGTTACACACCCATACAATGCACACCACCCGGCGATGTTTTTCAGAAACCTATCCTACATTGCCACTGCATGTTTCCTGACCTCCCCATGCTACCACCCCGTGGTGTTTTCTCCATCCTACGTTGCGAATCACTGCCTATCCTATTTCAGACCCTATGATTCACACCACCCCGTGATGTTTTTCTCACTACTAGTGAATGTAATTTTACACACCCATACAATGCGCATCACCCCGCGATGTTTTTCAGAAACCAATCCTACATTGCCACTGCATGTTTCCTGACCTCCCCATGCTAACCACCCCGTGGTGATTTTCTCCATCCTACATTGCCACTCATTGCCTATCCTAATTCAGATCCTATGATTCACATAACCCGTGATGTATTTCTCACTCCTATGAGTGAATGTAATGTTACAAACCTATACAATGCGCACAACTCCGCGATGTTTTTCAGAAACCTCTAATACATTGCCACTGCATGTTTGCTGATCTCTCCATGCTGACCACGCCTTGGTGCTTTTCTCCATCCTACATTGTCACTCACTGCCTATCCTAATTCAGACCCTATGATTCACATCACCCCGTGATGATTTTCTCAGTCCTACTAGTGAATGTAATGTTACAAACCCATACAATGCACACCACCCGGCGATGATTTTCAGAAACCTATCCTACATTGCCACTGCATGTTTCCTGACCTCCCCATGCTGACCACCCCGTGGTGCTTTTCTCCATCCTACATTGCCACACACTGCCTATCCTAATTCAGATCTTATGATTCAAACCAACCCGTGATGTTTTTCACACTCCTACTAGTGACCGTAATGTCACATACCCATACAATGCGCACCACCCCGAGATGTTTTTCTGCAACCTATCCTACATTGCCACTGCATGTTTCCTGACCTCCCAATGTGGACCACCCGTGGTGCTTTTCTCCATCCTACATTGCCACTCACTTCCTATCCTAATTCAGACCCTATGATTCACACCACCCCGTGATGTTTTTCTCACTCCTACTAGTGAATGTAATGGTACACACCCATACAATGCGCAACACCCCGCGATGTTTTTCAGAAACTTATCCTACATTGCCACTGCATGTTTCCTGACCTCCCCATGCTGACCACCCCGTGGTATTTTTCTCCATACTACATTGCCACTCACTGCCTATCCTAATTCAGACCCTATGATTCACACCACCCCGTGATGTTTTTCTCACTCCTACTAGTGAATGTAATGTTACACACCCATATAATGCGCACCACCCTGCGATGTTTTTCAGAAACCTATCCTACTTTGCCATGCATGTTTCTTGACCTCACCAGGCTGACCACCCCGTGGTGCTTTTCTCCATCCTAAATAGCCACTCAATGAATATCCTAATTCAGACCCTATGATTCACACCACCCCGTGATGTTTTTCGCACTCCTACTAGTGAATGTAATGTTACACACTCATACAATGCGCACCACCCCGCGATGTTTTTCAGAAACCTATCACACATTGCCACTGCATGTTTCCTGACCTCCCATGCTGACCACCCCGTGGTGCTTTTCTCCAACCTACATTGCCACTCACTGCCTATCCTAATTCAGACCCTATGATTCACACCACCCCGTGATGTTTTTCTCACTCCTACTAGTGAATGTAATGTTACACACCCATACAATGCGCACCACCCCGCGATGTTTTTCAGAAACCTATCACACATTGCCACTGCATGTTTCCTGACCTCCTCATGCTGACCACCCCGTGGTGCTTTTCTCCATCCTACATTGCCCCTCACTGCCTATACTAATTCAGATCCTATGATTCACAACACCCCGTGATGTTTTTCGCACTCCTACTAGTGAATGTAATGTTACACACCCATACAATGCGCACCACCCGGCGATGATTTTCAGAAACCTATCCTACATTGCCACTGCATGTTTCCTGACCTCCCCATGCTGACCACCCCGTGGTGTTTTCTCCATCCTACATTGCGAATCACTGCCTATCCTATTTCAGACCCTATGATTCACACCACCCCGTGATGTTCTTCTCACTCTTACTAGTGAATGTTATATTACACACCCATACAAGGCGCATCACCCCGCAGTGTTTTTCAGAAACCGTTCCTCCATTGCCACTGCATGTTTCCTGACTTCAGCATGCTGACCACCCCGTAGTGCTTTTCTCCATCCTACATTGCCACTCACCGCCTATCCTAATTCTGACCCTTTGATTCACACCACCTGGTGATGTTTTTCTCACTCCTACTAGTGAATGTTATATTACACACCCGTAAAAGGCGCACCACCCCGCGATGTTTTTCAGAAACCAATCCTACATTGCCACTGCATGTTTCCTAATCTCCCGATGCTGACCACCCCGTGGTGATTTTCTCCATCCTACATTGCCCCTCAGTGCCTAACCTAATTCAGATCCTATGATTAACACCACCCCGTGATGTTTTTCTCACTCCTACTAGTGAATGTAATGTTACAAACCTAAACAATGCGCACCACTACGCGATGTTTTTCAGAATCCTCCCCTACATTGCCACTGCATGTTTCCTGACCTCCTCATGCTGACCACCCCGTGGTGCTTTTCTCCATCCTACATTGCCACTCACTGCCTATCCTAATTAAGACCCTATGATTCACACCACCCCGTGACGTTTCTCTCACTCCTACTAGTGAATATAATGTTACACACCCATACAATGCGCACCACCTCGCGATGTTTTTCAGAAACATATCCTACATTGCCAATGCATGTTTCCTGACCTCCCCATGTTGACCACCCCGTGGTGCTTTTCTCCATCCTACATTGCCACTTACGGAATTTCCTAATTCTGGCCCTCCGATTCACACCACCCCGTGATGTTTTTCTCACACCTACTAGTGAATGGCCTGTTAAAACCTTTAGAATGCGCACCACCCGCGATATAATTCAGAAATCTATCCCAAATTGACACTGCATGTTTCCTTACCTCCCCATTCTGACGAACCCGTGGTGCTTTTCTACTTCCTTCATTGCCAGTCACTGCCTGTCCTAATTCAGACCCTCCCATTCACACCACCCCGTGATGTTTTTTTCACTCCTACTAGTGAATGGCCTGTTAGAAATACTTCCAATGCTACCACCTCCCGATGTGTTTCAGAAACCTATCCTACATTGCCACTGCATGTTTCCTGACCTCCTCATGCTGACTGCCCCGTGATACTTTTCTCCATCCTACATTGCCACTCACTGCCTATCCTAAATCAAACCGTCCGATTCACACCACCACGTGATGTTTTTCTCACTCCTACTCGTGAATGTCCTGTTATAAACCCTTACAATGCGTACCAACTCCCGATGTTGTTCAGAAACCTATCCTACATTGCCACTGCATGTTTCCTGACCTCCCCATGTTGACCACCCGGTGGTGCTTTTCTCCATCCTACATTGCCACTTACGGAATATCCTAATTCTGGCCCTCCGATTCACACCACCCCGTGATGTTTTTCTCACTCCTACTAGTGAATGGCCTGTTAAAACCTTTACAATGCGCACCACCCGCGATATTATTCAGAAATCTATCCCACATTGACACTGCATGTTTCCTTACCTCCCCATTCTGACGAACCCGTGGTGCTTTTCTACTTCCTTCATTGCCACTCACTGTCTGTCCTAATTCAGTCCCTCCCATTCACACGACCCCGTGATGTTTTTTTCACTCCTACTAGTGAATGGCCTGTTAGAAACCCATTCAATAAGCACAACGCCGCAATGTTTTTCAGAAACCTATTCTACATTGCCACTGCTTGTCTCCTGACATCCCCATGCTGACCAACCCGTGGTGCTTTTCTCCATCCAACATTGCCGCTCACTGCCTATACTAATTCAGACCCTCTGTTTCACACCACCCAGTGATGTTTTTCTCACTCCTGCTAGTGAATATCCTGGTAGAAACACTTACAATGCGCAACACCCCGTGATGTATTTCAAAACCTATCCTACATTGCCACTGCATGTTTCCTGACCTCCCCATGCTGACCACCCCGTGGCGCTTTTCTCCATCCTACATTGCCACTCACTGACTACCCTAATTCAGAGTTTCCGATTCACACCACCCCATGATGTTTTTCTCACTCCTACTAGTGAATGACCTGTTAGAAAACCTTACAATGGGCACCACCCCGCGATGTTTTTCAGAGACCTATCCTACATTGCCACTGCATGTTTCCTGACCTCCCCATGTGGACCACCCGTGGTGCTTTTCTCCATCCTACATTGCCACTCACTTCCTATCCTAATTCAGACCCTATGATTCACACCACCCCGTGATGTTTTTCTCACTCCTACTAGTGAATGTAATGGTACACACCCATACAATGCGCAACACCCCGCGATGTTTTTCAGAAACTTATCCTACATTGCCACTGCATGTTTCCTGACCTCCCCATGCTGACCACCCCGTGGTATTTTTCTCCATACTACATTGCCACTCACTGCCTATCCTAATTCAGACCCTATGATTCACACCACCCCGTGATGTTTTTCTCACTCCTACTAGTGAATGTAATGTTACACACCCATATAATGCGCACCACCCTGCGATGTTTTTCAGAAACCTATCCTACTTTGCCATGCATGTTTCTTGACCTCACCAGGCTGACCACCCCCTGGTGCTTTTCTCCATCCTAAATAGCCACTCAATGAATATCCTAATTCAGACCCTATGATTCACACCACCCCGTGATGTTTTTCGCACTCCTACTAATGAATGTAATGTTACACACTCATACAATGCGCACCACCCCGCGATGTTTTTCAGAAACCTATCACACATTGCCACTGCATGTTTCCTGACCTCCCATGCTGACCACCCCGTGGTGCTTTTCTCCATCCTACATTGCCACTCACTGCCTATCCTAATTCAGACCCTATGATTCACACCACCCCGTGATGTTTTTCTCACTCCTACTAGTGAATGTAATGTTACACACCCATACAATGCGCACCACCCCGCGATGTTTTTCAGAAACCTATCACACATTGCCACTGCATGTTTCCTGACCTCCTCATGCTGACCACCCCGTGGTGCTTTTCTCCATCCTACATTGCCCCTCACTGCCTATACTAATTCAGATCCTATGATTCACAACACCCCGTGATGTTTTTCGCACTCCTACTAGTGAATGTAATGTTACACACCCATACAATGCGCACCACCCGGCGATGATTTTCAGAAACCTATCCTACATTGCCACTGCATGTTTCCTGACCTCCCCATGCTGACCACCCCGTGGTGTTTTCTCCATCCTACATTGCGAATCACTGCCTATCCTATTTCAGACCCTATGATTCCCACCACCCCGTGATGTTCTTCTCACTCTTACTAGTGAATGTTATATTACACACCCATACAAGGCGCATCACCCCGCAGTGTTTTTCAGAAACCGTTCCTCCATTGCCACTGCATGTTTCCTGACTTCAGCATGCTGACCACCCCGTAGTGCTTTTCTCCATCCTACATTGCCACTCACCGCCTATCCTAATTCTGACCCTATGATTCACACCACCTGGTGATGTTTTTCTCACTCCTACTAGTGAATGTTATATTACACACCCATAAAAGGCGCACCACCCCGCGATGTTTTTCAGAAACCAATCCTACATTGCCACTGCATGTTTCCTAATCTCCCGATGCTGACCACCCCGTGGTGATTTTCTCCATCCTACATTGCCCCTCAGTGCCTAACCTAATTCAGATCCTATGATTAACACCACCCCGTGATGTTTTTCTCACTCCTACTAGTGAATGTAATGGTACAAACCTAAACAATGCGCACCACTACGCGATGTTTTTCAGAATCCTCCCCTACATTGCCACTGCATGTTTCCTGACCTCTCCATGCTGACCACGCCGTGGTGCTTTTCTCCATCCTACATTGCCACACACTGCCAATGTAATTCAGATCCTATGATTCACACCACCCCGTGATGTTTTTCTCACTCCTACTAGTGAATGTAATGTTACACACCCATACAATGCGCACCACCCCCGATGTTTTTCAGAAATCTACCCTACATTGCCACTGCATGTTTCTTGACCTCACCATGCGGACCACACCGTGGTGCTTTTCTCCATCCTACATTGCCACTCACTGACTATCCTAATTAAGACCGTATGATTCACACCACCCCGTGACGTTTCTCTCACTCCTACTAGTGAATATAATGTTACACACCCATACAATGCGCACCACCTCGCGATGTTTTTTCAGAAACATATCCTACATTGCCAATGCATGTTTCCTGACCTCCCCATGTTGACCACCCCGTGGTGCTTTTCTCCATCCTACATTGCCACTTACGGAATATCCTAATTCTGGCCCTCCGATTCACACCACCCTGTGATGTTTTTCTCACACCTACTAGTGAATGGCCTGTTAAAACCTTTACAATGCGCACCACCCGCGATATAATTCAGAAATCTATCCCAAATTGACACTGCATGTTTCCTTACCTCCCCATTCTGACGAACCCGTGGTGCTTTTCTACTTCCTTCATTGCCAGTCCCTGCCTGTCCTAATTCAGACCCTCCCATTCACACCACCCCGTGATGTTTTTTTCACTCCTACTAGTGAATGGCCTGTTAGAAACACTTCCAATGCTACCACCTCCCGATGTGTTTCAGAAACCTATCCTACATTGCCACTGCATGTTTCCTGACCTCCTCATGCTGACTGCCCCGTGATACTTTTCTCCATCCTACATTGCCACTCACTGCCTATCCTAAATCAAACCGTCCGATTCACACCACCACGTGATGTTTTTCTCACTCCTACTAGTGAATGTAATGTTACAAACCTATACAATGCCACCACTCCGCGATGTTTTTCAGAAACCTCCCCTACATTGCCACTGCATGTTTCCTGACCTCTCCATGCTGACCACCCCGTGGTGCTTTTCTCCATCCTACATTGACACTCACTGCCTATCCTAATTCAGACCCTATGATTCACTCCACCCCGTGATGTTTTTCTCACTCCTACTAGTGAATGTAATGTTACACACCCATACAATGCGCACCACCCCGCGATGTTTTTCAGAAACCTATCACACATTGCCACTGCATGTTTCCTGCCCTCCCCATGCTGACCACCCCGTGGTGCTTTTCTCCATCCTACATTGCCACTCACTGCCTATCGTAATTCAGACACTATGATTCACACCACCCCGTGAAATTTTTCTCACTCCTACTAGTGAACGTAATGTTACACACCCATACAATGCGCACCACCCCGCGATGTTTTTCAGAAACCAATCCTACATTGCCACTGCATGTTTCCTAACCTCCCCATGCTGACCACACCATGGTGCTTTTCTCCATCCTACATTGCCACTCACTGCCTATGTAATTCAGATCCTATGAGTCACACCATCCCGTGATGTTTTTCTCACTCCTACTAGTGAATGTAATGTTACACACCCATACAAGGCGCACCACCCCGCGATGTTTTTCAGAAACCTCTCCTACATTGCCACTGCATGTTTCCTGACCTCCCCATGGTGACCACCCCGTGGTGCTTTTCTCCATCTTACATTGCCACTCACTGAATATCCTAATTCAGACGCTATGATGCACAGCACCCCGTGATGTTTTTCTCAATCCTACTAGTGAATGTAATATTACACACCCATACAATGCGCACCGCCCCGCGATGTTTTTCAGAAACCTATCACACATTGCCACTGCATGTTTCCTGACCTCCCCATGCTGACCATCCCATGAAGCTTTTCTCCATCCTACATTGCCACTCACTGCCTATCCGCATTCAGACCCTATGATTCACACCACCCCGTGATGTTTTTCTCACTCCTACTAGTGAATGAAATGTTACACACCCATACAATGCACACCACCCGGCGATGTTTTTCAGAAACCTATCCTACATTGCCACTGCATGTTTCCTGACCTCCCCATGCTACCACCCCGTGGTGTTTTCTCCATCCTACGTTGCGAATCACTGCCTATCCTATTTCAGACCCTATGATTCACACCACCCCGTGATGTTTTTCTCACTACTAGTGAATGTAATTTTACACACCCATACAATGCGCATCACCCCGCGATGTTTTTCAGAAACCAATCCTACATTGCCACTGCATGTTTCCTGACCTCCCCATGCTAACCACCCCGTGGTGATTTTCTCCATCCTACATTGCCACTCATTGCCTATCCTAATTCAGATCCTATGATTCACATAACCCGTGATGTATTTCTCACTCCTATGAGTGAATGTAATGTTACAAACCTATACAATGCGCACAACTCCGCGATGTTTTTCAGAAACCTCTAATACATTGCCACTGCATGTTTGCTGATCTCTCCATGCTGACCACGCCTTGGTGCTTTTCTCCATCCTACATTGTCACTCACTGCCTATCCTAATTCAGACCCTATGATTCACATCACCCCGTGATGTTTTTCTCAGTCCTACTAGTGAATGTAATGTTACAAACCCATACAATGCACACCACCCGGCGATGATTTTCAGAAACCTATCCTACATTGCCACTGCATGTTTCCTGACCTCCCCATGCTGACCACCCCGTGGTGCTTTTCTCCATCCTACATTGCCACACACTGCCTATCCTAATTCAGATCTTATGATTCAAACCAACCCGTGATGTTTTTCACACTCCTACTAGTGACCGTAATGTCACATACCCATACAATGCGCACCACCCCGAGATGTTTTTCTGCAACCTATCCTACATTGCCACTGCATGTTTCCTGACCTCCCAATGTGGACCACCCGTGGTGCTTTTCTCCATCCTACATTGCCACTCACTTCCTATCCTAATTCAGACCCTATGATTCACACCACCCCGTGATGTTTTTCTCACTCCTACTAGTGAATGTAATGGTACACACCCATACAATGCGCAACACCCCGCGATGTTTTTCAGAAACTTATCCTACATTGCCACTGCATGTTTCCTGACCTCCCCATGCTGACCACCCCGTGGTATTTTTCTCCATACTACATTGCCACTCACTGCCTATCCTAATTCAGACCCTATGATTCACACCACCCCGTGATGTTTTTCTCACTCCTACTAGTGAATGTAATGTTACACACCCATATAATGCGCACCACCCTGCGATGTTTTTCAGAAACCTATCCTACTTTGCCATGCATGTTTCTTGACCTCACCAGGCTGACCACCCCGTGGTGCTTTTCTCCATCCTAAATAGCCACTCAAAGAATATCCTAATTCAGACCCTATGATTCACACCACCCCGTGATGTTTTTCGCACTCCTACTAGTGAATGTAATGTTACACACTCATACAATGCGCACCACCCCGCGATGTTTTTCAGAAACCTATCACACATTGCCACTGCATGTTTCCTGACCTCCCATGCTGACCACCCCGTGGTGCTTTTCTCCAACCTACATTGCCACTCACTGCCTATCCTAATTCAGACCCTATGATTCACACCACCCCGTGATGTTTTTCTCACTCCTACTAGTGAATGTAATGTTACACACCCATACAATGCGCACCACCCCGCGATGTTTTTCAGAAACCTATCACACATTGCCACTGCATGTTTCCTGACCTCCTCATGCTGACCACCCCGTGGTGCTTTTCTCCATCCTACATTGCCCCTCACTGCCTATACTAATTCAGATCCTATGATTCACAACACCCCGTGATGTTTTTCGCACTCCTACTAGTGAATGTAATGTTACACACCCATACAATGCGCACCACCCGGCGATGATTTTCAGAAACCTATCCTACATTGCCACTGCATGTTTCCTGACCTCCCCATGCTGACCACCCCGTGGTGTTTTCTCCATCCTACATTGCGAATCACTGCCTATCCTATTTCAGAACCTATGATTCTCACCACCCCGTGATGTTCTTCTCACTCTTACTAGTGAATGTTATATTACACACCCATACAAGGCGCATCACCCCGCAGTGTTTTTCAGAAACCGTTCCTCCATTGCCACTGCATGTTTCCTGACTTCAGCATGCTGACCACCCCGTAGTGCTTTTCTCCATCCTACATTGCCACTCACCGCCTATCCTAATTCTGACCCTTTGATTCACACCACCTGGTGATGTTTTTCTCACTCCTACTAGTGAATGTTATATTACACACCCGTAAAAGGCGCACCACCCCGCGATGTTTTTCAGAAACCAATCCTACATTGCCACTGCATGTTTCCTAATCTCCCGATGCTGACCACCCCGTGGTGATTTTCTCCATCCTACATTGCCCCTCAGTGCCTAACCTAATTCAGATCCTATGACTAACACCACCCCGTGATGTTTTTCTCACTCCTACTAGTGAATGTAATGTTACAAACCTAAACAATGCGCACCACTACGCGATGTTTTTCAGAATCCTCCCCTACATTGCCACTGCATGTTTCCTGACCTCCTCATGCTGACCACCCCGTGGTGCTTTTCTCCATCGTACATTGCCACTCACTGCCTATCCTAATTAAGACCCTATGATTCACACCACCCCGTGACGTTTCTCTCACTCCTACTAGTGAATATAATGTTACACACCCATACAATGCGCACCACCTCGCGATGTTTTTCAGAAACATATCCTACATTGCCAATGCATGTTTCCTGACCTCCCCATGTTGACCACCCCGTGGTGCTTTTCTCCATCCTACATTGCCACTTACGGAATATCCTAATTCTGGCCCTCCGATTCACACCACCCCGTGATGTTTTTCTCACACCTACTAGTGAATGGCCTGTTAAAACCTTTAGAATGCGCACCACCCGCGATATAATTCAGAAATCTATCCCAAATTGACACTGCATGTTTCCTTACCTCCCCATTCTGACGAACCCGTGGTGCTTTTCTACTTCCTTCATTGCCAGTCACTGCCTGTCCTAATTCAGACCCTCCCATTCACACCACCCCGTGATGTTTTTTTCACTCCTACTAGTGAATGGCCTGTTAGAAATACTTCCAATGCTACCACCTCCCGATGTGTTTCAGAAACCTATCCTACATTGCCACTGCATGTTTCCTGACCTCCTCATGCTGACTGCCCCGTGATACTTTTCTCCATCCTACATTGCCACTCACTGCCTATCCTAAATCAAACCGTCCGATTCACACCACCACGTGATGTTTTTCTCACTCCTACTCGTGAATGTCCTGTTATAAACCCTTACAATGCGTACCAACTCCCGATGTTGTTCAGAAACCTATCCTACATTGCCACTGCATGTTTCCTGACCTCCCCATGTTGACCACCCGGTGGTGCTTTTCTCCATCCTACATTGCCACTTACGGAATATCCTAATTCTGGCCCTCCGATTCACACCACCCCGTGATGTTTTTCTCACTCCTACTAGTGAATGGCCTGTTAAAACCTTTACAATGCGCACCACCCGCGATATTATTCAGAAATCTATCCCACATTGACACTGCATGTTTCCTTACCTCCCCATTCTGACGAACCCGTGGTGCTTTTCTACTTCCTTCATTGCCACTCACTGTCTGTCCTAATTCAGTCCCTCCCATTCACACGACCCCGTGATGTTTTTTTCACTCCTACTAGTGAATGGCCTGTTAGAAACCCATTCAATAAGCACAACCCCGCAATGTTTTTCAGAAACCTATTCTACATTGCCACTGCTTGTCTCCTGACATCCCCATGCTGACCAACCCGTGGTGCTTTTCTCCATCCAACATTGCCGCTCACTGCCTATACTAATTCAGACCCTCTGTTTCACACCACCCAGTGATGTTTTTCTCACTCCTGCTAGTGAATATCCTGGTAGAAACACTTACAATGCGCAACACCCCGTGATGTATTTCAAAAACCTATCCTACATTGCCACTGCATGTTTCCTGACCTCCCCATGCTGACCACCCCGTGGCGCTTTTCTCCATCCTACATTGCCACTCACTGACTACCCTAATTCAGAGTTTCCGATTCACACCACCCCATGATGTTTTTCTCACTCCTACTAGTGAATGACCTGTTAGAAAACCTTACAATGGGCACCACCCCGCGATGTTTTTCAGAGACCTATCCTACATTGCCACTGCATGTTTCCTGACCTCCCCATGTGGACCACCCGTGGTGCTTTTCTCCATCCTACATTGCCACTCACTTCCTATCCTAATTCAGACCCTATGATTCACACCACCCCGTGATGTTTTTCTCACTCCTACTAGTGAATGTAATGGTACACACCCATACAATGCGCAACACCCCGCGATGTTTTTCAGAAACTTATCCTACATTGCCACTGCATGTTTCCTGACCTCCCCATGCTGACCACCCCGTGGTATTTTTCTCCATACTACATTGCCACTCACTGCCTATCCTAATTCAGACCCTATGATTCACACCACCCCGTGATGTTTTTCTCACTCCTACTAGTGAATGTAATGTTACACACCCATATAATGCGCACCACCCTGCGATGTTTTTCAGAAACCTATCCTACTTTGCCATGCATGTTTCTTGACCTCACCAGGCTGACCACCCCCTGGTGCTTTTCTCCATCCTAAATAGCCACTCAATGAATATCCTAATTCAGACCCTATGATTCACACCACCCCGTGATGTTTTTCGCACTCCTACTAGTGAATGTAATGTTACACACTCATACAATGCGCACCACCCCGCGATGTTTTTCAGAAACCTATCACACATTGCCACTGCATGTTTCCTGACCTCCCATGCTGACCACCCCGTGGTGCTTTTCTCCATCCTACATTGCCACTCACTGCCTATCCTAATTCAGATCCTATGATTCACACCACCCCGTGATGTTTTTCTCACTCCTACTAGTGAATGTAATGTTACACACCCATACAATGCGCACCACCCCGCGATGTTTTTCAGAAACCTATCACACATTGCCACTGCATGTTTCCTGACCTCCTCATGCTGACCACCCCGTGGTGCTTTTCTCCATCCTACATTGCCCCTCACTGCCTATACTAATTCAGATCCTATGATTCACAACACCCCGTGATGTTTTTCGCACTCCTACTAGTGAATGTAATGTTACACACCCATACAATGCGCACCACCCGGCGATGATTTTCAGAAACCTATCCTACATTGCCACTGCATGTTTCCTGACCTCCCCATGCTGACCACCCCGTGGTGTTTTCTCCATCCTACATTGCGAATCACTGCCTATCCTATTTCAGACCCTATGATTCCCACCACCCCGTGATGTTCTTCTCACTCTTACTAGTGAATGTTATATTACACACCCATACAAGGCGCATCACCCCGCAGTGTTTTTCAGAAACCGTTCCTCCATTGCCACTGCATGTTTCCTGACTTCAGCATGCTGACCACCCCGTAGTGCTTTTCTCCATCCTACATTGCCACTCACCGCCTATCCTAATTCTGACCCTATGATTCACACCACCTGGTGATGTTTTTCTCACTCCTACTAGTGAATGTTATATTACACACCCATAAAAGGCGCACCACCCCGCGATGTTTTTCAGAAACCAATCCTACATTGCCACTGCATGTTTCCTAATCTCCCGATGCTGACCACCCCGTGGTGATTTTCTCCATCCTACATTGCCCCTCAGTGCCTAACCTAATTCAGATCCTATGATTAACACCACCCCGTGATGTTTTTCTCACTCCTACTAGTGAATGTAATGGTACAAACCTAAACAATGCGCACCACTACGCGATGTTTTTCAGAATCCTCCCCTACATTGCCACTGCATGTTTCCTGACCTCTCCATGCTGACCACGCCGTGGTGCTTTTCTCCATCCTACATTGCCACACACTGCCAATGTAATTCAGATCCTATGATTCACACCACCCCGTGATGTTTTTCTCACTCCTACTAGTGAATGTAATGTTACACACCCATACAATGCGCACCACCCCCGATGTTTTTCAGAAATCTACCCTACATTGCCACTGCATGTTTCTTGACCTCACCATGCGGACCACACCGTGGTGCTTTTCTCCATCCTACATTGCCACTCACTGACTATCCTAATTAAGACCGTATGATTCACACCACCCCGTGACGTTTCTCTCACTCCTACTAGTGAATATAATGTTACACACCCATACAATGCGCACCACCTCGCGATGTTTTTTCAGAAACATATCCTACATTGCCAATGCATGTTTCCTGACCTCCCCATGTTGACCACCCCGTGGTGCTTTTCTCCATCCTACATTGCCACTTACGGAATATCCTAATTCTGGCCCTCCGATTCACACCACCCTGTGATGTTTTTCTCACACCTACTAGTGAATGGCCTGTTAAAACCTTTACAATGCGCACCACCCGCGATATAATTCAGAAATCTATCCCAAATTGACACTGCATGTTTCCTTACCTCCCCATTCTGACGAACCCGTGGTGCTTTTCTACTTCCTTCATTGCCAGTCCCTGCCTGTCCTAATTCAGACCCTCCCATTCACACCACCCCGTGATGTTTTTTTCACTCCTACTAGTGAATGGCCTGTTAGAAACACTTCCAATGCTACCACCTCCCGATGTGTTTCAGAAACCTATCCTACATTGCCACTGCATGTTTCCTGACCTCCTCATGCTGACTGCCCCGTGATACTTTTCTCCATCCTACATTGCCACTCACTGCCTATCCTAAATCAAACCGTCCGATTCACACCACCACGTGATGTTTTTCTCACTCCTACTAGTGAATGTAATGTTACAAACCTATACAATGCCACCACTCCGCGATGTTTTTCAGAAACCTCCCCTACATTGCCACTGCATGTTTCCTGACCTCTCCATGCTGACCACCCCGTGGTGCTTTTCTCCATCCTACATTGACACTCACTGCCTATCCTAATTCAGACCCTATGATTCACTCCACCCCGTGATGTTTTTCTCACTCCTACTAGTGAATGTAATGTTACACACCCATACAATGCGCACCACCCCGCGATGTTTTTCAGAAACCTATCACACATTGCCACTGCATGTTTCCTGCCCTCCCCATGCTGACCACCCCGTGGTGCTTTTCTCCATCCTACATTGCCACTCACTGCCTATCGTAATTCAGACACTATGATTCACACCACCCCGTGAAATTTTTCTCACTCCTACTAGTGAACGTAATGTTACACACCCATACAATGCGCACCACCCCGCGATGTTTTTCAGAAACCAATCCTACATTGCCACTGCATGTTTCCTAACCTCCCCATGCTGACCACACCATGGTGCTTTTCTCCATCCTACATTGCCACTCACTGCCTATGTAATTCAGATCCTATGAGTCACACCATCCCGTGATGTTTTTCTCACTCCTACTAGTGAATGTAATGTTACACACCCATACAAGGCGCACCACCCCGCGATGTTTTTCAGAAACCTCTCCTACATTGCCACTGCATGTTTCCTGACCTCCCCATGGTGACCACCCCGTGGTGCTTTTCTCCATCTTACATTGCCACTCACTGAATATCCTAATTCAGACGCTATGATGCACAGCACCCCGTGATGTTTTTCTCAATCCTACTAGTGAATGTAATATTACACACCCATACAATGCGCACCGCCCCGCGATGTTTTTCAGAAACCTATCACACATTGCCACTGCATGTTTCCTGACCTCCCCATGCTGACCATCCCATGAAGCTTTTCTCCATCCTACATTGCCACTCACTGCCTATCCGCATTCAGACCCTATGATTCACACCACCCCGTGATGTTTTTCTCACTCCTACTAGTGAATGAAATGTTACACACCCATACAATGCACACCACCCGGCGATGTTTTTCAGAAACCTATCCTACATTGCCACTGCATGTTCCCTGACCTCCCCATGCTACCACCCCGTGGTGTTTTCTCCATCCTACGTTGCGAATCACTGCCTATCCTATTTCAGACCCTATGATTCACACCACCCCGTGATGTTTTTCTCACTACTAGTGAATGTAATTTTACACACCCATACAATGCGCATCACCCCGCGATGTTTTTCAGAAACCAATCCTACATTGCCACAGCATGTTTCCTGACCTCCCCATGCTAACCACCCCGTGGTGATTTTCTCCATCCTACATTGCCACTCATTGCCTATCCTAATTCAGATCCTATGATTCACATAACCCGTGATGTATTTCTCACTCCTACGAGTGAATGTAATGTTACAAACCTATACAATGCGCACAACTCCGCGATGTTTTTCAGAAACCTCTAATACATTGCCACTGCATGTTTGCTGATCTCTCCATGCTGACCACGCCTTGGTGCTTTTCTCCATCCTACATTGTCACTCACTGCCTATCCTAATTCAGACCCTATGATTCACATCACCCCGTGATGTTTTTCTCAGTCCTACTAGTGAATGTAATGTTACAAACCCATACAATGCACACCACCCGGCGATGATTTTCAGAAACCTATCCTACATTGCCACTGCATGTTTCCTGACCTCCCCATGCTGACCACCCCGTGGTGCTTTTCTCCATCCTACATTGCAACACACTGCCTATCCTGATTCAGATCTTATGATTCAAACCAACCCGTGATGTTTTTCACACTCCTACTAGTGACCGTAATGTCACATACCCATACAATGCGCACCACCCCGAGATGTTTTTCTGCAACCTATCCTACATTGCCACTGCATGTTTCCTGACCTCCCAATGTGGACCACCCGTGGTGCTTTTCTCCATCCTACATTGCCACTCACTTCCTATCCTAATTCAGACCCTATGATTCACACCACCCCGTGATGTTTTTCTCACTCCTACTAGTGAATTTAATGGTACACACCCATACAATGCGCAACACCCCGCGATGTTTTTCAGAAACTTATCCTACATTGCCACTGCATGTTTCCTGACCTCCCCATGCTGACCACCCCGTGGTATTTTTCTCCATACTACATTGCCACTCACTGCCTATCCTAATTCAGACCCTATGATTCACACCACCCCGTGATGTTTTTCTCACTCCTACTAGTGAATGTAATGTTACACACCCATATAATGCGCACCACCCTGCGATGTTTTTCAGAAACCTATCCTACTTTGCCATGCATGTTTCTTGACCTCACCAGGCTGACCACCCCGTGGTGCTTTTCTCCATCCTAAATAGCCACTCAATGAATATCCTAATTCAGACCTTATGATTCACACCACCCCGTGATGTTTTTCGCACTCCTACTAGTGAATGTAATGTTACACACTCATACAATGCGCACCACCCCGCGATGTTTTTCAGAAACCTATCACACATTGCCACTGCATGTTTCCTGACCTCCCATGCTGACCACCCCGTGGTGCTTTTCTCCATCCTACATTGCCACTCACTGCCTATCCTAATTCAGACCCTATGATTCACACCACCCCGTGATGTTTTTCTCACTCCTACTAGTGAATGTAATGTTACACACCCATACAATGCGCACCACCCCGCGATGTTTTTCAGAAACCTATCACACATTGCCACTGCATGTTTCCTGACCTCCTCATGCTGACCACCCCGTGGTGCTTTTCTCCATCCTACATTGCCCCTCACTGCCTATACTAATTCAGATCCTATGATTCACAACACCCCGTGATGTTTTTCGCACTCCTACTAGTGAATGTAATGTTACACACCCATACAATGCGCACCACCCGGCGATGATTTTCAGAAACCTATCCTACATTGCCACTGCATGTTTCCTGACCTCCCCATGCTGACCACCCCGTGGTGTTTTCTCCATCCTACATTGCGAATCACTGCCTCTCCTATTTCAGACCCTATGATTCACACCACCCCGTGATGTTCTTCTCACTCTTACTAGTGAATGTTATATTACACACCCATACAAGGCGCATCACCCCGCAGTGTTTTTCAGAAACCGTTCCTCCATTGCCACTGCATGTTTCCTGACTTCAGCATGCTGACCACCCCGTAGTGCTTTTCTCCATCCTACATTGCCACTCACCGCCTATCCTAATTCTGACCCTATGATTCACACCACCTGGTGATGTTTTTCTCACTCCTACTAGTGAATGTTATATTACACACCCATAAAAGGCGCACCACCCCGCGATGTTTTTCAGAAACCAATCCTACATTGCCACTGCATGTTTCCTAATCTCCCGATGCTGACCACCCCGTGGTGATTTTCTCCATCCTACATTGCCCCTCAGTGCCTAACCTAATTCAGATCCTATGATTAACACCACCCCGTGATGTTTTTCTCACTCCTACTAGTGAATGTAATGTTACAAACCTAAACAATGCGCACCACTACGCGATGTTTTTCAGAATCCTCCCCTACATTGCCACTGCATGTTTCCTGACCTCTCCATGCTGACCACGCCGTGGTGCTTTTCTCCATCCTACATTGCCACACACTGCCAATGTAATTCAGATCCTATGATTCACACCACCCCGTGATGTTTTTCTCACTCCTACTAGTGAATGTAATGTTACACACCCATACAATGCGCACCACCCCCGATGTTTTTCAGAAATCTATCCTACATTGCCACTGCATGTTTCTTGACCTCACCATGCTGACCACCCCGTGGTGCTTTTCTCGATGCTACATTCCCACTCACTGCCTATCTTAATTCAGACCGTATGATTCACACCACCCCGTGATGTTTTTCTCACTCCTACTAGTGAAAGTAATGTTACACACCCATACAGTGCACACCACCCCGCGATGTTTTTCAGAAAACTAAACGATATTGGCACTGCATGTTTCCTGACCTCCCCATGCGGACCACACCGTGGTGCTTTTCTCCATCCTACATTGCCACTCACTGCCTATCCTAATTAAGACCCTATGATTCACACCACCCCGTGACGTTTCTCTCACTCCTACTAGTGAATATAATGTTACACACCCATACAATGCGCACCACCTCGCGATGTTTTTCAGAAACATATCCTACATTGCCAATGCATGTTTCCTGACCTCCCCATGTTGACCACCCCGTGGTGCTTTTCTCCATCCTACATTGCCACTTACGGAATATCCTAATTCTGGCCCTCCGATTCACACCACCCCGTGATGTTTTTCTCACACCTACTAGTGAATGGCCTGTTAAAACCTTTACAATGCGCACCACCCGCGATATAATTCAGAAATCTATCCCAAATTGACACTGCATGTTTCCTTACCTCCCCATTCTGACGAACCCGTGGTGCTTTTCTACTTCCTTCATTGCCAGTCACTGCCTGTCCTAATTCAGACCCTCCCATTCACACCACCCCGTGATGTTTTTTTCACTCCTACTAGTGAATGGCCTGTTAGAAACACTTCCAATGCTACCACCTCCCGATGTGTTTCAGAAACCTATCCTACATTGCCACTGCATGTTTCCTGACCTCCTCATGCTGACTGCCCCGTGATACTTTTCTCCATCCTACATTGCCACTCACTGCCTATCCTAAATCAAACCGTCCGATTCACACCACCACGTGATGTTTTTCTCACTCCTACTAGTGAATGTCCTTTTATAAACCCTTACAATGCGTACCAACTCCCGATGTTGTTCAGAAACCTATCCTACATTGCCACTGCATGTTTCCTGACCTCCCCATGTTGACCACCCGGTGGTGCTTTTCTCCATCCTACATTGCCACTTACGGAATATCCTAATTCTGGCCCTCCGATTCACACCACCCCGTGATGTTTTTCTCACTCCTACTAGTGAATGGCCTGTTAAAACCTTTACAATGCGCACCACCCGCGATATTATTCAGAAATCTATCCCACATTGACACTGCATGTTTCCTTACCTCCCCATTCTGACGAACCCGTGGTGCTTTTCTACTTCCTTCATTGCCACTCACTGCCTGTCCTAATTCAGTCCCTCCCATTCACACGACCCCGTGATGTTTTTTTCACTCCTACTAGTGAATGGCCTGTTAGAAACACATTCAATAAGCACAACGCCGCAATGTTTTTCAGAAACCTATTCTACATTGCCACTGCTTGTCTCCTGACATCCCCATGCTGACCAACCCGTGGTGCTTTTCTCCATCCAACATTGCCGCTCACTGCCTATACTAATTCAGACCCTCTGTTTCACACCACCCAGTGATGTTTTTCTCACTCCTGCTAGTGAATATCCTGGTAGAAACACTTACAATGCGCAACACCCCGTGATGTATTTCAAAAACCTATCCTACATTGCCACTGCATGTTTCCTGACCTCCCCATGCTGACCACCCCGTGGTGCTTTTCTCCATCCTACATTGCCACTCACTGACTACCCTAATTCAGAGTTTCCGATTCACACCACCCCATGATGTTTTTCTCACTCCTACTAGTGAATGACCTGTTAGAAAACCTTACAATGGGCACCACCCCGCGATGTTTTACAGAGACCTATCCTACATTGCCACTGCATGTTTCCTGACCTCCCCATGTTGACCACCCGTGGTGCTTTTCTCCATCCTACATTGCCACTCACTTCCTATCCTAATTCAGACCCTATGATTCACACCACCCCGTGATGTTTTTCTCACTCCTACTAGTGAATGTAATGGTACACACCCATACAATGCGCAACACCCCGCGATGTTTTTCAGAAACTTATCCTACATTGCCACTGCATGTTTCCTGACCTCCCCATGCTGACCACCCCGTGGTATTTTTCTCCATACTACATTGCCACTCACTGCCTATCCTAATTCAGACCCTATGATTCACACCACCCCGTGATGTTTTTCTCACTCCTACTAGTGAATGTAATGTTACACACCCATATAATGCGCACCACCCTGCGATGTTTTTCAGAAACCTATCCTACTTTGCCATGCATGTTTCTTGACCTCACCAGGCTGACCACCCCGTGGTGCTTTTCTCCATCCTAAATAGCCACTCAATGAATATCCTAATTCAGACCCTATGATTCACACCACCCCGTGATGTTTTTCGCACTCCTACTAGTGAATGTAATGTTACACACTCATACAATGCGCACCACCCCGCGATGTTTTTCAGAAACCTATCACACATTGCCACTGCATGTTTCCTGACCTCCCATGCTGACCACCCCGTGGTGCTTTTCTCCATCCTACATTGCCACTCACTGCCTATCCTAATTCAGACCCTATGATTCACACCACCCCGTGATGTTTTTCTCACTCCTACTAGTGAATGTAATGTTACACACCCATACAATGCGCACCACCCCGCGATGTTTTTCAGAAACCTATCACACATTGCCACTGCATGTTTCCTGACCTCCTCATGCTGACCACCCCGTGGTGCTTTTCTCCATCCTACATTGCCCCTCACTGCCTATACTAATTCAGACCCTATGATTCACACCACCCCGTGATGTTTTTCTCACTCCTACTAGTGAATGTAATGTTACACACCCATACAATGCGCACCACCCGGCGATGATTTTCAGAAACCTATCCTACATTGCCACTGCATGTTTCCTGACCTCCCCATGCTGACCACCCCGTGGTGTTTTCTCCATCCTACATTGCGAATCAAGGCCTCTCCTATTTCAGACCCTATGATTCACACCACCCCGTGATGTTCTTCTCACTCTTACTAGTGAATGTTATATTACACACCCATACAAGGCGCATCACCCCGCAGTGTTTTTCAGAAACCGTTCCTCCATTGCCACTGCATGTTTCCTGACTTCAGCATGCTGACCACCCCGTAGTGCTTTTCTCCATCCTACATTGCCACTCACCGCCTATCCTAATTCTGACCCTATGATTCACACCACCTGGTGATGTTTTTCTCACTCCTACTAGTGAATGTTATATTACACACCCATAAAAGGCGCACCACCCCGCGATGTTTTTCAGAAACCAATCCTACATTGCCACTGCATGTTTCCTAATCTCCCGATGCTGACCACCCCGTGGTGATTTTCTCCATCCTACATTGCCCCTCAGTGCCTAACCTAATTCAGATCCTATGATTAACACCACCCCGTGATGTTTTTCTCACTCCTACTAGTGAATGTAATGTTACAAACCTAAACAATGCGCACCACTACGCGATGTTTTTCAGAATCCTACCCTACATTGCCACTGCATGTTTCCTGACCTCTCCATGCTGACCACGCCGTGGTGCTTTTCTCCATCCTACATTGCCACACACTGCCAATGTAATTCAGATCCTATGATTCACACCACCCCGTGATGTTTTTCTCACTCCTACTAGTGAATGTAATGTTACACACCCATACAATGCGCACCACCCCCGATGTTTTTCAGAAATCTATCCTACATTGCCACTGCATGTTTCTTGACCTCACCATGCTGACCACCCCGTGGTGCTTTTCTCGATGCTACATTCCCACTCACTGCCTATCTTAATTCAGACCGTATGATTCACACCACCCCGTGATGTTTTTCTCACTCCTACTAGTGAAAGTAATGTTACACACCCATACAGTGCACACCACCCCGAGATGTTTTTCAGAAAACTAAACGATATTGGCACTGCATGTTTCCTGACCTCCCCATGCGGACCACACCGTGGTGCTTTTCTCCATCCTACATTGCCACTCACTGCCTATCCTAATTAAGACCCTATGATTCACACCACCCCGTGACGTTTCTCTCACTCCTACTAGTGAATATAATGTTACACACCCATACAATGCGCACCACCTCGCGATGTTTTTCAGAAACATATCCTACATTGCCAATGCATGTTTCCTGACCTCCCCATGTTGACCACCCCGTGGTGCTTTTCTCCATCCTACATTGCCACTTACGGAATATCCTAATTCTGGCCCTCCGATTCCCACCACCCCGTGATGTTTTTCTCACACCTACTAGTGAATGGCCTGTTAAAACCTTTACAATGCGCACCACCCGCGATATAATTCAGAAATCTATCCCAAATTGACACTGCATGTTTCCTTACCTCCCCATTCTGACGAACCCGTGGTGCTTTTCTACTTCCTTCATTGCCAGTCACTGCCTGTCCTAATTCAGACCCTCCCATTCACACCACCCCGTGATGTTTTTTTTCACTCCTACTAGTGAATGGCCTGTTAGAAACACTTCCAATGCTACCACCTCCCGATGTGTTTCAGAAACCTATCCTACATTGCCACTGCATGTTTCCTGACCTCCTCATGCTGACTGCCCCGTGATACTTTTCTCCATCCTACATTGCCACTCACTGCCTATCCTAAATCAAACCGTCCGATTCACACCACCACGTGATGTTTTTCTCACTCCTACTAGTGAATGTCCTGTTATAAACCCTTACAATGCGTACCAACTCCCGATGTTGTTCAGAAACCTATCCTACATTGCCACTGCATGTTTCCTGACCTCCCCATGTTGACCACCCGGTGGTGCTTTTCTCCATCCTACATTGCCACTTACGGAATATCCTAATTCTGGCCCTCCGATTCACACCACCCCGTGATGTTTTTCTCACTCCTACTAGTGAATGGCCTGTTAAAACCTTTACAATGCGCACCACCCGCGATATTATTCAGAAATCTATCCCACATTGACACTGCATGTTTCCTTACCTCCCCATTCTGACGAACCCGTGGTGCTTTTCTACTTCCTTCATTGCCACTCACTGCCTGTCCTAATTCAGTCCCTCCCATTCACACGACCCCGTGATGTTTTTTTCACTCCTACTAGTGAATGGCCTGTTAGAAACCCATTCAATAAGCACAACGCCGCAATGTTTTTCAGAAACCTATTCTACATTGCCACTGCTTGTCTCCTGACATCCGCATGCTGACCAACCCGTGGTGCTTTTCTCCATCCAACATTGCCGCTCACTGCCTATACTAATTCAGACCCTCTGTTTCACACCACCCAGTGATGTTTTTCTCACTCCTGCTAGTGAATATCCTGGTAGAAACACTTACAATGCGCAACACCCCGTGATGTATTTCAAAAACCTATCCTACATTGCCACTGCATGTTTCCTGACCTCCCCATGCTGACCACCCCGTGGTGCTTTTCTCCATCCTACATTGCCACTCACTGACTACCCTAATTCAGAGTTTCCGATTCACACCACCCCATGATGTTTTTCTCACTCCTACTAGTGAATGACCTGTTAGAAAACCTTACAATGGGCACCACCCCGCGATGTTTTTCAGAGACCTATCCTACATTGCCACTGCATGTTTCCTGACCTCCCCATGTAGACCACCCGTGGTGCTTTTCTCCATCCTACATTGCCACTCACTTCCTATCCTAATTCAGACCCTATGATTCACACCACCCCGTGATGTTTTTCTCACTCCTACTAGTGAATGTAATGGTACACACCCATACAATGCGCAACACCCCGCGATGTTTTTCAGAAACTTATCCTACATTGCCACTGCATGTTTCCTGACCTCCCCATGCTGACCACCCCGTGGTATTTTTCTCCATACTACATTGCCACTCACTGCCTATCCTAATTCAGACCCTATGATTCACACCACCCCGTGATGTTTTTCTCACTCCTACTAGTGAATGTAATGTTACACACCCATATAATGCGCACCACCCTGCGATGTTTTTCAGAAACCTATCCTACTTTGCCATGCATGTTTCTTGACCTCACCAGGCTGATCACCCCGTGGTGCTTTTCTCCATCCTAAATAGCCACTCAATGAATATCCTAATTCAGACCCTATGATTCACACCACCCCGTGATGTTTTTCGCACTCCTACTAGTGAATGTAATGTTACACACTCATACAATGCGCACCACCCCGCGATGTTTTTCAGAAACCTATCACACATTGCCACTGCATGTTTCCTGACCTCCCATGCTGACCACCCCGTGGTGCTTTTCTCCATCCTACATTGCCACTCACTGCCTATCCTAATTCAGACCCTATGATTCACACCACCCCGTGATGTTTTTCTCACTCCTACTAGTGAATGTAATGTTACACACCCATACAATGCGCACCACCCCGCGATGTTTTTCAGAAACCTATCACACATTGCCACTGCATGTTTCCTGACCTCCTCATGCTGACCACCCCGTGGTGCTTTTCTCCATCCTACATTGCCCCTCACTGCCTATACTAATTCAGATCCTATGATTCACAACACCCCGTGATGTTTTTCGCACTCCTACTAGTGAATGTAATGTTACACACCCATACAATGCGCACCACCCGGCGATGATTTTCAGAAACCTATCCTACATTGCCACTGCATGTTTCCTGACCTCCCCATGCTGACCACCCCGTGGTGTTTTCTCCATCCTACATTGCGAATCACTGCCTCTCCTATTTCAGACCCTATGATTCACACCACCCTGTGATGTTCTTCTCACTCTTACTAGTGAATGTTATATTACACACCCATACAAGGCGCATCACCCCGCAGTGTTTTTCAGAAACCGTTCCTTCATTGCCACTGCATGTTTCCTGACTTCAGCATGCTGACCACCCCGTAGTGCTTTTCTCCATCCTACATTGCCACTCACCGCCTATCCTAATTCTGACCCTATGATTCACACCACCTGGTGATGTTTTTCTCACTCCTACTAGTGAATGTTATATTACACACCCATAAAAGGCGCACCACCCCGCGATGTTTTTCAGAAACCAATCCTACATTGCCACTGCATGTTTCCTAATCTCCCGATGCTGACCACCCCGTGGTGATTTTCTCCATCCTACATTGCCCCTCAGTGCCTAACCTAATTCAGATCCTATGATTAACACCACCCCGTGATGTTTTTCTCACTCCTACTAGTGAATGTAATGTTACAAACCTAAACAATGCGCACCACTACGCGATGTTTTTCAGAATCCTCCCCTACATTGCCACTGCATGTTTCCTGACCTCTCCATGCTGACCACGCCGTGGTGCTTTTCTCCATCCTACATTGCCACACACTGCCAATGTAATTCAGATCCTATGATTCACACCACCCCGTGATGTTTTTCTCACTCCTACTAGTGAATGTAATGTTACACACCCATACAATGCGCACCACCCCCGATGTTTTTCAGAAATCTATCCTACATTGCCACTGCATGTTTCTTGACCTCACCATGCTGACCACCCCGTGGTGCTTTTCTCGATGCTACATTCCCACTCACTGCCTATCTTAATTCAGACCGTATGATTCACACCACCCCGTGATGTTTTTCTCACTCCTACTAGTGAAAGTAATGTTACACACCCATACAGTGCACACCACCCCGCGATGTTTTTCAGAAAACTAAACGATATTGGCACTGCATGTTTCCTGACCTCCCCATGCGGACCACACCGTGGTGCTTTTCTCCATCCTACATTGCCACTCACTGCCTATCCTAATTAAGACCCTATGATTCACACCACCCCGTGACGTTTCTCTCACTCCTACTAGTGAATATAATATTACACACCCATACAATGCGCACCACCTCGCAATGTTTTTCAGAAACATATCCTACATTGCCAATGCATGTTTCCTGACCTCCCCATGTTGACCACCCCGTGGTGCTTTTCTCCATCCTACATTGCCACTTACGGAATATCCTAATTCTGGCCCTCCGATTCCCACCACCCCGTGATGTTTTTCTCACACCTACTAGTGAATGGCCTGTTAAAACCTTTACAATGCGCACCACCCGCGATATAATTCAGAAATCTATCCCAAATTGACACTGCATGTTTCCTTACCTCCCCATTCTGACGAACCCGTGGTGCTTTTCTACTTCCTTCATTGCCAGTCACTGCCTGTCCTAATTCAGACCCTCCCATTCACACCACCCCGTGATGTTTTTTTCACTCCTACTAGTGAATGGCCTGTTAGAAACACTTCCAATGCTACCACCTCCCGATGTGTTTCAGAAACCTATCCTACATTGCCACTGCATGTTTCCTGACCTCCTCATGCTGACTGCCCCGTGATACTTTTCTCCATCCTACATTGCCACTCACTGCCTATCCTAAATCAAACCGTCCGATTCACACCACCACGTGATGTTTTTCTCACTCCTACTAGTGAATGTCCTGTTATAAACCCTTACAATGCGTACCAACTCCCGATGTTGTACAGAAACCTATCCTACATTGCCACTGCATGTTTCCTGACCTCCCCATGTTGACCACCCGGTGGTGCTTTTCTCCATCCTACATTGCCACTTACGGAATATCCTAATTCTGGCCCTCCGATTCACACCACCCCGTGATGTTTTTCTCACTCCTACTAGTGAATGGCCTGTTAAAACCTTTACAATGCGCACCACCCGCGATATTATTCAGAAATCTATCCCACATTGACACTGCATGTTTCCTTACCTCCCCATTCTGACGAACCCGTGGTGCTTTTCTACTTCCTTCATTGCCACTCACTGTCTGTCCTAATTCAGTCCCTCCCATTCACACGACCCCGTGATGTTATTTTCACTCCTACTAGTGAATGGCCTGTTAGAAACCCATTCAATAAGCACAACGCCGCAATGTTTTTCAGAAACCTATTCTACATTGCCACTGCTTGTCTCCTGACATCCGCATGCTGACCAACCCGTGGTGCTTTTCTCCATCCAACTCAGACCCTCTGTTTCACACCACCCAGTGATGTTTTTCTCACTCCTGCTAGTGAATATCCTGGTAGAAACACTTACAATGCGCAACACCCCGTGATGTATTTCAAAAACCTATCCTACATTGCCACTGCATGTTTCCTGACCTCCCCATGCTGACCACCCCGTGGTGCTTTTCTCCATCCTACATTGCCACTCACTGACTACCCTAATTCAGAGTTTCCGATTCACACCACCCCATGATGTTTTTCTCACTCCTACTAGTGAATGACCTGTTAGAAAACCTTACAATGGGCACCACCCCGCGATGTTTTACAGAGACCTATCCTACATTGCCACTGCATGTTTCCAGACCTCCCCATGTGGACCACCCGTGGTGCTTTTCTCCATCCTACATTGCCACTCACTTCCTATCCTAATTCAGACCCTATGATTCACACCACCCCGTGATGTTTTTCTCACTCCTACTAGTGAATGTAATGGTACACACCCATACAATGCGCAACACCCCGCGATGTTTTTCAGAAACTTATCCTACATTGCCACTGCATGTTTCCTGACCTCCCCATGCTGACCACCCCGTGGTATTTTTCTCCATACTACATTGCCACTCACTGCCTATCCTAATTCAGACCCTATGATTCACACCACCCCGTGATGTTTTTCTCACTCCTACTAGTGAATGTAATGTTACACACCCATATAATGCGCACCACCCTGCGATGTTTTTCAGAAACCTATCCTACTTTGCCATGCATGTTTCTTGACCTCACCAGGCTGACCACCCCGTGGTGCTTTTCTCCATCCTAAATAGCCACTCAATGAATATCCTAATTCAGACCCTATGATTCACACCACCCCGTGATGTTTTTCGCACTCCTACTAGTGAATGTAATGTTACACACTCATACAATGCGCACCACCCCGCGATGTTTTTCAGAAACCTATCACACATTGCCACTGCATGTTTCCTGACCTCCCATGCTGACCACCCCGTGGTGCTTTTCTCCATCCTACATTGCCACTCACTGCCTATCCTAATTCAGACCCTATGATTCACACCACCCCGTGATGTTTTTCTCACTCCTACTAGTGAATGTAATGTTACACACCCATACAATGCGCACCACCCCGCGATGTTTTTCAGAAACCTATCACACATTGCCACTGCATGTTTCCTGACCTCCTCATGCTGACCACCCCGTGGTGCTTTTCTCCATCCTACATTGCCCCTCACTGCCTATACTAATTCAGATCCTATGATTCACAACACCCCGTGATGTTTTTCGCACTCCTACTAGTGAATGTAATGTTACACACCCATACAATGCGCACCACCCGGCGATGATTTTCAGAAACCTATCCTACATTGCCACTGCATGTTTCCTGACCTCCCCATGCTGACCACCCCGTGGTGTTTTCTCCATCCTACATTGCGAATCACTGCCTCTCCTATTTCAGACCCTATGATTCACACCACCCCGTGATGTTCTTCTCACTCTTACTAGTGAATGTTATATTACACACCCATACAAGGCGCATCACCCCGCAGTGTTTTTCAGAAACCGTTCCTTCATTGCCACTGCATGTTTCCTGACTTCAGCATGCTGACCACCCCGTAGTGCTTTTCTCCATCCTACATTGCCACTCACCGCCTATCCTAATTCTGACCCTATGATTCACACCACCTGGTGATGTTTTTCTCACTCCTACTAGTGAATGTTATATTACACACCCATAAAAGGCGCACCACCCCGCGATGTTTTTCAGAAACCAATCCTACATTGCCACTGCATGTTTCCTAATCTCCCGATGCTGACCACCCCGTGGTGATTTTCTCGATCCTACATTGCCCCTCAGTGCCTAACCTAATTCAGATCCTATGATTAACACCACCCCGTGATGTTTTTCTCACTCCTACTAGTGAATGTAATGTTACAAACCTAAACAATGCGCACCACTACGCGATGTTTTTCAGAATCCTCCCCTACATTGCCACTGCATGTTTCCTGACCTCTCCATGCTGACCACGCCGTGGTGCTTTTCTCCATCCTACATTGCCACACACTGCCAATGTAATTCAGATCCTATGATTCACACCACCCCGTGATGTTTTTCTCACTCCTACTAGTGAATGTAATGTTACACACCCATACAATGCGCACCACCCCCGATGTTTTTCAGAAATCTATCCTACATTGCCACTGCATGTTTCTTGACCTCACCATGCTGACCACCCCGTGGTGCTTTTCTCGATGCTACATTCCCTCTCACTGCCTATCTTAATTCAGACCGTATGATTCACACCACCCCGTGATGTTTTTCTCACTCCTACTAGTGAAAGTAATGTTACACACCCATACAGTGCACACCACCCCGCGATGTTTTTCAGAAAACTAAACGATATTGGCACTGCATGTTTCCTGACCTCCCCATGCGGACCACACCGTGGTGCTTTTCTCCATCCTACATTGCCACTCACTGCCTATCCTAATTAAGACCCTATGATTCACACCACCCCGTGACGTTTCTCTCACTCCTACTAGTGAATATAATGTTACACACCCATACAATGCGCACCACCTCGCAATGTTTTTCAGAAACATATCCTACATTGCCAATGCATGTTTCCTGACCTCCCCATGTTGACCACCCCGTGGTGCTTTTCTCCATCCTACATTGCCACTTACGGAATATCCTAATTCTGGCCCTCCGATTCACACCACCCCGTGATGTTTTTCTCACACCTACTAGTGAATGGCCTGTTAAAACCTTTACAATGCGCACCACCCGCGATATAATTCAGAAATCTATCCCAAATTGACACTGCATGTTTCCTTACCTCCCCATTCTGACGAACCCGTGGTGCTTTTCTACTTCCTTCATTGCCAGTCACTGCCTGTCCTAATTCAGACCCTCCCATTCACACCACCCCGTGATGTTTTTTTTCACTCCTACTAGTGAATGGCCTGTTAGAAACACTTCCAATGCTACCACCTCCCGATGTGTTTCAGAAACCTATCCTACATTGCCACTGCATGTTTCCTGACCTCCTCATGCTGACTGCCCCGTGATACTTTTCTCCATCCTACATTGCCACTCACTGCCTATCCTAAATCAAACCGTCCGATTCACACCACCACGTGATGTTTTTCTCACTCCTACTTGTGAATGTCCTGTTATAAACCCTTACAATGCGTACCAACTCCCGATGTTGTTCAGAAACCTATCCTACATTGCCACTGCATGTTTCCTGACCTCCCCATGTTGACCACCCGGTGGTGCTTTTCTCCATCCTACATTGCCACTTACGGAATATCCTAATTCTGGCCCTCCGATTCACACCACCCCGTGATGTTTTTCTCACTCCTACTAGTGAATGGCCTGTTAAAACCTTTACAATGCGCACCACCCGCGATATTATTCAGAAATCTATCCCACATTGACACTGCATGTTTCCTTACCTCCCCATTCTGACGAACCCGTGGTGCTTTTCTACTTCCTTCATTGCCACTCACTGCCTGTCCTAATTCAGTCCCTCCCATTCACACGACCCCGTGATGTTTTTTTCACTCCTACTAGTGAATGGCCTGTTAGAAACCCATTCAATAAGCACAACGCCGCAATGTTTTTCAGAAACCTATTCTACATTGCCACTGCTTGTCTCCTGACATCCGCATGCTGACCAACCCGTGGTGCTTTTCTCCATCCAACATTGCCGCTCACTGCCTATACTAATTCAGACCCTCTGTTTCACACCACCCAGTGATGTTTTTCTCACTCCTGCTAGTGAATATCCTGGTAGAAACACTTACAATGTGCAACACCCCGTGATGTATTTCAAAAACCTATCCTACATTGCCACTGCATGTTTCCTGACCTCCCCATGCTGACCACCCCGTGGTGCTTTTCTCCATCCTACATTGCCACTCACTGACTACCCTAATTCAGAGTCTCCGATTCACACCACCCCATGATGTTTTTCTCACTCCTACTAGTGAATGACCTGTTAGAAAACCTTACAATGGGCACCACCCCGCAATGTTTTTCAGAAACCTATCTTACATTGCCAGTGCATGTTTCCTGACCTCCCCATGCTGACCATCCTGTGGTGCTTTTCTCCATCCTACATTGCCACTCACTGCCTAACGTAATGCAGAGCCTCCGATTCACACCACCCCGTGATGTTTTTATCACTCCTACTAGTGAATGGCCTGTTAGAAACCCATTCAATAAGCACAACGCCGCAATGTTTTTCAGAAACCTATTCTACATTGCCACTGCATGTCTCCTGACATCCCCATGCTGACCAACCCGTGGTGCTTTTCTCCATCCAACATTGCCGTTCACTGCCTATACTAATCAGGCCCTCCGATTCACAACACAGCGTGATGTTTTTCTCACTCATACTAGTGAATGGCCTGTAAGAAACCCTTACAATGCGAACCACCCTGCGTTGTTTTTCAGAAACCTACACGACATTGCCACTGCATGTTTCCTGACCTCGCCATTATGGCCACCCCATTGTGCTTTTCTACATCCTACATTGCCACTCACTGGCTATCCTAATTCAGGCCCTCCGATCCACACCAACCCGAGATGTTTTTCACACTCCTACTAGTGAATGGCCTGTTAAAAACCCTGACAATGCGCACCACCTAGCGATGTTTTTCAGAAACCTATCTTAATTGCCACTGCATGTTTCCTGACCTCCTCATGCTGACCGCCCCGTGGTGCTTTACTCCATCCTACATTGCCACTCACTGCCTATCCTAATTCTGGCGCTCCGATTCACACCACCCCGTGATCATTTTCTCACTCCTACTAGTGAATGGCCTGTTAAAAGCCTTACAATGCGCACCAACTCGCGATGTTTTTCAGAATCCTATCCTACATTGCCACTGCATGTTTCCTTACCTCCCCATTCTGACCAACCCATGCTGCTTTTCTCCATCCTACATTGCCACTCACTGCCTATTCTTATTCAGGCCTTCTGATTCATACCACCCCATAATGTTTTTCTCACTCCTACTAGAGAATGGCCTGTTAGAATCCCTTACAATGCGCACCACCCCGTGGTGTATTTCAGAAACCTATCCTACATTGCCACTGCATGTTTCCTGACCTCCCCACTATTACCACCCCGTGGTGCTTATCTCCATCCTACCTTGCTACTCATTGCCTATCCTAATTCAGGCCCTCAGATACACACCACCCCGTGATGTTTTTCTCACTCCTACTAGGGAATGCCCTGTTGGAAACCCTTACTATCCCCACCACCCCGCGATATTTTGCAGAAACCTAAACGATATTCCCACTGCATGTATTCTGACCTCACAATGCAGACCAAACAATGGTGCTTTTGTCCATGCTACATTGCCACTCACTGACTATCTAAATGCAGTCCCTCTGAATCACACCACCCCATGATGTTTTTCTTATGCCTACTAGTGAATGGCCTCTTAGAAACCCTTACAATTCACAGTACCCCGCGATGTTTTTCAGAAACGTATCCTACATTGCCACTGCATGTTTCCTGACCTCCCCATGCTGACCAACCCGTGGTGCTTTTCTCCATCGTACATTGCCACTCACTGCCTATCCTAATTCAGACCCTATGATTCACATCACCCCGTGATGTTTTTGTCACTCCTACTAGTGAATGTAATGTTACACACCCATACAATGCCCACCACCCCGCAATGTTTTTCAGAAACCTATCCTACATTGCCACTGCATGTTTCCTGACCTCCCCCTGCTGACCACCCCGTGGGGCTTTTCTCCATCCTACATTGCCACTCACTGCCTATCCTAATTCAGACCCTATGATTCACACCACCCCGTGATGTTTTTCTCACTCCTACTAGTGAATGTAATGTTACACACCCATACAATGCGCACCACCCCGCGATGTTTTTCAGAAACCTATCACACATTGCCACTGCATGTTTCCTGACCTCCTCATGCTGACCACCCCGTGGTGCTTTTCTCCATCCTACATTGCCCCTCACTGCCTATACTAATTCAGATCCTATGATTCACAACACCCCGTGATGTTTTTCGCACTCCTACTAGTGAATGTAATGTTACACACCCATACAATGCGCACCACCCGGCGATGATTTTCAGAAACCTATCCTACATTGCCACTGCATGTTTCCTGACCTCCCCATGCTGACCACCCCGTGGTGTTTTCTCCATCCTACATTGCGAATCACTGCCTATCCTATTTCAGACCCTATGATTCACACCACCCCGTGATGTTCTTCTCACTCTTACTAGTGAATGTTATATTACACACCCATACAAGGCGCATCACCCCGCAGTGTTTTTCAGAAACCGTTCCTCCATTGCCACTGAATGTTTCCTGACTTCAGCATGCTGACCACCCCGTAGTGCTTTTCTCCATCCTACATTGCCACTCACCGCCTATCCTAATTCTGACCCTATGATTCACACCACCTGGTGATGTTTTTCTCACTCCTACTAGTGAATGTTATATTACACACCCATAAAAGGCGCACCACCCCGCGATGTTTTTCAGAAACCAATCCTACATTGCCACTGCATGTTTCCTAATCTCCCGATGCTGACCACCCCGTGGTGATTTTCTCCATCCTACATTGCCCCTCAGTGCCTAACCTAATTCAGATCCTATGATTAACACCACCCCGTGATGTTTTTCTCACTCCTACTAGTGAATGTAATGTTACAAACCTAAACAATGCGCACCACTACGCGATGTTTTTCAGAATCCTCCCCTACATTGCCACTGCATGTTTCCTGACCTCTCCATGCTGACCACGCCGTGGTGCTTTTCTCCATCCTACATTGCCACACACTGCCAATGTAATTCAGATCCTATGATTCACACCACCCCGTGATGTTTTTCTCACTCCTACTAGTGAATGTAATGTTACACACCCATACAATGCGCACCACCCCCGATGTTTTTCAGAAATCTATCCTACATTGCCACTGCATGTTTCTTGACCTCACCATGCTGACCACCCCGTGGTGCTTTTCTCGATGCTACATTCCCACTCACTGCCTATCTTAATTCAGACCGTATGATTCACACCACCCCGTGATGTTTTTCTCTCTCCTACTAGTGAAAGTAATGTTACACACCCATACAGTGCACACCACCCCGCGATGTTTTTCAGAAAACTAAACGATATTGGCACTGCATGTTTCCTGACCTCCCCATGCGGACCACACCGTGGTGCTTTTCTCCATCCTACATTGCCACTCACTGCCTATCCTAATTAAGACCCTATGATTCACACCACCCCGTGACGTTTCTCTCACTCCTACTAGTGAATATAATGTTACACACCCATACAATGCGCACCACCTCGCGATGTTTTTCAGAAACATATCCTACATTGCCAATGCATGTTTCCTGACCTCCCCATGTTGACCACCCCGTGGTGCTTTTCTCCATCCTACATTGCCACTTACGGAATATCCTAATTCTGGCCCTCCGATTCACACCACCCCGTGATGTTTTTCTCACACCTACTAGTGAATGGCCTGTTAAAACCTTTACAATGCGCACCACCCGCGATATAATTCAGAAATCTATCCCAAATTGACACTGCATGTTTCCTTACCTCCCCATTCTGACGAACCCGTGGTGCTTTTCTACTTCCTTCATTGCCAGTCACTGCCTGTCCTAATTCAGACCCTCCCATTCACACCACCCCGTGATGTTTTTTTTCACTCCTACTAGTGAATGGCCTGTTAGAAACACTTCCAATGCTACCACCTCCCGATGTGTTTCAGAAACCTATCCTACATTGCCACTGCATGTTTCCTGACCTCCTCATGCTGACTGCCCCGTGATACTTTTCTCCATCCTACATTGCCACTCACTGCCTATCCTAAATCAAACCGTCCGATTCACACCACCACGTGATGTTTTTCTCACTCCTACTAGTGAATGTCCTGTAATAAACCCTTACAATGCGTACCAACTCCCGATGTTGTTCAGAAACCTATCCTACATTGCCACTGCATGTTTCCTGACCTCCCCATGTTGACCACCCGGTGGTGCTTTTCTCCATCCTACATTGCCACTTACGGAATATCCTAATTCTGGCCCTCCGATTCACACCACCCCGTGATGTTTTTCTCACTCCTACTAGTGAATGGCCTGTTAAAACCTTTACAATGCGCACCACCCGCGATATTATTCAGAAATCTATCCCACATTGACACTGCATGTTTCCTTACCTCCCCATTCTGACGAACCCGTGGTGCTTTTCTACTTCCTTCATTGCCACTCACTGCCTGTCCTAATTCAGTCCCTCCCATTCACACGACCCCGTGATGTTTTTTTCACTCCTACTAGTGAATGGCCTGTTAGAAACCCATTCAATAAGCACAACGCCGCAATGTTTTTCAGAAACCTATTCTACATTGCCACTGCTTGTCTCCTGACATCCGCATGCTGACCAACCCGTGGTGCTTTTCTCCATCCAACATTGCCGCTCACTGCCTATACTAATTCAGACCCTCTGTTTCACACCACCCAGTGATGTTTTTCTCACTCCTGCTAGTAAATATCCTGGTAGAAACACTTACAATGCGCAACACCCCGTGATGTATTTCAAAAACCTATCCTACATTGCCACTGCATGTTTCCTGACCTCCCCATGCTGACCACCCCGTGGTGCTTTTCTCCATCCTACATTGCCACTCACTGACTACCCTAATTCAGAGTCTCCGATTCACACCACCCCATGATGTTTTTCTCACTCCTACTAGTGAATGACCTGTTAGAAAACCTTACAATGGGCACCACCCCGCAATGTTTTTCAGAAACCTATCTTACATTGCCAGTGCATGTTTCCTGACCTCCCCATGCTGACCATCCTGTGGTGCTTTTCTCCATCCTACATTGCCACTCACTGCCTAACGTAATGCAGAGCCTCCGATTCACACCACCCCGTGATGTTTTTATCACTCCTACTAGTGAATGGCCTGTTAGAAACCCATTCAATAAGCACAACGCCGCAATGTTTTTCAGAAACCTATTCTACATTGCTACTGCATGTCTCCTGACATCCCCATGCTGACCAACCCGTGGTGCTTTTCTCCATCCAACATTGCCGTTCACTGCCTATACTAATCAGGCCCTCCGATTCACAACACAGCGTGATGTTTTTCTCACTCATACTAGTGAATGGCCTGTAAGAAACCCTTACAATGCGAACCACCCTGCGTTGTTTTTCAGAAACCTACACGACATTGCCACTGCATGTTTCCTGACCTCGCCATTATGGCCACCCCATTGTGCTTTTCTACATCCTACATTGCCACTCACTGGCTATCCTAATTCAGGCCCTCCGATCCACACCAACCCGAGATGTTTTTCACACTCCTACTAGTGAATGGCCTGTTAAAAACCCTGACAATGCGCACCACCTAGCGATGTTTTTCAGAAACCTATCTTAATTGCCACTGCATGTTTCCTGACCTCCTCATGCTGACCGCCCCGTGGTGCTTTACTCCATCCTACATTGCCACTCACTGCCTATCCTAATTCTGGCGCTCCGATTCACACCACCCCGTGATCATTTTCTCACTCCTACTAGTGAATGGCCTGTTAAAAGCCTTACAATGCGCACCAACTCGCGATGTTTTTCAGAATCCTATCCTACATTGCCACTGCATGTTTCCTTACCTCCCCATTCTGACCAACCCATGCTGCTTTTCTCCATCCTACATTGCCACTCACTGCCTATTCTTATTCAGGCCTTCTGATTCATACCACCCCATAATGTTTTTCTCACTCCTACTAGAGAATGGCCTGTTAGAATCCCTTACAATGCGCACCACCCCGTGGTGTATTTCAGAAACCTATCCTACATTGCCACTGCATGTTTCCTGACCTCCCCACTATTACCACCCCGTGGTGCTTATCTCCATCCTACCTTGCTACTCATTGCCTATCCTAATTCAGGCCCTCAAATACACACCACCCCGTGATGTTTTTCTCACTCCTACTAGGGAATGCCCTGTTGGAAACCCTTACTATCCCCACCACCCCGCGATATTTTGCAGAAACCTAAACGATATTCCCACTGCATGTATTCTGACCTCACAATGCAGACCAAACAATGGTGCTTTTGTCCATGCTACATTGCCACTCACTGACTATCTAAATGCAGTCCCTCTGAATCACACCACCCCATGATGTTTTTCTTATGCCTACTAGTGAATGGCCTCTTAGAAACCCTTACAATTCACAGTACCCCGCGATGTTTTTCAGAAACGTATCCTACATTGCCACTGCATGTTTCATGACCTCCCCATGCTGACCAACCCGTGGTGCTTTTCTCCATCGTACATTGCCACTCACTGCCTATCCTAATTCAGACCCTATGATTCACATCACCCCGTGATGTTTTTGTCACTCCTACTAGTGAATGTAATGTTACACACCCATACAATGCCCACCACCCCGCAATGTTTTTCAGAAACCTATCCTACATTGCCACTGCATGTTTCCTGACCTCCCCCTGCTGACCACCCCGTGGGGCTTTTCTCCATCCTACATTGCCACTCACTGCCTATCCTAATTCAGACCCTATGATTCACACCACCCCGTGATGTTTTTCTCACTCCTACTAGTGAATGTAATGTTACACACCCATACAATGCGCACCACCCCGCGATGTTTTTCAGAAACCTATCACACATTGCCACTGCATGTTTCCTGACCTCCTCATGCTGACCACCCCGTGGTGCTTTTCTCCATCCTACATTGCCCCTCACTGCCTATACTAATTCAGATCCTATGATTCACAACACCCCGTGATGTTTTTCGCACTCCTACTAGTGAATGTAATGTTACACACCCATACAATGCGCACCACCAGGCGATGATTTTCAGAAACCTATCCTACATTGCCACTGCATGTTTCCTGACCTCCCCATGCTGACCACCCCGTGGTGTTTTCTCCATCCTACATTGCGAATCACTGCCTATCCTATTTCAGACCCTATGATTCACACCACCCCGTGATATTCTTCTCACTCTTACTAGTGAATGTTATATTACACACCCATACAAGGCGCATCACCCCGCAGTGTTTTTCAGAAACCGTTCCTCCATTGCCACTGAATGTTTCCTGACTTCAGCATGCTGACCACCCCGTAGTGCTTTTCTCCATCCTACATTGCCACTCACCGCCTATCCTAATTCTGACCCTATGATTCACACCACCTGGTGATGTTTTTCTCACTCCTACTAGTGAATGTTATATTACACACCCATAAAAGGCGCACCACCCCGCGATGTTTTTCAGAAACCAATCCTACATTGCCACTGCATGTTTCCTAATCTCCCGATGCTGACCACCCCGTGGTGATTTTCTCCATCCTACATTGCCCCTCAGTGCCTAACCTAATTCAGATCCTATGATTAACACCACCCTGTGATGTTTTTCTCACTCCTACTAGTGAATGTAATGTTACAAACCTAAACAATGCGCACCACTACGCGATGTTTTTCAGAATCCTCCCCTACATTGCCACTGCATGTTTCCTGACCTCTCCATGCTGACCACGCCGTGGTGCTTTTCTCCATCCTACATTGCCACACACTGCCAATGTAATTCAGATCCTATGATTCACACCACCCCGTGATGTTTTTCTCACTCCTACTAGTGAATGTAATGTTACACACCCATACAATGCGCACCACCCCCGATGTTTTTCAGAAATCTATCCTACATTGCCACTGCATGTTTCTTGACCTCACCATGCTGACCACCCCGTGGTGCTTTTCTCGATGCTACATTCCCACTCACTGCCTATCTTAATTCAGACCGTATGATTCACACCACCCCGTGATGTTTTTCTCACTCCTACTAGTGAAAGTAATGTTACACACCCATACAGTGCACACCACCCCGCGATGTTTTTCAGAAAACTAAACGATATTGGCACTGCATGTTTCCTGACCTCCCCATGCGGACCACACCGTGGTGCTTTTCTCCATCCTACATTGCCACTCACTGCCTATCCTAATTAAGACCCTATGATTCACACCACCCCGTGACGTTTCTCTCACTCCTACTAGTGAATATAATGTTACACACCCATACAATGCGCACCACCTCGCGATGTTTTTCAGAAACATATCCTACATTGCCAATGCATGTTTCCTGACCTCCCCATGTTGACCACCCCGTGGTGCTTTTCTCCATCCTACATTGCCACTTACGGAATATCCTAATTCTGGCCCTCCGATTCACACCACCCCGTGATGTTTTTCTCACACCTACTAGTGAATGGCCTGTTAAAACCTTTACAATGCGCACCACCCGCGATATAATTCAGAAATCTATCCCAAATTGACACTGCATGTTTCCTTACCTCCCCATTCTGACGAACCCGTGGTGCTTTTCTACTTCCTTCATTGCCAGTCACTGCCTGTCCTAATTCAGACCCTCCCATTCACACCACCCCGTGATGTTTTTTTTCACTCCTACTAGTGAATGGCCTGTTAGAAACACTTCCAATGCTACCACCTCCCGATGTGTTTCAGAAACCTATCCTACATTGCCACTGCATGTTTCCTGACCTCCTCATGCTGACTGCCCCGTGATACTTTTCTCCATCCTACATTGCCACTCACTGCCTATCCTAAATCAAACCGTCCGATTCACACCACCACGTGATGTTTTTCTCACTCCTACTAGTGAATGTCCTGTTATAAACCCTTACAATGCGTACCAACTCCCGATGTTGTTCATAAACCTATCCTACATTGCCACTGCATGTTTCCTGACCTCCCCATGTTGACCACCCGGTGGTGCTTTTCTCCATCCTACATTGCCACTTACGGAATATCCTAATTCTGGCCCTCCGATTCACACCACCCCGTGATGTTTTTCTCACTCCTACTAGTGAATGGCCTGTTAAAACCTTTACAATGCGCACCACCCGCGATATTATTCAGAAATCTATCCCACATTGACACTGCATGTTTCCTTACCTCCCCATTCTGACGAACCCGTGGTGCTTTTCTACTTCCTTCATTGCCACTCACTGCCTGTCCTAATTCAGTCCCTCCCATTCACACGACCCCGTGATGTTTTTTTCACTCCTACTAGTGAATGGCCTGTTAGAAACCCATTCAATAAGCACAACGCCGCAATGTTTTTCAGAAACCTATTCTACATTGCCACTGCTTGTCTCCTGACATCCGCATGCTGACCAACCCGTGGTGCTTTTCTCCATCCAACATTGCCGCTCACTGCCTATACTAATTCAGACCCTCTGTTTCACACCACCCAGTGATGTTTTTCTCACTCCTGCTAGTGAATATCCTGGTAGAAACACTTACAATGCGCAACACCCCGTGATGTATTTCAAAAACCTATCCTACATTGCCACTGCATGTTTCCTGACCTCCCCATGCTGACCACCCCGTGGTGCTTTTCTCCATCCTACATTGCCACTCACTGACTACCCTAATTCAGAGTCTCCGATTCACACCACCCCATGATGTTTTTCTCACTCCTACTAGTGAATGACCTGTTAGAAAACCTTACAATGGGCACCACCCCGCAATGTTTTTCAGAAACCTATCTTACATTGCCAGTGCATGTTTCCTGACCTCCCCATGCTGACCATCCTGTGGTGCTTTTCTCCATCCTACATTGCCACTCACTGCCTAACGTAATGCAGAGCCTCCGATTCACACCACCCCGTGATGTTTTTATCACTCCTACTAGTGAATGGCCTGTTAGAAACCCATTCAATAAGCACAACGCCGCAATGTTTTTCAGAAACCTATTCTACATTGCTACTGCATGTCTCCTGACATCCCCATGCTGACCAACCCGTGGTGCTTTTCTCCATCCAACATTGCCGTTCACTGCCTATACTAATCAGGCCCTCCGATTCACAACACAGCGTGATGTTTTTCTCACTCATACTAGTGAATGGCCTGTAAGAAACCCTTACAATGCGAACCACCCTGCGTTGTTTTTCAGAAACCTACACGACATTGCCACTGCATGTTTCCTGACCTCGCCATTATGGCCACCCCATTGTGCTTTTCTACATCCTACATTGCCACTCACTGGCTATCCTAATTCAGGCCCTCCGATCCACACCAACCCGAGATGTTTTTCACACTCCTACTAGTGAATGGCCTGTTAAAAACCCTGACAATGCGCACCACCTAGCGATGTTTTTCAGAAACCTATCTTAATTGCCACTGCATGTTTCCTGACCTCCTCATGCTGACCGCCCCGTGGTGCTTTACTCCATCCTACATTGCCACTCACTGCCTATCCTAATTCTGGCGCTCCGATTCACACCACCCCGTGATCATTTTCTCACTCCTACTAGTGAATGGCCTGTTAAAAGCCTTACAATGCGCACCAACTCGCGATGTTTTTCAGAATCCTATCCTACATTGCCACTGCATGTTTCCTTACCTCCCCATTCTGACCAACCCATGCTGCTTTTCTCCATCCTACATTGCCACTCACTGCCTATTCTTATTCAGGCCTTCTGATTCATACCACCCCATAATGTTTTTCTCACTCCTACTAGAGAATGGCCTGTTAGAATCCCTTACAATGCGCACCACCCCGTGGTGTATTTCAGAAACCTATCCTACATTGCCACTGCATGTTTCCTGACCTCCCCACTATTACCACCCCGTGGTGCTTATCTCCATCCTACCTTGCTACTCATTGCCTATCCTAATTCAGGCCCTCAAATACACACCACCCCGTGATGTTTTTCTCACTCCTACTAGGGAATGCCCTGTTGGAAACCCTTACTATCCCCACCACCCCGCGATATTTTGCAGAAACCTAAACGATATTCCCACTGCATGTATTCTGACCTCACAATGCAGACCAAACAATGGTGCTTTTGTCCATGCTACATTGCCACTCACTGACTATCTAAATGCAGTCCCTCTGAATCACACCACCCCATGATGTTTTTCTTATGCCTACTAGTGAATGGCCTCTTAGAAACCCTTACAATTCACAGTACCCCGCGATGTTTTTGAGAAACGTATCCTACATTGCCACTGCATGTTTCCTGACCTCCCCATGCTGACCAACCCGTGGTGCTTTTCTCCATCGTACATTGCCACTCACTGCCTATCCTAATTCAGACCCTATGATTCACATCACCCCGTGATGTTTTTGTCACTCCTACTAGTGAATGTAATGTTACACACCCATACAATGCCCACCACCCCGCAATGTTTTTCAGAAACCTATCCTACATTGCCACTGCATGTTTCCTGACCTCCCCCTGCTGACCACCCCGTGGGGCTTTTCTCCATCCTACATTGCCACTCACTGCCTATCCTAATTCAGACCCTATGATTCACACCACCCCGTGATGTTTTTCTCACTCCTACTAGTGAATGTAATGTTACACACCCATACAATGCGCACCACCCCGCGATGTTTTTCAGAAACCTATCACACATTGCCACTGCATGTTTCCTGACCTCCTCATGCTGACCACCCCGTGGTGCTTTTCTCCATCCTACATTGCCCCTCACTGCCTATACTAATTCAGATCCTATGATTCACAACACCCCGTGATGTTTTTCGCACTCCTACTAGTGAATGTAATGTTACACACCCATACAATGCGCACCACCAGGCGATGATTTTCAGAAACCTATCCTACATTGCCACTGCATGTTTCCTGACCTCCCCATGCTGACCACCCCGTGGTGTTTTCTCCATCCTACATTGCGAATCACTGCCTATCCTATTTCAGACCCTATGATTCACACCACCCCGTGATATTCTTCTCACTCTTACTAGTGAATGTTATATTACACACCCATACAAGGCGCATCACCCCGCAGTGTTTTTCAGAAACCGTTCCTCCATTGCCACTGCATGTTTCCTGACTTCAGCATGCTGACCACCCCGTAGTGCTTTTCTCCATCCTACATTGCCACTCACCGCCTATCCTAATTCTGACCCTATGATTCACACCACCTGGTGATGTTTTTCTCACTCCTACTAGTGAATGTTATATTACACACCCATAAAAGGCGCACCACCCCGCGATGTTTTTCAGAAACCAATCCTACATTGCCACTGCATGTTTCCTAATCTCCCGATGCTGACCACCCCGTGGTGATTTTCTCCATCCTACATTGCCCCTCAGTGCCTAACCTAATTCAGATCCTATGATTAACACCACCCTGTGATGTTTTTCTCACTCCTACTAGTGAATGTAATGTTACAAACCTAAACAATGCGCACCACTACGCGATGTTTTTCAGAATCCTCCCCTACATTGCCACTGCATGTTTCCTGACCTCTCCATGCTGACCACGCCGTGGTGCTTTTCTCCATCCTACATTGCCACACACTGCCAATGTAATTCAGATCCTATGATTCACACCACCCCGTGATGTTTTTCTCACTCCTACTAGTGAATGTAATGTTACACACCCATACAATGCGCACCACCCCCGATGTTTTTCAGAAATCTATCCTACATTGCCACTGCATGTTTCTTGACCTCACCATGCTGACCACCCCGTGGTGCTTTTCTCGATGCTACATTCCCACTCACTGCCTATCTTAATTCAGACCGTATGATTCACACCACCCCGTGATGTTTTTCTCACTCCTACTAGTGAAAGTAATGTTACACACCCATACAGTGCACACCACCCCGCGATGTTTTTCAGAAAACTAAACGATATTGGCACTGCATGTTTCCTGACCTCCCCATGCGGACCACACCGTGGTGCTTTTCTCCATCCTACATTGCCACTCACTGCCTATCCTAATTAAGACCCTATGATTCACACCACCCCGTGACGTTTCTCTCACTCCTACTAGTGAATATAATGTTACACACCCATACAATGCGCACCACCTCGCGATGTTTTTCAGAAACATATCCTACATTGCCAATGCATGTTTCCTGACCTCCCCATGTTGACCACCCCGTGGTGCTTTTCTCCATCCTACATTGCCACTTACGGAATATCCTAATTCTGGCCCTCCGATTCACACCACCCCGTGATGTTTTTCTCACACCTACTAGTGAATGGCCTGTTAAAACCTTTACAATGCGCACCACCCGCGATATAATTCAGAAATCTATCCCAAATTGACACTGCATGTTTCCTTACCTCCCCATTCTGACGAACCCGTGGTGCTTTTCTACTTCCTTCATTGCCAGTCACTGCCTGTCCTAATTCAGACCCTCCCATTCACACCACCCCGTGATGTTTTTTTTCACTCCTACTAGTGAATGGCCTGTTAGAAACACTTCCAATGCTACCACCTCCCGATGTGTTTCAGAAACCTATCCTACATTGCCACTGCATGTTTCCTGACCTCCTCATGCTGACTGCCCCGTGATACTTTTCTCCATCCTACATTGCCACTCACTGCCTATCCTAAATCAAACCGTCCGATTCACACCACCACGTGATGTTTTTCTCACTCCTACTAGTGAATGTCCTGTTATAAACCCTTACAATGCGTACCAACTCCCGATGTTGTTCATAAACCTATCCTACATTGCCACTGCATGTTTCCTGACCTCCCCATGTTGACCACCCGGTGGTGCTTTTCTCCATCCTACATTGCCACTTACGGAATATCCTAATTCTGGCCCTCCGATTCACACCACCCCGTGATGTTTTTCTCACTCCTACTAGTGAATGGCCTGTTAAAACCTTTACAATGCGCACCACCCGCGATATTATTCAGAAATCTATCCCACATTGACACTGCATGTTTCCTTACCTCCCCATTCTGACGAACCCGTGGTGCTTTTCTACTTCCTTCATTGCCACTCACTGCCTGTCCTAATTCAGTCCCTCCCATTCACACGACCCCGTGATGTTTTTTTCACTCCTACTAGTGAATGGCCTGTTAGAAACCCATTCAATAAGCACAACGCCGCAATGTTTTTCAGAAACCTATTCTACATTGCCACTGCTTGTCTCCTGACATCCGCATGCTGACCAACCCGTGGTGCTTTTCTCCATCCAACATTGCCGCTCACTGCCTATACTAATTCAGACCCTCTGTTTCACACCACCCAGTGATGTTTTTCTCACTCCTGCTAGTGAATATCCTGGTAGAAACACTTACAATGCGCAACACCCCGTGATGTATTTCAAAAACCTATCCTACATTGCCACTGCATGTTTCCTGACCTCCCCATGCTGACCACCCCGTGGTGCTTTTCTCCATCCTACATTGCCACTCACTGACTACCCTAATTCAGAGTCTCCGATTCACACCACCCCATGATGTTTTTCTCACTCCTACTAGTGAATGACCTGTTAGAAAACCTTACAATGGGCACCACCCCGCAATGTTTTTCAGAAACCTATCTTACATTGCCAGTGCATGTTTCCTGACCTCCCCATGCTGACCATCCTGTGGTGCTTTTCTCCATCCTACATTGCCACTCACTGCCTAACGTAATGCAGAGCCTCCGATTCACACCACCCCGTGATGTTTTTATCACTCCTACTAGTGAATGGCCTGTTAGAAACCCATTCAATAAGCACAACGCCGCAATGTTTTTCAGAAACCTATTCTACATTGCCACTGCATGTCTCCTGACATCCCCATGCTGACCAACCCGTGGTGCTTTTCTCCATCCAACATTGCCGTTCACTGCCTATACTAATCAGGCCCTCCGATTCACAACACAGCGTGATGTTTTTCTCACTCATACTAGTGAATGGCCTGTAAGAAACCATTACAATGCGAACCACCCTGCGTTGTTTTTCAGAAACCTACACGACATTGCCACTGCATGTTTCCTGACCTCGCCATTATGGCCACCCCATTGTGCTTTTCTACATCCTACATTGCCACTCACTGGCTATCCTAATTCAGGCCCTCCGATCCACACCAACCCGAGATGTTTTTCACACTCCTACTAGTGAATGGCCTGTTAAAAACCCTGACAATGCGCACCACCTAGCGATGTTTTTCAGAAACCTATCTTAATTGCCACTGCATGTTTCCTGACCTCCTCATGCTGACCGCCCCGTGGTGCTTTACTCCATCCTACATTGCCACTCACTGCCTATCCTAATTCTGGCGCTCCGATTCACACCACCCCGTGATCATTTTCTCACTCCTACTAGTGAATGGCCTGTTAAAAGCCTTACAATGCGCACCAACTCGCGATGTTTTTCAGAATCCTATCCTACATTGCCACTGCATGTTTCCTTACCTCCCCATTCTGACCAACCCATGCTGCTTTTCTCCATCCTACATTGCCACTCACTGCCTATTCTTATTCAGGCCTTCTGATTCATACCACCCCATAATGTTTTTCTCACTCCTACTAGAGAATGGCCTGTTAGAATCCCTTACAATGCGCACCACCCCGTGGTGTATTTCAGAAACCTATCCTACATTGCCACTGCATGTTTCCTGACCTCCCCACTATTACCACCCCGTGGTGCTTATCTCCATCCTACCTTGCTACTCATTGCCTATCCTAATTCAGGCCCTCAGATACACACCACCCCGTGATGTTTTTCTCACTCCTACTAGGGAATGCCCTGTTGGAAACCCTTACTATCCCCACCACCCCGCGATATTTTGCAGAAACCTAAACGATATTCCCACTGCATGTATTCTGACCTCACAATGCAGACCAAACAATGGTGCTTTTGTCCATGCTACATTGCCACTCACTGACTATCTAAATGCAGTCCCTCTGAATCACACCACCCCATGATGTTTTTCTTATGCCTACTAGTGAATGGCCTCTTAGAAACCCTTACAATTCACAGTACCCCGCGATGTTTTTCAGAAACGTATCCTACATTGCCACTGCATGTTTCCTGACCTCCCCATGCTGACCAACCCGTGGTGCTTTTCTCCATCGTACATTGCCACTCACTGCCTATCCTAATTCAGACCCTATGATTCACATCACCCCGTGATGTTTTTGTCACTCCTACTAGTGAATGTAATGTTACACACCCATACAATGCCCACCACCCCGCAATGTTTTTCAGAAACCTATCCTACATTGCCACTGCATGTTTCCTGACCTCCCCCTGCTGACCACCCCGTGGGGCTTTTCTCCATCCTACATTGCCACTCACTGCCTATCTTAATTCAGATCATATAATTCACACCACCCCGTGATGTTTTTCTCACTCCTACTAGTGAATGTCCTGTTATAAACGCTTACAATGCACACCAACTCGCGATGTTGTTCAGAAACCTATCCTACATTGCCACTACATCTTTCCTCACCTCACAATGCTGACCAGGCTGTGGTGCTTTTCTCCATCCTACATTGCCACTCACTGACTATCCTAATTCAGAGCCTCCGATACACACAACCCCGTGATGATTTTCTCACTCCTACTAGTGAATGACCTGTTAGAAAACCTTACAATGTGCACCACCCTGCAATGTTTTTCAACAACCTATCCTACAATGCCAGTGAATGTTTCCTGACCTCCCCATGGTGACCACCCCGTGGTGCTTCTCTCCATCCTACATTGCCACTCACTGCCTAACGTAACGCAGAGCCTCCGATTCACACCACCCCGTGATGTTTTTATCAGTCCTACTACTGAATGGCCTGTTAGAAACCCGTTCAATAAGCACAACGCCGTGATGTTTTTCAGAAACCTATTCTACATTGCCACTGCATGGTTCCTGACCTCCTCATGATGACCGCCCCGTGGTGCTTTTCTCCATCCTACATTGCCACTCACTGCCTATCCTAATTCAGGCCCTCAGATACACACCACCCCGTGATGTTTTTCTCACTCCTACTAATGAATGGCCTGTTGGAAACCCTTACAATGCGCACCACCCCGCGATATTTTTCAGAAACCTAAACGACATTCCCACTGCTTGTTTTCTGACCTCGCAATGCAGACCAAACAATGGTGCTTTTGTCCATCCTACATTGCTTCTCACTGCCTATCCTAATTCAGAGCCTCTGATTCACACCACCCTGTGATGCTTCTATCACTCCTCCTAGAGAATGCCCTGTCAGAAACCCGTTCAATAAGCACAACGCCGCGATGTTTTTCAGAAACCTATTCTACATTGCCACCACATGTTTCCTGACATCACATGCTGACCAATCATGGTGCTTTTCTCCATCTTACATTGCCACTCACTGCCTATCCTAATTCAGATCCTCTGATTCACACCACACCTTGAGGTTTTTCTAATTCCTACTAGTGAATGGCCTGTTAGAAACCCTTACAATGGGCACCACCCCGCGATGTTTTTCAGAAATCTATCCTAAATTGCCACTGCATGTTTTCGGACCTCTCAATGCTGACCACCCGTGGTGCTTTTCTCCACCCTACATTGCCACTCACTGCTTATGCTATCTGAGACCCTCAGATTCACACCACCGTGTGATGTTTTTCTCACTCCTACTAGTGAATCTCCTGTTGAAAACCCTTACAATGTGCACAACCCCGCGATGTTTTTCGGAAACCTATCCTACATTGTCAGTGCATGTTTCCTGTCCTCCGCATGCTGACCGCACCGTGGTGCTTTTCTCGATCCTACATTCACACTCAATGCCTATTCTAATTCAGGCCCTCAGATACACACCACCCCATGATGTTTTTCTCACTCCTACTAGTGAATGGCCTGTTAGAAACCCTTACAATGCGCACCACCGTGCGATGTTTTTCAGGATCCTATCCTACATTGCCACTGCATGTTTCATGACCTCCGCATGCTGAACACCCTGTGGTGCTTTTCTCCATCCAACATTGCCACTCACTGCCTATACTAATCAGGCCCCCCGATTCACAGCACCGCGTGATATTTTTCTCACTCCTACTAGTGAATGGCCTGTAAAAAATCCTTACAATGCACACCACCCCTCGATGTTTTTCAGAAACCTAAACGACATTGCCACTGCATGTTTACTGACCTAGCCATTATGACCACCCCGTGGTGCTTTTCTCCATCCTACATTGCCACTCACTGGCTATCCTAATTCAGGCCCTCCGATACACACCAACCCGTGATGTTTTTCTCACTCCTACTAGTGAATGTCCTGTTATAAACCCTTACAATGCGCACCAACCCGCGATGTTGTTCAGAAATCTATCCTACATTGCCACTACATCTTTCCTGACCTCCCGATGCTGACCAGGCCGTAGTGCTTTTCTCCATCATACATTGCCTCTCACAGCCTATCCTAATTCAGACCCTCCAATTCACTCCAACCAGTGATGTTTTTCTCACTCCTACTAGTGAATGGCCTGGTAGAAACCCTTAAAATGCGCAGCACCCCGTGATGTATTTCAGAAACCTATCCTACATTGCCACTGAATGATTCCTGACCTCCCCATGATGACCACCCCTTGGAGCTTTTCTCCATCCTACATTGCTTCTCACTGCCTATCCTAATTCAGAGCCTCTGATTCACACCACCCCGTGATGTTTTTCTCACTCCTACTAGTGAATGGCCTGTTAGAAAGCCTTACAATGCACACCACTCAGGGATGTTTTACAAAAACCTATCCTACATTGCCACTGCATGTTTCCTGACCTCCCCATGCTGAAAACCCGTGGGGATTTTCTCCATCCTACATTGCCACTCACTGACTATCCTAATTCAGATCCTGTGATTCACACCACCCCGTGATGTTTTTCTCACTCCTACTCGTGAATGACCTGTTAGAAAACCTTACAATGCTCACCACTCTCCAATGTTTTTGAGAAACCTATCCTACATTGCCAGTGCATGTTTCCTGACTTCCCCAAGCTGACCACCCCGTGGTGCTTTTCTCCTTCCTACATTGCCACTCACTGCCTAACGTAATGCAGAGCCTCCGATTCACACCACCCCGTGATGTTTTTATCACTCCTACTAGTGAATGCCCTGTTAGAAACCAATTCAATAAGCACAACACCGCTGTGTTTTTCAGAAACCTATTCTACATTGCCACTGCATGTTTCCTGACATCACCATGCTGACCAACCCATGGTGCTTTTCTCCATCCTACATTGCCACTCACTGGCTATCCTAATTCAGGCCCTCCGATACACACCACCCCATGATGTTTTTCTAACTCCTACTAGTGAATGGCCTGTTAGAAACCCTGACAATCGCACCACCTAGCGATGTTTTTCAGAAACCTATCCTACGTTGCCACTGCATGTTTCCTGGCCTCCAATGCTGACCGCCCCGTGGTGCCTTTCTCCATCGTACATTGCCACACACTGCCTATCCTAATTCTGGCCCTCCGATTCACACCACCCCGTGATCATTTTCTCACTCCTACTAGTGAATGGCCTGTTAAAATCCTTACAATGCGCACCACCTCGCGATGTTTTTCAGAAACCTATCCTACATTGCCACTGCATGTTTCCTTACCTCCACATTGTGGCCAACCTATGCTGCTTTTCTCCATCCTACATTGCATCTCACTGCCTATCCTTATTCAGGCCTTCTGATTCATACCACCCCATCATGTTTTTCTCACTCCTACTAGTGAATGGCCTGTTAGAAACCCTTACAATGCGCACCACCACCTTGGTGTATTTCAGAAACCTATCCTACATTGCCACTGCATGTTTCCTGACCTCCCACGCTTACCACCCCGTGGTGCTTTTCTCCATCCTACCTTGCTACTCATTGCCTATCCTAATTTAGGCCCTCAGATACACACCACCCCGTGATGTTTTCCTCACTCCTACTAGTGAATGCCCTGTTGGAAACCCTTACAATGCGCACCACCCCGCCGTATTTTTCTGAAACCTAAACGACATTCCCACTTCATGTTTTATGACCTCGCAATGCAGACCAAACAATGGTGTTTTTGTCCATCCTACATTGCCACTCACTGCCTATCCTAATTCAGGCCTTCTGATTCATACCACCCCATCATGTTTTTCTCACTCCTACTAGTGAATGGCCTCTTAGAAACCCTTACAATTCGCAGCACCCCGCGATGTTTTTCAGAAACTTATCCTACATTGCCACTGCATGTTTCCTGCCCTCGCCATGCTGACCACCCCTTGGTGCTTTTCTCCATCCTACATTGCCACTCACTGCCTATCCTAATTCAGGCCCTCAGATACACACCACCCCGTGATGTTTTTCTCACTCCTACTAGTAAATGTCCTGTTAGAAATCCTTACAATGCGCACCACCCAACGATGTTTTACAGAAACCTATCCTACATTGCCACTGCATGTTTCCTGACCTCCGCATTTTGACCAACCCATGGTGCTGTTCTCCATACTTCATTGTCACTCACTGCCTATCCTAATAAAGACCCTACAATTCCCAACAGCCCATGATGTTTTTCTCACTCCTACTAGTGAATGGCCTGTTAGAAACCCTTACAAGGTGCACCACCCCGTGATGTTTTTCAGAAACCTATCCTACATAGCCACTGCAGGTTTCCTGACCTCCCCATGCTGACCAGCCCGTGGTTCTTTTCTCCATCGTACATTACCACTCACTGCCTATCTTAATTCAGAGCCTCCGATTCCCACTACCCCGTGATGTTTTTTTCACTCCCACTAGTGAATGGCTTGGTAGAAATGCTTACAATGCGCACCACCCCTCGATGTTATTCAGAAACCTATCCTACATTGCCACCGAAAGTTTCCTGACCTCCCCATGCTGACCACACCTTGGTGCTTTTCGCCATCCTACATTGTCACTCACTGCCTAACCTAATGCGGAGCCTCCTATTCACACCAACTTGTGATGTTTTTCTCACTCCTATTGTGAATGGCCTGTTAGAAACCCTTTCAATAAGCAGCACCCCGGTATGTTTTTCAGAAACCTACCCTATATTGCCACTTCATGTTTCCTGACCTCCCCATGCTCACCACCCCATGGTGTTTTCTCCATCCTACATTGCCACTAACTGCCTATCCTAATTCACGCCCTCCGAGTCACACCACCACGTGATGTTTTTCTCACTCCTACTAGTCAATGTCCTGTTATAAACCCTTACAAAGCACACCAAACCGTGCTGTTGTTCAGAAACCTATCCTACATTGCCACTACATCTTTCAAAACCTCCCGATGCTGACCAGGCCGTGGTGCTTTTCTCCATCCTACATTGCCTCTCACTGCCTATCCTAATTCAGACCCTACGACTCACACCACCCAGTGATGTTTTTCTCACTCCTACTAGTGAATGGCCTGGTAGAAACCCTTACAATGCGCACCACTACGTGATGTATTTCAGAAACCTATCCTACATTGCCACTGAATGATTCCTGACCTCCCCATGATGACCACCCCTTGGAGCTTTTCTCCATCCTACATTGCTTCTCACTGCCTATCCTAATTCAGAGCCTCTGATTGACACCACCCCGTGATGATTTTCTCACTCCTACTAGTGAATGTAATGTTACACACCCATACAGTGCGTACCACCCCGCGATGTTTTTCGGAAACTTATCCTACATTGCCACTGCATGCTTACTGACCTCCCTATGCTGACCACCCCGTGGTGCTTTTCTCCATCCTACATTGCCACTCACTGCCTATCCTAATTCAGACCCTATGATTCACACCAATCCCTGATGTTTTTCTCACTCCTTCTAGTGAATGTAATGTTACACACCCATACAGTGCGTACCACCCCGCGATGTTTTTCCGAAACATATCTTACATTGCCACTGCATGTTTCCTGACCTCCCCATGCTTAACACCCCGCGGTGCTTTTCTCCATGTTACATTGCCCTCACTGCCTATCCTAATTCAGATCCTATGATTCACACCACCCCGTGATGTTTTTCTCACTCCTACTAGTGAATGTAATGTTACACACCCATAAAATGCGCACCACCCCGCCATGTTTTTCAGAAACCTATCCTACATTGCCACTGCATGTTTTCTGACCTCCCCATGCTGACCACCCCGTGGTGCTATTCTCCATCCTACATTGCCACTCACTGCCTATCCTAATTCAGACCCTATGATTCACACCACCCCGTGACGTTTTTCTCACTCCTACTAGTGAATGTAACGTTACACACCCATAGAATGCGCACCAACCTGTGATATTTTTCAGAAATCTATCCTACATTGCCACTGCATGTATCCTGACCTCCCCATGCTGACCACCCCGTGGTGCTTTTCCCCATCCTACATTGCCACTCACTGCCTATCCTAATTCAGCCCCTATGATTCACACCACCCCGTGATGTTTTTCTCACTCCTACTAGTGAATGTATTGTTACACACCTATACAATGCGCACAACCCCGCGACGTTTTTCAGAAACCTATCCTACATTGCCACTGCATGTTTCCAGACCTCCCCATGCTGACCACCCCGTGGTGCTTTTCTCCATCCTACATTGCCACTCACTGCCTATGCTAATTCAGACCCTATGATTTACACCACCCCTTGATGTTTTTCTCACTCTTACTAGTGAATGTAATGTTACACACCCATACAATGCGCACCACGCCGCGATGTTTTTCAGAAACCTATCCTACATTGTCACTGTATGTTTCCTAACTTCCTCATGCTGACCACCCCGTGGTGCTTTTCTCCATCCTACATTGCCACTTACTGCCTATCCTAATTCAGATCCTATTATTCACACCACCCCGTGATGTTTTTCTCACTCCTACTAGTGAATGTAATGTTACACACCAATAAAATGCGCACCACCCCGCGATGTTTTTCAGAAACCTATCCTACCTTGCCACTACATGTTTCCTGACCACCCCATGCTGACCACACCGTGGTGCTTTTCTCAATCCTACATTGCCACTCACTGCCTATCCTAATTCAGATCCTATCATTCACAGCACCCTGTGATGTTTTTCTCACTCCTACTAGTGAATGTATTGTTACACACCCATACAATGCGCACCACCCCGCGATGTTTTTCAGAAACCTATCCTACATTGCCACTGCATGTTTCCTGACATTCCCGTGCTTACCTTCCCGTGGTGCTTTTCTCCATCCTACCTTGCTACTCATTGCCTATCCTAATACAGGCCCTCAGATACACACCACCCTGTGATGTTTTTCTCACTCCTACTATGGAATGGCCGGTTGGCAACCCTTACAATGCGCACCACCCCGCGATATTTTTCAGAAAACTAAACGACATTGCCACTGCATGATTCGTGACCTCGCAATGCTGACCACCCGATAGTGCTTTTGTCCATCCTACATTGCCACTCACTGCCTATCTAAATGCAGTCGCTCCGAATCACACCACCCCGTGATGTTTTTCTTACTCCTACCTGTTAATGGCCTGTTAGAAACCTTTACAATTCGCAGCACCCCGCGATGTTTTCAGAAACATTTCCTACATTGCCACTGCATGTTTCCTGACCTCCCCATGTTGACCACCCCGTGGTGCTTTTCTCCATCCTACATTGCCACTTACGGAATATCCTAATTCTGGCCATCCGATTCACACCGCCCCGTGGTGTTTTTCTCACTCCTTCTAGTGAATGGCCTGTTAAAACCTTTACAATGCGCACCACCCGCGATGTTATTCAGAAATCTATCCCACATTGATACTGCATGTTTCCTTACCTCCCCATTCTGACGAACCCATGGTGATTTTCTACTTCCTTCATTGCCACTCACTGCCTGTCCTAATTCAGTCCCTCCCATTCACACCACCCCGTGATGTTTTTTTCACTCCTACTAGTGAATGGCCTGGTAGAAACCATTCCAATTCTACCACCTCCCGATGTGTTTCAGAAACCTATTCTACATTGCCACTGCATGTTTCCTGACATCCCCATGCTGACCAACCCGTGGTGCTTTTCTCCATCCTACATTGCCACTCACTGCCTATCCTAATTCTGTCGCTCCGATTCACACCATCCCGTTATGTTTTCCTCACCCTACTAGTGAATGGCCTGTTAAAATCCTTACAATGCACACCGCCCGTCATGTTTTTCAGCAAGCTATCCTACATTGCCACTGCATGTTTCCTGACTTTCCAATTCTGACCACCCCGTGGTGCTTTTCTCCATCCTACATTGCCACTCATTGCCTATCCTAATTCAGGCAGTCTGATTCACACCACCCAGTGATGATTTTTTCACTCCTACTAGTGAATGGCTTGATAGAAACGCTTACAATGCGCACCACCCCGCGATGTTTTTCAGAAACCTATCCTACAGTTCTAGTGCATGTTTCCTGTCCTCCGCATGCTGACCGCACCGTGCTTCTTTTCTCCATCCTACATTCCCACTCACTGCCTATCCTAATTCAGGCCCTCAGATACACACCACCCCGTGATGTTTTTCTCACTCCTACTAGTGAATGGCCTGTTAGAAACCATTACAATGCGCACCACCGCGCGATGTCTTTCAGAATCCTATCCTACATTGCCACTGCATGTTTCATGACCTCCGCAGGCTGACCACGCCGTGGTGCTTTTCTCCAACGAACATTGTCGCTCACTGCGTACACTAATCAGGCCCTCCAATTCACACCACCACATGATGTTTTTCTCACTCCTACTAGTGAATGGCCTGTCAGAAACCCTTACAATGCGCACCAGCCCTCGATGTTTTTCAGAAACCTAAACGACATTGCCACTGCATGTTTCCTGACCTCGCCATTATGACCACCCCGTGGTGCTTTTCTCCATCCTACATTGCCACTCACTGTCTATCCTAATTCAGGCCCTCCGATACACAGCAACCCGTGATGTTGTTCTCAGTCCTAGTAGTCAATGGCCTGTTAGAAACCCTGACAATGTGCACCACTTAGCGATGTTTTTCAGAAACAAATCCTACGTTGCCACTGCATGTTTCCTGACCTCCTCCTGCTGACCGCCCCGTGGTGCTTTTCTCCATCCTACATTCCCACTAACTGCCTATCCCAATTCAGACCCTATGATTCACACTACCCTGTGATGTTTTTCTCACTCCTGTTAGTGAATGTAATGTTACACACCCATACAATGCGCACCACCCCGCAAAGTTTTTAAGAAAACTATCCTACATTGCCACTGCATGTTTCCTGACCTCCCAATGTTGACCACCCCGCGGTGCTTTTTTCCATCCTACATTGCCACTCACTGCCTATCCTAATTCAGACCCTATGATTCAAACCACCCCGTGATGTTTTTCTCACTCCTACTAGTGAATGTATTATTACACACCCATACAATGCGCACAGCCCGCGATGTTTTTCAGAAACATATCCTACATTGCCACTGCATGTTTCCTGACCTCCACATGCGGACCACCCCGTGGTGCTTTTCCCCATCCTACATTGCCACTCACTGCCTATCCTAATTCAGACCCTATGATTCACCCCACCCCATGATGTTTTTCTCACTCCTACTAGTGAATGTAATGCTACACACCCATACAATGCGCACCACCCCGTGATGTTTTTCAGAAACCTATCCTACATTTCCACTGCATGTTTCCTGACTTCCCCATGCTGGCCACCCTGTGGTGCTTTTCACCATCCTTCATTGTCACTCACTGCCTATCCTAATAAAGACCCTACAATTCCCACCAGCCCGTGATATTTTTCTCACTCCTACTAGTGAATGGCCTGTTAGAAACCCTTATAAGGCACACCACCCCACGATGTTTTTCAGAAACCTATCCTACATTGCCACCGAATGTTTCCTGACCTCCCCATGCTTACCACACCTTGGTGCTTTTCTCCATCCTACATTTCCACTCACTGCCTAAACTAATGCGGAGCCTCCGATTCACACCAACTCGTGATGTTTTTCTCACTCCTACTAGTGAGGGGCCTGTTAGAAACCCTTTCAATAAGCACCACCCCGGGATGTTTTTCAGAAACCTATCCTATATTGCTACTTCATGTTTCCTGACCTCCCCATGCTCACCACCCCGTGGTGTTTTCTCCATCCTACATTGCCACTCACTGCCTATCCTAATTCACACACTCCGATTCACTCCACCAGGTGATGTTTTTCTCACTCCTACTAGTGAATGGCCTGTTAGAAAGCCTTACAATGCACAACACCCAGGGATGTTTTTCAAAAACCTTTCCTACATTGCCACTGCATGTTTCCTGACCTCCGCATGCTGACCACGCCATGGTGCTTTTCTCCATCCTACATTGCCTCTCACTGCCTATCCTAATTCAGAGGCTCTGATTCACACCACCCCGTCATGTTTTTCTCACTCCTACTAGTGAATGGCCTGTTAGAAAGCCTTACAATGCACACCACCCAGGGATGTTTTTCAAAAACCTATCCAACATTGCCACTGCATGTTTCCTGACCTCCCCATGCTTACCACCCCGTGGTGCTTTTCTCCATCCTACATTGCCACTCACTGCCTATGCTAATTGAGACCCTCCGATTCACACCACCACGTGATGTTTTTCTCACTCCCACTAGGGAATCTCCTGTTGGAAACCCTTACAATGTGCACAACCCCGCGATGTTTTTCAGAAACTTATCCTACATTGCCAGTGCATGTTTCCTGTCCTCCCCATGCTGACCGAAGCATGGTGCTTTTCTCCATCCTACATTCCCACTCATTGCCTATCCTAATTCAGGCCCTCAGATACACACCACCCCGGGATGTTTTTCTCGCTCCTACTAGTGAATGGGCTGTTAGAAACCCTTAAAATGCGCACCAACCTGCGATGTTTTTCAGAATCCTATCCTACATTGCCACTGCATCTCTCATGACCTCCACATGCTGACCACCCCGTGGTGCTTTTCTCCATCCAACATTGCCGCTCACTGCCTATACTAATCAGGCCATCCGATTCACAACACAGCGTGATGTTTTTCTCACTCATACTAGTGAAAGGCCTGTAAGAAACCCTTACAATGCGCACCAGCCCTCGATGTTTTTCAGAAACCTAAATGACATTGCCACTGCATGTTTCCTGACATCGCCATTATGGCCACCCCGTTGTGCTTTTCTCCATCCTACATTGCCACTCACTGCCTATCCTAATTCAGACCCTATGATTCACACTACCCTGTGATGTTTTTCTCACTCCTGTTAGTGAATGTAATGTTACACACCCATACAATGCGCACCACCCCGCAAAGTTTTTAAGAAAACTATCCTACATTGCCACTGCATGTTTCCTGACCTCCCAATGTTGACCACCCCGCGGTGCTTTTTTCCATCCTACATTGCCACTCACTGCCTATCCTAATTCAGACCCTATGATTCAAACCACCCCGTGATGTTTTTCTCACTCCTACTAGTGAATGTATTATTACACACCCATACAATGCGCACAGCCCGCGATGTTTTTCAGAAACATATCCTACATTGCCACTGCATGTTTCCTGACCTCCACATGCGGACCACCCCGTGGTGCTTTTCCCCATCCTACATTGCCACTCACTGCCTATCCTAATTCAGACCCTATGATTCACCCCACCCCATGATGTTTTTCTCACTCCTACTAGTGAATGTAATGCTACACACCCATACAATGCGCACCACCCCGTGATGTTTTTCAGAAACCTATCCTACATTTCCACTGCATGTTTCCTGACTTCCCCATGCTGGCCACCCTGTGGTGCTTTTCACCATCCTTCATTGTCACTCACTGCCTATCCTAATAAAGACCCTACAATTCCCACCAGCCCGTGATAATTTTCTCACTCCTACTAGTGAATGGCCTGTTAGAAACCCTTATAAGGCACACCACCCCACGATGTTTTTCAGAAACCTATCCTACATTGCCACCGAATGTTTCCTGACCTCCCCATGCTTACCACACCTTGGTGCTTTTCTCCATCCTACATTTCCACTCACTGCCTAAACTAATGCGGAGCCTCCGATTCACACCAACTCGTGATGTTTTTCTCACTCCTACTAGTGAGTTGCCTGTTAGAAACCCTTTCAATAAGCACCACCCCGGGATGTTTTTCAGAAACCTATCCTATATTGCTACTTCATGTTTCCTGACCTCCCCATGCTCACCACCCCGTGGTGTTTTCTCCATCCTACATTGCCACTCACTGCCTATCCTAATTCACACACTCCGATTCACTCCACCAGGTGATGTTTTTCTCACTCCTACTAGTGAATGGCCTTTTAGAAAGCCTTACAATGCACAACACCCAGGGATGTTTTTCAAAAACCTTTCCTACATTGCCACTGCATGTTTCCTGACCTCCGCATGCTGACCACGCCATGGTGCTTTTCTCCATCCTACATTGCCTCTCACTGCCTATCCTAATTCAGAGGCTCTGATTCACACCACCCCGTCATGTTTTTCTCACTCCTACTAGTGAATGGCCTGTTAGAAAGCCTTACAATGCACACCACCCAGGGATGTTTTTCAAAAACCTATCCAACATTGGCACTGCATGTTTCCTGACCTCCCCATGCTTACCACCCCGTGGTGCTTTTCTCCATCCTACATTGCCACTCACTGCCTATGCTAATTGAGACCCTCCGATTCACACCACCACGTGATGTTTTTCTCACTCCCACTAGGGAATCTCCTGTTGGAAACCCTTACAATGTGCACAACCCCGCGATGTTTTTCAGAAACTTATCCTACATTGCCAGTGCATGTTTCCTGTCCTCCCCATGCTGACCGAAGCATGGTGCTTTTCTCCATCCTACATTCCCACTCATTGCCTATCCTAAATCAGGCCCTCAGATACACACCACCCCGGGATGTTTTTCTCGCTCCAACTAGTGAATGGGCTGTTAGAAACCCTTAAAATGCGCACCAACCCGCGATGTTTTTCAGAATCCTATCCTACATTGCCACTGCATCTCTCATGACCTCCACATGCTGACCACCCCGTGGTGCTTTTCTCCATCCAACATTGCCGCTCACTGCCTATACTAATCAGGCCCTCCGATTCACAACACAGCGTGATGTTTTTCTCACTCATACTAGTGAAAGGCCTGTAAGAAACCCTTACAATGCGCACCAGCCCTCGATGTTTTTCAGAAACCTAAATGACATTGCCACTGCATGTTTCCTGACCTCGCCATTATGGCCACCCCGTTGTGCTTTTCTCCATCCTACATTGCCACTCACTGCCTATCCTAATTCAGACCCTATGATTCACACTACCCTGTGATGTTTTTATCACTCCTTTTAGTGAATGTAATGTTACACACCCATACAATGTGCACCACCCCGCGATGTTTTTCAGAAACCTATCCTACATTGCCACTGCATGTTCCTGACCTCCCAATGGTGACCAACCCGTGGTGCTTTTCTCCATCCTACATTGCCACTCACTGCCTATCCTAATTCAGACCCTCCGATTCACACCACCCCGTGATGTTTTTCTCACTCCTACTAGTGAATGTATTGTTACACACCCATACAATGCGCACCACCCCGCGATGTTTTTCAGAAACCTATCCTATATTGCCACTGCATGGTTCCTGACCTCCCATGCTTACCTTCCCGTGGTGCTTTTCTCCATCCTACATTGCCACGCACTGCCTATCTAAATGCAGTCCCTCCGAATCACATCACCCCGTGATGTTTTTCTTAATCCTACCTGTGAATGGCCTGTTAGAAACCCTTACAATTCACAGCACCCCGCGATGTTTTCAAAAACCTCTCCTACATTGCCACTGCATGTTTCCTGACCTCCCCATGTTGACCACCCCGTGGTGCTTTTCTCCATCCTACATTGCCACTTACGGAATATCCTAATTCTGGCCCTACGATTCACACCACGCCGTGATGTTTTTCTCACTCGTACTAGTGAATGGCCTGTTAAAACCTTTACAATGCGCACCACCCGAGATATAATTCAGAAATCTATCCCAAATTGACACTGCATGTTTCCTGACCTCCCCATGCTGACCACCCCATGGTGCTTTTCACCATCCTACATTGCCACTCACTGCCTCTCCTAATTCAGACCCTATGACTCACACCACCCTGTGATGTTTTTCTCACTCCTACTAGTGAATGTAAAGTTACACACCCATACAATGCGCACCACTCCGCGATGTTTTTCCGAAACCTATCCTACATTGCCACTGCATGTTTCCTGACCTCCCCGTGGTGCCTTTCTCCATCCTACATTGCCACTCACTGCCTATCCTAATTCAGATCTTATGATTCACACCACCCCGTGATGTTTTTCTCACTCCTACTAGTGAATGTACTGTTACACACCCATACAATGCGCAACACCCCGCGACGTTTTTCAGAAACTTATCCTACATTCTCACTGCATGTTTCCTGACCTCCCCATGCTGACCACCCCGTGGTATTTTTCTCCATCCTACATTGCCACTCAGTGCCTATCCTAATTCAGACCCTATGATTCACACCACCCCGTGATGTTTTTCTCACTCCTACTAGTGAATGTAATGTTACACACCCATATAATGCGCACCACCCCGCGATGTTTTTCAGAAACCTATCCTACATTGCCACTGCATGTTCCTTGACCTCACCATGCTAACCACCCTGTGGTGCTGTTCTCCATCCTACATAGCCACTCACTGCCTATCCTAATTCAGACCCTATGATTCACACCACCCCTTGATGTTTTTCTCACTCCTACTAGTGAATGTAATGTTACACACTCATACAATGCGCACCACCCCGCGATGTTTTTCAGAAACCTATCACACATTGCCACTGCATGTTTCCTGACCTCCCTATGCTGACCACGCAGTGGTGCTTTTCTCCATCCTACATTGACACTCACTGCCTATCCTAATTCAGACACTATGATTCACACCACCCCGTGATGTTTTTCTCACTCCTACTAGTGAATGTAATGTTACACACCCATACAATGCGATGTTTTTCAGAAAGCTATCACACATTGCCACTGCATGTTTCCTGACCTCCCCATGCTGACCACCCCGTGGTGCTTTTCTCCATCCTACATTGCCCCTCACTGCCTATACTAATTCAGATCCTATGATTCACACCACCCCGTGATATTTTTCTCACTCCTACTAGTGAATGTAATGTTACACACCCATACAATGCGCACCACCCCGCGATGTTTTTCAGAAACCAATCCTACATTGCCAATGAATGTTTCCTGACTTCCCCATGCTGACCACACGTGGTGATTTTCTCCATCCGACATTGCCACTCAGTGCCTATTCTAATTCAGATCCTATGATTCACACCACCCCGTGATGTTTTTCTCACTCATACTAGTGAATGTAATGTTACAAACCTATACAATGCGCACCACTCCGCGATGTTTTTCAGAAACCACTCCTACATTGCCACTGCATGTTTCCTGACCTCTTCATGCTGACCACCCCGTGGTGCTTTTCTCCATCCTACATTGCCACTCACTGCCTATCCTAATTCAGATCCTATGATTCACACCACCCCATGATTTTTTTCTCAACCCTACTAGTGAATGTAATGTTACACACCCATACAATGCACACCACCCCGCAATGTTTTTCAGAAACCTATTACACATTGCCACTGCATGTTTCTTGCCTTCCCCATGCTGACCACCCCGTGGTGCTTTTCTCCATCCTACATTGCCACTCACTGCCTATCCTAATTCAGATCCTATGATTCACACCACCCCGTGATGTTTTTCTCACTCCTACTAGTGAATGTAATGTTACACACCCATACAATGCGCACCACCCCGCGATGTTTTTCAGAAACCTATCCTACATTACCACTGCATGTTTCCTGACCTCCGCATGCTGAAAACCCCATGGTGCTTTTCTCCATCCAACATTGCCACTCACTGCCTATCCTAATTCAGATCCTATGATTCACACCACACCGTGATGTTATTCTCACTCCTACTAGTGAACGTAATGTTACATACCCATACAATGCGCACCACCCCGCGATGTTTCTCAGAAGCCTATCCTACATTGCCACTGCATGTTTCCTGACCTCCCCATGCTGACCACCCCGTGGTGCTTTTCTCCATCCTACATAGCCACTCACTGCCTATCCTAATTCAGACCCTATGATTCACACCACCCTGTGATGTTTTTCCCACTCCTACTAGTGAATGTAATGTTACAAACCAATACAATGCACACCACCCCGCAATGTTTTCAGAAACCTATCCTACATTGTCACTGCATGTTTCCTGACCTCCCCATGCTGACCACCCCGTGATGCTTTTCTCCATTCTACATTGCCACTCACTGCCTATCTAATTCAGATCCTATGATTCACAGCACCCTGTGATGTTTTTCTCACTCCTACTAGTGAATGTAATGTTACACACCAATACAATGCGCACCACCCCGCGATGTTTTTCAGAAACCTATCCTACTTTGCCACTGCATGTTTCCTGTCCTCCCCATGCTGACCATCCCGTGGTGCTTTTCTCCATGCTAGATTTCCACTTGCTGCCTATCCTAATTCAGACCCTATGATTCACACCACCCCGAGATGTTTTTCTCACTCCTACTAGTGAATGTAATGTTACACACCCATACAATGCGCACCACCCCACGATGTTTTTCAGAAACCTATCCTACATTGCCAATGCATGTTTCCTGACCACCCGATAAGGACCACCCCGTGGTGCTTTTCTCCATCCTACATTGCCCCTCACTGCCTTTCCTAATTCAGACCCTATGATTCACACCACCCGGTGATGTTTTTCTCACTCCTACTAGTGAATGTAATGTTACACACCCATACAATGCGCACCACCAAGCGATGTTTTTCAGAAACCTAACCCACATTGCCACTGCATGTTTCCTGACCTCCCCATGCTGACCACCCTGTTGTGTTTTTCTCCATCCTACTTTGCCACACACTGCCTATCCTAATTCAGACCTTATGGTTCACACCACCCCGTGATGTTTTTCTCACTCCTACTAGTTAATGTAATGTTACACACCCATACAATGCACAACACCCCGCGATGTTTTTCAGAAACCCATCCTACATTGCAACTGCATGTTTCCTGACCTCACCATGCTGACCACCCCGTGGTGCTTTTCTCCATCCTACATAGCCACTCACTGAATATCCTAATTCAGACCCTATGATTCTCACCACCCCGTGATGTTTTTTTCACTCCTACTAGTGAATGTAATGTTACAAACCTATACAATGCGCACCACTCCGCGATGTTTTTCAGAAACCTATCCTACATTGCCACTGCATGTTTCCTGACCTCTCCATTCTGACCACCCCGTGGTGCTTTTCTGCATCCTACATTGCCCCTCACTGCCTATCCTAATTTAGACCCTATGATTCACACCACCCCGTGATTTTTTTCTCACTCCTACTAGCGAATGTAATGTTACACACCCATACAATGCGCACCACCCCGCGATGATTTTCAGAAACATCTCCTACATTGCCACTGCATGGTTCCTGTCTTCCCCATGCTGACCACCCCGTGGTGCTTTTCTCCATTCTATATTGCCACTCACTGCCTATCCTAATTCAGATCCTATGATTAACACCCCCCCGTGATGTTTTTCTCACTCCTACTAGTGAATGTAATGTTACACACCCATACAATGAGCACCACCCTGCGATGTTTTTCAGAAACCAATTCTACATTGCCACTAAATGTTTCCTGACCTCCCCATGCTGACCACCCCGTGGTGATTTTCTCCATTCTACATTGCCAATCACTGCCTATCCTAATTCAGATCCTATGATTCACACCACCCCGTGATGTTTTTCTCACTCCTACTAGTGAATGTAATGTTACACACCCATACAATGAGCACCACCCAGCGATGTTTTTCAGAAACCAATTCTACATTGCCACTAAATGTTTCCTGACCTCCCCATGCTGACCACCCCGTGGTGATTTTCTCCATCCTACATTGCCACTCACTGCCTATTCTAATTCAGATACTTTGATTCACACCACCCCGTGATGTTTTTCTCACTCCTACTAGTGAATGTAATGTAACACACACCCATACGATGCGCACCACCCCGCCATATTTTTCAGAAACCTATCCTACATTGCCACTGCATGTTCCCTGACCTCCCCATGCTGACCACCCCGTGGTGCTTTTCTCCATCCTACATTGCCACTCACTGCCTATCCTAATTCAGATCCTATGATTCACACCACCTCGTGATGTTTTTCTCACTCCTACTAGCGAATGTAATGTTACACACCCATACAATGCGCACCACCCCACGATGATTTTCAGAAACCTCTCCTACATTGCCACTGCATGTTTCCTGTCTTCCCCATGCTGACCACCCCGTTGTGCTTTTCTCCATCCTACATTGCCACTCACTGCGTATGTAATTCAGATCCTATGATTCACACCAACCCGTGATGTTTTTCTCACTCCTACTAGTGAATGTAATGTTACACACCCTTACAATGCACACCACCCCGTGATGTTTTTCAGAAAACTCTCCTACATTGCCACTGCATGTTTCCTGACCCCCCCATGCTGACCACCCCGTGGTGCTTTTCTCCATTCTACATTGCCACTCACTGCCTATCTTAATTCAGATCCTATGATTCACACCTCCCCGTGATGTTTTTCTCACTCCTACTAGTGAATGTAACGTTACACACCCATACAATGCGCACCACCCCGCGATGTTTTTCAGAAACCTATCCTACATTACCACTGAATGTTTCCTGACCTCCCCATGCTGACCACCCCGTGGTGCTTTTCTCCATTCTACATTGCCACTCACTGCCTATCTTAATTCAGATCCTATGATTCACACCTCCCCGTGATGTTTTTCTCACTCCTACTAGTGAATGTAACGTTACACACCCATACAATGCGCACCACCCCGCGATGTTTTTCAGAAACCTATCCTACATTACCACTGAATGTTTCCTGACCTCCCCATGCTGACCACCCCGTGGTGCTTTTCTCCATGCTACATTGCCACTAACTGCCTATCCTAATTAAGACCCTATGATTCACACCACCCCGTGATGTTTTTCTCACTCCTACTAGTGAATGTAATGTTACACACCGATACAATGCGCACCACCCCGCGATGTTTTTCAGAAACTTATCCTACATTGCCACTGCATGTTTCTGCATGTTTCCTGACCTCGCCATTTTGACCACCCCGTACTGCTTATCTCCTTCCTACATTGCCACTCACTGGCTATCGTAATTTAGGCCCTATGATTCACACCAGCCCGTGATGTTTATCTCACTCCTACTAGTGAATGGCATGTTAGAAACCCTGACAATGTGCACCACCTAGTGATGTTTTTCAGAAACCTATCCTAAGTTCCCACTGCATGTTTCATGATCTCTTCATGCTGACCGCCCCGTGGTGTTTCTCTCCATCCTATATTGCCACTCACTGCCTATCCTAATTCTGGCCCTCCGATTCACACCACCCCGTGATCTTTTTCTAACTCCTACTAGTGAATGGCCTGTTAAAACCTTGCAATGCGCACCACCAACGATGTTTTTCAGAAACCTATCATACATTGCCACTGCATGTTTCCTGACCTCCACATTTTGACCATCCCCTGGTGCTTTTCTCCATCCTACCTTGCCACTCACTGCCTATCCTAATTAAGGCCTTCTGATTCACACCACCCCATCATGTTTTTCTCACTCCTACTAGTGAATGGCCTGTTAGAAAGCTTACAATGCGCACCACCCCGTGGTGTTTTTCCGAATCCTATCCTACATTGCCACTGCATGTTTCCTGACCTCCCCATGCTTACCTCCCCGTGGTGCTTTTCTCCATCCTACCTTGCTACTCATTGCCTATCCTAATTCAGGCCCTCAGATACACACCACCCCATGATGTTTTTCTCACTCCTACTATGGAATGGCCGGTTGGCAACCCTTACAATGCGCACCACCCCGCGATATTTTTCAGAAAACTAAACGACATTGCAACTGCATGTTTCCTGTCCTCGCAATGCTGACCACCCGATGGTGCTTTTGTCCATCCTACATTGCCACTCACTGCCTATCTAAATGCAGTCCCTCCGAATCACACCACCCCGTGATGTTTTTCTTACTCCTACTAGTGAATGGCCTGTTCAATCCCTCACAATTCGCAGCACCCCGCGATGTTTTTCAGAAACCTATCCTAGATTGCCACTGCATGTTTCCTGACCTCACCATGTTGACCACCCCGTGGTGCTTTTCTCCATCCTACATTGCCACTCATGGAATATCCTAATTCTGGGCGTCCTATTCACACCACCCTGTGATGTTTTTCTCACTCCTACTAGTGAAAGGCCTGTTAAAACCCTTACAATGCGCACCACCTGCGATGTTTTTCAGAAAACTATCCTACATTGCCACTGCATGTTTCCTGACCTCCCCATTCTGACCAACCCGTGGTGTTTTTCTCCTTCCTTCATTGCCACTCACTGCCTGTCCTAATTCAGTCCCTCCCATTCACACCACCCAGTGCTGTTTTTCTCACTCCTTCTAGTGAATGGCCCGTTAGAAACACTTCCAATGCTACCTCCCCCGATGTGTTTCAGAAACCTATCCTACATTGCCACGGCATGTTTCCTGACCTCCTCATGCTGACTGCCCCGTGGTGCTTTTCTCCAACCTACATTGCCCCTCACTGCCTATCCGAATTCTGACCCTCCGATTCACACCATCCCGTGATGTTTTCCTCACACTACTAGTGAATGGCCTGTTCAAACCATTACAACGCACACCCCCCACCATGTTTTTCAGCAACCTATCCTACATTGCCACTGCATGTTTCCTGACCTTCCAATTTTGACGACCTCATGGGGCTTTTGTCCATCCTACATTGCCAATCACTGCCTTTCCTAATTCAGGCCCTCTCATTCACAACACCCCGTGATGTTTTGCTCACTCTTACTAGTGAACGGCCTGTTAGAAACCCTTACAATGCGCACCACAGCGCGATGTTTTTCAGAATTCTATCCTACATTGCCACTGCATGTTTCATGACCTCCGCATGCTGACCACCCCGTGGTGCTTTTCTCCATCCAACATTGCCGCTCACTGCCTATTCTAATCAGGCCCTCCGATTCACACCACCGCGTGATGTTTTTCTCACTTCTATTTGTGAATGGCCTGTAAGAACCCCTTACAATGCGCACCACCCCTCAATGTTTTTCAGAAACCTAAACGACATTGCCACTGCATGTTTCCTAACCTACCCATGCTGTCCACACCGTGGTGCTTTTCTCCATCCTACATGGCCACTCACTGCCTATCCTAATTCAGACCCTATGACTCACAGCATCCCGTGATGTTTTTCTCACTCCTACTAGTGAATGTAATGTTACACACCCATAAAATGCGCACCACCCCGCGATGTATTTCAGAAACCTATCCTACATTGCCACTGCATGTTTCCTGACCTCCCCATGCTGACCATCCCGTGGTGCTTTTCTCCATCCTACATTGCCACTCACTGGCTATCCTAATTCAGGCCCTCCGATACACACTAACCCGTGATGTTTTTCTCACGCCTACTAGTGAATGGCCTGTTAGAAACCCTGACAATGCGGACCACCTAGCGATGTTTTTCAGAAACCTATCCTACGTTGCCACTGCACGTTTCCTGACCTCCTCATGCTGACCGCCCCGTGGTGATTTTCTCCATTCTACATTGCCACTCACTGCCTATCCTAATTCTGGCCCTCCGATTCACACCACCCCGTGATCATTTTCTCACTCCTACTAGTGAATGGCCTGTTAAAAGCCTTACAATGCGCACCACCTCGCGATGTTTTTCAGAAACCTATCCTACTTTGCCACTGCATGTTTCCTGACCTCACCACGCTGACCACCTCAAGGTGCTTTCTCCATCGTACATTGCCACTCACTGCCTACCCTAATTCAGACCCTATGATTCACACCACCCCGTGATGTTTTTCTCACTCCTACTAGGGAATGTAATGATACACACCCATACAATGTGCACCACCCAGCGATGTTTTTCAGAAACCTATCCTACATTGCCACTGCATGTTTCCTGACCTCCCCAATCTGACCACCCCGTGGTGCTTTTGTTCAACCTACATTGCCACTCACTGCCTATCCTAATTCAGATCCTATGATTCACACCACCCCGTGATGTTTTTCTCACTCCTACTAGTGAATGTAATGTTACACACCCATACAATGCGCACCACCCCGCGATGTTTTTCAGAAACCTCTCCTACATTGCCACTGCATGTTTCCTGACCTCCCCATGCTGACCACCCCGTGGTGCTTTTCTCCATCCTACATTGCAACTAAATGCCTATGCTAATTCAGACCCTATGATTTACACCACCCCTTGATGTTTTTCTCACTCCTCCTAGTGAATGTAATGTTACACACCCATAAAATGCGCACCACGCGGCGATGTTTTTCAGAAACCTATCCTACCTTGCCACTGCATGTTTCCTGACCACCCCATGCTGACCACACCGTGGTGCTTTTCTCCATCCTACATTGCGACTCACTGCCTATCCTAATTCAGATCCTATCATTCACACCACCCTGTGATGTTTTTCTCACTCCTAGTAGTGAATGTATTATTACACACCCATACAATGCGCACCACCCCGCGATGTTTTTCAGAAACCTATCCTACATTGCCACTGCATGTTTCCTGACCTTCCCATGCTTACCTTCCCGTGGTGCTTTTCTCCATCCTACCTTGCTACTCATTGCCTATCCTAATTCAGGCCCTCAGATACACACCACCCCGTGATGTTTTTCTCACTCCTACTATGGAATGGCCGGTTGGCAACCCTTACAATGCGAACCACCCCGCGATATTTTTCAGAAAACTAAACGACATTGCCACTGCATGATTCCTGACCTCGCAATGCTGACCACCCGATAGTGCTTTTGTCCATCCTACATTGCCACTCACTGACTATCCTAATTCAGAGCCTCCGATTCACACCACCCCGTGATGTTTTTCTCACTCCTACTAGTGAATGACCTGTTAGAAAACCTTACAATGTGCACCACCCTGCAATGTTTTGCCGAAACCTATCCTACATTGCCAGTGCATGTTTCCTGACCTCCCCATGCTGACCACCCTGTGGTGCTTTTCTCCATCCTACATTGCCACTCACTGCCTAACGTAATGCACAGCCTCCGATTCACACCACCCCGTGATGTTTTTATCACTCCTACTAGTGAATGCCCTGTTAGAAACCGGTTCAATAAGCACAATGCCGCAATGTTTTTCAGAAACCTATTCTACATTGCCACTGCATGTTTCCTGACATCCCCATGCTGACCAACCCGTGCTGCTTTTCTCCATCCTACATTGCCACTCACTGCCTATCCTAATTCTGTCGCTCCGATTCACACCATCCCGTTATGTTTTCCTCACCCTACTAGTGAATGGCCTGTTAAAATCCTTACAATGCACACCGCCCGCCATGTTTTTCAGCAAGCTATCCTACATTGCCACTGCATGTTTCCTGACTTTCCAATTCTGACCACCCCGTGCTGCTTTTCTCCATCCTACATTGCCACTCATTGCCTATCCTAATTCAGGCAGTCTGATTCACACCACCCAGTGATGATTTTTTCACTCCTACTAGTGAATGGCTTGATAGAAACGATTACAATGCGCACCACACCGGCGATGTTTTTCAGAAACCTATCCCACATTTCCAGTGCATGTTTCCTGTCCTCCGCATGCTGACCGCACCGTGGTGCTTTTCTCCATCCTACATTCCCACTCACTGCCTATCCTAATTCAGGCCCTCAGATACACACCACCCCGTGATGTTTTTCTCACTCCTACTAGTGAATTACCTGTTAGAAACCATTACAATGCGCACCACCGCACAATGTTTTTCAGAATCCTATCCTACATAGCCACTGCATGTTTCATGACCTCCGCATGCTGACCACCCCGTGGTGCTTTTCTCCAACGAACATTGCCGCTCACTGCGTACACTAATCAGGCCCACCAATTCACACCACCACATGATGTTTTTCTCACTCCTACTAGTGAATGGCCTGTAAGAAACCCTTACAATGCGAACCAGCCCTCGATGTTTGTCAGAAACCTAAACGACTTTGCCACTCACTGCATGATTCCTGACCTCGCCATTATGACCACCCCGTGGTGCTTTTCTCCATCCTACATTGCCACTCACTGTCTATCCTAATTCAGGACCTCCGATACACAGCAACCCATGATGTTGTTCTCACTCCTACTAGTCCATGGCCTGTTAGAAACCCTGACAATGTGCACCACTTAGCGATGTTTTTCAGAAACATATCCTACGTTGCCATTGCATGTTTCCTGACCTCCCAATGCTGACCACCCCGCGGTGCTTTTCTCCATCCTACATTGCCACTCACTGCCTATCATAATTCAGACCCTATGATTCAAACCACCCCGTGATGTTTTTCTCACTCCTACTAGTGAATGTATTATTACACACCCATACAATGCGCACAACCCGCGATGTTTTCAAGGAACCTATCCTACATTGCCACTGCATGTTTCCTCAGCTCCCCATGCTGACCACCCCGTGGTGCTTTTGTTCATCCTACATTGCCACTCACTGCCTATACTAATTCAGATCCTATGATTCACACCACCCCGTGATGTTTTTCTCACTCCTACTAGTGAATGTAATGTTACACACCCATACAATGCGCAGCACTCCGCGATGTTTTTCAGAAACATATCCTACATTGCCACTGCATATTTCCTGACCTCTGCATGCGGACCACCCCGTGGTGCTTTTCTCCATCCTACATTGCCACTCACTGCCTATCCTAATTCAGACCATATGATTCACCCCACCCCGTGATATTTTTCTCACTGCTACTAGTGAAAGTAATGTTACGCGCCCATACAATGCGCACCACCCCGCGATGTTTTTCAGAAACCTATCCTACATTTCCACTGCATGTTTCCTGACTTCCCCATGCTGGCCACCCTGTGGTGCTTTTCACCATCCTTCATTGTCACTCACTGCCTATCCTAATAAAGACCCTACAATTCCCACCAGCCCGTGATATTTTTCTCACTCCTACTAGTGAATGGCCTGTTAGAAACCCTTATAAGGCACACCACCCCACGATGTTTTTCAGAAACCTATCCTACATTGCCACCGAATGTTTCCTGACCTCCCCATGCTTACCACACCTTGGTGCTTTTCTCCATCCTACATTTCCACTCACTGCCTAAACTAATGCGGAGCCTCCGATTCACACCAACTCGTGATGTTTTTCTCACTCCTACTAGTGAGGGGCCTGTTAGAAACCCTTTCAATAAGCACCACCCCGGGATGTTTTTCAGAAACCTATCCTATATTGCTATTTCATGTTTCCTGACCTCCCCATGCTCACCACCCCGTGGTGTTTTCTCCATCCTACATTGCCACTCACTGCCTATCCTAATTCACACACTCCGATTCACTCCACCAGGTGATGTTTTTCTCACTCCTACTAGTGAATGGCCTGTTAGAAAGCCTTACAATGCACAACACCCAGGGATGTTTTTCAAAAACCTTTCCTACATTGCCACTGCATGTTTCCTGACCTCCGCATGCTGACCACGCCATGGTGCTTTTCTCCATCCTACATTGCCTCTCACTGCCTATCCTAATTCAGAGGCTCTGATTCACACCACCCCGTCATGTTTTTCTCACTCCTACTAGTGAATGGCCTGTTAGAAAGCCTTACAATGCACACCACCCAGGGATGTTTTTCAAAAACCTATCCAACATTGCCACTGCATGTTTCCTGACCTCCCCATGCTTACCACCCCGTGGTGCTTTTCTCCATCCTACATTGCCACTCACTGCCTATGCTAATTGAGATCCTCCGATTCACACCACCACGTGATGTTTTTCTCACTCCCACTAGGGAATCTCCTGTTGGAAACCCTTACAATGTGCACAACCCCGCGATGTTTTTCAGAAACTTATCCTACATTGCCAGTGCATGTTTCCTGTCCTCCCCATGCTGACCGAAGCATGGTGCTTTTCTCCATCCTACATTCCCACTCATTGCCTATCCTAATTCAGGCCCTCAGATACACACCACCCCGGGATGTTTTTCTCGCTCCTACTAGTGAATGGGCTGTTAGAAACCCTTAAAATGCGCACCAACCCGCGATGTTTTTCAGAATCCTATCCTACATTGCCACTGCATCTCTCATGACCTCCACATGCTGACCACCCCGTGGTGCTTTTCTCCATCCAACATTGCCGCTCACTGCCTATACTAATCAGGCCATCCGATTCACAACACAGCGTGATGTTTTTCTCACTCATACTAGTGAAAGGCCTGTAAGAAACCCTTACAATGCGCACCAGCCCTCGATGTTTTTCAGAAACCTAAATGACATTGCCACTGCATGTTTCCTGACATCGCCATTATGGCCACCCCGTTGTGCTTTTCTCCATCCTACATTGCCACTCACTGCCTATCCTAATTCAGACCCTGTGATTCACACTACCCTGTGATGTTTTTCTCACTCCTGTTAGTGAATGTAATGTTACACACCCATACAATGCGCACCACCCCGCAAAGTTTTTAAGAAAACTATCCTACATTGCCACTGCATGTTTCCTGACCTCCCAATGTTGACCACCCCGCGGTGCTTTTTTCCATCCTACATTGCCACTCACTGCCTATCCTAATTCAGACCCTATGATTCAAACCACCCCGTGATGTTTTTCTCACTCCTACTAGTGAATGTATTATTACACACCCATACAATGCGCACAGCCCGCGATGTTTTTCAGAAACATATCCTACATTGCCACTGCATGTTTCCTGACCTCCACATGCGGACCACCCCGTGGTGCTTTTCCCCATCCTACATTGCCACTCACTGCCTATCCTAATTCAGACCCTATGATTCACCCCACCCCATGATGTTTTTCTCACTCCTACTAGTGAATGTAATGCTACACACCCATACAATGCGCACCACCCCGTGATGTTTTTCAGAAACCTATCCTACATTTCCACTGCATGTTTCCTGACTTCCCCATGCTGGCCACCCTGTGGTGCTTTTCACCATCCTTCATTGTCACTCACTGCCTATCCTAATAAAGACCCTACAATTCCCACCAGCCCGTGATATTTTTCTCACTCCTACTAGTGAATGGCCTGTTAGAAACCCTTATAAGGCACACCACCCCACGATGTTTTTCAGAAACCTATCCTACATTGCCACCGAATGTTTCCTGACCTCCCCATGCTTACCACACCTTGGTGCTTTTCTCCATCCTACATTTCCACTCACTGCCTAAACTAATGCGGAGCCTCCGATTCACACCAACTCGTGATGTTTTTCTCACTCCTACTAGTGAGTTGCCTGTTAGAAACCCTTTCAATAAGCACCACCCCGGGATGTTTTTCAGAAACCTATCCTATATTGCTACTTCATGTTTCCTGACCTCCCCATGCTCACCACCCCGTGGTGTTTTCTCCATCCTACATTGCCACTCACTGCCTATCCTAATTCACACACTCCGATTCACTCCACCAGGTGATGTTTTTCTCACTCCTACTAGTGAATGGCCTGTTAGAAAGCCTTACAATGCACAACACCCAGGGATGTTTTTCAAAAACCTTTCCTACATTGCCACTGCATGTTTCCTGACCTCCGCATGCTGACCACGCCATGGTGCTTTTCTCCATCCTACATTGCCTCTCACTGCCTATCCTAATTCAGAGGCTCTGATTCACACCACCCCGTCATGTTTTTCTCACTCCTACTAGTGAATGGCCTGTTAGAAAGCCTTACAATGCACACCACCCAGGGATGTTTTTCAAAAACCTATCCAACATTGCCACTGCATGTTTCCTGACCTCCCCATGCTTACCACCCCGTGGTGCTTTTCTCCATCCTACATTGCCACTCACTGCCTATGCTAATTGAGACCCTCCGATTCACACCACCACGTGATGTTTTTCTCACTCCCACTAGGGAATCTCCTGTTGGAAACCCTTACAATGTGCACAACCCCGCGATGTTTTTCAGAAACTTATCCTACATTGCCAGTGCATGTTTCCTGTCCTCCCCATGCTGACCGAAGCATGGTGCTTTTCTCCATCCTACATTCCCACTCATTGCCTATCCTAATTCAGGCCCTCAGATACACACCACCCCGGGATGTTTTTCTCGCTCCTACTAGTGAATGGGCTGTTAGAAACCCTTAAAATGCGCACCAACCTGCGATGTTTTTCAGAATCCTATCCTACATTGCCACTGCATCTCTCATGACCTCCACATGCTGACCACCCCGTGGTGCTTTTCTCCATCCAACATTGCCGCTCACTGCCTATACTAATCAGGCCCTCCGATTCACAACACAGCGTGATGTTTTTCTCACTCATACTAGTGAAAGGCCTGTAAGAAACCCTTACAATGCGCACCAGCCCTCGATGTTTTTCAGAAACCTAAATGATATTGCCACTGCATGTTTCCTGACCTCGCCATTATGGCCACCCCGTTGTGCTTTTCTCCATCCTACATTGCCACTCACTGCCTATCCTAATTCAGACCCTATGATTCACACTACCCTGTGATGTTTTTATCACTCCTTTTAGTGAATGTAATGTTACACACCCATACAATGTGCACCACCCCGCGATGTTTTTCAGAAACCTATCCTACATTGCCACTGCATGTTCCTGACCTCCCAATGCTGACCAACCCGTGGTGCTTTTCTCCATCCTACATTGCCACTCACTGCCTATCCTAATTCAGACCCTCCGATTCACACCACCCCGTGATGTTTTTCTCACTCCTACTAGTGAATGTATTGTTACACACCCATACAATGCGCACCACCCCGCGATGTTTTTCAGAAACCTATCCTATATTGCCACTGCATGGTTCCTGACCTCCCATGCTTACCTTCCCGTGGTGCTTTTCTCCATCCTACATTGCCACGCACTGCCTATCTAAATGCAGTCCCTCCGAATCACATCACCCCGTGATGTTTTTCTTAATCCTACCTGTGAATGGCCTGTTAGAAACCCTTACAATTCGCAGCACCCCGCGATGTTTTCAAAAACCTCTCCTACATTGCCACTGCATGTTTCCTGACCTCCCCATGTTGACCACCCCGTGGTGCTTTTCTCCATCCTACATTGCCACTTACGGAATATCCTAATTCTGGCCCTACGATTCACACCACGCCGTGATGTTTTTCTCACTCGTACTAGTGAATGGCCTGTTAAAACCTTTACAATGCGCACCACCCGAGATATAATTCAGAAATCTATCCCAAATTGACACTGCATGTTTCCTGACCTCCCCATGCTGACCACCCCATGGTGCTTTTCTCCATCCTACATTGCCACTCACTGCCTCTCCTAATTCAGACCCTATGACTCACACCACCCTGTGATGTTTTTCTCACTCCTACTAGTGAATGTAAAGTTACACACCCATACAATGCACACCACTCCGCGATGTTTTTCCGAAACCTATCCTACATTGCCACTGCATGTTTCCTGACCTCCCCGTGGTGCCTTTCTCCATCCTACATTGCCACTCACTGCCTATCCTAATTCAGATCTTATGATTCACACCACCCCGTGATGTTTTTCTCACTCCTACTAGTGAATGTACTGTTACACACCCATACAATGCGCAACACCCCGCGACGTTTTTCAGAAACTTATCCTACATTCTCACTGCATGTTTCCTGACCTCCCCATGCTGACCACCCCGTGGTATTTTTCTCCATCCTACATTGCCACTCAGTGCCTATCCTAATTCAGACCGTATGATTCACACCACCCCGTGATGTTTTTCTCACTCCTACTAGTGAATGTAATGTTACACACCCATATAATGCGCACCACCCCGCGATGTTTTTCAGAAACCTATCCTACATTGCCACTGCATGTTCCTTGACCTCACCATGCTAACCACCCTGTGGTGCTGTTCTCCATCCTACATAGCCACTCACTGCCTATCCTAATTCAGACCCTATGATTCACACCACCCCTTGATGTTTTTCTCACTCCTACTAATGAATGTAATGTTACACACTCATAAAATGCGCACCACCCCGCGAAGTTTTTCAGAAACCTATCACATATTGCCACTGCATGTTTCCTGACCTCCCTATGCTGACCACGCAGTGGTGCTTTTCTCCATCCTACATTGACACTCACTGCCTATCCTAATTCAGACACTATGATTCACACCACCCCGTGATGTTTTTCTCACTCCTAATAGTGAATGTAATGTTACACACCCATACAATGCGCACCACACCGCGATGTTTTTCAGAAAGCTATCACACATTGCCACTGCATGTTTCCTGACCTCCCCATGCTGACCACCCCGTGGTGCTTTTCTCCATCCTACATTGCCCCTCACTTCCTATACTAATACAGATCCTATGATTCACACCACCCCGTGATGTTTTTCTCACTCCTACTAGTGAATGTAATGTTACACACCCATACAATGCGCACCACCCCGCGATGTTTTTCAGAAACCAATCCTACATTGCCACTGAATGTTTCCTGACTTCCCCATGCTGACCACACGTGGTGATTTTCTCCATCCGACATTGCCACTCAGTGCCTATTCTAATTCAGATCCTATGATTCACACCACCCCGTGATGTTTTTCTCACTCGTACTAGTGAATGTAATGTTACAAACCTATACAATGCGCACCACTCCGCGATGTTTTTCAGAAACCACTCCTACATTGCCACTGCATGTTTCCTGACCTCTTCATGCTGACCACCCCGTGGTGCTTTTCTCCATCCTACATTGCCACTCACTGCCTATCCTAATTCAGATCCTATGATTCACACCACCCCGTGATTTTTTTCTCAACCCTACTAGTGAATGTAATGTTACACACCCATACAATGCACACCACCCCGCAATGTTTTTCAGAAACCTATTACACATTGCCACTGCATGTTTCCTGCCTTCCCCATGCTGACCACCCCGTGGTGCTTTTCTCCATCCTACATTGCCACTCACTGCCTATCCTAATTCAGACCCTATGATTCACACCACCCCGTGATGTTTTTCTCACTCCTACTAGTGAACGTAATGTTACACACCCATACAATACGAACCAACCTGCGATATTTTTCAGAAACCAATCCTACATTGCCACTGCATGTTTCCTGACCTCCCCATGGTGACCACAACGTGGTGATTTTCTCCATCCTACATTGCCACTCAGTGCCTATTCTAATTCAGATCCTATGATTGACACCACCCCGTGATGTTTTTCTCAGTCCTACTAGTGAATGTAATGTTACAAACCTATACAATGCACACCACTCCGCGATGTTTTTCAGAAACCTCTCCTACATTGCCACTGCATGTTTCCTGACCTCTCCATGCTGACCACACCGTGGTGCTTTTCTCCATCCTACATTGCCACTCACTGTCTATCGTAATTCAGACCCTATGATTCAAACCACCCCGTGATGTTTTTCTCACTCCTACTAGTGAATGTAATGTTACACACCCATACAATGCGCACCACCCCGCGATGTTTTTCAGAAACCTATCCTACATTACCACTGCATGTTTCCTGACCTCCGCATGCTGAAAACCCCATGGTGCTTTTCTCCATCCAACATTGCCACTCACTGCCTATCCTAATTCAGATCCTATGATTCACACCACACCGTGATGTTATTCTCACTCCTACTAGTGAACGTAATGTTACATACCCATACAATGCGCACCACCCCGCGATGTTTCTCAGAAGCCTATCCTACATTGCCACTGCATGTTTCCTGACCTCCCCATGCTGACCACCCCGTGGTGCTTTTCTCCATCCTACATTGCCACTCACTGCCTATCCTAATTCAGTCCCTATGATTCACACCACCCTGTGATGTTTTTCTCACTCCTACTAGTGAATGTAATGTTACAAACCAATACAATGCACACCACCCCGCAATGTTTTCAGAAACCTATCCTACATTGTCACTGCATGTTTCCTGACCTCCCCATGCTGACCACCCCGTGGTGCTTTTCTCCATTCTACATTGCCACTCACTGCCTATCTAATTCAGATCCTATGATTCACACCACCCTGTGATGTTTTTCTCACTCCTACTAGTGAATGTAATGTTACACACCAATACAATGCGCACCACCCCGCGATGTTTTTCAGAAACCTATCCTACATTGCCACTGCATGTTTCCTGTCCTCCCCATGCTGACCATCCCGTGGTGCTTTTCTCCATGCTAGATTTCCACTTGCTGCCTATCCTAATTCAGACCCTATGATTCACACCACCCCGTGATGTTTTTCTCACTCCTACTAGTGAATGTAATGTTACACACCCATACAATGCGCACCACCCCGCGATGTTTTTCAGAAACCTATCCTACATTGCCAATGCATGTTTCCTGACCACCCGATAAGGACCACCCCGTGGTGCTTTTCTCCATCCTACATTGCCCCTCACTGCCTTTCCTAATTCAGACCCTATGATTCACACCACCCGGTGATGTTTTTCTCACTCCTACTAGTGAATGTAATGTTACACCCTCATACAATGCGAACCACCACGTGATGTTTTTCAGAAACCTAACCCACATTGCCACTGCATGTTTCCTGAACTCCCCATGCTGACCACCCCGTGGTGCTTTTCTCCATCCTACATTGCCTCACACTGCCTATCCTAATTCAGACCCTATGATTCACACCACCCCGTGATGTTTTTCTCACTCCTAGTAGTCAATGTAATGTTACACACTAATACAATGCGCACCACCCCGCGATGTTTTTCAGAAACCTATCCTACATTGCCACTGCATGTTTCCTGACCTCCACATGCTGACAACCCTGTGTTGCTTTTCTCCACCCTACATTGCCACTCACTGCCTATCCTAATTCAGATCCTATGATTCACACCACCCCGTGATGTTTTTCTCTCTCCTACTAGTGAATGTAATGTTACGCACCCATACAATGCGCACCACCCCGCGATGTTTTTCAGAAACTTATCCTACATTGCGACTGCATGTTTCCTGACCTCCCTATGCTGACCAACCCGTGGTGTTTTCTCCAACCTACATTGCGAATCACTGCCTATCCTAATTCAGACCCTATGATTCACACCACCCCGTGATGTTTTTCTCACTACTAGTGAAAGTCATGTTACACACCCCTACAATGCGCATCACCCCGCAATGTTTTTCAGAAACCTTTCCTACATTGCCACTGCATGTTTCCTGACCTCTCCATGCTGACCACCCTGTGGTGCTTTTCTCCATCCTACATTGACACTCACTGCCTATCCTAATTCAGAACCTATGATTCACTCCACCCCGTGATGTTTTTCTCACTCCTACTAGTGAATGTAATGTTACACACACATACAATGCGCACCAACCCGCGATGTTTTTCACAAACCTATCCTACATTGCCACTGCATGTTTCCTGACCTTCCCATGCTGACCAACCCGTGGAGCTTTTCTCCATCCTATATTGCCACTCACTGCCTATGCTAATTCAGACCCTATGATTCACACCACCCGGTGATGTTTTTCTCACTCCTACTAGTGAATGTAATGTTACACACCCATACAATGCCCACCACCAAGCGATGTTTTTCAGAAACCTAACCCACATTGCCACTGCATGTTTCCTGAACTCCCCATGCTGACCACCCCATGGTGCTTTTCTCCATGCTACATTTCCACTCGCTGCCTATCCTAATTCAGACCCTATGATTCACACCACCCCGTGATGTTTTTCTCACTCCTACTAGTGAATGTAATGATACACACCCATACAATGCGCACCACCCCGCGATGTTTTTCAGAAACCTATCCTACATTGCCACTGCATGGTTCCTGACCTCCCCATGCCGACCACCCCGTGGTGCTTTTCACCATCCTACATTGCCACTCACTGCCTAACCTAATTCAGACCCTATGATTCACACCACCCGGTTGTGTTTTTCTCACTCCTACTAGTGAATGTAATGTTACACACCCATACAATGCGCACCACCAAGCGATGTTTTTCAGAAACCTAACCCACATTGCCACTGCATGTTTCCTGACCTCCCCATGCTGACCACCCTGTTGTGTTTTTCTCCATCCTACATTGCCACACACTGCCTATCCTAATTCAGACCTTATGGTTCACACCACCCCGTGATGTTTTTCTCACTCCTACTAGTTAATGTAATGTTACACACCCATACAATGCACAAAACCCCGCGATGTTTTTCAGAAACCTATCCTACATTGCAACTGCATGTTTCCTGACCTCACCATGCTGACCACCCCGTGGTGCTTTTCTCCATCCTACATAGCCACTCACTGAATATCCTAATTCAGACCCTATGATTCTCACCACCCCGTGATGTTTTTCTCACTCCTACTAGTGAATGTAATGTTACAAACCTATACAATGCGCACCACTCCGCGATGTTTTTCAGAAACCTATCCTACATTGCCACTGCATGTTTCCTGACCTCTCCATTCTGACCACCCCGTGGTGCTTTTCTGCATCCTACATTGCCCCTCACTGCCTATCCTAATTTAGACCCTATGATTCACACCACCCCGTGATTTTTTTCTCACTCCTACTAGCGAATGTAATGTTACACACCCATACAATGCGCACCACCCCGCGATGATTTTCAGAAACATCTCCTACATTGCCACTGCATGGTTCCTGTCTTCCCCATGCTGACCACCCCGTGGTGCTTTTCTCCATTCTATATTGCCACTCACTGCCTATCCTAATTCAGATCCTATGATTAACACCCCCCCGTGATGTTTTTCTCACTCCTACTAGTGAATGTAATGTTACACACCCATACAATGAGCACCACCCTGCGATGTTTTTCAGAAACCAATTCTACATTGCCACTAAATGTTTCCTGACCTCCCCATGCTGACCACCCCGTGGTGATTTTCTCCATTCTACATTGCCAATCACTGCCTATCCTAATTCAGACCCTCCGATTCACACCACCCCGTGATGTTTTTCTCACTCCTACTAGTGAATGTATTGTTACACACCCATACAATGCGCACCACCCCGCGATGTTTTTCAGAAACCTATCCTATATTGCCACTGCATGGTTCCTGACCTCCCATGCTTACCTTCCCGTGGTGCTTTTCTCCATCCTACATTGCCACGCACTGCCTATCTAAATGCAGTCCCTCCGAATCACATCACCCCGTGATGTTTTTCTTAATCCTACCTGTGAATGGCCTGTTAGAAACCCTTACAATTCGCAGCACCCCGCGATGTTTTCAAAAACCTCTCCTACATTGCCACTGCATGTTTCCTGACCTCCCCATGTTGACCACCCCGTGGTGCTTTTCTCCATCCTACATTGCCACTTACGGAATATCCTAATTCTGGCCCTACGATTCACACCACGCCGTGATGTTTTTCTCACTCGTACTAGTGAATGGCCTGTTAAAACCTTTACAATGCGCACCACCCGAGATATAATTCAGAAATCTATCCCAAATTGACACTGCATGTTTCCTGACCTCCCCATGCTGACCACCCCATGGTGCTTTTCTCCATCCTACATTGCCACTCACTGCCTCTCCTAATTCAGACCCTATGACTCACACCACCCTGGGATGTTTTTCTCACTCCTACTAGTGAATGTAAAGTTACACACCCATACAATGCGCACCACTCCGCGATGTTTTTCCGAAACCTATCCTACATTGCCACTGCATGTTTCCTGACCTCCCCGTGGTGCCTTTCTCCATCCTACATTGCCACTCACTGCCTATCCTAATTCAGATCTTATGATTCACACCACCCCGTGATGTTTTTCTCACTCCTACTAGTGAATGTACTGTTACACACCCATACAATGCGCAACACCCCGCGACGTTTTTCAGAAACTTATCCTACATTCTCACTGCATGTTTCCTGACCTCCCCATGCTGACCACCCCGTGGTATTTTTCTCCATCCTACATTGCCACTCAGTGCCTATCCTAATTCAGACCCTATGATTCACACCACCCCGTGATGTTTTTCTCACTCCTACTAGTGAATGTAATGTTACACACCCATATAATGCGCACCACCCCGCGATGTTTTTCAGAAACCTATCCTACATTGCCACTGCATGTTCCTTGACCTCACCATGCTAACCACCCTGTGGTGCTGTTCTCCATCCTACATAGCCACTCACTGCCTATCCTAATTCAGACCCTATGATTCACACCACCCCTTGATGTTTTTCTCACTCCTACTAGTGAATGTAATGTTACACACTCATACAATGCGCACCACCCCGCGATGTTTTTCAGAAACCTATCACACATTGCCACTGCATGTTTCCTGACCTCCCTATGCTGACCACGCATTGGTGCTTTTCTCCATCCTACATTGACACTCACTGCCTATCCTAATTCAGACACTATGATTCACACCACCCCGTGATGTTTTTCTCACTCCTACTAGTGAATGTAATCTTACACACCCATACAATGCGCACCACACCGCGATGTTTTTCAGAAAGCTATCACACATTGCCACTGCATGTTTCCTGACCTCCCCATGCTGACCACCCCGTGGTGCTTTTCTCCATCCTACATTGCCCCTCACTGCCTATACTAATTCAGATCCTATGATTCACACCACCCCGTGATGTTTTTCTCACTCCTACTAGTGAATGTAATGTTACACACCCATACAATGCGCACCACCCCGCGATGTTTTTCAGAAACCAATCCTACATTGCCACTGAATGTTTCCTGACTTCCCCATGCTGACCACACGTGGTGATTTTCTCCATCCGACATTGCCACTCAGTGCCTATTCTAATTCAGATCCTATGATTCACACCACCCCGTGATGTTTTTCTCACTCGTACTAGTGAATGTAATGTTACAAACCTATACAATGCGCACCACTCCGCGATGTTTTTCAGAAACCACTCCTACATTGCCACTGCATGTTTCCTGACCTCTTCATGCTGACCACCCCGTGGTGCTTTTCTCCATCCTACATTGCCACTCACTGCCTATCCTAATTCAGATCCTATGATTCACACCACCCCGTGATTTTTTTCTCAACCCTACTAGTGAATGTAATGTTACACACCCATACAATGCACACCACCCCGCAATGTTTTTCAGAAACCTATTACACATTGCCACTGCATGTTTCCTGCCTTCCCCATGCTGACCACCCCGTGGTGCTTTTCTCCATCCTACATTGCCACTCACTGCCTATCCTAATTCAGACCCTATGATTCACACCACCCCGTGATGTTTTTCTCACTCCTACTAGTGAACGTAATGTTACACACCCATACAATACGAACCAACCTGCGATATTTTTCAGAAACCAATCCTACATTGCCACTGCATGTTTCCTGACCTCCCCATGGTGACCACAACGTGGTGATTTTCTCCATCCTACATTGCCACTCAGTGCCTATTCTAATTCAGATCCTATGATTGACACCACCCCGTGATGTTTTTCTCAGTCCTACTAGTGAATGTAATGTTACAAACCTATACAATGCACACCACTCCGCGATGTTTTTCAGAAACCTCTCCTACATTGCCACTGCATGTTTCCTGACCTCTCCATGCTGACCACCCCGTGGTGCTTTTCTCCATCCTACATTGCCACTCACTGTCTATCGTAATTCAGACCCTATGATTCAAACCACCCCGTGATGTTTTTCTCACTCCTACTAGTGAATGTAATGTTACACACCCATACAATGCGCACCACCCCGCGATGTTTTTCAGAAACCTATCCTACATTACCACTGCATGTTTCCTGACCTCCGCATGCTGAAAACCCCATGGTGCTTTTCTCCATCCAACATTGCCACTCACTGCCTATCCTAATTCAGATCCTATGATTCACACCACACCGTGATGTTATTCTCACTCCTACTAGTGAACGTAATGTTACATACCCATACAATGCGCACGACCCCGCGATGTTTCTCAGAAGCCTATCCTACATTGCCACTGCATGTTTCCTGACCTCCCCATGCTGACCACCCCGTGGTGCTTTTCTCCATCCTACATTGCCACTCACTGCCTATCCTAATTCAGACCCTATGATTCACACCACCCTGTGATGTTTTTCTCACTCCTACTAGTGAATGTAATGTTACAAACCAATACAATGCACACCACCCCGCAATGTTTTCAGAAACCTATCCTACATTGTCACTGCATGTTTCCTGACCTCCCCATGCTGACCACCCCGTGGTGCTTTTCTCCATTCTACATTGCCACTCACTGCCTATCTAATTCAGATCCTATGATTCACACCACCCTGTGATGTTTTTCTCACTCCTACTAGTGAATGTAATGTTACACACCAATACAATGCGCACCACCCCGCGATGTTTTTCAGAAACCTATCCTACATTGCCACTGCATGTTTCCTGTCCTCCCCATGCTGACCATCCCGTGGTGCTTTTCTCCATGCTAGATTTCCACTTGCTGCCTATCCTAATTCAGACCCTATGATTCACACCACCCCGTGATGTTTTTCTCACTCCTACTAGTGAATGTAATGTTACACACCCATACAATGCGCACCACCCCGCGATGTTTTTCAGAAACCTATCCTACATTGCCAATGCATGTTTCCTGACCACCCGATAAGGAACACCCCGTGGTGCTTTTCTCCATCCTACATTGCCCCTCACTGCCTTTCCTAATTCAGACCCTATGATTCACACCACCCGGTGATGTTTTTCTCACTCCTACTAGTGAATGTAATGTTACACCCTCATACAATGCGAACCACCACGTGATGTTTTTCAGAAACCTAACCCACATTGCCACTGCATGTTTCCTGAACTCCCCATGCTGACCACCCCGTGGTGCTTTTCTCCATCCTACATTGCCTCACACTGCCTATCCTAATTCAGACACTATGATTCACACCACCCCGTGATGTTTTTCTCACTCCTAGTAGTCAATGTAATGTTACACACTAATACAATGCGCACCACCCCGCGATGTTTTTCAGAAACCTATCCTACATTGCCACTGCATGTTTCCTGACCTCCACATGCTGACAACCCCGTGTTGCTTTTCTCCACCCTACATTGCCACTCACTGCCTATCCTAATTCAGATCCTATGATTCACACCACCCCGTGATGTTTTTCTCTCTCCTACTAGTGAATGTAATGTTACGCACCCATACAATGCGCACCACCCCGCGATGTTTTTCAGAAACTTATCCTACATTGCGACTGCATGTTTCCTGACCTCCCTATGCTGACCAACCCGTGGTGTTTTCTCCAACCTACATTGCGAATCACTGCCTATCCTAATTCAGACCCTATGATTCACACCACCCCGTGATGTTTTTCTCACTACTAGTGAAAGTCATGTTACACACCCATACAATGCGCATCACCCCGCAATGTTTTTCAGAAACCTTTCCTACATTGCCACTGCATGTTTCCTGACCTCTCCATGCTGACCACCCTGTGGTGCTTTTCTCCATCCTACATTGCCACTCACTGCCTATCCTAATTCAGAACCTATGATTCACACCACCCCGTGATGTTTTTCTCACTCCTACTAGTGAATGTAATGTTACACACACATACAATGCGCACCAACCCGCGATGTTTATCACAAACCTATCCTACATTGCCACTGCATGTTTCCTGACCTCCCCATGCTGACCAACCCGTGGAGCTTTTCTCCATCCTATATTGCCACTCACTGCCTATGCTAATTCAGACCCTATGATTCACACCACCCGGTGATGTTTTTCTCACTCCTACTAGTGAATGTAATGTTACACACCCATACAATGCCCACCACCAAGCGATGTTTTTCAGAAACCTAACCCACTTTGCCACTGCATGTTTCCTGAACTCCCCATGCTGACCACCCCATGGTGCTTTTCTCCATGCTACATTTCCACTCGCTGCCTATCCTAATTCAGACCCTATGATTCACACCACCCCGTGATGTTTTTCTCACTCCTACTAGTGAATGTAATGATACACACCCATACAATGCGCACCACCCCGCGATGTTTTTCAGAAACCTATCCTACATTGCCACTGCATGGTTCCTGACCTCCCCATGCCGACCACCCCGTGGTGCTTTTCACCATCCTACATTGCCACTCACTGCCTAACCTAATTCAGACCCTATGATTCACACCACCCGGTGATGTTTTTCTCACTCTTACTAGTGAATGTAATGTTACACACCCATACAATGCGCACCACCAAGCGATGTTTTTCAGAAACCTAACCCACATTGCCACTGCATGTTTCCTGACCTCCCCATGCTGACCACCCTGTTGTGTTTTTCTCCATCCTACATTGCCACACACTGCCTATCCTAATTCAGACCTTATGGTTCACACCACCCCGTGATGTTTTTCTCACTCCTACTAGTTAATGTAATGTTCCACACCCATACAATGCACAACACCCCGCGATGTTTTTCAGAAACCTATCCTACATTGCAACTGCATGTTTCCTGACCTCACCATGCTGACCACCCCGTGGTGCTTTTCTCCATCCTACATAGCCACTCACTGAATATCCTAATTCAGACCCTATGATTCTCACCACCCCGTGATGTTTTTTTCACTCCTACTAGTGAATGTAATGTTACAAACCTATACAATGCGCACCACTCCGCGATGTTTTTCAGAAACCTATCCTACATTGCCACTGCATGTTTCCTGACCTCTCCATTCTGACCACCCCGTGGTGCTTTTCTGCATCCTACATTGCCCCTCACTGCCTATCCTAATTTAGACCCTATGATTCACACCACCCCGTGATTTTTTTCTCACTCCTACTAGCGAATGTAATGTTACACACCCATACAATGCGCACCACCCCGCGATGATTTTCAGAAACATCTCCTACATTGCCACTGCATGGTTCCTGTCTTCCCCATGCTGACCACCCCGTGGTGCTTTTCTCCATTCTATATTGCCACTCACTGCCTATCCTAATTCAGATCCTATGATTAACACCCCCCCGTGATGTTTTTCTCACTCCTACTAGTGAATGTAATGTTACACACCCATACAATGAGCACCACCCTGCGATGTTTTTCAGAAACCAATTCTACATTGCCACTAAATGTTTCCTGACCTCCCCATGCTGACCACCCCGTGGTGATTTTCTCCATTCTACATTGCCAATCACTGCCTATCCTAATTCAGATCCTATGATTCACACCACCCCGTGATGTTTTTCTCACTCCTACTAGTGAATGTAATGTTACACACCCATACAATGAGCACCACCCAGCGATGTTTTTCAGAAACCAATTCTACATTGCCACTAAATGTTTCCTGACCTCCCCATGCTGACCACCCCGTGGTGATTTTCTCCATCCTACATTGCCACTCACTGCCTATTCTAATTCAGATACTTTGATTCACACCACCCCGTGATGTTTTTCTCACTCCTACTAGTGAATGTAATGTAACACACACCCATACAATGCGCACCACCCCGTGATGTTTTTCTCACTCCTACTAGTGAATGTAATGTAACACACACCCATACGATGCGCACCACCCCGCCATATTTTTCAGAAACCTATCCTACATTGCCACTGCATGTTCCCTGACCTCCCCATGCTGACCACCCCGTGGTGCTTTTCTCCATCCTACATTGCCACTCACTGCCTATCCTAATTCAGATCCTATGATTCACACCACCTCGTGATGTTTTTCTCACTCCTACTAGTGAATGTAATGTTACAAACCTATACAATGCGCACCACTCCGCGATGTTTTTCAGAAACCTCTCCTACATTGCCACTGCATGTTTCATGACCTCTCCATTCTGACCACCCCGTGGTGCTTTTCTGCATCCTACATTGCCCCTCACTACCTATCGTAATTCAGACCCTATGATTCACACCACCCCGTGATGTTTTTCTCACTCCTACTAGCGAATGTAATGTTACACACCCATACAATGCGCACCACCCCACGATGATTTTCAGAAACCTCTCCTACATTGCCACGGCATGTTTCCTGTCTTCCCCATGCTGACCACCCCGTTGTGCTTTTCTCCATCCTACATTGCCACTCACTGCGTATGTAATTCAGATCCTATGATTCACACCAACCCGTGATGTTTTTCTCACTCCTACTAGTGAATGTAATGTTACACACCCTTACAATGCACACCACCCCGTGATGTTTTTCAGAAAACTCTCCTACATTGCCACTGCATGTTTCCTGACCCCCCCATGCTGACCACCCCGTGGTGCTTTTCTCCATTCTACATTGCCACTCACTGCCTATCTTAATTCAGATCCTATGATTCACACCTCCCCGTGATGTTTTTCTCACTCCTACTAGTGAATGTAACGTTACACACCCATACAATGCGCACCACCCCGCGATGTTTTTCAGAAACCTATCCTACATTACCACTGAATGTTTCCTGACCTCCCCATGCTGACCACCCCGTGGTGCTTTTCTCCATGCTACATTGCCACTAACTGCCTATCCTAATTAAGACCCTATGATTCACACCACCCCGTGATGTTTTTCTCACTCCTACTAGTGAATGTAATGTTACACACCGATACAATGCGCACCACCCCGCGATGTTTTTCAGAAACTTATCCTACATTGCCACTGCATGTTTCTGCATGTTTCCTGACCTCGCCATTTTGACCACCCCGTACTGCTTATCTCCTTCCTACATTGCCACTCACTGGCTATCGTAATTTAGGCCCTATGATTCACACCAGCCCGTGATGTTTATCTCACTCCTACTAGTGAATGGCATGTTAGAAACCCTGACAATGTGCACCACCTAGTGATGTTTTTCAGAAACCTATCCTAAGTTCCCACTGCATGTTTCATGATCTCTTCATGCTGACCGCCCCGTGGTGTTTCTCTCCATCCTATATTGCCACTCACTGCCTATCCTAATTCTGGCCCTCCGATTCACACCACCCCGTGATCTTTTTCTAACTCCTACTAGTGAATGGCCTGTTAAAACCTTGCAATGCGCACCACCAGCGATGTTTTTCACAAACCTATCATACATTGCCACTGCATGTTTCCTGACCTCCCCATTTTGACCATCCCCTGGTGCTTTTCTCCATCCTACCTTGCCACTCACTGCCTATCCTAATTAAGGCCTTCTGATTCACACCACCCCATCATGTTTTTCTCACTCCTACTAGTGAATGGCCTGTTAGAAAGTTTACAATGCGCACCACCCCGTGGTGTTTTTCCGAATCCTATCCTACATTGCCACTGCATGTTTCCTGACCTCCCCATGCTTACCTCCCCGTGGTGCTTTTCTCCATCCTACCTTGCTACTCATTGCCTATCCTAATTCAGGCCCTCAGATACACACCACCCCATGATGTTTTTCTCACTCCTACTATGGAATGGCCGGTTGGCAACCCTTACAATGCGCACCACCCCGCGATATTTTTCAGAAAACTAAACGACATTGCAACTGCATGTTTCCTGTCCTCGCAATGCTGACCACCCGATGGTGCTTTTGTCCATCCTACATTGCCACTCACTGCCTATCTAAATGCAGTCCCTCCGAATCACATCACCCCGTGATGTTTTTCTTACTCCTACTAGTGAATGGCCTGTTCAATCCCTTACAATTCGCAGCACCCCGCGATGTTTTTCAGAAACCTATCCTAGATTGCCACTGCATGTTTCCTGACCTCACCATGTTGACCACCCCGTGGTGCTTTTCTGCATCCTACATTGCCACTCATGGAATATCCTAATTCTGGGCCTCCTATTCACACCACCCTGTGATGTTTTTCTCACTCCTACTAGTGAAAGGCCTGTTAAAACCCTTACAATGCGCACCACCTGCGATGTTTTTCAGAAAACTATCCTACATTGCCACTGCATGTTTCCTGACCTCCCCATTCTGACCAACCCGTGGTGTTTTTCTCCTTCCTTCATTGCCACTCACTGCCTGTCCTAATTCAGTCCCTCCCATTCACACCACCCAGTGCTGTTTTTCTCACTCCTTCTAGTGAATGGCCCGTTAGAAACACTTCCAATGCTACCTCCCCCGATGTGTTTCAGAAACCTATCCTACATTGCCACGGCATGTTTCCTGACCTCCTCATGCTGACTGCCCCGTGGTGCTTTTCTCCAACCTACATTGCCACTCACTGCCTATCCGAATTCTGACCCTCCGATTCACACCATCCCGTGATGTTTTCCTCACACTACTAGTGAATGGCCTGTTCAAACCATTACAACGCACACCCCCCACCATGTTTTTCAGCAACCTATCCTACATTGCCACTGCATGTTTCCTGACCTTCCAATTTTGACGACCTCGTGGGGCTTTTGTCCATCCTACATTGCCAATCACTGCCTTTCCTAATTCAGGCCCTCTCATTCACAACACCCCGTGATGTTTTGCTCACTCTTACTAGTGAACGGCCTGTTAGAAACCCTTACAATGCGCACCACAGCGCGATGTTTTTCAGAATTCTATCCTACATTGCCACTGCATGTTTCATGACCTCCGCATGCTGACCACCCCGTGGTGCTTTTCTCCATCCAACATTGCCGCTCACTGCCTATTCTAATCAGGCCCTCCGATTCACACCACCGCGTGATGTTTTTCTCACTTCTATTTGTGAATGGCCTGTAAGAACCCCTTACAATGCGCACCACCCCTCAATGTTTTTCAGAAACCTAAACGACATTGCCACTGCATGTTTCCTAACCTCCCCATGCTGTCCACACCGTGGTGCTTTTCTCCATCCTACATGGCCAGTCACTGCCTATCCTAATTCAGACCCTATGACTCACAGCATCCCGTGATGTTTTTCTCACTCCTACTAGTGAATGTAATGTTACACACCCATAAAATGCGCACCACCCCGCGATGTATTTCAGAAACCTATCCTACATTGCCACTGCATGTTTCCTGACCTCCCCATGCTGACCATCCCGTGGTGGTTTTCTCCATCCTACATTGCCACTCACTGGCTATCCTAATTCAGGCCCTCCGATACACACTAACCCGTCATGTTTTTCTCACGCCTACTAGTGAATGGCCTGTTAGAAACCCTGACAATGCGGACCACCTAGCGATGTTTTTCAGAAACCTATCCTACGTTGCCACTGCACGTTTCCTGACCTCCTCATGCTGACCGCCCCGTGGTGATTTTCTCCATTCTACATTGCCACTCACTGCCTATCCTAATTCTGGCCCTCCGATTCACACCACCCCGTGATCATTTTCTCACTCCTACTAGTGAATGGCCTGTTAAAAGCCTTACAATGCGCACCACCTCGCGATGTTTTTCAGAAACCTATCCTACTTTGCCACTGCATGTTTCCTGACCTCACCACGCTGACCACCTCAAGGTGCTTTCTCCATCGTACATTGCCACTCACTGCCTACCCTAATTCAGACCCTATGATTCACACCACCCCGTGATGTTTTTCTCACTCCTACTAGGGAATGTAATGATACACACCCATACAATGTGGACCACCCAGCGATGTTTTTCAGAAACCTATCCTACATTGCCACTGCATGTTCCTGACCTCCCAATGCTGACCACCCCGTGGTGCTTTTCTCCATCCTACATTGCCACTCACTGCCTATCCTAATTCAGACCCTATGATTCACACCACCCCGTGATGTTTTTCTCACTCCTACTAGTGAATGTATTGTTACACACCCATACAATGCGCACCACCTCGCGACGTTTTTCAGAAACCTCTCCTACATTGCCACTGCATGTTTCCTGACCTCCCCAATCTGACCACCCCGTGGTGCTTTTGTTCAACCTACATTGCCACTCACTGCCTATCCTAATTCAGATCCTATGATTCACACCACCCCGTGATGTTTTTCTCACTCCTACTAGTGAATGTAATGTTACACACCCATACAATGCGCACCACCCCGCGATGTTTTTCAGAAACCTCTCCTACATTGCCACTGCATGTTTCCTGACCTCCCCATGCTGACCACCCCGTGGTGCTTTTCTCCATCCTACATTGCAACTAAATGCCTATGCTAATTCAGACCCTATGATTTACACCACCCCTTGATGTTTTTCTCACTCCTCCTAGTGAATGTAATGTTACACACCCATAAAATGCGCACCACGCGGCGATGTTTTTCAGAAACCTATCCTACCTTGCCACTGCATGTTTCCTGACCACCCCATGCTGACCACACCGTGGTGCTTTTCTCCATCCTACATTGCGACTCACTGCCTATCCTAATTCAGATCCTATCATTCACACCACCCTGTGATGTTTTTCTCACTCCTAGTAGTGAATGTATTATTACACACCCATACAATGCGCACCACCCCGCGATGTTTTTCAGAAACCTATCCTACATTGCCACTGCATGTTTCCTGACCTTCCCATGCTTACCTTCCCGTGGTGCTTTTCTCCATCCTACCTTGCTACTCATTGCCTATCCTAATTCAGGCCCTCCGATACACACCACCCCGTGATGTTTTTCTCACTCCTACTATGGAATGGCCGGTTGGCAACCCTTACAATGCGAACCACCCCGCGATATTTTTCAGAAAACTAAACGACATTGCCACTGCATGATTCCTGACCTCGCAATGCTGACCACCCGATAGTGCTTTTGTCCATCCTACATTGCCACTCACTGACTATCCTAATTCAGAGCCTCCGATTCACACCACCCCGTGATGTTTTTCTCACTCCTACTAGTGAATGACCTGTTAGAAAACCTTACAATGTGCACCACCCTGCAATGTTTTGCCGAAACCTATCCTACATTGCCAGTGCATGTTTCCTGACCTCCCCATGCTGACCACCCTGTGGTGCTTTTCTCCATCCTACATTGCCACTCACTGCCTAACGTAATGCACAGCCTCCGATTCACACCACCCCGTGATGTTTTTATCACTCCTACTAGGGAATGCCCTGTTAGAAACCGGTTCATTAAGCACAATGCCGCAATGTTTTTCAGAAACCTATTCTACATTGCCACTGCATGTTTCCTGACATCCCCATGCTGACCAACCCGTGCTGCTTTTCTCCATCCTACATTGCCACTCACTGCCTATCCTAATTCTGTCGCTCCGATTCACACCATCCCGTTATGTTTTCCTCACCCTACTAGTGAATGGCCTGTTAAAATCCTTACAATGCACACCGCCCGCCATGTTTTTCAGCAAGCTATCCTACATTGCCACTGCATGTTTCCTAACTTTCCAATTCTGACCACCCCGTGCTGCTTTTCTCCATCCTACATTGCCACTCATTGCCTATCCTAATTCAGGCAGTCTGATTCACACCACCCAGTGATGATTTTTTCACTCCTACTAGTGAATGGCTTGATAGAAACGATTACAATGCGCACCACCCCGGCGATGTTTTTCAGAAACCTATCCCACATTTCCAGTGCATGTTTCCTGTCCTCCGCATGCTGACCGCACCGTGGTGCTTTTCTCCATCCTACATTCCCACTCACTGCCTATCCTAATTCAGGCCCTCAGATACACACCACTCCGTGATGTTTTTCTCACTCCTACTAGTGAATTACCTGTTAGAAACCATTACAATGCGCACCACCGCGCAATGTTTTTCAGAATCCTATCCTACATAGCCACTGCATGTTTCATGACCTCCGCATGCTGACCACCCCGTGGTGCTTTTCTCCAACGAACATTGCCGCTCACTGCGTACACTAATCAGGCCCACCAATTCACACCACCACATGATGTTTTTCTCACTCCTACTAGTGAATGGCCTGTAAGAAACCCTTACAATGCGAACCAGCCCTCGATGTTTGTCAGAAACCTAAACGACTTTGCCACTGCATGATTCCTGACCTCGCCATTATGACCACCCCGTGGTGCTTTTCTCCATCCTACATTGCCACTCACTGTCTATCCTAATTCAGGACCTCCGATACACAGCAACCCATGATGTTGTTCTCACTCCTACTAGTCAATGGCCTGTTAGAAACCCTGACAATGTGCACCACTTAGCGATGTTTTTCAGAAACATATCCTACGTTGCCATTGCATGTTTCCTGACCTCCCAATGCTGACCACCCCGCGGTGCTTTTCTCCATCCTACATTGCCACTCACTGCCTATCATAATTCAGACCCTATGATTCAAACCACCCCGTGATGTTTTTCTCACTCCTACTAGTGAATGTAGTATTACACACCCATACAATGCGCACAACCCGCGATGTTTTCAAGGAACCTATCCTACATTGCCACTGCATGTTTCCTCAGCTCCCCATGCTGACCACCCCGTGGTGCTTTTGTTCATCCTACATTGCCACTCACTGCCTATACTAATTCAGATCCTATGATTCACACCACCCCGTGATGTTTTTCTCACTCCTACTAGTGAATGTAATGTTACACACCCATACAATGCGCAGCACTCCGCGATGTTTTTCAGAAACATATCCTACATTGCCACTGCATATTTCCTGACCTCTGCATGCGGACCACCCCGTGGTGCTTTTCTCCATCCTACATTGCCACTCACTGCCTATCCTAATTCAGACCATATGATTCACCCCACCCCGTGATATTTTTCTCACTGCTACTAGTGAAAGTAATGTTACGCGCCCATACAATGCTCACCACCCCGCGATGTTTTTCAGAAACCTATCCTACATTTCCACTGCATGTTTCCTGACTTCCCCATGCTGGCCACCCTGTGGTGCTTTTCACCATCCTTCATTGTCACTCACTGCCTATCCTAATAAAGACCCTACAATTCCCACCAGCCCGTGATATTTTTCTCACTCCTACTAGTGAATGGCCTGTTAGAAACCCTTATAAGGCACACCACCCCACGATGTTTTTCAGAAACCTATCCTACATTGCCACCGAATGTTTCCTGACCTCCCCATGCTTACCACACCTTGGTGCTTTTCTCCATCCTACATTTCCACTCACTGCCTAAACTAATGCGGAGCCTCCGATTCACACCAACTCGTGATGTTTTTCTCACTCCTACTAGTGAGGGGCCTGTTAGAAACCTTTTCAATAAGCACCACCCCGGGATGTTTTTCAGAAACCTATCCTATATTGCTACTTCATGTTTCCTGACCTCCCCATGCTCACCACCCCGTGGTGTTTTCTCCATCCTACATTGCCACTCACTGCCTATCCTAATTCACACACTCCGATTCACTCCACCAGGTGATGTTTTTCTCACTCCTACTAGTGAATGGCCTGTTAGAAAGCCTTACAATGCACAACACCCAGGGATGTTTTTCAAAAACCTTTCTTACATTGCCACTGCATGTTTCCTGACCTCCGCATGCTGACCACGCCATGGTGCTTTTCTCCATCCTACATTGCCTCTCACTGCCTATCCTAATTCAGAGGCTCTGATTCACACCACCCCGTCATGTTTTTCTCACTCCTACTAGTGAATGGCCTGTTAGAAAGCCTTACAATGCACACCACCCAGGGATGTTTTTCAAAAACCTATCCAACATTGCCACTGCATGTTTCCTGACCTCCCCATGCTTACCACCCCGTGGTGCTTTTCTCCATCCTACATTGCCACTCACTGCCTATGCTAATTGAGACCCTCCGATTCACACCACCACGTGATGTTTTTCTCACTCCCACTAGGGAATCTCCTGTTGGAAACCCTTACAATGTGCACAACCCCGCGATGTTTTTCAGAAACTTATCCTACATTGCCAGTGCATGTTTCCTGTCCTCCCCATGCTGACCGAAGCATGGTGCTTTTCTCCATCCTACATTCCCACTCATTGCCTATCCTAATTCAGGCCCTCAGATACACACCACCCCGGGATGTTTTTCTCGCTCCTACTAGTGAATGGGCTGTTAGAAACCCTTAAAATGCGCACCAACCCGCGATGTTTTTCAGAATCCTATCCTACATTGCCACTGCATCTCTCATGACCTCCACATGCTGACCACCCCGTGGTGCTTTTCTCCATCCAACATTGCCGCTCACTGCCTATACTAATCAGGCCATCCGATTCACAACACAGCGTGATGTTTTTCTCACTCATACTAGTGAAAGGCCTGTAAGAAACCCTTACAATGCGCACCAGCCCTCGATGTTTTTCAGAAACCTAAATGACATTGCCACTGCATGTTTCCTGACATCGCCATTATGGCCACCCCGTTGTGCTTTTCTCCATCCTACATTGCCACTCACTGCCTATCCTAATTCAGACCCTATGATTCACACTACCCTGTGATGTTTTTCTCACTCCTGTTAGTGAATGTAATGTTACACACCCATACAATGCGCACCACCCCGCAAAGTTTTTAAGAAAACTATCCTACATTGCCACTGCATGTTTCCTGACCTCCCAATGTTGACCACCCCGCGGTGCTTTTTTCCATCCTACATTGCCACTCACTGCCTATCCTAATTCAGACCCTATGATTCAAACCACCCCGTGATGTTTTTCTCACTCCTACTAGTGAATGTATTATTACACACCCATACAATGCGCACAGCCCGCGATGTTTTTCAGAAACATATCCTACATTGCCACTGCATGTTTCCTGACCTCCACATGCGGACCACCCCGTGGTGCTTTTCCCCATCCTACATTGCCACTCACTGCCTATCCTAATTCAGACCCTATGATTCACCCCACCCCATGATGTTTTTCTCACTCCTACTAGTGAATGTAATGCTACACACCCATACAATGCGCACCACCCCGTGATGTTTTTCAGAAACCTATCCTACATTTCCACTGCATGTTTCCTGACTTCCCCATGCTGGCCACCCTGTGGTGCTTTTCACCATCCTTCATTGTCACTCACTGCCTATCCTAATAAAGACCCTACAATTCCCACCAGCCCGTGATATTTTTCTCACTCCTACTAGTGAATGGCCTGTTAGAAACCCTTATAAGGCACACCACCCCACGATATTTTTCAGAAACCTATCCTACATTGCCACCGAATGTTTCCTGACCTCCCCATGCTTACCACACCTTGGTGCTTTTCTCCATCCTACATTTCCACTCACTGCCTAAACTAATGCGGAGCCTCCGATTCACACCAACTCGTGATGTTTTTCTCACTCCTACTAGTGAGTTGCCTGTTAGAAACCCTTTCAATAAGCACCACCCCGGGATGTTTTTCAGAAACCTATCCTATATTGCTACTTCATGTTTCCTGACCTCCCCATGCTCACCACCCCGTGGTGTTTTCTCCATCCTACATTGCCACTCACTGCCTATCCTAATTCACACACTCCGATTCACTCCACCAGGTGATGTTTTTCTCACTCCTACTAGTGAATGGCCTGTTAGAAAGCCTTACAATGCACAACACCCAGGGATGTTTTTCAAAAACCTTTCTTACATTGCCACTGCATGTTTCCTGACCTCCGCATGCTGACCACGCCATGGTGCTTTTCTCCATCCTACATTGCCTCTCACTGCCTATCCTAATTCAGAGGCTCTGATTCACACCACCCCGTCATGTTTTTCTCACTCCTACTAGTGAATGGCCTGTTAGAAAGCCTTACAATGCACACCACCCAGGGATGTTTTTCAAAAACCTATCCAACATTGCCACTGCATGTTTCCTGACCTCCCCATGCTTACCACCCCGTGGTGCTTTTCTCCATCCTACATTGCCACTCACTGCCTATGCTAATTGAGACCCTCCGATTCACACCACCACGTGATGTTTTTCTCACTCCCACTAGGGAATCTCCTGTTGGAAACCCTTACAATGTGCACAACCCCGCGATGTTTTTCAGAAACTTATCCTACATTGCCAGTGCATGTTTCCTGTCCTCCCCATGCTGACCGAAGCATGGTGCTTTTCTCCATCCTACATTCCCACTCATTGCCTATCCTAATTCAGGCCCTCAGATACACACCACCCCGGGATGTTTTTCTCGCTCCTACTAGTGAATGGGCTGTTAGAAACCCTTAAAATGCGCACCAACCCGCGATGTTTTTCAGAATCCTATCCTACATTGCCACTGCATCTCTCATGACCTCCACATGCTGACCACCCCGTGGTGCTTTTCTCCATCCAACATTGCCGCTCACTGCCTATACTAATCAGGCCATCCGATTCACAACACAGCGTGATGTTTTTCTCACTCATACTAGTGAAAGGCCTGTAAGAAACCCTTACAATGCGCACCAGCCCTCGATGTTTTTCAGAAACCTAAATGACATTGCCACTGCATGTTTCCTGACATCGCCATTATGGCCACCCCGTTGTGCTTTTCTCCATCCTACATTGCCACTCACTGCCTATCCTAATTCAGACCCTATGATTCACACTACCCTGTGATGTTTTTCTCACTCCTGTTAGTGAATGTAATGTTACACACCCATACAATGCGCACCACCCCGCAAAGTTTTTAAGAAAACTATCCTACATTGCCACTGCATGTTTCCTGACCTCCCAATGTTGACCACCCCGCGGTGCTTTTTTCCATCCTACATTGCCACTCACTGCCTATCCTAATTCAGACCCTATGATTCAAACCACCCCGTGATGTTTTTCTCACTCCTACTAGTGAATGTATTATTACACACCCATACAATGCGCACAGCCCGCGATGTTTTTCAGAAACATATCCTACATTGCCACTGCATGTTTCCTGACCTCCACATGCGGACCACCCCGTGGTGCTTTTCCCCATCCTACATTGCCACTCACTGCCTATCCTAATTCAGACCCTATGATTCACCCCACCCCATGATGTTTTTCTCACTCCTACTAGTGAATGTAATGCTACACACCCATACAATGCGCACCACCCCGTGATGTTTTTCAGAAACCTATCCTACATTTCCACTGCATGTTTCCTGACTTCCCCATGCTGGCCACCCTGTGGTGCTTTTCACCATCCTTCATTGTCACTCACTGCCTATCCTAATAAAGACCCTACAATTCCCACCAGCCCGTGATATTTTTCTCACTCCTACTAGTGAATGGCCTGTTAGAAACCCTTATAAGGCACACCACCCCACGATATTTTTCAGAAACCTATCCTACATTGCCACCGAATGTTTCCTGACCTCCCCATGCTTACCACACCTTGGTGCTTTTCTCCATCCTACATTTCCACTCACTGCCTAAACTAATGCGGAGCCTCCGATTCACACCAACTCGTGATGTTTTTCTCACTCCTACTAGTGAGTTGCCTGTTAGAAACCCTTTCAATAAGCACCACCCCGGGATGTTTTTCAGAAACCTATCCTATATTGCTACTTCATGTTTCCTGACCTCCCCATGCTCACCACCCCGTGGTGTTTTCTCCATCCTACATTGCCACTCACTGCCTATCCTAATTCACACACTCCGATTCACTCCACCAGGTGATGTTTTTCTCACTCCTACTAGTGAATGGCCTGTTAGAAAGCCTTACAATGCACAACACCCAGGGATGTTTTTCAAAAACCTTTCCTACATTGCCACTGCATGTTTCCTGACCTCCGCATGCTGACCACGCCATGGTGCTTTTCTCCATCCTACATTGCCTCTCACTGCCTATCCTAATTCAGAGGCTCTGATTCACACCACCCCGTCATGTTTTTCTCACTCCTACTAGTGAATGGCCTGTTAGAAAGCCTTACAATGCACACCACCCAGGGATGTTTTTCAAAAACCTATCCAACATTGCCACTGCATGTTTCCTGACCTCCCCATGCTTACCACCCCGTGGTGCTTTTCTCCATCCTACATTGCCACTCACTGCCTATGCTAATTGAGACCCTCCGATTCACACCACCACGTGATGTTTTTCTCACTCCCACTAGGGAATCTCCTGTTGGAAACCCTTACAATGTGCACAACCCCGCGATGTTTTTCAGAAACTTATCCTACATTGCCAGTGCATGTTTCCTGTCCTCCCCATGCTGACCGAAGCATGGTGCTTTTCTCCATCCTACATTCCCACTCATTGCCTATCCTAATTCAGGCCCTCAGATACACACCACCCCGGGATGTTTTTCTCGCTCCAACTAGTGAATGGGCTGTTAGAAACCCTTAAAATGCGCACCAACCCGCGATGTTTTTCAGAATCCTATCCTACATTGCCACTGCATCTCTCATGACCTCCACATGCTGACCACCCCGTGGTGCTTTTCTCCATCCAACATTGCCGCTCACTGCCTATACTAATCAGGCCCTCCGATTCACAACACAGCGTGATGTTTTTCTCACTCATACTAGTGAAAGGCCTGTAAGAAACCCTTACAATGCGCACCAGCCCTCGATGTTTTTCAGAAACCTAAATGACATTGCCACTGCATGTTTCCTGACCTCGCCATTATGGCCACCCCGTTGTGCTTTTCTCCATCCTACATTGCCACTCACTGCCTATCCTAATTCAGACCCTATGATTCACACTACCCTGTGATGTTTTTATCACTCCTTTTAGTGAATGTAATGTTACACACCCATACAATGTGCACCACCCAGCGATGTTTTTCAGAAACCTATCCTACATTGCCACTGCATGTTCCTGACCTCCCAATGCTGACCAACCCGTGGTGCTTTTCTCCATCCTACATTGCCACTCACTGCCTATCCTAATTCAGACCCTCCGATTCACACCACCCCGTGATGTTTTTCTCACTCCTACTAGTGAATGTATTGTTACACACCCATACAATGCGCACCACCCCGCGATGTTTTTCAGAAACCTATCCTATATTGCCACTGCATGGTTCCTGACCTCCCATGCTTACCTTCCCGTGGTGCTTTTCTCCATCCTACATTGCCACGCACTGCCTATCTAAATGCAGTCCCTCCGAATCACATCACCCCGTGATGTTTTTCTTAATCCTACCTGTGAATGGCCTGTTAGAAACCCTTACAATTCGCAGCACGCCGCGATGTTTTCAAAAACCTCTCCTACATTGCCACTGCATGTTTCCTGACCTCCCCATGTTGACCACCCCGTGGTGCTTTTCTCCATCCTAAATTGCCACTTACGGAATATCCTAATTCTGGCCCTACGATTCACACCACGCCGTGATGTTTTTCTCACTCGTACTAGTGAATGGCCTGTTAAAACCTTTACAATGCGCACCACCCGAGATATAATTCAGAAATCTATCCCAAATTGACACTGCATGTTTCCTGACCTCCCCATGCTGACCACCCCATGGTGCTTTTCTCCATCCTACATTGCCACTCACTGCCTCTCCTAATTCAGACCCTATGACTCACACCACCCTGTGATGTTTTTCTCACTCCTACTAGTGAATGTAAAGTTACACACCCATACAATGCGCACCACTCCGCGATGTTTTTCCGAAACCTATCCTACATTGCCACTGCATGTTTCCTGACCTCCCCGTGGTGCCGTTCTCCATCCTACATTGCCACTCACTGCCTATCCTAATTCAGATCTTATGATTCACACCACCCCGTGATGTTTTTCTCACTCCTACTAGTGAATGTACTGTTACACACCCATACAATGCGCAACACCCCGCGACGTTTTTCAGAAACTTATCCTACATTCTCACTGCATGTTTCCTGACCTCCCCATGCTGACCACCCCGTGGTATTTTTCTCCATCCTACATTGCCACTCAGTGCCTATCCTAATTCAGACCCTATGATTCACACCACCCCGTGATGTTTTTCTCGCTCCTACTAGTGAATGTAATGTTACACACCCATATAATGCGCACCACCCCGCGATGTTTTTCAGAAACCTATCCTACATTGCCACTGCATGTTCCTTGACCTCACCATGCTAACCACCCTGTGGTGCTGTTCTCCATCCTACATAGCCACTCACTGCCTATCCTAATTCAGACCCTATGATTCACACCACCCCTTGATGTTTTTCTCATTCCTACTAGTGAATGTAATGTTACACACTCATACAATGCGCACCACCCCGCGATGTTTTTCAGAAACCTATCACACATTGCCACTGCATGTTTCCTGACCTCCCTATGCTGACCACGCAGTGGTGCTTTTCTCCATCCTACATTGACACTCACTGCCTATCCTAATTCAGACACTATGATTCACACCACCCCGTGATGTTTTTCTCACTCCTACTACTGAATGTAATGTTACACACCCATACAATGCGCACCACACCGCGATGTTTTTCAGAAAGCTATCACACATTGCCACTGCATGTTTCCTGACCTCCCCATGCTGACCACCCCGTGGTGCTTTTCTCCATCCTACATTGCCCCTCACTGCCTATACTAATTCAGATCCTATGATTCACACCACCCCGTGATGTTTTTCTCACTCCTACTAGTGAATGTAATGTTACACACCCATACAATGCGCACCACCCCGCGATGTTTTTCAGAAACCAATCCTACATTGCCACTGAATGTTTCCTGACTTCCCCATGCTGACCACACGTGGTGATTTTCTCCATCCGACATTGCCACTCAGTGCCTATTCTAATTCAGATCCTATGATTCACACCACCCCGTGATGTTTTTCTCACTCGTACTAGTGAATGTAATGTTACAATCCTATACAATGCGCACCACTCCGCGATGTTTTTCAGAAACCACTCCTACATTGCCACTGCATGTTTCCTGACCTCTTCATGCTGACCACCCCGTGGTGCTTTTCTCCATCCTACATTGCCACTCACTGCCTATCCTAATTCAGATCCTATGATTCACACCACCCCGTGATTTTTTTCTCAACCCTACTAGTGAATGTAATGTTACACACCCATACAATGCACACCACCCCGCAATGTTTTTCAGAAACCTATTACACATTGCCACTGCATGTTTCCTGCCTTCCCCATGCTGACCACCCCGTGGTGCTTTTCTCCATCCTACATTGCCACTCACTGCCTATCCTAATTCAGACCCTATGATTCACACCACCCCGTGATGTTTTTCTCACTCCTACTAGTGAACGTAATGTTACACACCCATACAATACGAACCAACCTGCGATATTTTTCAGAAACCAATCCTACATTGCCACTGCATGTTTCCTGACCTCCCCATGGTGACCACAACGTGGTGATTTTCTCCATCCTACATTGCCACTCAGTGCCTATTCTAATTCAGATCCTATGATTGACACCACCCCGTGATGTTTTTCTCACTCCTACTAGTGAATGTAATGTTACAAACCTATACAATGCACACCACTCCGCGATGTTTTTCAGAAACCTCTCCTACATTGCCACTGCATGTTTCCTGACCTCTCCATGCTGACCACCCCGTGGTGCTTTTCTCCATCCTACATTGCCACTCACTGTCTATCGTAATTCAGACCCTATGATTCAAACCACCCCGTGATGTTTTTCTCACTCCTACTAGTGAATGTAATGTTACACACCCATACAATGCGCACCACCCCGCGATGTTTTTCAGAAACCTATCCTACATTACCACTGCATGTTTCCTGACCTCCGCATGCTGAAAACCCCATGGTGCTTTTCTCCATCCAACATTGCCACTCACTGCCTATCCTAATTCAGATCCTATGATTCACACCACACCGTGATGTTATTCTCACTCCTAATAGTGAACGTAATGTTACATACCCATACAATGCGCACCACCCCGCGTTGTTTCTCAGAAACCTATCCTACATTGCCACTGCATGTTTCCTGACCTCCCCATGCTGACCACCCCGTGGTGCTTTTCTCCATCCTACATTGCCACTCACTGCCTATCCTAATTCAGACCCTATGATTCACACCACCCTGTGATGTTTTTCTCACTCCTACTAGTGAATGTAATGTTACAAACCAATACAATGCACACCACCCCGCAATGTTTTCAGAAACCTATCCTACATTGTCACTGCATGTTTCCTGACCTCCCCATGCTGACCACCCCGTGGTGCTTTTCTCCATTCTACATTGCCACTCACTGCCTATCTAATTCAGATCCTATGATTCACACCACCCTGTGATGTTTTTCTCACTCCTACTAGTGAATGTAATGTTACACACCAATACAATGCGCACCACCCCGCGATGTTTTTCAGAAACCTATCCTACATTGCCACTGCATGTTTCCTGTCCTCCCCATGCTGACCATCCCGTGGTGCTTTTCTCCATGCTAGATTTCCACTTGCTGCCTATCCTAATTCAGACCCTATGATTCACACCACCCCGTGATGTTTTTCTCACTCCTACTAGTGAATGTAATGTTACACACCCATACAATGCGCACCACCCCGCGATGTTTTTCAGAAACCTATCCTACATTGCCAATGCATGTTTCCTGACCACCCGATAAGGACCACCCCGTGGTGCTTTTCTCCATCCTACATTGCCCCTCACTGCCTTTCCTAATTCAGACCCTATGATTCACACCACCCGGTGATGTTTTTCTCACTCCTACTAGTGAATGTAATGTTACACCCTCATACAATGCGAACCACTACGTGATGTTTTTCAGAAACCTAACCCACATTGCCACTGCATGTTTCCTGAACTCCCCATGCTGACCACCCCGTGGTGCTTTTCTCCATCCTACATTGCCACTCACTGCCTATCCTAATTCAGAACCTATGATTCACACCACCCCGTGATGTTTTTCTCACTCCTACTAGTGAATGTAATGTTACACACACATACAATGCGCACCAACCCGCGATGTTTTTCACAAACCTATCCTACATTGCCACTGCATGTTTCCTGACCTCCCCATGCTGACCAACCCGTGGAGCTTTTCTCCATCCTATATTGCCACTCACTGCCTATGCTAATTCAGACCCTATGATTCACACCACCCGGTGATGTTTTTCTCACTCCTACTAGTGAATGTAATGTTACACACCCATACAATGCCCACCACCAAGCGATGTTTTTCAGAAACCTAACCCACATTGCCACTGCATGTTTCCTGAACTCCCCATGCTGACCACCCCATGGTGCTTTTCTCCATGCTACATTTCCACTCGCTGCCTATCCTAATTCAGACCCTATGATTCACACCACCCCGTGATGTTTTTCTCACTCCTACTAGTGAATGTAATGATACACACCCATACAATGCGCACCACCCCGCGATGTTTTTCAGAAACCTATCCTACATTGCCACTGCATGGTTCCTGACCTCCCCATGCCGACCACCCCGTGGTGCTTTTCACCATCCTACATTGCCACTCACTGCCTAACCTAATTCAGACCCTATGATTCACACCACCCCGTGATGTTTTTCTCACTCCTACTAGTGAATGTAATGTTACACACCCATACAATGCGCACCACCAAGCGATGTTTTTCAGAAACCTAACCCACATTGCCACTGCATGTTTCCTGACCTCCCCATGCTGACCACCCTGTTGTGTTTTTCTCCATCCTACATTGCCACACACTGCCTATCCTAATTCAGACCTTATGGTTCACACCACCCCGTGATGTTTTTCTCACTCCTACTAGTTAATGTAATGTTACACACCCATACAATGCACAACACCCCGCGATGTTTTTCAGAAACCTATCCTACATTGCAACTGCATGTTTCCTGACCTCACCATGCTGACCACCCCGTGGTGGTTTTCTCCATCCTACATATACACTCACTGAATATCCTAATTCAGACCCTATGATTCTCACCACCCCGTGATGTTTTTTTCACTCCTACTAGTGAATGTAATGTTACAAACCTATACAATGCGCACCACTCCGCGATGTTTTTCAGAAACCTAGACTACATTGCCACTGCATGTTTCCTGACCTCTCCATTCTGACCACCCCGTGGTGCTTTTCTGCATCCTACATTGCCCCTCACTGCCTATCCTAATTTAGACCCTATGATTCACACCACCCCGTGATTTTTTTCTCACTCCTACTAGCGAATGTAATGTTACACACCCATACAATGCGCACCACCCCGCGATGATTTTCAGAAACATCTCCTACATTGCCACTGCATGGTTCCTGTCTTCCCCATGCTGACCACCCCGTGGTGCTTTTCTCCATTCTATATTGCCACTCACTGCCTATCCTAATTCAGATCCTATGATTAACACCCCCCCGTTATGTTTTTCTCACTCCTACTAGTGAATGTAATGTTACACACCCATACAATGAGCACCACCCTGCGATGTTTTTCAGAAACCAATTCTACATTGCCACTAAATGTTTCCTGACCTCCCCATGCTGACCACCCCGTGGTGATTTTCTCCATTCTACATTGCCAATCACTGCCTATCCTAATTCAGATCCTATGATTCACACCACCCCGTGATGTTTTTCTCACTCCTACTAGTGAATGTAATGTTACACACCCATACAATGAGCACCACCCAGCGATGTTTTTCAGAAACCAATTCTACATTGCCACTAAATGTTTCCTGACCTCCCCATGCTGACCACCCCGTGGTGATTTTCTCCATCCTACATTGCCACTCACTGCCTATTCTAATTCAGATACTTTGATTCACACCACCCCTTGATGTTTTTCTCACTCCTACTAGTGAATGTAATGTAACACACACCCATACAATGCGCACCACCCCGTGATGTTTTTCTCACTCCTACTAGTGAATGTAATGTAACACACACCCATACGATGCGCACCACCCCGCCATATTTTTCAGAAACCTATCCTACATTGCCACTGCATGTTCCCTGACCTCCCCATGCTGACCACCCCGTGGTGCTTTTCTCCATCCTACATTGCCACTCACTGCCTATCCTAATTCAGATCCTATGATTCACACCACCTCGTGATGTTTTTCTCACTCCTACTAGTGAATGTAATGTTACAAACCTATACAATGCGCACCACTCCGCGATGTTTTTCAGAAACCTCTCCTACATTGCCACTGCATGTTTCCTGACCTCTCCATTCTGACCACCCCGTGGTGCTTTTCTGCATCCTACATTGCCCCTCACTACCTATCGTAATTCAGACCCTATGATTCACACCACCCCGTGATGTTTTTCTCACTCCTACTTGCGAATGTAATGTTACACACCCATACAATGCGCACCACCCCACGATGATTTTCAGAAACCTCTCCTACATTGCCACTGCATGTTTCCTTTCTTCCCCATGCTGACCACCCCGTTGTGCTTTTCTCCATCCTACATTGCCACTCACTGCGTATGTAATTCAGATCCTATGATTCACACCAACCCGTGATGTTTTTCTCACTCCTACTAGTGAATGTAATGTTACACACCCTTACAATGCACACCACCCCGTGATGTTTTTCAGAAAACTCTCCTACATTGCCACTGCATGTTTCCTGACCCCCCCATGCTGACCACCCCGTGGTGCTTTTCTCCATTCTACATTGCCACTCACTGCCTATCTTAATTCAGATCCTATGATTCACACCTCCCCGTGATGTTTTTCTCACTCCTACTAGTGAATGTAACGTTACACACCCATACAATGCGCACCACCCCGCGATGTTTTTCAGAAACCTATCCTACATTACCACTGAATGTTTCCTGACCTCCCCATGCTGACCACCCCGTGGTGCTTTTCTCCATGCTACATTGCCACTAACTGCCTATCCTAATTAAGACCCTATGATTCACACCACCCCGTGATGTTTTTCTCACTCCTACTAGTGAATGTAATGTTACACACCGATACAATGCGCACCACCCCGCGATGTTTTTCAGAAACTTATCCTACATTGCCACTGCATGTTTCTGCATGTTTCCTGACCTCGCCATTTTGACCACCCCGTACTGCTTATCTCCTTCCTACATTGCCACTCACTGGCTATCGTAATTTAGGCCCTATGATTCACACCAGCCCGTGATGTTTATCTCACTCCTACTAGTGAATGGCATGTTAGAAACCCTGACAATGTGCACCACCTAGTGATGTTTTTCAGAAACCTATCCTAAGTTCCCACTGCATGTTTCATGATCTCTTCATGCTGACCGCCCCGTGGTGTTTCTCTCCATCCTATATTGCCACTCACTGCCTATCCTAATTCTGGCCCTCCGATTCACACCACCCCGTGATCTTTTTCTAACTCCTACTAGTGAATGGCCTGTTAAAACCTTGCAATGCGCACCACCAGCGATGTTTTTCAGAAACCTATCGTACATTGCCACTGCATGTTTCCTGACCTCCCCATTTTGACCATCCCCTGGTGCTTTTCTCCATCCTACCTTGCCACTCACTGCCTATCCTAATTAAGGCCTTCTGATTCACACCACCCCATCATGTTTTTCTCACTCCTACTAGTGAATGGCCTGTTAGAAAGCTTACAATGCGCACCACCCCGTGGTGTTTTTCCGAATCCTATCCTACATTGCCACTGCATATTTCCTGACCTCCCCATGCTTACCTCCCCGTGGTGCTTTTCTCCATCCTACCTTGCTACTCATTGCCTATCCTAATTCAGGCCCTCAGATACACACCACCCCATGATGTTTTTCTCACTCCTACTATGGAATGGCCGGTTGGCAACCCTTACAATGCGCACCACCCCGCGATATTTTTCAGAAAACTAAACGACATTGCCACTGCATGTTTCCTGTCCTCGCAATGCTGACCACCCGATGGTGCTTTTGTCCATCCTACATTGCCACTCACTGCCTATCTAAATGCAGTCCCTCCGAATCACACCACCCCGTGATGTTTTTCTTACTCCTACTAGTGAATGGCCTGTTCAATCCCTTACAATTCGCAGCACCCCGCGATGTTTTTCAGAAACCTATCCTAGATTGCCACTGCATGTTTCCTGACCTCACCATGTTGACCACCCCGTGGTGCTTTTCTCCATCCTACATTGCCACTCATGGAATATCCTAATTCTGGGCCTCCTATTCACACCACCCTGTGATGTTTTTCTCACTCCTACTAGTGAAAGGCCTGTTAAAACCCTTACAATGCGCACCACCTGCGATGTTTTTCAGAAAACTATCCTACATTGCCACTGCATGTTTCCTGACCTCCCCATTCTGACCAACCCGTGGTGTTTTTCTCCTTCCTTCTTTGCCACTCACTGCCTGTCCTAATTCAGTCCCTCCCATTCACACCACCCAGTGCTGTTTTTCTCACTCCTTCTAGTGAATGGCCCGTTAGAAACACTTCCAATGCTACCTCCCCCGATGTGTTTCAGAAACCTATCCTACATTGCCACGGCATGTTTCCTGACCTCCTCATGCTGACTGCCCCGTGGTGCTTTTCTCCAACCTACATTGCCACTCACTGCCTATCCGAATTCTGACCCTCCGATTCACACCATCCCGTGATGTTTTCCTCACACTACTAGTGAATGGCCTGTTCAAACCATTACAACGCACACCCCCCACCATGTTTTTCAGCAACCTATCCTACATTGCCACTGCATGTTTCCTGACCTTCCAATTTTGACGACCTCGTGGGGCTTTTGTCCATCCTACATTGCCAATCACTGCCTTTCCTAATCCAGGCCCTCTCATTCACAACACCCCGTGATGTTTTGCTCACTCTTACTAGTGAACGGCCTGTTAGAAACCCTTACAATGCGCACCACAGCGCGATGTTTTTCAGAATTCTATCCTACATTGCCACTGCATGTTTCATGACCTCCGCATGCTGACCACCCCGTGGTGCTTTTCTCCATCCAACATTGCCGCTCACTGCCTATTCTAATCAGGCCCTCCGATTCACACCACCGCGTGATGTTTTTCTCACTTCTATTTGTGAATGGCCTGTAAGAACCCCTTACAATGCGCACCACCCCTCAATGTTTTTCAGAAACCTAAACGACATTGCCACTGCATGTTTCCTAACCTCCCCATGCTGTCCACACCGTGGTGCTTTTCTCCATCCTACATGGCCACTCACTGCCTATCCTAATTCAGACCCTATGACTCACAGCATCCCGTGATGTTTTTCTCACTCCTACTAGTGAATGTAATGTTACACACCCATAAAATGCGCACCACCCCGCGATGTATTTCAGAAACCTATCCTACATTGCCACTGCATGTTTCCTGACCTCCCCATGCTGACCATCCCGTGGTGGTTTTCTCCATCCTACATTGCCACTCACTGGCTATCCTAATTCAGGCCCTCCGATACACACTAACCCGTCATGTTTTTCTCACGCCTACTAGTGAATGGCCTGTTAGAAACCCTGACAATGCGGACCACCTAGCGATGTTTTTCAGAAACCTATCCTACGTTGCCACTGCACGTTTCCTGACCTCCTCATGCTGACCGCCCCGTGGTGATTTTCTCCATTCTACATTGCCACTCACTGCCTATCCTAATTCTGGCCCTCCGATTCACACCACCCCGTGATCATTTTCTCACTCCTACTAGTGAATGGCCTGTTAAAAGCCTTACAATGCGCACCACCTCGCGATGTTTTTCAGAAACCTATCCTACTTTGCCACTGCATGTTTCCTGACCTCACCACGCTGACCACCTCAAGGTGCTTTCTCCATCGTACATTGCCACTCACTGCCTACCCTAATTCAGACCCTATGATTCACACCACCCCGTGATGTTTTTCTCACTCCTACTAGGGAATGTAATGATACACACCCATACAATGTGGACCATCCAGCGATGTTTTTCAGAAACCTATCCTACATTGCCACTGCATGTTCCTGACCTCCCAATGCTGACCACCCCGTGGTGCTTTTCTCCATCCTACATTGCCACTCACTGCCTATCCTAATTCAGACCCTATGATTCACACCACCCCGTGATGTTTTTCTCACTCCTACTAGTGAATGTATTGTTACACACCCATACAATGCGCACCACCTCGCGACGTTTTTCAGAAACCTATCCTACATTGCCACTGCATGTTTCCTGACCTCCCCAATCTGACCACCCCGTGGTGCTTTTGTTCAACCTACATTGCCACTCACTGCCTATCCTAATTCAGATCCTATGATTCACACCACCCCGTGATGTTTTTCTCACTCCTACTAGTGAATGTAATGTTACACACCCATACAATGCGCACCACCCCGCGATGTTTTTCAGAAACCTCTCCTACATTGCCACTGCATGTTTCCTGACCTCCCCATGCTGACCACCCCGTGGTGCTTTTCTCCATCCTACATTGCAACTAAATGCCTATGCTAATTCAGACCCTATGATTTACACCACCCCTTGATGTTTTTCTCACTCCTCCTAGTGAATGTAATGTTACACACCCATAAAATGCGCACCACGCGGCGATGTTTTTCAGAAACCTATCCTACCTTGCCACTGCATGTTTCCTGACCACCCCATGCTGACCACACCGTGGTGCTTTTCTCCATCCTACATTGCGACTCACTGCCTATCCTAATTCAGATCCTATCATTCACACCACCCTGTGATGTTTTTCTCACTCCTAGTAGTGAATGTATTATTACACACCCATACAATGCGCACCACCCCGCGATGTTTTTCAGAAACCTATCCTACATTGCCACTGCATGTTTCCTGACCTTCCCATGCTTACCTTCCCGTGGTGCTTTTCGCCATCCTACCTTGCTACTCATTGCCTATCCTAATTCAGGCCCTCAGATACACACCACCCCGTGATGTTTTTCTCACTCCTACTATGGAATGGCCGGTTGGCAACCCTTACAATGCGAACCACCCCGCGATATTTTTCAGAAAACTAAACGACATTGCCACTGCATGATTCCTGACCTCGCAATGCTGACCACCCGATAGTGCTTTTGTCCATCCTACATTGCCACTCACTGACTATCCTAATTCAGAGCCTCCGATTCACACCACCCCGTGATGTTTTTCTCACTCCTACTAGTGAATGACCTGTTAGAAAACCTTACAATGTGCACCACCCTGCAATGTTTTGCCGAAACCTATCCTACATTGCCAGTGCATGTTTCCTGACCTCCCCATGCTGACCACCCTGTGGTGCTTTTCTCCATCCTACATTGCCACTCACTGCCTAACGTAATGCACAGCCTCCGATACACACCACCCCGTGATGTTTTTATCACTCCTACTAGTGAATGCCCTGTTAGAAACCGGTTCAATAAGCACAATGCCGCAATGTTTTTCAGAAACCTATTCTACATTGCCACTGCATGTTTCCTGACATCCCCATGCTGACCAACCCGTGCTGCTTTTCTCCATCCTACATTGCCACTCACTGCCTATCCTAATTCTGTCACTCCGATTCACACCATCCCGTTATGTTTTCCTCACCCTACTAGTGAATGGCCTGTTAAAATCCTTACAATGCACACCGCCCGCCATGTTTTTCAGCAAGCTATCCTACATTGCCACTGCATGTTTCCTGACTTTCCAATTCTGACCACCCCGTGCTGCTTTTCTCCATCCTACATTGCCACTCATTGCCTATCCTAATTCAGGCAGTCTGATTCACACCACCCAGTGATGATTTTTTCACTCCTACTAGTGAATGGCTTGATAGAAACGATTACAATGCGCACCACCCCGGCGATGTTTTTCAGAAACCTATCCCACATTTCCAGTGCATGTTTCCTGTCCTCCGCATGCTGACCGCACCGTGGTGCTTTTCTCCATCCTACATTCCCACTCACTGCCTATCCTAATTCAGGCCCTCAGATACACACCACCCCGTGATGTTTTTCTCACTCCTACTAGTGAATTACCTGTTAGAAACCATTACAATGCGCACCACCGTGCAATGTTTTTCAGAATCCTATCCTACATAGCCACTGCATGTTTCATGACCTCCGCATGCTGACCACCCCGTGGTGCTTTTCTCCAACGAACATTGCCGCTCACTGCGTACACTAATCAGGCCCACCAATTCACACCACCACATGATGTTTTTCTCACTCCTACTAGTGAATGGCCTGTAAGAAACCCTTACAATGCGAACCAGCCCTCGATGTTTGTCAGAAACCTAAACGACTTTGCCACTGCATGATTCCTGACCTCGCCATTATGACCACCCCGTGGTGCTTTTCTCCATCCTACATTGCCACTCACTGTCTATCCTAATTCAGGACCTCCGATACACAGCAACCCATGATGTTGTTCTCACTCCTACTAGTCAATGGCCTGTTAGAAACCCTGACAATGTGCACCACTTAGCGATGTTTTTCAGAAACATATCCTACGTTGCCATTGCATGTTTCCTGACCTCCCAATGCTGACCACCCCGCGGTGCTTTTCTCCATCCTACATTGCCACTCACTGCCTATACTAATTCAGATCCTATGATTCACACCACCCCGTGATGTTTTTCTCACTCCTACTAGTGAATGTAATGTTACACACCCATACAATGCGCAGCACTCCGCGATGTTTTTCAGAAACATATCCTACATTGCCACTGCATATTTCCTGACCTCTGCATGCGGACCACCCCGTGGTGCTTTTCTCCATCCTACATTGCCACTCACTGCCTATCCTAATTCAGACCATATGATTCACCCCACCCCGTGATATTTTTCTCACTGCTACTAGTGAAAGTAATGTTACGCGCCCATACAATGCGCACCACCCCGCGATGTTTTTCAGAAACCTATCCTACATTTCCACTGCATGTTTCCTGACTTCCCCATGCTGACCACCCCGTGGTGCTTTTCTCAATCCTTCATTGTCACTCACTGCCTATCCTAATAAAGACCCTACAATTCCCACCAGCCCGTGATATTTTTCTCACTCCTACTAGTGAATGGCCAGTTAGAAACCCCTACAAGGCACACCACCCCACGATGTTTTTCAGAGACCTATCCTACATTGCCACCGAATGTTTCCTGACCTCCCCATGCTTACCACACCTTGGTGCTTTTCTCCATCCTACATTGAAACTCACTGCCTAACCTAATGCGGAGCCTCCGATTCACACCAATTCGTGATGTTTTTCTCACTCCTACTAGTGAAGGGCCTGTTAGAAACCCTTTCAATAAGCACCACCCCGGGATGTTTTTCAGAAACCTATCCTATATTGCTACTTCATGTTTCCTGACCTCCCCATGCTCACCATCCCGTGGTGTTTTCTCCATCCTACATTGCCACTCACTGCCTATCCCAATTCACACCCTCCGATTCACACCACCACCTGATGTTTTTCTCACTCCTACTAGTGAATGGCCTGTTAGAAAGCCTTACAATGCACACCACCCAAGGATGTTTTTCAAAAACCTATCCTACATTGCCACTGCATGTTTCCTGACCTCCCTATGCTGACCACGCCGTGGTGCTTTTCTCCATCCTACATTGCCTCTCACTGCCTATCCTAATTCAGAGGCTCTGATTCACACCACCCCGTCATGTTTTTCTCACTCCTACTAGTGAATGGCCTCTTAGAAAGCCTTACAATGCACACCACCCAGGGATGTTTTTCAAAAACCTATCCTACATTGCCACTGCATGTTTCCTGACCTCCCCATGCTGACCACCCCGTGGTGCTTTTCTGCATCCTACATTGCCACTCACTGCCTATGCTAATTGAGACCCTCTGATTCACACCACCCCGTGATGTTTTTCTCACTCCCACTAGGGAATCTCCTGTTGGAAACCCTTACAATGTGCACAACCCCGCGATGTTTTTCAGAAACTTATCCTACATTGCCAGTGCATGTTTCCTGTCCTCCCCATGCTGACCGAACCGTGGTGCTTTTCTCCATCCTACATTCCCACTCATTGCCTATCCTAATTCAGGCCCTCAGATACACACCACCCCGGGATGTTTTTCTCACCCCTACTAGTGAATGGGCTGTTAGAAACCCTTAAAATGCGCACCAACGCGTGATGTTTTTCAGAATCCTATCCTACATTGCCACTGCATCTTTCATGACCTCCCCATGCTGACCACCCCGTGGTGCTTTTCTCCATCCAACATTGCCGCTCACTGCCTATACTAATCAGGCCCTCCGATTCACAACAGAGCATGATGTTTTTCTCACTCATACTAGTGAAAGGCCTGTAAGAAACCCTTACAATGCGCACCAGCCCTCGATGTTTTTCAGAAACCTAAACGACATTGCCACTGCATGTTTCCTGACCTCGCCATTATGGCCACCCCGTTGTGCTTTCCTCCATCCTACATTGCCACTCACTGCCTATCCTAATTCAGATCCTATGATTCACACAACCCTGTGATGTTTTTATCACTCCTATTAGTGAATGTAATGTTACACACCCATACAATGTGCACCACCCCGCGATGTTTTTCAGAAACCTATCCTACATTGCCACTGCATGTTCCTGACCTCCCAATGCTGATCACCCCGTGGTGCTTTTCTGCATCCTACATTGCCACTCACTGCCTATCCTAATTCAGACCCTATGATTCACACCACCCCGTGATGTTTTTATCACTCCTAGTAGTGAATGTATTGTTACACACCCATACAATGCGCACCACCCCGCGATGTTTTTCAGAAATCTATCCTACCTTGACACTGCATGTTTCCTGACCACCCCATGCTGACCACACCGTGGTGCTTTTCTCCATCCTACATTGCCACTCACTGCCTATCCTAATTCAGATCCTATTATTCACACCACCCTGTGATGTTTTTCTCACGCCTACTAGTGAATGTAATGTTACACACCCATACAATGCGCACCACCCCGCGATGTTTTTCAGAAACCTATCCTACATTGCCACTGCATGTTTCCTGACCTCCCATGCTTACCTTCCCGTGGTGCTTTTCTCCATCCTACCTTGCTACTCATTGCCTATCCTAATTCAAGCCCTCAGATGCATACCACCCCGTGATGTTTTTCTCACTCCTACTATGGAATGGCTGGTTGACAACCCTTACAAGGCGCACCACCCCGCGATATTTTTCAGAAAACTAAACGACATTGCCACTGCATGTTTCCTGACCTCGCAATGCTGACCACCCGATGGTGCTTTTCTCCATCATACATTGCCACTCACTGCCTATCTAAATGCAGTCTCTCCGAATCACATCACCCTGTGATGTTTTCTTACTCCTACCTCTGAATGGCCTGTTAGAAACACTTACAATTCGCAGCACCCCGCGATGTTTTCAGTAACCTCTCCTACATTGCCACTGCATGTTTCCTGACCTCCCCATGTTGACCACCCCGTGGTGCTTTTCTCCATCCTACATTGCCACTTACGGAATATCCTAATTCTGGCGCTCCGATTCACACCACCCCGTGATGTTTTTCTCACTCCTACTAGTGAATGGCCTGTTAAAACCTTTACAATGCGCACCACCCGCGATATTATTCAGAAATCTATCCCACATTGACACTGCATGTTTCCTTACCCCCCCATTCTGACGAACCCGTGGTGCTTTTCTACTTCCTTCATTGCCACTCACTGCCTGTCCTAATTCAGTCCCTTCCATTCACACGACCCCGTGATGTTTTTTTCACTCCTACTAGTGAAAGGCCTGTTAGAAACACTTCCAATGCTACCACCTCCCGATGTGTTTCAGAAACCTATCCTACATTGCCACTGCATGTTTTCTGACCTCCTCATGCTGACTGCCCCGTGATGCTTTTCTCCATCCTACATTGCCATTCACTGACTATCCTAAATCAAACCGTCCGATTCACACCACCACGTGATGTTTTTCTCACTCCTACTAGTGAATGTCCTGTTATAAACCCTTACAATGCGTACCAACTCCCGATGTTGTTCAGAAACCTATCCTACATTGCCACTGCATGTTTCCTGACCTCCCCATGTTGACCACCCCGTGGTGCTTTTCTCCATCCTACATTGCCACTTACGGAATATCCTAATTCTGGCCCTCCGATTCACACCACCCCGTGATGTTTTTCTCACTCCTACTAGTGAATGGCCTGTTAAAACCTTTACAATGCGCACCACCCGCGATATTATTCAGAAATCTATCCCACATTGACACTGCATGTTTCCTTACCCCCCCATTCTGACGAACCCGTGGTGCTTTTCTACTTCCTTCATTGCCACTCAATGCCTGTCCTAATTCAGTCCCTCCCATTCACACGACCCCGTGATGTTATTTTCACTCCTACTAGTGAATGGCCTGTTAGAAACCCATTCAATAAGCACAACGCCGCAATGTTTTTCAGAAACCTATTCTATATTGCCACTGCTTGTCTCCTGACATCCCCATGCTGACCAACCCGTGGTGCTTTTCTCCATCCAACATTGCCACTCACTGCCTATACTAATTCAGACCCTCTGTTTCACACCACCCAGTGATGTTTTTCTCACTCCTGCTAGTGAATATCCTGGTAGAAACACTTACAATGCGCAACACCCCGTGATGTATTTTAAAAACCTATCCTACATTGCCACTGCATGTTTCCTGACCTCCCCATGCTGACCACCCCGTGGTGCTTTTCTCCATCCAACATTGCCACTCACTGACTACCCTAATTCAGAGTCTCCGATTCACACCACCCCATGATGTTTTTCTCACTCCTACTAGTGAATGACCTGTTAGAAAACCTTACAATGGGCACCACCCCACAATGTTTTTCAGAAACCTATCTTACATTGCCAGTGCATGTTTCCTGACCTCCCCATGCTGACCATCCCGTGGTGCTTTTCTCCATCCTACATTGCCACTCACTGCCTAACGTAATGCAGAGCCTCCGATTCACACCACCCCGTGATGTTTTTATCACTCCTACTAGTGAATGGCCTGTTAGAAACCCATTCAATAAGCACAACGCCGCAATGTTTTTCAGAAACCTATTCTACATTGCAACTGCATGTCTCCTGACATCCGCATGCTGACCAACCCGTGGTGCTTTTCTCCATCCAACATTGCCGTTCACTGCCTATACTAATCAGGCCCTCCGATTCACAACACAGCGTGATGTTTTTCTCACTCATACTAGTGAATGGCCTGTAAGAAACCCTTACAATGCGAACCACCCCGCGTTGTTTTTCAGAAACCTACACGACATTGCCACTGCATGTTTCCTGACCTCGCCATTATGGCCAACCCATTGTGCTTTTCTACATCCTACATTGCCACTCACTGGCTATCCTAATTCAGACACTCCGATACACACCAACCCGTGATGTTTTTCACACTCCTACTAGTGAATGGCCTGTTAAAAACCCTGACAATGCGCACCACCTAGCGATGTTTTTCAGAAACCTATCTTAATTGCCACTGCATGTTTCCTGACCTCCTCATGCTGACCGCCCCGTGGTGCTTTACTCCATCCTACATTGCCACTCACTGCCTATCCTAATTCTGGCGCTCCGATTCACACCACCCCGTGATCATTTTCTCACTCCTACTAGTGAATGGCCTGTTAAAAGCCTTACAATGCGCACCAACTCGCGATGTTTTTCAGAATCCTATCCTACATTGCCACTGCATGTTTCCTTACCTCCCCATTCTGACCAACCCATGCTGCTTTTCTCCATCCTACATTGCCACTCACTGCCTATTCTTATTCAGGCCTTCTGATTCATACCACCCCATCATGTTTTTCTCACTCCTACTAGAGAATGGCCTGTTAGAATCCCTTACAATGCGCACCACCCCGTGGTGTATTTCAGAAACCTATCCTACATTGCCACTGCATGTTTCCTGACCTCCCCACTATTACCACCCCGTGGTGCTTATCTCCATCCTACCTTGCTACTCATTGCCTATCCTAATTCAGGCCCTCAGATACACACCACCCCGTGATGTTTTTCTCACTCCTACTAGGGAATGCCCTGTTGGAAACCCTTACTATCCCCACCACCCCGTGATATTTTTCAGAAACCTAAACGATATTCCCACTGCATGTATTCTGACCTCGCAATGCAGACCAAACAATGGTGCTTTTGTCCATGCTACATTGCCACTCACTGACTATCTAAATGCAGTCCCTCTGAATCACACCACCCCATGATGTTTTTCTTACGCCTACTAGTGAATGGCCTCTTAGAAACCCTTACAATTCACAGTACCCCGCGATGTATTTCAGAAACGTATCCTACATTGCCTCTGCATGTTTCCTGACCTCCCCATGCTGACCAACCCGTGGTGCTTTTCTCCATCGTACATTGCCACTCACTGCCTATCCTAATTCAGACCCTATGATTCACATCACCCCGTGATGTTTTTGTCACTCCTACTAGTGAATGTAATGTTAAACACCCATACACTGCCCACCACCAAGCAATGTTTTTCAGAAACCTATCCTACATTGCCACTGCATGTTTCCTGACCTCCCCCTGCTGACCACCCCGTGATGCTTTTCTCCATCCTACATTGCCACTCACTGCCTATCTTAATTCAGATCATATAAATCACACCACCCCGTGATGTTTTTCTCACTCCTACTAGTGAATGTCCTGTTATAAACCCTTACAATGCACACCAACTCGCGATGTTGTTCAGAAACCTATCCTACATTGCCACTACATCTTTCCTCACCTCACAATGCTGACCAGGCTGTGGTGCTTTTCTCCATCCTTCATTGCCACTCACTGACTATCCTAATTCAGAGCCTCCGATTCACACAACCCCGTGATGATTTTCTCACTCCTACTAGTGAATGACCTGTTAGAAAACCTTACAATGTGCACCACCCTGCAATGTTTTTCAACAACCTATCCTACAATGCCAGTGAATGTTTCCTGATCTCCCCATGGTGACCACCCCGTGGTGCTTCTCTCCATCGTACATTGCCACTCACTGCCTAACGTAACGCAGAGCCTCCGATTCACACCACCCCGTGATGTTTTTATCAGTCCTACTACTGAATGGCCTGTTAGAAACCCGTTCAATAAGCACAACGCCGTGATGTTTTTCAGAAACCTATTCTACATTGCCACTGCATGGTTCCTGACCTCCTCATGATGACCGCCCCGTGGTGCTTTTCTCCATCCTACATTGCCACTCACTGCCTATCCTAATTCAGGCCCTCAGATACACACCACCCCGTGATGTTTTTCTCACTCCTACTAATGAATGGCCTGTTGGAAACCCTTACAATGCGCACCACCCCGCGATATTTTTCAGAAACCTAAACGACATTCCCACTGCTTGTTTTCTGACCTCGCAATGCAGACCAAACAATGGTGCTTTTGTCCATCCTACATTGCTTCTCACTGCCTATCCTAATTCAGAGCCTCTGATTCACACCACCCTGTGATGCTTCTATCACTCCTCCTAGAGAATGCCCTGTCAGAAACCCGTTCAATAAGCACAACGCCGCGATGTTTTTCAGAAACCTATTCTACATTGCCACCACATGTTTCCTGACATCACATGCTGACCAACCATGGTGCTTTTCTCCATCCTACATTGCCACTCACTGCCTATCCTAATTCAGATCCTCTGATTCACACCACACCTTGAGGTTTTTCTAATTCCTACTAGTGAATGGCCTGTTAGAAACCCTTACAATGGGCACCACCCCGCGATGTTTTTCAGAAATCTATCCTAAATTGCCACTGCATGTTTTCGGACCTCTCAATGCTGACCACCCGTGGTGCTTTTCTCCACCCTACATTGCCACTCACTGCTTATGCTATTTGAGACCCTCAGATTCACACCACCGTGTGATGTTTTTCTCACTCCTACTAGTGAATCTCCTGTTGAAAACCCTTACAATGTGCACAACCCCGCGATGTTTTTCGGAAACCTATCCTACATTGTCAGTGCATGTTTCCTGTCCTCCGCATGCTGACCGCACCGTGGTGCTTTTCTCGATCCTACATTCACACTCAATGCCTATTCTAATTCAGGCCCTCAGATACACACCACCCCGTGATGTTTTTCTCACTCCTACTAGTGAATGGCATGTTAGAAACCCTTACAATGCGCACCACCGTGCGATGTTTTTCAGGATCCTATCCTACATTGCCACTGCATGTTTCATGACCTCCGCATGCTGAACACCCTGTGGTGCTTTTCTCCATCCAACATTGCCGCTCACTGCCTATACTAATCAGGCCCCCCGATTCACACCACCGCGTGATATTTTTCTCACTCCTACTAGTGAATGGCCTGTAAAAAATCCTTACAATGCACACCACCCCTCGATGTTTTTCAGAAACCTAAACGACATTGCCACTGCATGTTTACTGACCTAGCCATTATGACCACCCCGTGGTGCTTTTCTCCATCCTACATTGCCACTCACTGGCTATCCTAATTCAGGCCCTCCGATACACACCAACCCGTGATGTTTTTCTCACTCCTACTAGTGAATGTCCTGTTATAAACCCTTACAATGCGCACCAACCCGCAATGTTGTTCAGAAATCTATCCTACATTGCCACTACATCTTTCCTTACCTCCCGATGCTGACCAGGCCGTAGTGCTTTTCTCCATCCTACATTGCCTCTCACTGCCTATCCTAATTCAGACCCTCCAATTCACACCACCCAGTGAAGTTTTTTCACTCCTACTAGTGAATGGCCTGGTAGAAACCCTTAAAATGCGCAGCACCCCGTGATGTATTTCAGAAACCTATCCTACATTGCCACTGAATGATTCCTGACCTCCCCATGATGACCACCCCTTGGAGCTTTTCTCCATCCTACATTGCTTCTCACTGCCTATCCTAATTCAGAGCCTCTGATTCACACCACCCCGTGATGTTTTTCTCACTCCTACTAGTGAATGGCCTGTTAGAAAGCCTTACAATGCACACCACTCAGGGATGTTTTACAAAAACCTATCCTACATTGCCACTGCATGTTTCCTGACCTCCCCATGCTGAACACCCGTGGGGATTTTCTCCATCCTACATTGCCACTCACTGACTATCCTAATTCAGATCGTATGATTCACACCACCCCGTGATGTTTTTCTCACTCCTACTCGTGAATGACCTGTTAGAAAACCTTACAATGCTCACCACTCTCCAATGTTTTTGAGAAACCTATCCTACATTGCCAGTGCATGTTTCCTGACTTCCCCAAGCTGACCACCCCGTGGTGCTTTTCTCCTTCCTACATTGCCACTCACTGCCTAACGTAATGCAGAGCCTCCGATTCACACCACCCCGTGATGTTTTTATCAGTCCTACTAGTGAATGCCCTGTTAGAAACCAATTCAATAAGCACAACACCGCTGTGTTTTTCAGAAACCTATTCTACATTGCCACTGCATGTTTCCTGACATCACCATGCTGACCAACCCATGGTGCTTTTCTCCATCCTACATTGCCACTCACTGGCTATCCTAATTCAGGCCCTCCCATACAAACCACCCCATGATGTTTTTCTAACTCCTACTAGTGAATGACCTGTTAGAAACCCTGACAATCGCACCACCTAGCGATGTTTTTCAGAAACCTATCCTACGTTGCCACTGCATGTTTCCTGGCCTCCACATGCTGACCGCGCCGTGGTGCATTTCTCCATCCTACATTGCCACTCACTGCCTATCCTAATTCTGGCCCTCCGATTCACACCACCCCGTGATCATTTTCTCACTCCTACTAGTGAATGGCCTGTTAAAATCCTTACAATGCGCACCACCTCGCGATGTTTTTCAGAAACCTATCCTACATTGCCACTGCATGTTTCCTTACCTCCACATTGTGACCAACCCATGCTGCTTTTCTCCATCCTACATTGCATCTCACTGCCTATCCTAATTCAGGCCTTCTGATTCATACCACCCCATCATGTTTTTCTCACTCCTACTAGTGAATGGCCTGTTAGAAACCCTTACAATGCGCACCACCACGTGGTGTATTTCAGAAACCTATCCTACATTGCCACTGCATGTTTCCTGACCTCCCACGCTTACCACCCCGTGGTGCTTTTCTCCATCCTACCTTGCTACTCATTGCCTATCCTTATTTAGGCCCTCAGATACACATCACCCCGTGATGTTTTCCTCATTCCTACTAGTGAATGCCCTGTTGGAAACCCTTACAATGCGCACCACCCCGCCCTATTTTTCTGAAACCTAAACGACATTCCCACTTCATGTTTTCTGACCTCGCAATGCAGACCAAACAATGGTGTTTTTGTCCATCCTACATTGCCACTCACTGCCTATCCTAATTCAGGCCTTCTGATTCATACCACCCCATCATGTTTTTCTCACTCCTACTAGTGAATGGCCTCTTAGAAACCCTTACAATTCGCAGCACCCCGCGATGTTTTTCAGAAACTTATCCTACATTGCCACTGCATGTTTCCTGCCCTCGCCATGCTGACCACCCCTTGGTGCTTTTCTCCATCCTACATTGCCACTCACTGCCTATCCTAATTCAGGCCCTCAGATACACACCACCCCGTGATGTTTTTCTCACTCCTACTAGTAAATGTCCTGTTAGAAATCCTTACAATGCGCACCACCCAGCGATGTTTCACAGAAACCTATCCTACATTGCCACTGCATGTTTCCTAACCTCCGCATTTTGACCAACCCATGGTGCTGTTCTCCATACTTCATTGTCACTCACTACCTATCCTAATAAAGACCCTACAATTCCCAACAGCCCGTGATGTTTTTCTCACTCCTACTAGTGAATGGCCTGTTAGAAACCCTTACAAGGTGCACCACCCCGTGATGTTTTTCAGAAACCTATCCTACATAGCCACTGCAGGTTTCCTGACCTCCCCATGGTGACCAGCCCGTGGTTCTTTTCTCCATCGTACATTACCACTCACTGCCTATCTTAATTCAGAGCCTCCGATTCCCACTACCCCGTGATGTTTTTTTCACTCCCACTAGTGAATGGCTTGGTAGAAATGCTTACAATGCGCACCACACCTCGATGTTATTCAGAAACCTATCCTACATTGCCACTGCATGTTTTCTGACCTGCCCATGCTGACCACCCCGTGGTGCTATTCTCCATCCTACATTGCCACTCACTGCCTATCCTAATTCACACACTCCGATTCACTCCACCAGGTGATGTTTTTCTCACTCCTACTAGTGAATGGCCTGTTAAAATCCTTACAATGCACACCGCCCGTCATGTTTTTCAGCAAGCTATCCTACATTGCCACTGCATGTTTCCTGACTTTCCAATTCTGACCACCCCGTGGTGCTTTTCTCCATCCTACATTGCCACTCATTGCCTATCCTAATTCAGGCAGTCTGATTCACACCACCCAGTGATGATTTTTTCACTCCTACTAGTGAATGGCTTGATAGAAACGCTTACAATGCGCACCACCCCGCGATGTTTTTCAGAAACCTATCCTACATTTCTAGTGCATGTTTCCTGTCCTCCGCATGCTGACCGCACCGTGCTGCTTTTCTCCATCCTACATTCCCACTCACTGCCTATCCTAATTCAGGCCCTCAGATACACACCACCCCGTGATGTTTTTCTCACTCCTACTAGTGAATGGCCTGTTAGAAACCATTACAATGCGCACCACCGCGCGATGTCTTTCAGAATCCGATCCTACATTGCCACTGCATGTTTCATGACCTCCGCAGGCTGACCACGCCGTGGTGCTTTTCTCCAACGAACATTGTCGCTCACTGCGTACACTAATCAGGCCCTCCAATTCACACCACCACATGATGTTTTTCTCACTCCTACTAGTGAATGGCCTGTCAGAAACCCGTTCAATAAGCACAACGCCGCGATGTTTTTCAGAAACCTATTCTACATTGCCACTGCATGGTTCCTGACCTCCTCATGATGACCGCCCCGTGGTGCTTTTCTCCATCCTACATTGCCACTCACTGTCTATCCTAATTCAGGCCCTCCGATACACAGCAACCCGTGATGTTGTTCTCACTCCTACTAGTCAATGGCCTGTTAGAAACCCTGACAATGTGCACCACTTAGCGATGTTTTTCAGAAACATATCCTACGTTGCCACTGCATGTTTCCTGACCTCCTCATGCTGACCGCCCCGTGGTGCTTTTCTCCATCCTACATTGCCACTCACTGCCTATCCTAATTCAGACCCTATGATTCACACCACCCGGTGATGTTTTTCTCACTCCTATTAGTGAATGTAATGTTACACACCCATACAATGCACACCACCCTGGAAAGTTTTTAAGAAAACTATCCTACATTGCCACTGCATGTTTCCTGACCTCGCTATTATGACCACCCCGTGGTGCTTTTCTCCATCCTACATTGCCACTCACTGTCTATCCTAATTCAGGCCCTCCGATACACAGCAACCCGTGATGTTGTTCTCAGTCCTAGTAGTCAATGGCCTGTTAGAAACCCTGCCAATGTGCACCACTTAGCGATGTTTTTCAGAAACAAATCCTACGTTGCCACTGCATGTTTCCTGACCTCCTCCTGCTGACCGCCCCATGGTGCTTTTCTCCATCCTACATTGCCACTCACTGCCTATCCTAATTCAGATCCTATGATTCACACCACCCTGTGATGTTTTTCTCACTCGTATTAGTGAATGTAATGTTACACACCCATACAATGTGCACCACCCCGCAAAGTTTTTAAGAAAACTATCCTACATTGCCATTGCATGTTTCCTGACCTCCCAATGCTGATCACCCCGCGGTGCTTTTCTCCATCCTACATTGCCACTCACTGCCTATCCTAATTCAGACCCTATGATTCAAACCACGCCGTGATGTTTTTCTCACTCCTACTCGTGAATGTATTATTACACACCCATACAATGCGCACAACCCGCGATGTTTTTCAGAAACATATCCTACATTGCCACTGCATGTTTCCTGACCTCCCCATGCGGACCACCCCGTGGTGCTTTTCTCCATCCTACATTGCCACTCACTGCCTATCCTAATTCAGACCCTATGATTCACCCCACCCCGTGATGTTTTTCTCACTCCTACTAGTGAATGTAATGCTACACACCCATACAATGCCCACCACCCCGCGATGTTTTTCAGAAACCTATCCTACATTTCCACTGCATGTTTCCTGACTTCCCCATGCTGACCACCCTGTGGTGCTTTTCTCCATCCTTCATTGTCACTCACTGCCTATCCTAATAAAGATCCTACAATTCCCACCAGCCCGTGATATTTTTCTCACTCCTACTAGTGAATGGCCTGTTAGAAACCCTTACAAGGCACACCACCCCACGATGTTTTTCAGAAACCTATCCTACATTGCCACCGAATGTTTCCTGACCTCCCCATGCTTACCAAACCTTGGTGCTTTTCTCCATCCTACATTTCCACTCACTGCCTAAACTAATGCGGAGCCTCCGATTCACACCAACTCGTGATGTTTTTCTCACTCCTACTAGTGAGGGGCCTGTTAGAAACCCTTTCAATAAGCACCACCCCGGGATGTTTTTCAGAAACCTATCCTATATTGCTACTTCATGTTTCCTGACCTCCCGATGCTCACCACCCCGTGGTGTTTTCTCCATGCTACATTGCCACTCACTGCCTATCCTAATTCACACACTCCGATTCACACCACCAGGTGATGTTTTTCTCACTCCTACTAGTGTATGGCCTGTTAGAAAGCCTTACAATGCACACCACCCAGGGATGTTTTTCAAAAACCTATCCTACATTGCCACTGCATGTTTCCTGACCTCCCCATGCTGACCACGCCGTGGTGCTTTTCTCCATCCTACATTGCCTCTCACTGCCTATCCTAATTCAGAGGCTCTGATTCACACAACCCCGTCATGTTTTTCTCACTCCTACTAGGGAATGGCCTGTTAGAAAGCCTTACAATGCACACCACCCAGGGATGTTTTTCAGAAACCTATCCTACATTGCCACTGCATGTTTCCTGACCTCCCCATGCTTACCACCCCGTGGTGCTTTTCTCCATCCTACATTGCCACTCACTGCCTATGCTAATTGAGACCCTCCGATTCACACCACCACGTGATGTTTTTCTCACTCCCACTAGGGAATCTCCTGTTGGAAACCCTTACAATGTGCACAACCCCGCGATGTTTTTCAGAAACTTATCCTACATTGCCAGTGCATGTTTCCTGTCCTCCCCATGATGACCGAAGCATGGTGCTTTTCTCCATCCTACATTCCCACTCATTGCCTATCCTAATTCAGGCCCTCAGATACACACCACCCCGGGATGTTTTTCTCGCTCCTACTAGTGAATGGGCTGTTAGAAACCCTTAAAATGCGCACCAACGCGCGATGTTTTTCAGAATCCTATCCTACATTGCCACTTCATCTTTCATGACCTCCACATGCTGACCACCCCGTGGTGCTTTTCTCCATCCAACATTGCCGCTCACTGCCTATACTAATCAGGCCCTCCGATTCACAACACAGCGTGATGTTTTTCTCACTCATACTAGTGAAAGGCCTGTAAGAAACCCTTACAATGCGCACCAGCCCTCGATGTTTTTCAGAAACCTAAATGACATTGCCACTGCATGTTTCCTGAACTCTCCATTATGGGACCCCTTTGTGCTTTTCTCCATCCTACATTGCCACTCACTGCCTATCCTAATTCAGACCCTATGATTCACAACACCCTGTGATGTTTTTATCACTCCTTTTAGTGAATGTAATGTTACACACCCATACAATGTGCACCACCCCGCGATGTTTTTCAGAAACCTATCCTACATTGCCACTGCATGTTCCTGACCTCCCAATGCTGACCACCCCGTGGTGCTTTTCTCCATCCTACATTGCCACTCACTGCCTATCCTAATTCAGACCCTCCGATTCACACCACCCCGTGATGTTTTTCTCACTCCTACTAGTGAATGTATTGTTACACACCCATACAATGCGCACCACCCCGCGATGTTTTTCAGAAACCTATCCTACCTTGCCACTGCATGTTTCCTAACCACCCCATGCTGACCACACCGTGGTGCTTTTCTCCATCCTACATTGCCACTCACTGCCTATCCTAATTCAGATCCTATGATTCACACCACCCTGTGATGTTTTTCTCACTCCTACTAGTGAATGTAATGTTACACACCCATACAATGCGCACCACCCCGCGATGTTTTTCAGAAACCTATCCTATATTGCCACTGCATGTTTCCTGACCTCCCATGCTTACCTTCCCGTGGTGCTTTTCTCCATCCTACATTGCCACGCACTGCCTATCTAAATGCAGTCCCTCCGAATCACATCACCCCGTGATGTTTTTCTTAATCCTACCTGTGAATGGCCTGTTAGAAACCCTTACAATTCGCAGCACCCCGCGATGTTTTCAGAAACCTCTCCTACATTGCCACTGCATGTTTCCTGACCTCCCCATGTTGACCACCCCGTGGTGCTTTTCTGCATCCTACATTGCCACTTACGGAATATCCTAATTCTGGCCCTACGATTCACACCACGCCGTGATGTTTTTCTCACTCCTACTAGTGAATGGCCTGTTAAAACCTTTACAATGCGCACCACCCGCGATATAATTCAGAAATCTATCCCAAATTGACACTGCATGTTTCCTTACCTCCCCATTCTGACGAACCCGTGGTGCTTTTCTACTTCCTTCATTGCCACTCACTGCCTGTCCTAATTCAGTCCCTCCCATTCACACCACCCCGTGATGTTTTTTTCACTCCTACTAGTGAATGGCCTGTTAGAAACACTTCCAATGCTACCACCTCCTGATGTGTTTCAGAAACCTATCCTACATTGCCACTGCATGTTTCCTGACCTCCTCATGCTGACTGCCCTGTGATGCTTTTCTCCATCCTACATTGCCACTCACTGCCTATCCTAAATCACACCCTCCGATTCACACCACCACATGATGTTTTTCTCACTCCTACTAGTGAATGTCCTGTTATAAACCCTTACAATGCGTACCAACTCCCGATGTTGTTCAGAAACCTATCCTACATTGCCACTACATCTTTCCTGACCTCCCGATGCTGACCAGGCCGTGGTGCTTTTCTCCATCCTACATTGCCTCTCACTGCCTATCCTAATTCAGACCCTCCGTTTCACACCACCCAGAGATGTTTTTCTCACTCCTACTAGTGAATATCCTGGTAGAAACACTTACAATGCGCAACACCCCGTGATGTATTTCAAAAACCTATCCTACATTGCCACTGCATGTTTCCTGACCTCCCCATGCTGACCACCCCGTGGTGCTTTTCTCCATCCTACATTGCCACTCACTGACTCCCCTAATTCAGAGTCTCCGATTCACACCACCCCATGATGTTTTTCTCACTCCTACTAGTGAATGACCTGTTAGAAAACCTTACAATGGGCACCACCCCGCAATGTTTTTCAGAAAACTATCTTACATTGCCAGTGCATGTTTCTTGACCTCCCCATGCTGACCACCCCGTGGTGCTTTTCTCCATCCTACATTGCCACTCACTGCCTAACGTAATGCAGAGCCTCCGATTCACACCTCCCCGTGATGTTTTTATCACTCCTACTAGTGAATGACCTGTTAGAAACCCATTCAATAAGCACAAGGACGCAATGTTTTTCAGAAACCTATTCTACATTGCCACTGCATGTTTCCTGACATCCCCATGCTGACCAGCCCGTGGTGCTTTTCTCCATCCAACATTGCCGTTCACTGCCTATACTAATCAGGCCCTCCGATTCACAACACAGCGTGATGTTTTTCTCACTCATACTAGTGAATGGCCTGTAAGAAACCCTTACAATGCGCACCACCGCGCGATGTTTTTCAGAAACCTACACGACATTGCCACTGCATGTTTCCTGACCTCGCCATTATGGCCACCCCGTTGTGCTTTTCTCCATCCTACATTGCCACTCACTGGCTATCCTATTTCAGGCCCTCCGATACACACCAACCCATTATGTTTTTCACACTCCTACTAGTGAATGGCCTGTTAAAAACCCTGACAATGCGCACCACCTAGAGATGTTTTTCAGAAACCTATCTTAATTGCCACTGCATGTTTCCTGACCTCCTCATGCTGACCACCCCGTGGTGCTTTACTCCATCCTACATTGCCACTCACTGCCTATCCTAATTCTGGCCCTCCGATTCACACCACCCCGTGGTCATTTTCTCACTCCTACTAGTGAATGGCCTGTTAAAAGCGTTACAATGCGCACCACCACGCGATGTTTTTCAGAATCCTATCCTACATTGCCACTGCATGTTTCCTTACCTCCACATTCTGACCAACCCATGCTGCTTTTCTCCATCCTGCATTGCCACTCACTGCCTATTCTTATTCAGGCCTTCTGATTCACACCACCCCATCATGTTTTTCTTTCTCCTACTAGAGAATGACCTGTTAGAAAAACTTACAATGCGCACCACCCCGTGGTGTATTTCAGAAACCTATCCTACATTGCCACTGCATGTTTCCTGACCTACACATGATTACCACCCCATGGTGCTTATCTCCATCCTACCTTGCTACTCATTGCCTATCCTAATTCAGGCCCTCAGATACACACCACCCTGTGATGTTTTTCTCACTCCTACTAGGGAATGCCCTGTTGGAAACCCTTACTATCCCCACCACCCCACGATATTTTTCAGAAACCTAAACGACATTCCCACTGCATGTATTCTGACCTCACAATGCAGGCCAAACAATGGTGCTTTTGTCCATGCTACATTGCCACTCACTGCCTATCTAAATGCAGTCCCTCCGAATCACATCACCCCTTGATGTTTTTCTTACTCCTACCTGTGAATGGCCTGTTAGACACCCTTACAATTCGCAGCACCCCGCGATGTTTTCAGAAACCTCTCCTACATTGCCACTGCATGTTTCCTGACCTCCCCATGTTGACCACCCCATGGTGCTTTTCTCCATCCTACATTGCCACTCACTGCCTATCCTAATTCAGATCCTATGATTCACACCACCCGGTGAGGTTTTTCTCACTCCTACTAGTGAATGGCCCGTTAGAAACAATTACAAGGTGCACCATCCCGCGATGTTTTTCAGAAACCTATCCTACATTGCCACTGAATGATTCCTGACCTCCCCATGATGACAAACCCTTGGAGCTTTTCTCCATCCTACATTGCTTCTCACTGCCTATCGTAATTCAGAGCCTCTGATTCACACCACCCCGTGATGTTTTTCTCACTCCTACTAGTGAATGCCCTGTTAGAAAGCCTTACAATGCACACCGCCCCGGGATGTTTTTCAAAAACCTATCCTACATTGCCACTGCATGTTTCCTGACCTCACAATGCTGACCACCCCGTGGTGCTTTTCTCCATCCTACATTGCCACTCACTGACTAACCTAACTCAGAGCCTCCGATTCACACCAACCCGTGATGTTTTTCTCACTCCTACTAGTGAATGACCTGTTAGAAAACCTTACAATGCGCACAACCCCGCAATGTTTTTCAGAAACCTATCCTACATTGCCAGTGCATGTTTCCTGACCTCCCCATGCTGACCACCCCGTGGTGGTTTTCTTCTTCCTACATTGCCACTCACTGCCTATCCTAATTCAGGCCTTCTGATTCATACCACCCCATCATGTTTTTCTCACTCCTACTAGTGAATGGTCTGTTAGAAACCCTTACAATGTGCAATACCCCGTCGTGTATTTCAGAAACCTATCCTACATTGCCACTGCATGTTTCCTGACCTCTCAATGCTGACCACCCGTGGTGCTTTTCTCCATCCTACATTGCCACTCACTGACTATCCTAATTCAGATCGTATGATTCACACCACCCCTCGATTTTTTTCAGAAACCTAAACGACATTGCCACTGCATGTTTACTGACCTAGCCATTATGACCACCCCGTGGTGCTTTTCTCCATCCTACATTGCCACTCACTGGCTATCCTAATTCAGGCCCTCCGATACACACCAACCCGTGATGTTTTTCTCACTCCTACTAGTGAATGTCCTGTTATAAACCCTTACAATGCGCACCAACCCGCAATGTTGTTCAGAAATCTATCCTACATTGCCACTACATCTTTCCTTACCTCCCGATGCTGACCAGGCCGTAGTGCTTTTCTCCATCCTACATTGCCTCTCACTGCCTATCCTAATTCAGACCCTCCAATTCACACCACCCAGTGAAGTTTTTTCACTCCTACTAGTGAATGGCCTGGTAGAAACCCTTAAAATGCGCAGCACCCCGTGATGTATTTCAGAAACCTATCCTACATTGCCACTGAATGATTCCTGACCTCCCCATGATGACCACCCCTTGGAGCTTTTCTCCATCCTACATTGCTTCTCACTGCCTATCCTAATTCAGAGCCTCTGATTCACACCACCCCGTGATGTTTTTCTCACTCCTACTAGTGAATGGCCTGTTAGAAAGCCTTACAATGCACACCACTCAGGGATGTTTTACAAAAACCTATCCTACATTGCCACTGCATGTTTCCTGACCTCCCCATGCTGAACACCCGTGGGGATTTTCTCCATCCTACATTGCCACTCACTGACTATCCTAATTCAGATCGTATGATTCACACCACCCCGTGATGTTTTTCTCACTCCTACTCGTGAATGACCTGTTAGAAAACCTTACAATGCTCACCACTCTCCAATGTTTTTGAGAAACCTATCCTACATTGCCAGTGCATGTTTCCTGACTTCCCCAAGCTGACCACCCCGTGGTGCTTTTCTCCTTCCTACATTGCCACTCACTGCCTAACGTAATGCAGAGCCTCCGATTCACACCACCCCGTGATGTTTTTATCAGTCCTACTAGTGAATGCCCTGTTAGAAACCAATTCAATAAGCACAACACCGCTGTGTTTTTCAGAAACCTATTCTACATTGCCACTGCATGTTTCCTGACATCACCATGCTGACCAACCCATGGTGCTTTTCTCCATCCTACATTGCCACTCACTGGCTATCCTAATTCAGGCCCTCCCATACAAACCACCCCATGATGTTTTTCTAACTCCTACTAGTGAATGACCTGTTAGAAACCCTGACAATCGCACCACCTAGCGATGTTTTTCAGAAACCTATCCTACGTTGCCACTGCATGTTTCCTGGCCTCCACATGCTGACCGCCCCGTGGTGCATTTCTCCATCCTACATTGCCACTCACTGCCTATCCTAATTCTGGCCCTCCGATTCACACCACCCCGTGATCATTTTCTCACTCCTACTAGTGAATGGCCTGTTAAAATCCTTACAATGCGCACCACCTCGCGATGTTTTTCAGAAACCTATCCTACATTGCCACTGCATGTTTCCTTACCTCCACATTGTGACCAACCCATGCTGCTTTTCTCCATCCTACATTGCATCTCACTGCCTATCCTAATTCAGGCCTTCTGATTCATACCACCCCATCATGTTTTTCTCACTCCTACTAGTGAATGGCCTGTTAGAAACCCTTACAATGCGCACCACCACGTGGTGTATTTCAGAAACCTATCCTACATTGCCACTGCATGTTTCCTGACCTCCCACGCTTACCACCCCGTGGTGCTTTTCTCCATCCTACCTTGCTACTCATTGCCTATCCTTATTTAGGCCCTCAGATACACATCACCCCGTGATGTTTTCCTCATTCCTACTAGTGAATGCCCTGTTGGAAACCCTTACAATGCGCACCACCCCGCCCTATTTTTCTGAAACCTAAACGACATTCCCACTTCATGTTTTCTGACCTCGCAATGCAGACCAAACAATGGTGTTTTTGTCCATCCTACATTGCCACTCACTGCCTATCCTAATTCAGGCCTTCTGATTCATACCACCCCATCATGTTTTTCTCACTCCTACTAGTGAATGGCCTCTTAGAAACCCTTACAATTCGCAGCACCCCGCGATGTTTTTCAGAAACTTATCCTACATTGCCACTGCATGTTTCCTGCCCTCGCCATGCTGACCACCCCTTGGTGCTTTTCTCCATCCTACATTGCCACTCACTGCCTATCCTAATTCAGGCCCTCAGATACACACCACCCCGTGATGTTTTTCTCACTCCTACTAGTAAATGTCCTGTTAGAAATCCTTACAATGCGCACCACCCAGCGATGTTTCACAGAAACCTATCCTACATTGCCACTGCATGTTTCCTAACCTCCGCATTTTGACCAACCCATGGTGCTGTTCTCCATACTTCATTGTCACTCACTACCTATCCTAATAAAGACCCTACAATTCCCAACAGCCCGTGATGTTTTTCTCACTCCTACTAGTGAATGGCCTGTTAGAAACCCTTACAAGGTGCACCACCCCGTGATGTTTTTCAGAAACCTATCCTACATAGCCACTGCAGGTTTCCTGACCTCCCCATGGTGACCAGCCCGTGGTTCTTTTCTCCATCGTACATTACCACTCACTGCCTATCTTAATTCAGAGCCTCCGATTCCCACTACCCCGTGATGTTTTTTTCACTCCCACTAGTGAATGGCTTAGTAGAAATGCTTACAATGCGCACCACACCTCGATGTTATTCAGAAACCTATCCTACATTGCCACTGCATGTTTTCTGACCTGCCCATGCTGACCACCCCGTGGTGCTATTCTCCATCCTACATTGCCACTCACTGCCTATCCTAATTCAGACCCTATGATTCACACCACCCCGTGACGTTTTTCTCACTCCTACTAGTGAATGTAACGTTACACACCCATAGAATGCGCACCAATCTGCGATATTTTTCAGAAATCTATCCTACATTGCCACTGCATGTATCCTGACCTCCCCATGCTGACCACCCCGTGGTGCTTTTCCCCATCCTACATTGCCACTCACTGCCTATCCTAATTCAGCCCCTATGATTCACACCACCCCGTGATGTTTTTCTCACTCCTACTAGTGAATGTAATGTTACACACCCATACAATGCGCACCACCCTGCCATGTTTTTCAGAAACCTATCCTACATTGCCACTGCATGTTTTCTGACCTGCCCATGCTGACCACCCCGTGGTGCTATTCTCCATCCTACATTGCCACTCACTGCCTATCCTAATTCAGACCCTATGATTCACACCACCCCGTGACGTTTTTCTCACTCCTACTAGTGAATGTAACGTTACACACCCATAGAATGCGCACCAATCTGCGATATTTTTCAGAAATCTATCCTACATTGCCACTGCATATATCCTGACCTCCCCATGCTGACCACCCCGTGGTGCTTTTCCCCATCCTACATTGCCACTCACTGCCTATCCTAATTCAGCCCCTATGATTCACACCACCCCGTGATGTTTTTCTCACTCCTACTAGTGAATGTATTGTTACACACCCATACAATGCGCACCACCCCGCGACGTTTTTCAGAAACCTATCCTACATTGCCACTGCATGTTTCCTGAACTCCCCATGCTGACCACCCTGTGGTGCTTTTGTTCATCCTACATTGCCACTCACTGCCTATCCTAATTCAGATCCTATGATTCACACCACCCCGTGATGTTTTTCTCACTCCTACTAGTGAATGTAATGTTACACACCCATACAATGCGCACCACCCCGCGATGTTTTTCATAAACCTCTCCTACATTGCCACTGCATGTTTCCTGACCTCCCCATGCTCACCACCCCGTGGTGTTTTTCTCCATCCTACATTGCCACTCACTGCCTATCCTAATTCACACACTCCGATTCACTCCACCAGGTGATGTTTTTCTCACTCCTACTAGTGAATGGCCTGTTAAAATCCTTACAATGCACACCGCCCGTCATGTTTTTCAGCAAGCTATCCTACATTGCCACTGCATGTTTCCTGACTTTCCAATTCTGACCACCCCGTGGTGCTTTTCTCCATCCTACATTGCCACTCATTGCCTATCCTAATTCAGGCAGTCTGATTCACACCACCCAGTGATGATTTTTTCACTCCTACTAGTGAATGGCTTGATAGAAACGCTTACAATGCGCACCACCCCGCGATGTTTTTCAGAAACCTATCCTACATTTCTAGTGCATGTTTCCTGTCCTCCGCATGCTGACCGCACCGTGCTGCTTTTCTCCATCCTACATTCCCACTCACTGCCTATCCTAATTCAGGCCCTCAGATACACACCACCCCGTGATGTTTTTCTCACTCCTACTAGTGAATGGCCTGTTAGAAACCATTACAATGCGCACCACCGCGCGATGTCTTTCAGAATCCGATCCTACATTGCCACTGCATGTTTCATGACCTCCGCAGGCTGACCACGCCGTGGTGCTTTTCTCCAACGAACATTGTCGCTCACTGCGTACACTAATCAGGCCCTCCAATTCACACCACCACATGATGTTTTTCTCACTCCTACTAGTGAATGGCCTGTCAGAAACCCGTTCAATAAGCACAACGCCGCGATGTTTTTCAGAAACCTATTCTACATTGCCACTGCATGGTTCCTGACCTCCTCATGATGACCGCCCCGTGGTGCTTTTCTCCATCCTACATTGCCACTCACTGTCTATCCTAATTCAGGCCCTCCGATACACAGCAACCCGTGATGTTGTTCTCACTCCTACTAGTCAATGGCCTGTTAGAAACCCTGACAATGTGCACCACTTAGCGATGTTTTTCAGAAACATATCCTACGTTGCCACTGCATGTTTCCTGACCTCCTCATGCTGACCGCCCCGTGGTGCTTTTCTCCATCCTACATTGCCACTCACTGCCTATCCTAATTCAGACCCTATGATTCACACCACCCGGTGATGTTTTTCTCACTCCTATTAGTGAATGTAATGTTACACACCCATACAATGCACACCACCCTGGAAAGTTTTTAAGAAAACTATCCTACATTGCCACTGCATGTTTCCTGACCTCGCTATTATGACCACCCCGTGGTGCTTTTCTCCATCCTACATTGCCACTCACTGTCTATCCTAATTCAGGCCCTCCGATACACAGCAACCCGTGATGTTGTTCTCAGTCCTAGTAGTCAATGGCCTGTTAGAAACCCTGCCAATGTGCACCACTTAGCGATGTTTTTCAGAAACAAATCCTACGTTGCCACTGCATGTTTCCTGACCTCCTCCTGCTGACCGCCCCATGGTGCTTTTCTCCATCCTACATTGCCACTCACTGCCTATCCTAATTCAGATCCTATGATTCACACCACCCTGTGATGTTTTTCTCACTCGTATTAGTGAATGAAATGTTACACACCCATACAATGTGCACCACCCCTCAAAGTTTTTAAGAAAACTATCCTACATTGCCATTGCATGTTTCCTGACCTCCCAATGCTGATCACCCCGCGGTGCTTTTCTCCATCCTACATTGCCACTCACTGCCTATCCTAATTCAGACCCTATGATTCAAACCACGCCGTGATGTTTTTCTCACTCCTACTCGTGAATGTATTATTACACACCCATACAATGCGCACAACCCGCGATGTTTTTCAGAAACATATCCTACATTGCCACTGCATGTTTCCTGACCTCCCCATGCGGACCACCCCATGGTGCTTTTCTCCATCCTACATTGCCACTCACTGCCTATCCTAATTCAGACCCTATGATTCACCCCACCCCGTGATGTTTTTCTCACTCCTACTAGTGAATGTAATGCTACACACCCATACAATGCCCACCACCCCGCGATGTTTTTCAGAAACCTATCCTACATTTCCACTGCATGTTTCCTGACTTCCCCATGCTGACCACCCTGTGGTGCTTTTCTCCATCCTTCATTGTCACTCACTGCCTATCCTAATAAAGATCCTACAATTCCCACCAGCCCGTGATATTTTTCTCACTCCTACTAGTGAATGGCCTGTTAGAAACCCTTACAAGGCACACCACCCCACGATGTTTTTCAGAAACCTATCCTACATTGCCACCGAATGTTTCCTGACCTCCCCATGCTTACCAAACCTTGGTGCTTTTCTCCATCCTACATTTCCACTCACTGCCTAAACTAATGCGGAGCCTCCGATTCACACCAACTCGTGATGTTTTTCTCACTCCTACTAGTGAGGGGCCTGTTAGAAACCCTTTCAATAAGCACCACCCCGGGATGTTTTTCAGAAACCTATCCTATATTGCTACTTCATGTTTCCTGACCTCCCGATGCTCACCACCCCGTGGTGTTTTCTCCATGCTACATTGCCACTCACTGCCTATCCTAATTCACACACTCCGATTCACACCACCAGGTGATGTTTTTCTCACTCCTACTAGTGTATGGCCTGTTAGAAAGCCTTACAATGCACACCACCCAGGGATGTTTTTCAAAAACCTATCCTACATTGCCACTGCATGTTTCCTGACCTCCCCATGCTGACCACGCCGTGGTGCTTTTCTCCATCCTACATTGCCTCTCACTGCCTATCCTAATTCAGAGGCTCTGATTCACACAACCCCGTCATGTTTTTCTCACTCCTACTAGGGAATGGCCTGTTAGAAAGCCTTACAATGCACACCACCCAGGGATGTTTTTCAGAAACCTATCCTACATTGCCACTGCATGTTTCCTGACCTCCCCATGCTTACCACCCCGTGGTGCTTTTCTCCATCCTACATTGCCACTCACTGCCTATGCTAATTGAGACCCTCCGATTCACACCACCACGTGATGTTTTTCTCACTCCCACTAGGGAATCTCCTGTTGGAAACCCTTACAATGTGCACAACCCCGCGATGTTTTTCAGAAACTTATCCTACATTGCCAGTGCATGTTTCCTGTCCTCCCCATGATGACCGAAGCATGGTGCTTTTCTCCATCCTACATTCCCACTCATTGCCTATCCTAATTCAGGCCCTCAGATACACACCACCCCGGGATGTTTTTCTCGCTCCTACTAGTGAATGGGCTGTTAGAAACCCTTAAAATGCGCACCAACGCGCAATGTTTTTCAGAATCCTATCCTACATTGCCACTTCATCTTTCATGACCTCCACATGCTGACCACCCCGTGGTGCTTTTCTCCATCCAACATTGCCGCTCACTGCCTATACTAATCAGGCCCTCCGATTCACAACACAGCGTGATGTTTTTCTCACTCATACTAGTGAAAGGCCTGTAAGAAACCCTTACAATGCGCACCAGCCCTCGATGTTTTTCAGAAACCTAAATGACATTGCCACTGCATGTTTCCTGAACTCGCCATTATGGGACCCCTTTGTGCTTTTCTCCATCCTACATTGCCACTCACTGCCTATCCTAATTCAGACCCTATGATTCACAACACCCTGTGATGTTTTTATCACTCCTTTTAGTGAATGTAATGTTACACACCCATACAATGTGCACCACCCCGCGATGTTTTTCAGAAACCTATCCTACATTGCCACTGCATGTTCCTGACCTCCCAATGCTGACCACCCCGTGGTGCTTTTCTCCATCCTACATTGCCACTCACTGCCTATCCTAATTCAGACCCTCCGATTCACACCACCCCGTGATGTTTTTCTCACTCCTACTAGTGAATGTATTGTTACACACCCATACAATGCGCACCACCCCGCGATGTTTTTCAGAAACCTATCCTACCTTGCCACTGCATGTTTCCTAACCACCCCATGCTGACCACACCGTGGTGCTTTTCTCCATCCTACATTGCCACTCACTGCCTATCCTAATTCAGATCCTATGATTCACACCACCCTGTGATGTTTTTCTCACTCCTACTAGTGAATGTAATGTTACACACCCATACAATGCGCACCACCCCGCGATGTTTTTCAGAAACCTATCCTATATTGCCACTGCATGTTTCCTGACCTCCCATGCTTACCTTCCCGTGGTGCTTTTCTCCATCCTACATTGCCACGCACTGCCTATCTAAATGCAGTCCCTCCGAATCACATCACCCCGTGATGTTTTCCTTAATCCTACCTGTGAATGGCCTGTTAGAAACCCTTACAATTCGCAGCACCCCGCGATGTTTTCAGAAACCTCTCCTACATTGCCACTGCATGTTTCCTGACCTCCCCATGTTGACCACCCCGTGGTGCTTTTCTGCATCCTACATTGCCACTTACGGAATATCCTAATTCTGGCCCTACGATTCACACCACGCCGTGATGTTTTTCTCACTCCTACTAGTGAATGGCCTGTTAAAACCTTTACAATGCGCACCACCCGCGATATAATTCAGAAATCTATCCCAAATTGACACTGCATGTTTCCTTACCTCCCCATTCTGACGAACCCGTGGTGCTTTTCTACTTCCTTCATTGCCACTCACTGCCTGTCCTAATTCAGTCCCTCCCATTCACACCACCCCGTGATGTTTTTTTCACTCCTACTAGTGAATGGCCTGTTAGAAACACTTCCAATGCTACCACCTCCCGATGTGTTTCAGAAACCTATCCTACATTGCCACTGCATGTTTCCTGACCTCCTCATGCTGACTGCCCTGTGATGCTTTTCTCCATCCTACATTGCCACTCACTGCCTATCCTAAATCACACCCTCCGATTCACACCACCACATGATGTTTTTCTCACTCCTACTAGTGAATGTCCTGTTATAAACCCTTACAATGCGTACCAACTCCCGATGTTGTTCAGAAACCTATCCTACATTGCCACTACATCTTTCCTGACCTCCCGATGCTGACCAGGCCGTGGTGCTTTTCTCCATCCTACATTGCCTCTCACTGCCTATCCTAATTCAGACCCTCCGTTTCACACCACCCAGAGATGTTTTTCTCACTCCTACTAGTGAATATCCTGGTAGAAACACTTACAATGCGCAACACCCCGTGATGTATTTCAAAAACCTATCCTACATTGCCACTGCATGTTTCCTGACCTCCCCATGCTGACCACCCCGTGGTGCTTTTCTCCATCCTACATTGCCACTCACTGACTCCCCTAATTCAGAGTCTCCGATTCACACCACCCCATGATGTTTTTCTCACTCCTACTAGTGAATGACCTGTTAGAAAACCTTACAATGGGCACCACCCCGCAATGTTTTTCAGAAAACTATCTTACATTGCCAGTGCATGTTTCTTGACCTCCCATGCTGACCACCCCGTGGTGCTTTTCTCCATCCTACATTGCCACTCACTGCCTAACGTAATGCAGAGCCTCCGATTCACACCTCCCCGTGATGTTTTTATCACTCCTACTAGTGAATGACCTGTTAGAAACCCATTCAATAAGCACAAGGACGCAATGTTTTTCAGAAACCTATTCTACATTGCCACTGCATGTTTCCTGACATCCCCATGCTGACCAGCCCGTGGTGCTTTTCTCCATCCAACATTGCCGTTCACTGCCTATACTAATCAGGCCCTCCGATTCACAACACAGCGTGATGTTTTTCTCACTCATACTAGTGAATGGCCTGTAAGAAACCCTTACAATGCGCACCACCGCGCGATGTTTTTCAGAAACCTACACGACATTGCCACTGCATGTTTCCTGACCTCGCCATTATGGCCACCCCGTTGTGCTTTTCTCTATCCTACATTGCCACTCACTGGCTATCCTATTTCAGGCCCTCCGATACACACCAACCCATTATGTTTTTCACACTCCTACTAGTGAATGGCCTGTTAAAAACCCTGACAATGCGCACCACCTAGCGATGTTTTTCAGAAACCTATCTTAATTGCCACTGCATGTTTCCTGACCTCCTCATGCTGACCACCCCGTGGTGCTTTACTCCATCCTACATTGCCACTCACTGCCTATCCTAATTCTGGCCCTCCGATTCACACCACCCCGTGGTCATTTTCTCACTCCTACTAGTGAATGGCCTGTTAAAAGCGTTACAATGCGCACCACCACGCGATGTTTTTCAGAATCCTATCCTACATTGCCACTGCATGTTTCCTTACCTCCACATTCTGACCAACCCATGCTGCTTTTCTCCATCCTGCATTGCCACTCACTGCCTATTCTTATTCAGGCCTTCTGATTCACACCACCCCATCATGTTTTTCTTTCTCCTACTAGAGAATGACCTGTTAGAAAAACTTACAATGCGCACCACCCCGTGGTGTATTTCAGAAACCTATCCTACATTGCCACTGCATGTTTCCTGACCTACACACGATTACCACCCCATGGTGCTTATCTCCATCCTACCTTGCTACTCATTGCCTATCCTAATTCAGGCCCTCAGATACACACCACCCTGTGATGTTTTTCTCACTCCTACTAGGGAATGCCCTGTTGGAAACCCTTACTATCCCCACCACCCCACGATATTTTTCAGAAACCTAAACGACATTCCCACTGCATGTATTCTGACCTCACAATGCAGGCCAAACAATGGTGCTTTTGTCCATGCTACATTGCCAGTCACTGCCTATCTAAATGCAGTCCCTCCGAATCACATCACCCCTTGATGTTTTTCTTAATCCTACCTGTGAATGGCCTGTTAGACACCCTTACAATTCGCAGCACCCCGCGATGTTTTCAGAAACCTCTCCTACATTGCCACTGCATGTTTCCTGACCTCCCCATGTTGACCACCCCGTGGTGCTTTTCTGCATCCTACATTGCCACTTACGGAATATCCTAATTCTGGCCCTACGATTCACACCACGCCGTGATGTTTTTCTCACTCCTACTAGTGAATGGCCTGTTAAAACCTTTACAATGCGCACCACCCGCGATATAATTCAGAAATCTATCCCAAATTGACACTGCATGTTTCCTTACCTCCCCATTCTGACGAACCCGTGGTGCTTTTCTACTTCCTTCATTGCCACTCACTGCCTGTCCTAATTCAGTCCCTCCCATTCACACCACCCCGTGATGTTTTTTTCACTCCTACTAGTGAATGGCCTGTTAGAAACACTTCCAATGCTACCACCTCCCGATGTGTTTCAGAAACCTATCCTACATTGCCACTGCATGTTTCCTGACCTCCTCATGCTGACTGCCCTGTGATGCTTTTCTCCATCCTACATTGCCACTCACTGCCTATCCTAAATCACACCCTCCGATTCACACCACCACATGATGTTTTTCTCACTCCTACTAGTGAATGTCCTGTTATAAACCCTTACAATGCGTACCAACTCCCGATGTTGTTCAGAAACCTATCCTACATTGCCACTACATCTTTCCTGACCTCCCGATGCTGACCAGGCCGTGGTGCTTTTCTCCATCCTACATTGCCTCTCACTGCCTATCCTAATTCAGACCCTCCGTTTCACACCACCCAGAGATGTTTTTCTCACTCCTACTAGTGAATATCCTGGTAGAAACACTTACAATGCGCAACACCCCGTGATGTATTTCAAAAACCTATCCTACATTGCCACTGCATGTTTCCTGACCTCCCCATGCTGACCACCCCGTGGTGCTTTTCTCCATCCTACATTGCCACTCACTGACTCCCCTAATTCAGAGTCTCCGATTCACACCACCCCATGATGTTTTTCTCACTCCTACTAGTGAATGACCTGTTAGAAAACCTTACAATGGGCACCACCCCGCAATGTTTTTCAGAAAACTATCTTACATTGCCAGTGCATGTTTCTTGACCTCCCCATGCTGACCACCCCGTGGTGCTTTTCTCCATCCTACATTGCCACTCACTGCCTAACGTAATGCAGAGCCTCCGATTCACACCTCCCCGTGATGTTTTTATCACTCCTACTAGTGAATGACCTGTTAGAAACCCATTCAATAAGCACAAGGACGCAATGTTTTTCAGAAACCTATTCTACATTGCCACTGCATGTTTCCTGACATCCCCATGCTGACCAGCCCGTGGTGCTTTTCTCCATCCAACATTGCCGTTCACTGCCTATACTAATCAGGCCCTCCGATTCACAACACAGCGTGATGTTTTTCTCACTCATACTAGTGAATGGCCTGTAAGAAACCCTTACAATGCGCACCACCGCGCGATGTTTTTCAGAAACCTACACGACATTGCCACTGCATGTTTCCTGACCTCGCCATTATGGCCACCCCGTTGTGCTTTTCTCCATCCTACATTGCCACTCACTGGCTATCCTATTTCAGGCCCTCCGATACACACCAACCCATTATGTTTTTCACACTCCTACTAGTGAATGGCCTGTTAAAAACCCTGACAATGCGCACCACCTAGCGATGTTTTTCAGAAACCTATCTTAATTGCCACTGCATGTTTCCTGACCTCCTCATGCTGACCACCCCGTGGTGCTTTACTCCATCCTACATTGCCACTCACTGCCTATCCTAATTCTGGCCCTCCGATTCACACCACCCCGTGGTCATTTTCTCACTCCTACTAGTGAATGGCCTGTTAAAAGCGTTACAATGCGCACCACCACGCGATGTTTTTCAGAATCCTATCCTACATTGCCACTGCATGTTTCCTTACCTCCACATTCTGACCAACCCATGCTGCTTTTCTCCATCCTGCATTGCCACTCACTGCCTATTCTTATTCAGGCCTTCTGATTCACACCACCCCATCATGTTTTTCTTTCTCCTACTAGAGAATGACCTGTTAGAAAAACTTACAATGCGCACCACCCCGTGGTGTATTTCAGAAACCTATCCTACATTGCCACTGCATGTTTCCTGACCTACACACGATTACCACCCCATGGTGCTTATCTCCATCCTACCTTGCTACTCATTGCCTATCCTAATTCAGGCCCTCAGATACACACCACCCTGTGATGTTTTTCTCACTCCTACTAGGGAATGCCCTGTTGGAAACCCTTACTATCCCCACCACCCCACGATATTTTTCAGAAACCTAAACGACATTCCCACTGCATGTATTCAGACCTCACAATACAGGCCAAACAATGGTGCTTTTGTCCATGCTACATTGCCACTCACTGCCTATCTAAATGCAGTCCCTCCGAATCACATCACCACTTGATGTTTTTCTTACTCCTACCTGTGAATGGCCTGTTAGACACCCTTACAATTCGCAGCACCCCGCGATGTTTTCAGAAACCTCTCTTACATTGCCACTGCATGTTTCCTGACCTCCCCATGTTGACCACCCCGTGGTGCTTTTCTCCATCCTACATTGCCACTCACTGCCTATCCTAATTCAGACCCTATGATTCACACCACCCGGTGAGGTTTTTCTCACTCCTACTAGTGAATGGCCCCTTAGAAACAATTACAAGGTGCACCATCCCGCGATGTTTTTCAGAAACCTATCCTACATTGCCACTGAATGATTCCTGACCTCCCCATGATGACAAACCCTTGGAGCTTTTCTCCATCCTACATTGCTTCTCACTGCCTATCGTAATTCAGAGCCTCTGATTCACACCACCCCGTGATGTTTTTCTCACTGCTACTAGTGAATGCCCTGTTAGAAAGCCTTACAATGCACACCGCCCCGGGATGTTTTTCAAAAACCTATCCTACATTGCCACTGCATGTTTCCTGACCTCACAATGCTGACCACCCCGTGGTGCTTTTCTCCATCCTACATTGCCACTCACTGACTAACCTAACTCAGAGCCTCCGATTCACACCACCCCGTGATGTTTTTCTCACTCCTACTAGTGAATGACCTGTTAGAAAACCTTACAATGCGCACAACCCCGCAATGTTTTTCAGAAACCTATCCTACATTGCCAGTGCATGTTTCCTGACATCCCCATGCTGACCACCCCGTGGTGGTTTTCTTCTTCCTACATTGCCACTCACTGCCTATCCTAATTCAGGCCTTCTGATTCATACCACCCCATCATGTTTTTCTCACTCCTACTAGTGAATGGTCTGTTAGAAACCCTTACAATGTGCAATACCCCGTCGTGTATTTCAGAAACCTATCCTACATTGCCACTGCATGTTTCCTGACCTCTCAATGCTGACCACCCGTGGTGCTTTTCTCCATCCTACATTGCCCCATACTGCCTATGCTAATTGAGACCCTCTGATTCACACCACCCCGTGATGATTTTCTCACTCCTACTAGTGAATCTCCTATTGGAAACCCTTACAATGTGCACAACCCCGCCATGTTTTTCAGAAACCTATCCTACATTGCCAGTGCATGTTTCCTGACCTCCCCATGCTGACCACCCTGTGCTGCTTTTCTGCTTCCTACATTGTCACTCACTGCCTAACGTAATGCAGAGCCTCCGATTCACACCGCCCCGAGATGTTTTTATCACTCCTACTACTGATTGGCCTGTTAGAAACCCGTTCAATAAGCACAACGCCGCGATGATTTTCAGAAACCTATTCTACATTGGCACTGCATGTTTCCTCACAACCCCATGCTGACCAACCCGTGGTGCTTTTCTCCATCCTACATTGCCACTCACTGCCTATCCTAATTCAGATCCTCTGATTCACACCACACCTTGAGGTTTTTCTCATTCCTACTAATGAATGGCCTGTTAGAAACCCTTACAAGGGGCACCACCCCGCGATATTTTTCAGAAATCTATGCTACATTTCCACTGCATGTTTTCTGACCTCTCAATGCTGACCACCCGTGTTGTTTTCTCCATCCTACATTGCCACTCACAGCCTATGGTAATTGAGACCCTCCGATTCACACCACCTCGTGATGTTTTTTTCACTCCTACTAGTGAATCTCCTGATGGAAAACCTTACAATGTGCACAACCCCGCGATGTTTTTCAGAAACCTATCCTACGTTGCCACTGCATGTTTCCTGACCTCCTCATGCTGACCGCAACGTGGTGCTTTTCTCCATCCTACATTCCCACTCACTGCCTATCCCAATTCAGGCCCTGAGATACACACCACCCCGTGATGTTTTTCTCACTCCTACTAGTGAATGGCCTGTTAGAAACCCTTACAATGCGCACCACCGCACGATGTTTTTCAGAATGCTATCCTACATTGCCACTGCATGTTTCATGACCTCCGCATGCTGAACACCCCGTGGTGCTTTTCTCCCTCCAACATTGCCGCTCACTGCCTATACTAATCAGGCTTTCGATTCACAACACCGCGTGATGTTTTTCTCACTCCTAGTAGTGAATGGCCTGTAAGAAACCCTTACAATGCGCACCACCGCTCGATGTTTTTCAGAAACCTAAACGACATTGCTACTCCATGTTTCCTGACCTCGCCATTATGACCACCCCATGGTGCTTTTCCCATCCTACATTGCCACTCACTGGCTATCCTAATTCAGGCCCTCCGATACACACCACGACGTGATGTTTTTCTCACTCCTACTAGTGAATGGCCTGTTAGAAATCCTTACAATGCGCACCACCCCGTGGTGTATTTCAGAAACCTATCCTACATTGCCAGTGCATGTTTCCTGACCTCCCCACACTTACCACCCCGTGGTGCTTTTCTCCATTCTACCTTGCTACTCATGGCCTATCCTAATTCAGGCCCTCAGATACACACCACCCCGTGATGTTTTTCTCACTCCTACTAGTGAATGGCCTGTTGGAAACCCTTAAAATGCGCACCACCCAGCGATATTTTTCAGAAACCGAAACGACATTCCCACTGCATGTTTTCTGACATCGCAATGCAGAAAAAACAATGTTGCTTTTGTCCATCCTACATTGCCACTCACTGCCTATCTAAATGCAGTCCCTCGGAATCACACCACCCCGTGATGTTTTTCTTACTCCTACTAGTGAATGGCGTCTTAGAAACCCTAAAAATTCGCAGCACCCCGCAATCTTTTTCAGAAACGTATCCTACATTGCCACTGCATGTTTCCTGACCTCCCCATGCTGACAACCCCATGGTGCTTTTCTCCATCGTACATTGCCACTAACTGCCTATCCTAATTCAGGCCCTCACATACACACCACCTCGTGATGTTTTTCTCACTCCTACTAGTGAATGGCCCGTTAGAAACAATTACAAGGTGCACCATCCCGCGATGTTTTTCAGAAACCTATCCTACATTGCCACTGAATGATTCCTGACCTCCCCATGATGACAACCCCTTGGAGCTTTTCTCCATCCTACATTGCTTCTCACTGCCTATCGTAATTCAGAGCCTCCGATTCACACCACCCCGTGATGTTTTTCTCACTCCTACTAGTGAATGCCCTGTTAGAAAGCCTTACAATGCACACCGCCCAGGGATGTTTTTCAAAAACCTATCCTACATTGCCACTGCATGTTTCCTGACCTCCCAATGCTGACCACCCCGTGGTGCTTTTCTCCATCCTACATTGCCACTCACTGACTACCCTAACTCAGAGCCTCCGATTCACACCACCCCGTGATGTTTTTCTCACTCCTACTAGTGAATGACCTGTTAGAAAACCTTACAATGCGCACCACCCCGCAATGTTTTTCAGAAACCTATCCTACATTGCCAGTGCATGTTTCCTGACCTCCCCATGCTGACCACCCCGTGGTGTTTTTCTCCATCCTACATTGCCACTCACTACCTAACGTAATGCAGAGCCTCCATTTACACCACCCCATGATGTTTTTATCACTCCTACTAGTGAATGGCCTGTTAGAAACGCATTCAATAAGCACAACGCCGCAATGTTTTTCAGAAACCTATTCTACATTGCCACTGCATGTTTCCTGACATCCCCATGCTGACCAACCCGTGGTGCTTTTCTCCATCCTACATTGCTACTCACTGCCTATCCTAATTCAGATCCTCTGATTCACACCACACCTTGAGGTTTTTGTCATTCCTACTAGTCAATGGCCTGTTAGAAACCCTAACAAGGGGCACCACCCCGCGATGTTTTTCAGAAATCTATCCTACATTGACACTGCATATTTTCTGACCTCTCAATGCTGACCACCCGTGGTGCTTTTCTCCAACCTACATTGCCACTGACTGCCTATGCTAATTGAGACCCTCTGATTCACACCACCCCGTGATGTTTTTCACACTCCTCCTAGTGAATCTCCTATTGGAAACCTTACAATGTGCACAACCCGGCGATGTTTTTCAGAATCCTATCCTACATTGCCACTGCATGTTTCATGACCTCCGCATGCTGACCACCCCGTGGTGCTTTTCTCCATCCAACATTGCCGTTCCCTGCCTATACTAATCAGGCCCTCCGATTCACACCACCGCGTGATGTTTTTCTCACTCCTACTAGCGAATGGCCTGTAAGAAACCCTTACAATGTGCACCACCCCTAGATATATTGCAGAAACCTAAACGATATTGCCACTGCATGTTTCCTGACCTCGCCATTATGAACACCCCGTGGTGCTTTTCTCCATCCTACATTGCCACTCACTGGCTCCTCTAATTCAGACCCTCCGATACACACCAACCCGTGATGTTTTTCTCACTCCTACTAGTGAATGTCCTGTTATAAACCCTTACAATGCGCACCAACCTGCGATGTTGTTCAGAAACCTATCCTACACTGCCACTACATCTTTCCTGACCTCCTGATGCTGACCAGGCCATGGTGCTTTTCTCCATCCTACATTGCCTCTAACTGCCTATACTAATTCAGAACCTCCGATTCACACCACCGACTGATGTTTTTCTCACTCCTACTTGGGAATGGCCTAGTAGAAACCCTTACAATGCGCACCACCCCGTGATGTATTTCAGAAACCTATCCTACATTGCCACTGAATGATTCCTGACCTCCCCATGATGACCCCTCTTGGAGCTTTTCTCCATCCTACATTGCTTCTCACTGCCTATCCTAATTCAGAGCCTCAGATTCACACCTCCCCGTGATGTTTTTCCCACTCCTACTAGTGAATGGCCTCTTAGAAAGCCTTACATTGCACACCACCCAGGGATGTTTTTCAGAAACCTATCCTACGTTGCCACTGCATGTTTCCTGACCTTCTCATGCTGACCACCCCATGGGGCTTTTCTCCATCCTACATTGCTTCTCACTGCCTATCCTAATTCAGAGCCTCTGATTAAAACCACCCCGTGATGTTTTTCCCACTCCTACTAGTGAATGGCCTCTTAGAAAGCCTTACAATGCACACCACCCAGGGATGTTTTTCAGAAACCTATCTTACATTGCCACTGCATGTTTCCTGACCTTCTCATGCTGACTACCCGGTGGGGCTTTTCTCCATCCTACATTGCCACTCACTGCCTATCTAACTGCAGTCCCTCTGAATCACACAACCCCTTGATGTTTTTCTTATTCCTACTAGTGAATGGCCTCTTAGAAACCCTGACAATTCGCAGCAACACGCGATGTTTTTCAGAAACGTATCCTACTTTGCCACTCAATGTTTCCTGACCTCCCCATGCTGACCACCCCGTGGTGCTTTTCTCCATCCTACATTGCCACTCACTGCCTAACGTAATGCAGAGCTTCCGATTAACACCACCCCGTGATGTTTTTATCACTCCTACTAGTGAATGGCCTGTTAGAAACCCATTCAATAAGCACAACGCCGCGATGTTTTTCAGAAACCTATTCTACATTGCCACTGCATGTTTCCTGACATCCGCATTCTGACCAACCCGTGGTGCTTTTCTCCATCCTACATTGCTACTCACTGCCTATCCTAATTCAGAGCCTCTGATTCACACCACACCTTGAGGTGTTTCTCATTCCTACTAGTCAATGGCCTGTTAGAAACACTTACAAGTGGCACCACCCCGCGACGTTTTTCAGAAATCTATCCTACATCGCCACTGCATGTTTTCAGACCTCTCAATGCCGACCACCCGTGGTGCTTTTCTCCATCCTACATTGCCACTCACTGCCTATGCTAATTGAGACCCTCCGATTCACACCACCCCGTGATGTTTTTCTCACTCCTCCTAGGGAATCTCCTGTTGGAAACACTGACAATGTGCACAACCTCGCGATGTTTTTCAGAAAACTATCCTACATTGCCAGTGCATGTTTCCTGTCCTCCCCATACTGACCACACCGTGGTGCTTTTCTCCATCCTACATTGCCACTCACTGACAGTCCCAGTTCAGAGCTTCCGAATCACACCACCCCGTGATGCTTTACCCACTCCTACTAGTGAATGACCTGTTAGAAAACCTTACAATGCGCACGACCCTGCAATGTTTTTTAGAAACCTATCCTACATTGCCACCGCATGTTTCCTTACCTCCCCATTCTGACAAACCCATGCTGCTTTTCTCCATCCTACATTGACACTCACTGCCTATCCTAATTCAGGCCTTCTGATTCATACCACCCCATCATGTTTTTCTCACTCCTACTATTGAATGGTCTGTTAGAAACCCTTACAATGCGCACCACCCCGTGGTGTATTTCAGAAACCTATCCTACATTGCCACTGCATGTTTCCTGACCTCTCAATGCTGACCACCCGTGGTGCTTTTCTCCATCCTACATTGCCACTCACTGACTATGCTAATTGAGACCCTCTGATTCACACCACCCCGGGATGATTTTCTCACTCCTACTAGTGAATCTCCTATTGGAAAACCTTACAATGTGCACAACACCGCCATGTTTTTCAGAAACCTATCCTACATTGCCAGTGCATGTTTCCTGACCTCCCCATGCTGACCACCCCGTGCTGCTTTTCTGCTTTCTACATTGACACTCACTGCCTAACGTAATGCAGAGCCTCCGATTCACACCACCCCGAGATGGGTTTATCACTCCTACTACTGAATGGCCTGTTAGAAACCCGTTCAATAAGCACAACACCACGATGATTTTCAGAAACCTATTCTACATTGCCACTGCATGTTTCCTGACATCCTCGTGCTGACCAACCCGTGGTACTTTTCTCCATCCTACGTTGCCACTCACTGCCTATCCTAATTCAGATCCTCTGATTCACACCACACCTTGAGGTTTTTCTCATTCCTACTAGTGAATGGCCTGTTAGAAACCCTTACAAGGGGCACCACCCCGCGATATTGTTCAGAAATCTATGCTACATTGCCACTGCATGTTTTCTGACCTCTCAATGCTGACCACCCATGGTGTTTTCTCCATCCTACATTGCCACTCACAGCCTATGGTAATTGAGACCCTCCGATTCACACCACCTCTTGATGTTTTTTTCACTCCTACTAGTGAATCTCCTATTGGAAACCCTTACAATGTGCACAACCCCGCGATGTTTTTGAGAAACCTATCCTACGTTGCCACTGCATGTTTCCTGACCTCCTCATGCTGAGCGCACCGTGGTGCTTTTCTCCATCCTACATTCCCACTCACTGCCTATCCTAATTCAGGCCCTGAGATACACACCACCCCGTGATGTTTTTCTCACTCCTACTAGTAAATGGCCTGTTAGAAACCCTTACAATGCGCACCACCGCGCGATGTTTTTCAGAATCCTATCCTACATTGCCACTGCATGTTTCATGACCTCCGCATGCTGAACACCCCGTGGTGCTTTTCTCCATCAAACATTGCCGCTCACTGCCTATACTAATCAGGCCCTCCGATTCACACTACCGCTTGATGTTTTTCTCACTCCTACTAGTGAATGCCCTGTTAGAAAGCCTTACAATGCACACCGCCCAGGGATGTTTTTCAAAATCCTATCCTACATTGCCACTGCATGTTTCCTGACCTCCCAATGCTGACCACCCCGTGGTGCTTTTCTCCATCCTACATTGCCACTCACTGACTATCCTAATTCAGAGACTCCGATTCACACCACCCCGTGATGTTTTTCTCACTCCTACTAGTGAATGGCCTGTTTTAAACCCTGACAATGCGCACCACCTCGCAATGTTTTTCAGAAACCTATCCTACGTTGCCACTGCATGTTTCCTGACCTTCTCATGCTGACCGCACCGTGGTGCATTTCTCCATCCTACATTGCCACTCACTGCCTATCCTAATTCTGGCCGTCCGATTCACACCACCCCGTGATCATTTTCTCACTCCTACTAGTGAATGGCCTGTTAAAAGCCTTACAATGCACACCATATCGCGATGTTTTTCAGAAACCTATCCTACATTGCCACTGCATGTTTCCTTACCTCCCCATTCTGCCCAACCCATGCTGCTTTTCTCCATCCTACATTGCCACTCACTGCCTATCATAATTCAGGCCTTCTGATTCACACCACCCCATCATGTTTTTCTCACTCCTACTAGTGAATGGCCTGTTAGAAACCCTTACAATGCACACCACCCCGTGGTGTATTTGAGAAACATATCCTATATTGCCACTGCATGTTTCCTGACCTCACAAGCTTACCACCCCCTGGTGCTTTTCTCCATCCTACCTTGCTACTCATGGCCTATCCTAATTCAGGCCCTCAGATACACACCACCCCGTGATGTTTTTCTCACTCCTACTAGTGAATGGCCTTTTGGAAACCCTTTCAATGCGCACCACCCCGCGATATTTTTCAGAAACCTAAACGACATTGCCACTGCATGTTTCCTGACCTCGCCATTATGACCACCCCGTGGTGCTTTTCACCATCCTACATTGCCACTCACTGGCTATCCTAATTCAGGCCCTCCGATACACAACACCCCGTGATGTTTTTCTCACTCCTACTAGTGAATGTCCTGTCATAAACCCTTACAATGCGCACCAACCCGCGATGTTGTTCAGAAACCTATCCTACATTGCCACTACATCTTTCCTGACCTCCCGATGCTGACCAGGCCGTAGTGCTTTTCTCCATCCTACATTGCCTCTCACTGCCTATCCTAATTCAGAACCTCCGATTCACACCACCCAGTGATGTTTTTCTCACTCCTACTAGTGAATGGCCTGGTAGAAACCCTTACAATGCGCACCACCCCGTGATGTATTTCAGAAACCTATCCTACATTGCCACTGAATGATTCCTGACCTCCCCATGATGACCACCCCTTGGAGCTTTTCTCCTTCCTACATTGCTTCTCACTTCCTATCCTAATTCAGAGCCTCTGATTCACACCACCCCGTGATGTTTTTCTCACTCCTACTAGTGAATGGCCTCTTAGAAAGCCTTAAAATGCACACCGCCCAGGGATTTTTTTCAAAAACCTATCCTCCATTGCCTCTGCATGTTTCCTGACCTCCCCATGCTGACCACCCCGTGGGGCTTTTCTCCATCCTACATTGCCACTCACTGACTATCCTAATTCAGAGCCTCCGATACACACCACCCCGTGATGTTTTTCTCACTCCTACTAGTGAATGGCCTGTTAGAAACCCTGACAATGCGCACCACCTAGCGATGTTTTTCAGAAACCTATCCTAAGTTGCCACTGCATGTTTCCTGACCTTCTCATGCTGACCGCCCCGTGGTGCATTTCTCCATCCTACATTGCCACTCACTGCCTATCCTAATTCTGGCCCTCCTATTCACACCACCCCGTGATCATTTTCTCACTCCTACTAGTGAATGGCCTGTTAAAAGACTTACAATGCGCAACACCTCGCGATGTTTTTCAGAAACCTATCCTACATTGCCAGTGCATGTTTCCTGTCCTCCCCATGCTGACCGCACCGTGGTGCTTTTCTCCATCCTACATTCCCACTCACTGCCTATCCTAATTCAGGCCCTCAGATACACACCACCCCGTGATGTTTTTCTCACTCCTACTAGTGAATGGCCTCTTAGAAACCCTTGCAATGCGCACCACCATGCGATGTTTTTCAGAATCTTATCCTACCTTGCCAATGCATGTTTCATCACCTCCGCATGCTGACCACCCCGTGGTGCTTTTCTCCATCCAACATTGCCCCTCACTGCCTATCCTAATTCAGAACCTCCGATTCACACCACCCAGTGATGTTTTTCTCACTCCTACTAGTGAATGGCCTGCTAGAAACACTTACAATGCGCACCACCCCGCCATGTTTTTCAGAAACCTATCCTACATAGCCACTGCAGGTTTCCTGACCTCCCCATGATGTCCACCCCTTGGAGCTTTTCTCCATCCCACATTGCTTCTCACTGCCTACCCTAATTCAGAGCCTCTGATTCACACCACCCAGTGATGTTTTTCTCACTCCTACTAGTGAATGGCCTGGTAGAAACCCTTACAATGCACACCACCCCGTGATGTATTTCAGGAACCTATCCTACATTGCCACTGAATGATTCCTGACCTCCCCATGATGACCACCCCTTGATGATTTTCTCCATCCTACATTGCTTCTCACTGCCTATCCTAATTCAGAGCCTCTGATTCACACCACCCCGTGTAGTTTTTCTCACTCCTACTAGTGAATGGCCTGTTAGAAAGCCTTACAATGCACACCACCCAGGGATGTTTTACAAAAACCTATCCTACATTGCCACTGCATGTTTCCTGACCTCCCCATGCTGACCAACGCGTGGGGCTTTTCTCCATCCTACATTGCTACTCACTGCCTGTCCTAATTCAGATCCTCTGATTCACACCACACCTTGAGGTTTTTCTCATTCCTACTAGTCAAAGGCCTGTTAGAAACCCTTACAAGGGGCACCACTGGGCGATGTTTTTCAGAAATCTATCCTAAATTGCCACTGCATGTTTTCTGACCTCTCAATGCTGACCACCCGTGGTGCTTTTCTCGATCCTACATTGCCACTCCCTGCCTATGCTAACTGAGACCCTCTGATTCACACTACCCCGTGGTGTTTTTCTCACTCCAACTAGGGAATCTCCTATTGGAAACACTTACAATGTGCACAACCCCGCGATGTTTTTCAGAAACCTATCCTACATTGCCAGTGCATGTTTCCTGTCCTCCCAATGCTGACCACCCGTGGTGCTTTTCTCCATCCTACATTCCAACTCACTGCCTATCCTAATTCAGGCCCTCAGATACACACCAACCCGTGATGTTTTTCTCACTCCTACTAGTGAATCTCCTATTGGAAAACCTTACAATGTGCACAACACCGCCATGTTTTTCAGAAACCTATCCTACATTGCCAGTGCATGTTTCCTGACCTCCCCATGCTGACCACCCCGTGCTGCTTTTCTGCTTTCTACATTGACACTCACTGCCTAACGTAATGCAGAGCCTCCGATTCACACCACCCCGAGATGGGTTTATCACTCCTACTACTGAATGGCCTGTTAGAAACCCGTTCAATAAGCACAACACCACGATGATTTTCAGAAACCTATTCTACATTGCCACTGCATGTTTCCTGACATCCTCGTGCTGACCAACCCGTGGTGCTTTTCTCCATCCTACGTTGCCACTCACTGCCTATCCTAATTCAGATCCTCTGATTCACACCACACCTTGAGGTTTTTCTCATTCCTACTAGTGAATGGCCTGTTAGAAACCCTTACAAGGGGCACCACCCCGCAATATTGTTCAGAAATCTATGCTACATTGCCACTGCATGTTTTCTGACCTCTCAATGCTGACCACCCGTGGTGTTTTCTCCATCCTACATTGCCACTCACAGCCTATGGTAATTGAGACCCTCCGATTCACACCACCTCTTGATGTTTTTTTCACTCCTACTAGTGAATCTCCTATTGGAAACCCTTACAATGTGCACAACCCCGCGATGTTTTTGAGAAACCTATCCTACGTTGCCACTGCATGTTTCCCGACCTCCTCATGCTGAGCGCACCGTGGTGCTTTTGTCCATCCTACATTCCCACTCACTGCCTATCCTAATTCAGGCCCTGAGATACACACCACCCCGTGATGTTTTTCTCACTCCTACTAGTGAATGGCCTGTTAGAAACCCTTACAATGCGCACCACCGCGCGATGTTTTTCAGAATCCTATCCTACATTGCCACTGCATGTTTCATGACCTCCGCATGCTGAACACCCCGTGGTGCTTTTCTCCATCAAACATTGCCGCTCACTGCCTATACTAATCAGGCCCTCCGATTCACACTACCGCTTGATGTTTTTCTCACTCCTACTAGTGAATGCCCTGTTAGAAAGCCTTACAATGCACACCGCCCAGGGATGTTTTTCAAAATCCTATCCTACATTGCCACTGCATGTTTCCTGACCTCCCAATGCTGACCACCCCGTGGTGCTTTTCTCCATCCTACATTGCCACTCACTGACTACCCTAACTCAGAGCCTCCGATTCACACCACCCCGTGATGTTTTTCTCACTCCTACTAGTGAATGACCTGTTAGAAAACCATACAATGCGCACCACCCCGCAATGTTTTTCAGAAACCTATCCTACATTGCCAGTGCAAGTTTCCTGACCTCCCCATGCTGACCACCCCGTGGTGTTTTTCTCCATCCTACATTGCGACTCACTGCCTAACGTAATGCAGAGCCTCCATTTACACCACCCCATGATGTTTTTATCACTCCTACTAGTGAATGGCCTGTTAGAAACGCATTCAATTAGCACAAGGCCGCAATGTTTTTCAGAAACCTATTCTACATTGCCACTGCATGTTTCCTGACATCCCCATGCTGACCAACCCGTGGTGCTTTTCTCCATCCTACATTGCTACTCACTGCCTATTCTAATTCAGATCGTCTGATTCACACCACACCTTGAGGTTTTTCTCATTCCTACTAGTCAATGGCCTGTTAGAAACCCTAACAAGGGGCACCACCCCGCGATGTTTTTCAGAAATCTATCCTACATTGACACTGCATATTTTCTGACCTCTCAATGCTGACCACCCGTGGTGCTTTTCTCCAACCTACATTGCCACTGACTGCCTATGCTAATTGAGACCCTCTGATTCACACCACCCCGTGATGTTTTTCACACTCCTCCTACTGAATCTCCTATTGGAAACCTTACAATGTGCACAACCCGGCGATGTTTTTCAGAATCCTATCCTACATTGCCACTGCATGTTACATGACCTCCGCATGCTGACCACCCCGTGGTGCTTTTCTCCATCCAACATTGCCGTTCACTGCCTATACTAATCAGGCCCTCCGATTCACACCACCGCGTGATGTTTTTCTCACTCCTACTAGCGAATGGCCTGTAAGAAACCCTTACAATGTGCACCACAGCTAGATATATTTCAGAAACCTAAACGATATTGCCAATGCATGTTTCCTGACCTCGCCATTATGACCACCCCGTGGTGCTTTTCTCCATCCTACATTGCCACTCACTGGCTATCCTAATTCAGACCCTCCGATACACACCAACCCGTGATGTTTTTCTCACTCCTACTAGTGAATGTCCTGTTATAAACCCTTACAATGCGCACCAACCCGCGATGTTGTTCAGAAACCTATCCTACATTGCCACTACATCTTTCCTGACCTCCCAATGCTGACCAGGCCGTGGTGCTTTTCTCCATCCTACATTGCCTCTAACTGCCTATACTAATTCAGAACCTCCGATGCACACCACCGACTGATGTTTTTCTCACTCCTACTTGGGAATAGCCTGGTAGAAACCCTTACAATGCGCACCACCCCGTGGTGTATTTCAGAAACCTATCCTACATTGCCAGTGCATGTTTCCTGACCTCCCCACGCTTACCACCCCATGGTGCTTTTCTCCATCCTACCTTGCTACTCATGGCCTATCCTAATTCAGGCCCTCAGATACACACCACCCGGTGATGTTTTTCTCACTCCTACTAGTGAATGGCCTGTTGGAAACCCTTAAAATGCGCACCACCCAGCGATATTTTTCAGAAACCTAAACGACATTCCCACTGCATGTTTTCTGACCTCGCAATGCAGAAAAAACAATGGTGCTTTTGTCCATCCTACATTGCCACTCACTGCCTATCTAAATGCAGTCCCTCTGAATCACACCACCCCGTGATGTTTTTCTTACTCCTACTAGTGAATGGTGTCTTAGAAACCCTAAAAATTCGTAGCACCCCGCGATGTTTTTCAGAAACGTATCCTACATTGCCACTGCATGTTTCCTGACCTCCCCATGCTGACCACCCCGTGGTGCTCTTCTCCATCCTACATTGCCACTCACTGCCTAACGTAATGCAGAGCCTCCAATTCACACCACCCCGTGATGTTTTTATCACTCCTACTAGTGAATGGCCTGTTAGAAACCCATTCAATAAGCACAACGCCGCGATGTTTTTCAGAAACCTATTCTACATTGCCACTGCATGTTTCCTGACATCCCCATTCTAACCAACGCGTGTTGCTTTTCTCCATCCTACATTGCTACTCACTGCCTATCCTAATTCAGATCCTCTGATTCACACCACACCTTTAGGTTTTTCTCATTCCTACTAGTCAATGGCCTGTTAGAAACACTTACAAGGGGCACCACCCCGCGACGTTTTTCAGAAATCTATCCTACATTGCCACTGCATGTTTTCTGACCTCTCAATGCTGACCACCCGTGGTGCTTTTCTCCACCCTACATTGCCACTCACTGCTTATGCTAATTGAGACCCTCTGATTCACACCACCCCGTGATGTTTTTCTCACTCCTACTAGTGAATCTCCTATTGGAAACCCTTACAATGTGCACAACCCCGCGATGTTTTTCAGAAACCTATCCTACATTGCCAGTGCATGTTTCCTGTCCTCCCCATGCTGACCGCACCGCGGTGCTTTTCTCCATCCTACATTCACTGACTGTCCTAATTCAGGCCCTCAGATACACACCACGCCGTGATGTTTTTCTCACTCCTACTAGTGAATGGCCTGTTAGAAACCCTTACAATGCGCACCACCGTGCGATGTTTTTCAGAATCCTATCCTATATTGCCACTGCATGTTTCATGACCTCCGCATGCTGACCACCCCGTGGTGCTTTTCTCCATCTAACATTGCCGCTCACTGCCTATACTAAGCAGGCCCTCCGATTCACACAAGCGCGTGATGTTTTTCTCACTCCTACTAGTGAATGGCCTGTAAGAAACCCTTACAATGCGCACCACTGCTCGATGTTTTTCAGAAATCTATCCTACATTGCCACTGCATGTTTTCTGACCTCTCAATGCTGACCACCCGTGGTGCTTTTCTCCAACCTACATTGCCACTCACTGCCTATCCTAATTCAGAGCCTCCGATTCCCTCCACCCCGTGATGATTTTTTCACTCCTACTAGTGAATGGCTTGATAGAAACACTTACAATGCGCACCACCCCGCGATGTTTTTCAGAAACCTATCCTACATTGCCACCGAATGTTTCCTGACCTCCCCATGCTGACCACACCTTGGAGCTTTTTGCCATCCTACATTGCCACTCACTGCCTAACCTAATGCGGAGCCTCCGATTCACACCAACTCCTGATGTTTTTCTCACTCCTACTATTGAATGGCCTGTTAGAAACCCTTTCAATAAGCACCAACCCAGGATGTTTTTAGGAAACCTATTCTCAATTGCCACTTCATGTTTCCTGACCTCCCCATGCTCACCACCCCGTGGTGTTTTCTCCATCCTACATTCCCACTCACTGCCTATCCTAATTCACACCCTCCGATTCACACCACCACGTGATGTTTTTCTCACTACTACTAGTGAATGTCCTGTTATAAACCCTTACAATGCGCACCAACCCGCGATGTTGTTCAGAAACCTATCCTACATTGCCACTACATCTTTCCTGACCTCCCGATGCTGACCAGGCCGTGGTGCTTTTCTCCATCCTACATTGCCTCTCACTGCCTATCCTAATTCAGAAGCTCCGATTCACACCACCCAGGGATGTTTTTCTCACTCCTACTAGTGAATGGCCTGGTAGAAACCCTTACAATGCGCACCACCCCGTGATGTATTTCGGAAACCTATCCTACATTGCCACTGAATGATTCCTGACATCCCCAAGATGACCACCCGTTGGAGCTTTTCTCCATCCTACATTGCTTCTCACTGCCTATCCTAATTCAGAGCCTCTGATTCACATCACCCCGTGATGTTTTTCTCACTCCTACTAGTGAATGGCCTGTTAGAAAGCCTTACAATGCACAGCACCCAGGGATGTTTTTCAAAAACCTATCCTACATTGCCACTGCATGTTTCCTGACCTCCCCATGCTGACCACCCTGTGGTGCTTTTCTCCATCCTACATTACTACTCACTGACTATCCTAATTCAGAGCCTCCGATTCACACCACCCCGTGATGTTTTTACACTCCCACTAGTGAATGCCCTGTTAGAAACCCGTTCAATAAGCACAACGCCGCGATGTTGTTCAGAAACCTATTCTACATTGCCACTGCATGTTTCCTGACATCCCTATGCTGACCAACCCGTGGTGCTTTTCTCCATCCTACATTGCCACTTACTGCCTATCCTAATTCAGATCCTCTGATTCACACCACACCTTGAGGTTTTTCTCATTCCTTCTAATGAATGGCCTGTTAGAAACACTTACAAGGGGCACCACCCTGCGATGTTTTTCAGAAATCTATGCTACATTGCCACTGCATGTTTTCTGACCTCTCAATGCTGACCACCCGTGGTGCTTTTCTCCATCCTACATTGCCACTCACTGCCTATGCTAATTGAGACCCTCTTATTCACACCACCCCGTGATGTTTTTCTCACTCCTACTAGTGAATCTCCTGTTGGAAACCCTTACAATGTACACAACCACGCGATGTTTTTCAGAAACCTATCCTACATTGCCAGTGCATGTTTCCTGTCCTCACCTTGCTGACGGCACCGTGGTGCTTTTCTCCATTATACATTCCCACTCACTGCCTATCCTAATTCAGGCCCTCAGATACACACAACCCTGTGATGTTTTTCTGACTCCTACTAGTGAATGGCCTGTTAGACACCCTTACAATGTGCACCACCGCGCGATGTTTTTCAGATTCCTATCCTACACTGCCACTGCATGTTTTATGACCTCTGCATGCTGACTACCCCGTGGTGCTTTTCTCCATCCAACATTGCCGCTCACTGCCTATACTAATCAGGCCCTCAGATTCACACCACCGCATGATGTTTTTCTCACTCCTACTAGAGAATAGCCTAAAATAATCCCTTACAATGCGCACAAACCCACGATGTTGTTCAGAAACCTCTCCTACATTGCCACTACATCTTTCATGACCTCCCCATGCTGACCAGGCCGTGGTGCTTTTCTCCATCCTACATTGCATCTCACTGCCTATCCTAATTCAGACCCTATTAATGGTCTGGTAGAAAACCTTACAATTCGCACCATCCCGCGATGTATATCGGAAACCTATCCTACATTGCCACTGAATGATTCCTGACCTCCCCATCTTGACCACCCCTTGGAGCTTTTCTCCATCCTACATTGCTTCTCACTGCCTATCCTAATTCAGAGCCTCTGATTCACACCACCCCGTGATGATTTTCTCACTCCTACTAGTGAATGGCCTGTTAGAAAGCTTTACAATGCACACCACCCAGGGATGTTTTTCAAAAACCTATCCTACATTGCCACTGCATGTTTCCTGACCTCCCCATGCTGACCACCCCGTGGTGGTTTTCTTCTTCCTACATTGCCACTCACTGCCTAACATAATGCAGAGCCTCCGATTCACACCACACCGTGATGTTTTTATCACTCCTCCTAGTGAATGCCCTGTTAGAAACCCGTTCAATAAGCACAACGCCGCGATGTTTTTCAGAAAACTATTCTACATTGCCACTGCATGTTTCCTGACATCCCCATGCTGACCAACCCGTGGGGCTTTTCTCCATCCTACATTGCCACTCACTGCCTATCCTAATTCAGATCCTCTGGTTCACACCACACCTTGAGGTTTTTCTCATTCCTACTAGTCAATGGCCTGTTAGGAACCCTTACAAGGGGCACCACCCCGCGATGTTCTTCAGAAATCTATGCTACATTGCCACTGCATGTTTTCTGACCTCTCAATGCTGACCACCCGTGGTGCTTTTCTCCATCCTACATTGCCAATCACTGCCTATGCTAATTGAGACCCTCCAATTCAAACCACCCCGTGATGTATTTCTCACTCCTCCTAGGGAATCTCCTGTTGGAAACACTTACAATGTGCACAACCTCGCGATGTTTTTCAGAAACCTATCCTACATTGCCAGTGCATGTTTCCTGTCCTCCCCATACTGACCGCACCGTGGTGTTTTCTCCATCCTACATTGCCACTCACTGACAGTCCCAATTCAGAGCCTCCGAATCACACCAACCCGTGATGTTTTTCCCACTCCTACTAGTGAATGACCTGTTAGAAAACCTTACAATGCGCATGACCTTGCAATGTTTTTCAGAAACCTATCCTACATTGCCACCGAATGTTTCCTTACCTCCCCATTCTGACAAACCCATGCTGCTTTTCTCCATCCTACATTGACACTCACTGCCTATCCTAATTCAGGCCTTCTGATTCATACCAACCCATCATGTTTTTCTCACTCCTACTACTGAATGGTCTGTTAGAAACCCTTACAATGCGCACCACCCCGTGGTGTATTTCAGAAACCTATCCTACATTGCCACTGCATGTTTCCTGACCTCGCTATTATGACCACCCCGTGGTGCTTTTCTCCATCCTACATTGCCACTCACTGGCTATCCTAATTCAGGCCCTCCGATACACACCAATCCGTGATGTTTTTCTCACTCCTACTAGTGAATGTCCTATTATAAACCCTTGCAATGCGCACCAACCCGCGATGTTGTTCAGAAACCTATCCTAAATTGCCACTACATCTTTCCAGACCTCCCGATGCTGACCAGGCCATGGTGCTTTTCTCCATCCTACATTGCCTCTCACTGCCTATCCTAATTCAGAACCTCCGATTCACACCACCCAGTGATGTTTTTCTCACTCCTACTAGTGAATGGCCTGGTAGAAACCCTTACAATGCACACCACCCCATGATGTATTTCAGAAACCTATCGTACATTGCCAATGAATGATTCCTGACCTCCCCATGATGACCACCCCTTGGAGCTTTTCTCCATCCTACATTGCTTCTCACTACCTATCCTAATTCAGAGCTTCTAATTCAGAACACCCCGTGATATTTTTCTCACTCCTACTAGTGAATGGCCTCTTAGAAAGCCTTACAATGCAAAGAACCCTTGGATGTTTTTCAAAAAACTATCCTACATTGCCACTGCATGTTTCCTGACCTCCCCATGCTGACCACCCTGTGGGGCTTTTCTCCATCCTATATTGCCACTCACTGACTATCCTAATTCAGAGCCTCCGATTCACACCTCCCCGTGATGTTTTTCTCACTCCTACTTGTGAATGGCCTGTTAAAAGCCTTACAATGCGCACCACCTCGCGATGTTTTTCAGAAACCTATCCTACATTGCCAGTGCATGTTTCCTTACCTCCCCATTCTGACCAACGCATGCTGCTTTTCTCCATCCTACATTCCCACTCACTGCCTATCCCAATTCAGGCCCTCAGATACACACCACCCCGTGACGTTTTTCTCACTCCTACTAGTGAATGGCCTGTGAGAAACCCTTACAATGCGCACCACCGTGCGATGTTTTTCAGAAACCTATCCTACATTGCCACTGCATGTTTCATGACCTCCGCATGCTGACCAGCCCGTGGTGCTTTTCTCCATTCAACATTGCCGCTCACTGCCTATACTAATCAGGCCCTCCGATTCACACCACCGCGTGATGTTTTTCTCACTCCTACTAGTGAATGGCCTGGTAGAAACCCTTACAATGCGCACCACCCCATGATGTATTTCAGAAACCTATGCTACATTGCCACTGAATGATTCCTGACCTCCCCATGATGACCACCCCTTGGAGCTTTTCTCCATCCTACATTGCTTCTCACTGCCTATCCTAATTCAGAGCCTCTGATTCACACCACCCCGTGATGTTTTTCTCACTGCTACTAGTGAATGGCCTCTTAGAAATCCTTACAATGCACACCACCCAGGGATGTTTTTCAAAAACCTATCCTACATTGCCACTGCATGTTTCTTGACCTCCCCATGCTGACCACCCCGTGGGGCTTTTCTCCATCCTACATTGCTTCTCACTGCCTATCCTAATTCAGAGCCTCTGATTCACACCACCCCGTGATGGTTTTCTCACTCCTACTAGTGAATGGCCTGTTAGAAAGCCTTACAATGCACACCACCCAGGGATGTTTTTCAAAAACCTATCCTACATTGCCACTGCATGTTTCCTGACCTCCCCATGCTGACCACCCCGTGGTGTTTTTCTCCATCCTACATTGCCACTCACTGACTATCCTAATTCAGGCCCTCAGATACACACCACCCCGTGATGTTTTTCTCACTCCTAGTAGTCAATGGCCTGTTGGAAACCCGTACAATGCGCACCACCCCGCCATATTTTTCAGAAACCTAAACGACATTCCTACTGCATGTTTTCTGACTTCGCAATGCAGACCAAACAATGGTGCTTTTGTCCATCCTACATTGCCACTCACTGCCTATCTTAAAGCAGTCCCTCTGAATCACACCACCCCGTGATGTTTTTCTTACTCCTACTCGTGAATGGCCTCTTAGAAAATCGTACAATTCGCAGCACCGCAGGATGCTTTTCAGAAACATAGCCTACATTGCCACTGCATGTCTCCTGACCTCCCCATGCTGACCACCCTGTGGTGCTTTTCTCCATCGTACATTGCCACTAACTGCCTATCCTAATTCAGGCCCTCACATACACACCTCCTCGTGATGTTTTTCTCACTCCTACTAGTGAATGTCCTATTACAAACCCTTACAATGCGCACCATCCCGTGATGTTTTTCAGAAACCTAAATGACATTGTCATTGCATGTTTCCTGACCTCGCCATGCTGACCACCCCTTGGTGCTTTTCTCCATCCTACATTGCCACTCACTGCCTATCATAATTCAGGCCCTCACATGTACATCACCCCGTGATGTTTTTCTCACTCCTAATAGTAATTGTCCTGTTAGAAACCCTTACAATGCGCATCACCCAGCGATGTTTCCCAGAAACCTATCCTACATTGCCACTGCATGTTTCCTGACCTCCCCATTCTGACCAACGCATGCTGCTTTTCTCCATCCTACATTCCCACTCACTGCCTATCCTAATTCAGGCCCTCACATGTACATCACCCCGTGATGTTTTTCTCACTCCTACTAGTGAATGGCCTGTTAGAAACCCTTACAATGCGCACCACCCCACGATGTTTTTCAGAAACTTAAACGACATTGCCACTGCATGTTTCCTGACCTCGCCATTATGACCACCCCGTGGTGCTTTTCTCCATCCTACATTGCCACTCACTGGCTATCCTAATTCAGGCACCCCATACACACCACCCCGTGATGTTTTTCTCACTCCTACTAGTGACTGGCCTGTTAGAAACCCTTACAATGCGCACCACCCCTCGATGTTTTTCAGAAACCTAAAGGACATTGCCACTGCATGTTTCCTGACCTCCCCATGCTGACCACCCCGTGGGGCTTTTCTCCATCCTACATTGCCACTCACTGAATATCATAATTCAGAGCCTCCGATTCACACCACCCCGTGATGTTTTTCTCACTCCTACTAGTGAATGACCTGTTAGAAAACCATACAATGTGCACCACCCTGCAATGTTTTTCAGAAACCTATCCTACATTGCCAGTGCATGTTTCCTGACCTCCCCATGTTGACCACCCCGTGGAGCTTTTCTCCATTCTACATTGCCACTCACTGCCTAACGTAATGCAGAGCCTCTGATTCACACCACCCCGTGATGTTTTTATCACTCCTACTAGTGAATGCCCTGTTAGAAACCCGTTCAATAAGCACAACGCCGCGATGTTTTTCAGAAACCTATTCTACATTGCCGCTGCATGTTTCCTGATATCCCCATGCTGACCAACACGTGGTGCTTTTCTCCATCCTCCATTGCCACTCACTGCCTATCCTAATTCAGATCCTCTGATTCACACCACACCTTGCGGTTTTTCTCATTCCTACTAGTGAATGGCCTGTTAGAAACCCTTACAAGGGGCACCACCCCGCGATGTTTTTCAGAAATCTATCCTACATTGCCACTGCATGTTTAATGACCTCTCAATGCTGACCACCCGTGGTGCTTTTCTCCATCCTACATTCCCACTCAATGCCTATCCTAATTCAGGCCGTGTGATACACACCACCCCGTGATGTTTTTCTCACTCCTACTAGTGAATGGCCTGTTAGAAAGCCTTACAATACACACCACCCAGGGATGTTGTTCAAAAACCTATCCTACATTGCCACTGCATGTTTCCTGACCTCCCCATGCTGACCACCCCGTCTGGCTTTTCTCCATCGTACACTGCTTCTGACTGCCTATGCTAATTCAGAGCCTCTGATTCACACCACCCCGTGATGTTTTTCTCACTCCTACTAGTGAAAGGCCTCTTAGAAAGCCTTACAATACACACCGCCCAGGGATGTTTTTCAAAAACCTATCCTACATTGCCACTGCATATTTCCTGACCTCCCCATGCTGACCTCCCCGTGGTGCTTTTCTCCATTCTACATTGCCACTCACTGACTACCCTAACTCAGAGCCTCCGATTCACACCATCCCGTGATGTTTTTCTCACTCCTACTAGTGAATGACCTGTTAGAAAACCTTACAATGCGCACCACCCCGCAATGTATTTCAGAAACCTATCCTACATTGCCAGTGCATGTTTTCTGACCTCCCCATGCTGACCACCCCGTGGTGTTTTTCTCAATCCTACATTGCCACTCACTGCCTAACGTAATGCAGAGCCCCCATTTACACCACCCCATGATGTTTTTATTACTCCTACTAGTGAATGGCCTGTTAGAAACACATTCAATAAGCACAACGCCGCAATGTTTTTCAGAAACCTATTCTACATTGCCACTGCATGTTTCCTGACATCCCCATGCTGACCAACCCGTGGTGCTTTTCTCCATCCTACATTGCTACTCACTGCCTATCCTAATTCAGATCCTCTGATTCACACCACACCTTGAGGTTTTTCTCATTCCTACTAGTGAATGGCCTGTTAGAAACCCTTACTAGGGGCACCACCCCACGATGTTTTTCAGAAATCTATCCTACATTGCCACTGCATGTTTTCTGACCTCTCAATGCTGACCACCCGTGGTGCTTTTCTCCATCCTACATTGCCACTCACTGCCTATGCTAATTGAGACCCTCTGATTCACACCACCCCGTGATGTTTTTCAGACTCCTACTAGTGAATATCCTATTGGAAACCTTACAATGTGCACAACCCGACGATGTTTTTCAGAATCCTATCCTACATTGCCACTGCATGTTTCATGACCTCCGCATGCTGACCACCCCGTGGTGCTTTTCTCCATCCAACATTGCCGCTCAATGCCTATAATAATCAGGCCCTCCAATTCACACCACCGCGTGATGTTTTTCTCACTCCTACTAGTGAATGGCCTGTAAGAAAACCTTACAATGCGCACCACGGCTCGATGCTTTTCAGAAACCTAAACGACATTGCCACTGCATGTTTCCTGACCACGCCATTATGACCCCCCCCCCCGGTGCTTTTCTCCATCCTACATTGCCACTCACTGGCTATCCTAATTCTGGCCCTCCGATACACACCAACCCGTGATGATTTTCTCAGTCCTACTAGTGAATGTCCTGTTATAAACCCTTACAATGCGCACCAACCCGCGATGTTGTTCAGAAACCTATCCTTTATTGCCACTACATCTTTCCTGACCTCCGATGCTGACCAGGCCGTGGTGCTTTTCTCCATCCTACATTGCCTCTCACTGCCTATCCTAATTCAGAACCTCCGATTCAAACCACCCAGTGATGTTTTTCTCACTCCTACTAGTGAATGGCCTGGTAGAAACCCTTACAATGCTCACCACCGCGTGATGTATTTCAGAAACCTATCCTTCATTGCCACTGAATGATTCCTGACCTCCCCATGATGACCACCCCTTGGAGCTTTTCTCCATCCTACATTGCCTCTCACTGCCTATCCTAATTCAGAACTTCTGATTCAAACCACCCAGTGATGTTTTTCTCACTCCTACTAGTGAATGGCCTGGTAGAAATCCTTACAATGCTCACCACCGCGTGATGTATTTCAGAAACCTATCCTACATTGCCACTGAATGATTCCTGACCTCCCCATGACGACCACCCCTTGGAGCTTTTCTCCATCCTACATTGCTTCTCACTGCTTATCCTAATTCAGAGCCTCTGATTCACACCACCCCGTGATGTTTTTCTCACTCCTACTAGTGAATGGCCTCTTAGAAAGCCTTACAATGCACACCGCCCAGGGATGTTTTTCAAAAACCTATCCTACATTGCCACTGCATGTTTCCTGACCTCCCCATGCTGACCACCCCGTGGGGCTTTTCTCCATCCTACATTGCCACTCACTGACTATCCTAATTCAGAGCCTCCGATTCACACCACCCCGTGATGTTTTTCTCACTGCTACTAGTGAATGGCCTGTTGTAAACCCTTTCAATGCACACCACCCCGCGATATTTTTCAGAAACCTAAACAACATTGCCACTGCATGTTTTCTGACCTCGCAAAGCAGACCAAACAATGGTGCTTTTGTCCATCCTACATTGCCACTCACTGCCTATCTAACTGCAGTCCCTCTGAATCACACCACCCCGTGATGTTTTTCTTACTCCTACTAGTGAATGGCCTCTTTGAAACCCTGACAATTCGCAGCACCCCGCGATGTTGTTCAGAAATGTATCCTACATTGCCACTGCATGTTTCCTGACCTCCCCATGCTGACAACCCCGTGGTGCTTTTCTCCATCGTACATTGTCACTAACGGCCTATCCTAATTCAGGCCCTCACATACACACCACCTCGTGATGTTTTTCTCACCCCTACTAGTGAATGGCCTTTTAGAAACCCTTACAAGGCGCACCATCCCGCAATGTTTTTCAGAAACCTATCCTACATTGGCACTGAATGATTCCTGACCTCCCCATGATGACCACCCCTTGGAGCTTTTCTCCATACTACATTGCTTCTCACTGCCTATCGTAATTCAGAGCCTCTGGTTCACACCACCCCATAATGTTGTTCTCACTCCTAAAAGTGAATGGCCTGTTAGAAAGCCTTACAATGCACACCACCCAGGGATGTTTTTCAAAAACCTATCCTACATTGCCACTGCATGTTTCCTGACCTCCCCATGCTGACCACCCCGTGGTGCTTTTCGCCATCCTACATTGCCACTCACTGACTACCCTAACTCAGAGCCTCCGATTCACACCACCCCGTGATGTTTTTCTCACTCCTACTAGTGAATGACCTGTTAGAAAACCTTACAATGTGCACCACCCTGCAATGTTTTTCAGAAACCTATCCTACATTGCCAGTGCATGTTTCCTGACCTCCCCATGCTGACCACCCCATGGTGCTTTTCTCCGTCCTACATTGCCACTCACTGCCTAACGTAATGCAGAGCCTCCGATTCACACCACCCCGTGATGTTTTTATCACTCCTACTAGTGAATGCCCTGTTAGAAACCCGTTAAATTAGCACAACGCCGCGATGTTTTTCAGAAACCTATTCTACATTGCCACTGCATGTTTCCTGATATCCCCATGCTGACCAACACGTGGTGCTTTTCTCCATCCTCCATTGCCACTCACTGCCTATCCTAATTCAGATCCTCTGATTCACACCACACCTTGCGGTTTTTCTCATTCCTACTAGTGAATGGCCTGTTAGAAACCCTTACAAGGGGCACCACCCCGCGATGTTTTTCAGAAATCTATCCTACATTGCCACTGCATGTTTAATGACCTCTCAATGCTGACCACCCGTGGTGCTTTTCTCCATCCTACATTCCCACTCACTGCCTATCCTAATTCAGGGCCTCAGATACACACCACGCCGTGATGTTTTTCTCACTCCTACTAGTGAATGGCCTGTTAGAAACCCTTACAATGCGCACCACCGTGCGATGATTTTCCAGAATCCTATCCTACATTGCCACTGCATGTTTCCTGACCTCCCCATGCTGACCACCCCATGGTGCTTTTCTCCATCCTACATTGCCACTCACTGACTACCCTAACTCAGAGCCTCCATTTCACACCACCCCGTGATGTTTTTCTCACTCCTACTAGTGAATGGCCTCTTAGAAAATCTTACAATGCCCACCGCCCAGGGATGTTTTTCAATAACCTATCCTACATTGCCCCTGTATGTTTCCTGACCTCCCCATGCTGACCACCCCGTGGGGCTTTTCTCCATCCTACATTGCCACTCACTGACTATCCTAATTCAGAGCCTCCGATTCACACCACCCCGTGATGTTTTTCTCACTTCTACTAGTAAATGGCCTGTTTTAAACCCTGACAATGCGCACCACCTAGCGATGTTTTTCAGAAACCTATCCTACGTTGCCCCTGCATGTTTCCTGACCTTCTCATGCTGACCGCACCGTGGTGCATTTCTCCATCCTACATTGCCACTCACTGCCTATCCTAATTCTGGCCCTCCGATTCACACCACCCCGTGATCATTTTCTCACTCCTACTAGTGAATGGCCTGTTAAAAGCCTTACAATGCACACCATATCGCGATGTTTTTCAGAAACCTATCCTACATTGCCACTGCATGTTTTCTTACCTCCCCATTCTGACCAACCCATGCTGCTTTTCTCCATCCTACATAGCCACTCACTGCCTATCATAATTCAGGCCTTCTGATTCACACCACCCCATCATGTTTTTCTCACTCCTACTAGTGAATGGCCTGTTAGAAACCCTTACAATGCACACCACCCCGTGGTGTTTTTCAGAAACATATCCTATATTGCCACTGCATGTTTCCTGACCTCACAGGCTTACCACCCCGTGGTGCTTTTCTCCATCCTACCTTGCTACTCATGGCCTATCCTAATTCAGGCCCTCAGATACACACCACCCCGTGATGTTTTTCTCACTCCTACTAGTGAATGGCCTGTTGGAAACCCTTTCAATGCGCACCACCCCGCGATATTTTTCAGAAACCTAAACGACATTGCCACTGCATGTTTCCTGACCTCGCCATTATGACCACCCCATGGGGCTTTTCACCATCCTACATTGCCACTCACTGGCTATCCTAATTCAGGCCCTCCGATACACAACACCCCGTGATGTTTTTCTCACTCCTACTAGTGAATGTCCTGTTGTAAACCCTTACAATGCGCACCAACCCGCGATGTTGTTGAGAAACCTATCCTACATTGCCACTACATCTTTCCTGACCTCCCGATGCTGACCAGGCCGTGGTGCTTTTCTCCATCCTACATTGCCTCTCACTGCCTATCCTAATTCAGAACCTCCGATTCACACCACCCAGTGATGTTTTTCTCACTCCTACTAGTGAATGGCCTGGTAGAAACCCTTACAATGGGCACCACCCCGTGATGTATTTCAGAAACCTATCCTACATTGCCACTGAATGATTCCTGACCTCCCCATGATGACCACCCCTTGGGGCTTTTCTCCTTCCTACATTGCTTCTCACTTCCTATCCTATTTCAGAGCCTCTGATTCACACCACCCCGTGATGTTTTTCTCACTCCTACTAGTGAATGGCCTCTTAGAAAGCCTTACAGTGCACACTGCCCAGGGATGTTTTTCAAAAACCTATCCTCCATTGCCTCTGCATGTTTCCTGACCGCCCCATGCTGACCACCCCGTGGGGCTTTTCTCCATCCTACATTGCCACTCACTGACTATCCTAATTCAGAGCCTCCGATTCACACCACCCCGTGATGTTTTGCTCACTCCTACTAGTGAATGGCCTGTTAGAAACCGTGACAATGCGCACCACCTAGCGATGTTTTTCAGAAACCTATCCTAAGTTGCCACTGCATGTTTCCTGACCTTCTCATGCTGACCGCCCCGTGGTGCATTTCTCCATCCTACATTGCCACTCACTGCCTATCCTAATTCTGGCCCTCCTATTCACACCACCCCATGATCATTTTCTCACTCCTACTAGTGAATGGCCTGTTAAAAGACTTACAATGCGCAACACCTCGCGATGTTTTTCAGAAACCTATCCTACATTGCAAGTGCATGTTTCCTGTCCTCCCCATGCTGACCGCATCGTGGTGCTTTTCTCCATCCTACATTCCCACTCACTGCCTATCCTAATTCAGGCCCTCAGATACACACCACCCCGTGATGCTTTTCTCACTCGTACTAGTGAATGGCCTGTTAGAAACCCTTGCAATGCGCACCACCATGCGATGTTTTTCAGAATCTTATCCTACATTGCCAATGCATGTTTCATCACCTCCGCATGCTGACCACCCCGTGGTGCTTTTCTCCATCCAACATTGCCGCGCACTGCCTATCCTAATTCAGAACCTCCGATTCACACCACCCAGTGATGTTTTTCTCACTCCTACTAGTGAATGGCCTGCTAGAAACCCTTACAATGCGCACCACCCCGCCATGTTTTTCAGAAACCTATCCTACATAGCCACTGCAGGTTTCCTGACCTCCCCATGATGACCACCCCTTGGAGCTTTTCTCCATCCTACATTGCTTCTCACTGCCTAACCTAATTCAGAGCCTCTGATTCACACCACCCCGCGATGTTTTTCTCACTCCTACTTGTGAATGGCCTCTTAGAAAGCCTTACAATGCACACCACCAAGGGATGTTTTTCAAAAACCTATCCTACATTGCCACTGCATGTTTCCTGACCTCCCCATGCTGACCACCCCGTGGTGCTTTTCTCCATCCTACATTGCCACTCACTGACTATCCTAATTCAGAGCCTCCGATTCACACCACCAGGTGATGTTTTTCTCACTCCTACTAGTGAATGACCTGTTAGAAACCTTACAATGTGCACCACCCTGCAATGTTTTTCCGAAACCTATCCTACATTGCCAGTGCATGTTTCCTGACCTCCCCATGCTGACCACCCCGTGGTGCTTTTCTCCATCCTACCTTGCTACTCATTGCCTATCCTAATTCAGGCCCTCAGATACACACCACCCTGTGATGTTTTTCTCACTCCTACTAGTGAATGGCCTGTTGGAAACCCTTACAATGCGCACCACCACGCCATATTTTTCAGAAACCTAAACGACATTCCTACTGCATGTTTTCTGACCTCGAAATGCAGACCACACAATGGTGCTTTTGTCCATCCTACATTGCCACTCACTGCCTATCTAAAAGCAGTCCCTCTGAATCACACCACCCCGTGATGTTTTTCTTAATCCTACTAGTGAATGACCTCTTAGAAACCCTTACAATTCACAGCACCCCGCGATGTTTTTCAGAAACGTATCCTACATTGCCACTGCATGTTTCCTGACCTCCCCATGCTGACCACCCCGTGGTGCTTTTCTCCATCGTACATTGCCACTAACTGCCTATCCTAATTCAGGCCCTCACATACACACCACCTCGTGATGTTTTTCTCACTCCTACTAGTGAATGTCCTATTACAAACCCTTACAATGCGCACCATCCCTACGATGTTTTTCAGAAACCTAAACGACATTGTCATTGCATGTTTCCTGACCTCCTCATGCTGACCACCCCTTGGTGCTTTTCTAGATCCTACATTGCCACTCACTGCCTATCCTAATTCAGGCCCTCACATACAAATCACCCCGTGATGTTTTTCTCACTCCTAATAGTAAATCTCCTGTTAGAAACCCTTACAATGCGCACCACCCAGCGATGTTTCCCTAAACCTATCCTACATTGCCACTGCATGTTTCCTGACCTCCCCATTTTGACCAACCCATGGTGCTGTTCTCCATACTTCATTGTCACTCATTGCCTATCCTAATAAAGACCCTACAATTCCCCACAGCCCGTGATGTTTTTCTCACTCCTACTAGTGAATGGCCTGCTAGAAACCCTTACAAGGCGCACCACCCTGCGATGTTTTTCAGAAACCTATCCTACATAACCAATGCAGGTTTCCTGACCTCCCCATGCTGACCAGCCCGTGGTGCTTTTCTCCATCGTACATTGCCACTCACTGCCTATCTTAATTCAGAGCCTCCGATTCCCACCACCCCGTGATGTTTTTTTCACTCCTACTAGTGAATGGCTTGATAGAAACGCTTACAATGCACACCACCCCGCGATGTTTTTCAGAAACCTATCCTACATTGCAACCGAATGTTTCCTGACCTCCCCAGGCTGACCACACCTTGGTGCTTTTCGCGATCCTACATTGCCACTCACTGCCTAACGTAATGCAGAGCCTCCGATTCACACCACCCCGTGATTTTTTTATCACTCCTACTAGTGAATGGCCTGTTAGAAACACATTCAATAAGCACAACGCTGCAATGTTTTTCAGAAACCTATTCTACATTGCCACTGCATGTTTCCTGACATCCCCATGCTGACCAACCCGTGGTGCTTTTCTCCATCCTACATTGCTACTCATTGCCTATCCTAACTCAGATCCTCTGATTCACACCACACCTTGAGGTTTTTCTCATTCCTACTAGTCAATGGCCTGTTAGAAACACTTACAAGGGGCACCACCCCGCGATGTTTTTCAGAAATCTATCCTACATTGCCACTGCATGATTTTTCACCTCTCAATGCTGACCACCCGTGGTGCTTTTCTCCATCCTACATTGCCACTCACTGCCTATGCTAATTGATACCCTCTGATTCACACCAAAACTTGAGGTTTTTCTCACTCCTACTAGTGAATCTCCCATTGGAAACCCTTACAATGTGCACAACCCCGCGATGTTTTTCAGAAACCTATCCTACATTGCCAGTGCATGTTTCCTTTCCTCCCCATGCTGACCGCACCGTGGTGCTTTTCTGCATCTTACATTCCCATTCACTGCGGATCCTAATTCAGGGCCTCAGATACACACCACGCCGTGATGTTTTTCTCACTCCTACTAGTGAATGGCCTGTTAGAAACCCTTACAATGCGCACCACCGTGCGATGTTTTTCAGAATCCTATCCTACATTGCCACTGCATGTTTCCTGACCTCCCCATGCTGACCACCCCATGGTGCTTTTCTCCATCCTACATTGCCACTCACTGACTACCCTAACTCAGAGCCTCCGATACACACCACCCCGTGATGTTTTTCTCACTCCTACTAGTGAATGGCCTCTTAGAAAACCTTACAATGCCCACCGCCCAGGGATGTTTTTCAAAAACCTATCCGACATTGCCCCTGTATGTTTCCTGACCTCCCCATGCTGACCACCCCGTGGGGCTTTTCTCCATCCTACATTGGCACTCACTGACTATCCTAATTCAGAGCCTCCGATTCACACCACCCCGTGATGTTTTTCTCACTCCTACTAGTGAATGGCCTGTTTTAAACCCTGACAATGCGCACCACCTAGCGATGTTTTTCAGAAACTTATCCTACGTTGCCACTGCATGTTTCCTGACCTTCTCATGCTGACCGCACCGTGGTGCATTTCTCCATCCTACATTGCCACTCACTGCCTTTCCTAATTCTGGCCCTCCGATTCACACCACCCCGTGATCATTTTCTCACTCCTACTAGTGAATGGCCTGTTAAAAGCCTTACAATGCACACCATATCGCGATGTTTTTCAGAAACCTATCCTACATTGCCACTGCATGTTTCCTTACCTCCCCATTCTGACCAACCCATGCTGCTTTTGTCCATCCTACATAGCCACTCACTGCCTATCATAATTCAGGCCTTCTGATTCACACCACCCCATCATGTTTTTCTCACTCCTACTAGTGAATGGCCTGTTAGAAACCCTTACAATGCACACCACCCCGTGGTGTATTTCAGAAACATATCCTATATTGCCACTGCATGTTTCCTGAACTCACAGGCTTAGCACCCCGTGGTGCTTTTCTCCATCCTACCTTGCTACTCATGGCCTATCCTAATTCAGGCCCTCAGATACACACCACCCCGTGATGTTTTTCTCACTCCTACTAGTGAATGGCCTGTTGGAAACCCTTTCAATGCGCACCACCCCGCGATGTTGTTGAGAAACCTATCCTACATTGCCACTACATCTTTCCTGACCTCCCGATGCTGACCAGGCCGTGGTGCTTTTCTCCATCCTACATTGCCTATCACTGCCTATCCTAATTCAGAACCTCCGATTCACACCACCCAGTGATGTTTTTCTCACTCCTACTAGTGAATGGCCTGGTAGAAACCCTTACAATGGGCACCACCCTGTGATGTATTTCAGAAACCTATCCTACATTGCCACTGAATGATTCCTGACCTCCCCATGATGACCACCCCTTGGAGCTTTTCTCCTTCCTACATTGCTTCTCACTTCCTATTCTATTTCAGAGCCTCTGATTCACACCACCCCGTGATGTTTTTCTCACTCCTACTAGTGAATGGCCTCTTAGAAAGCCTTACAATGCACACCGCCCAGGGATGTTTTTCAAAAACATATCCTCCATTGCCTCTGCATGTTTCCTGACCGCCCCATGCTGACCACCCCGTGGGGCTTTTCTCCATCCTACATTGCCACTCACTGACTATCCTAATTCAGAGCCTCCGATTCACACCACCCCGTGATGTTTTTCTCACTCCTACTAGTGAATGGCCTGTTAGAAACCCTGACAATGCGCACCACCTAGCGATGTTTTTCAGAAACCTATCCTAAGTTGCCACTGCATGTTTCCTGACTTTCTCATGCTGACCGCCCCGTGGTGCATTTCTCCCTCCTACATTGCCACTCACGGCCTATCCTAATTCTGGCCCTCCTATTCACACCACCCCGTGATCATTTTCTCACTCCTACTAGTGAATGGCCTGTTAAAAGACTTACAATGCGCAACACCTCGCGATGTTTTTCAGAAACCTATCCTACATTGCCAGTGCATGTTTCCTGTCCTCCCCATGCTGACCGCACCGTGGTGCTTTTCTCCATCCTACATTCCCACTCAGTGCCTATCCTAATTCAGGCCCTCAGATACACACCACCCCGTGATGTTTTTCTCACTCCTACTAGTGAATGGCCTGTTAGAAACCCTTGCAATGCGCACCACCATGCGATGTTTTTCAGAATCTTATCCTACATTGCCAATGCATGTTTCATCACCTCCGCATGCTGACCACCCCGTGGTGCTTTTCTCCATCCAACATTGCCGCTCACTGCCTATCCTAATTCAGAACCTCCGATTCACACCACCCAGTGATGTTTTTCTCACTCCTACTAGTGAATGGCCTGCTAGAAACCCTTACAATGCGCACCACCCCGCCATGTTTTTCAGAAACCTATCCTACATAGCCACTGCAGGTTTCCTGACCTCCCCATGATGACCACCCCTTGGAGCTTTTCTCCACCCTACATTGCTTCTCACTGCCTAACCTAATTCAGAGCCTCTGATTCACACCACCCCGTGATGTTTATCTCACTCCTACTTGTGAATGGCCTCTTAGAAAGCCTTACAATGCACACCACTAAGGGATGTTTTTCAAAAACCTATCCTACATTGCCACTGCATGTTTCCTGACCTCCCCATGCTGACCACCCCGTGGTGCTTTTCTCCATCCTACATTGCCACTCACTGACTATCCTAATTCAGAGCCTCCGATTCACACCACCAGGTGATGTTTTTCTCGCTCCTACTAGTGAATGACCTGTTAGAAAACCTTACAATGTGCACCACCCTGCAATGTTGTTCAGAAACCTATCCTACATTGCCAGTGCATGTTTCCTGACCTCCCCATGCTGACCAGCCCGTGGTGCTTTTCTCCATCCTACATTGCCACTCACTGACTACCCTAACTCAGAGCCTCCGATACACACCACCCCGTGATGTTTTTCTCACTCCTACTAGTGAATGGCCTCTTAGAAAACCTTACAATGCCCACCGCCCAGGGATGTTTTTCAAAAACCTATCCTACATTGCCCCTGTATGTTTCCTGACCTCCCCATGCTGACCACCCCGTGGGGCTTTTCTCCATCATACATTGGCACTCACTGACTATCCTAATTCAGAGCCTCCAATTCACACCACCCCGTGATGTTTTTCTCACTCCTACTAGTGAATGGCCTGTTTTAAACCCTGACAATGCGCACCACCTAGCGATGTTTTTCAGAAACTTATGCTACGTTGCCACTGCATGTTTCCTGACCTTCTCATGCTGACCGCACCGTGGTGCATTTCTCCATCCTACATTGCCACTCACTGCCTATCCTAATTCTGGCCCTCCGATTCACACCACCCCGTGATCATTTTCTCACTCCTACTAGTGAATGGCCTGTTAAAAGCCTTACAATGCACACCATATCGTGATGTTTTTCAGAAACCTATCCTACATTGCCACTGCATGTTTCCTTACCTCCCCATTCTGACCAACCCATGCTGCTTTTGTCCATCCTACATAGCCACTCACTGCCTATCATAATTCAGGCCTTCTGATTCACACCACCCCATCATGTTTTTCTCACTCCTACTAGTGAATGGCCTGTTAGAAACCCTTACAATGCACACCACCCCGTGGTGTATTTCAGAAACATATCCTATATTGCCACTGCATGTTTCCTGAACGCACAGGCTTACCACCCCGTGGTGCTTTTCTCCATCCTACCTTGCTACTCATTGCCTATCCTAATTCAGGCCCTCAGATAAACACCACCCCGTGATGTTTTTCTCACTCCTACTAGTGAATGGCCTGTTGGAAACCCTTTCAATGCGCACCAACCCGCGATATTTTTCAGAAACCTAAACGACATTGCCACTGCATGTTTCCTGACCTCGCCATTATGACCACCCCGTGGTGCTTTTCACCATCCTACATTGCCACTCACTGGCTATCCTAATTCAGGCCCTACGATACACAACACCCCGTGATGTTTTTCTCACTCCTACTAGTGAATGTCCTGTTATAAACCCTTACAATGCGCACCAACCCGCGATGTTGTTGAGAAACCTATCCTACATTGCCACTACATCTTTCCTGACCTCCCCATGCTGACCAGGCCGTGGTGCTTTTCTCCATCCTACATTGCCTCTCACTGCCTATCCTAATTCAGAACCTCCGATTCACACCACCCAGTGATGTTTTTCTCACTCCTACTAGTGAATGGCCTGGTAGAAACCCTTACAATGGGCACCACCCCGTGATGTATTTCAGAAACCTATCCTACATTGCCACTGAATGATTCCTGACCTCCCCATGATGACCGCCCCTTGGAGCTTTTCTCCTTCCTACATTGCTTCTCACTTCCTATTCTATTTCAGAGCCTCTGATTCACACCACCCCATGATGTTTCTCTCACTCCTACTAGTGAATGGCCTCTTAGAAAGCCTTACAATGCACACCGCCCAGGGATGTTTTTCAAAAACATATCCTCCATTGCCTCTGCATGTTTCCTGACCGCCGCATGCTGACCACCCCGTGGGGCTTTTCTCCATCCTACATTGCCACTCACTGACTATCCTAATTCAGAGCCTACGATTCACACCACCCCGTGATGTTTTTCTCACTCCTACTAGTGAAAGGCCTGTTAGAAACCCTGACAATGCGCACCACCTAGCGATGTTTTTCAGAAACCTATCCTAAGTTGCCACTGAATGTTTCCTGACTTTCTCATGCTGACCGCCCCGTGGTGCATTTCTCCCTCCTACATTGCCACTCACGGCCTATCCTAATTCTGGCCCTCCTATTCACACCACCCCGTGATCATTTTCTCACTCCTACTAGTGAATGGCCTGTTAAAAGACTTACAATGCGCAACACCTCGCGATGTTTTTCAGAAACCTATCCTACATTGCCAGTGCATGTTTCCTGTCCTCCCCATGCTGACCGCACCGTGGTGCTTTTCTCCATCCTACATTCCCACTCAGTGCCTATCCTAATTCAGGCCCTCAGATACACACCACCCCGTGATGTTTTTCTCACTCCTACTAGTGAATGGCCTGTTAGAAACCCTTGCAATGCGCACCACCATGCGATGTTTTTCAGAATCTTATCCTACATTGCCAATGCATGTTTCATCACCTCCGCATGCTGACCACCCCGTGGTGCTTTTCTCCATCCAACATTGCCGCTCACTGCCTATCCTAATTCAGAACCTCCGATTCACACCACCCAGTGATGTTTTTCTCACTCCTACTAGTGAATGGCCTGCTAGAAACCCTTACAATGCGCACCACCCCGCCATGTTTTTCAGAAACCTATCCTACATAGCCACTGCAGGTTTGCTGACCTCCCCATGATGACCACCCCTTGGAGCTTTTCTCCACCCTACATTGCTTCTCACTGCCTAAACTAATTCAGAGCCTCTGATTCACACCACCCCGTGATGTTTTTCTCACTCCTACTGTGAATGGCCTCTTAGAAAGCCTTACAATGCACACCACCAAGGGATGTTTTTCAAAAACCTATCCTACATTGCCACTGCATGTTTCCTGACCTCCCCATGCTGACCACCCCGTTGTGCTTTTCTCCATCCTACATTGCCACTCACTGACTATCCTAATTCAGAGCCTCCGATTCACACCACCAGGTGATGTTTTTCTCACTCCTACTAGTGAATGACCTGTTAGAAAACCTTACAATGTGCACCACCCTGCAATGTTGTTCAGAAACTTATCCTACATTGCCAGTGCATGTTTCCTGACCTCCCCATGCTGACCACCCCTTGGTGCTTTTCTCCATCCTACCTTGCTACTCATTGCCTATCCTAATTCAGGCCCTCAGATACACACCACCCTGTGATGTTTTTCTCACTCCTACTAGTGAATGGCCTGTTGGAAACCCTTACAATGCGCACCACCACGCCATATTTTTCAGAAACCTAAACGACATTCCTACTGCATGTTTTCTGACCTCGAAATGCAGACCAAACAATGGTGCTTTTGTCCATCCTACATTGCCACTCACTGCCTATCTAAAAGCAGTCCCTCTGAATCACACCACCCCGTGATGTTTTTCTTAATCCTACTAGTGAATGACCTCTTAGAAACCCTTACAATTCGCAGCACCCCGCGATGTTTTTCAGAAACGTATCCTACATTGCCACTGCATGTTTCCTGACCTCCCCATGCTGACCACCCCGTGGCGCTTTTCTCCATCGTACATTGCCACTAACTGCCTATCCTAATTCAGGCCCTCACATACACACCACCTCGTGATGTTTTTCTCACTCCTACTAGTGAATGTCCTATTACAAACCCTTACAATGCGCACCATCCCTACGATGTTTTTCAGAAACCTAAACGACATTGTCATTGCATGTTTCCTGACCTCCCCATGCTGACCACCCCTTGGTGCTTTTCTAGATCCTACATTGCCACTCACTGCCTATCCTAATTCAGGCCCTCACATACAAATCACCCCGTGATGTTTTTCTCACTCCTAATAGTAAATCTCCTGTTAGAAACCCTTACAATGCGCACCACCCAGCGATGTTTCCCAGAAACCTATCCTACATTGCCACTGCATGTTTCCTGACCTCCCCATTTTGACCAACCCATGGTGCTGTTCTCCATACTTCATTGTCACTCATTGCCTATCCTAATAAAGACCCTACAATTCCCCACAGCCCGTGATGTTTTTCTCACTCCTACTAGTGAATGGCCTGCTAGAAACCCTTACAAGGCACACCACCCTGCGATGCTTTTCAGAAACCTATCCTACATAGCCACTGCAGGTTTCCTGACCTCCCCATGCTGACCAGCCCGTGGTGCTTTTCTCCATCGTACATTGCCACTCACTGCCTATCTTAATTCAGAGCCTCCGATTCCCACCACCCCGTGATGTATTTTTCACTCCTACTAGTGAATGGCTTGATAGAAACGCTTACAATGCACACCACCCCGCGATGTTTTTCAGAAACCTATCCTACATTGCAACCGAATGTTTCCTGACCTCCCCAGGCTGACCACACCTTGGTGGTTTTCGGGATCCTACATTGCCACTCACTGCCTAACCTAATGCAGAGCCTCCAATTCGCACCAACTCGTGATGTTTTTCTCACTCCTACTAGTGAATGGCCTGTTAGAAACCCTTTCAATAAGAACCACCCCGGGATGTTTTTCAGAAACCTATCCTATATTGCCACTTCATGTGTCCTGACCTCCCCATGCTCACCACCCCATGGTGTTTTCTCCATCCTAAATTGCCACTAACTGCCTATCCTAATTCAAACCCTCCGATTCACACCACCACGTGATGTTTTTCTCACTCTTACTAGTGAATGTCCTGTTATAAACACTTACAATGCGCACCAAAGCAATGTTGTTCAGAAACCTATCCTACATTGCCACTACATCTTTCCTGACCTCCCGATGCTGACCAGGCCGTGGTGCTTTTCTCCATCCTACATTGCCTCTCACTGCCTATCCTAATTCAGACCCTCCGATTCACACCACCCAGTGATGTTTTTCTCACTCCTACTAGTGAATGGCCTGGTAGAAACCCTTACAATGCACACCACCCCGTGATGTATTTCAGGAACCTATCTTACATTGCCACTGAATGATTCCTGACCTCCCCATGATGACCACCCCGTGCTGCTTTTCTCCATCCTACATTGCTTCTCACTGCCTATCCTAATTCAGAGCCTCTGATTCACACCACCCCGTGTAGTTTTTCTCACTCCTACTAGTGAATGGCCTGTTAGAAAGCCTTACAATGCACACCACCCAGGGATGTTTTACAAAAACCTATCCTACATTGCCACTGCATGTTTCCTGACCTCCCCATGCTGACCAACGCGTGGGGCTTTTCTCCATCCTACATTGCTACTCACTGCCTGTCCTAATTCAGATCCTCTGATTCACACCACACCTTGAGGTTTTTCTCATTCCTACTAGTCAAAGGCCTGTTAGAAACCCTTACAAGGGCACCACCGGCTGATGTTTTTCAGAAATCTATCCTAAATTGCCACTGCATGTTTTCTGACCTCTCAATGCTGACCACCCATGGTGCTTTTCTGGATCCTACATTGCCACTCCCTGCCTATGCTAACTGAGACCCTCTGATTCACACTACCCCGTGATGTTTTTCTCACTCCAACTAGTGAATCTCCTATTGGAAACCCTTACAATGTGCACAACCCAGGGATGTTTTTCAGAAACCTATCCTACATTGCCAGTGCATGTTTCCTGTCCTCCCAATGCTGACCACCCGTGGTGCTTTTCTCCATCCTACATTCCAACTCACTGCCTATCCTAATTCAGGCCCTCAGATACACACCACCCCGTGATGTTTTTGTCACTCCTACTTGTGAATGGCCTGTTAGAAACCCTTACAATGCGCACCAACCCTCAATGTTTTTCAGAAACCGAAACGACATTGCCACTGCATGTTTCCTGACCTCGCAATTATGACCACACCGTGGTGCTTTTCTCCATCCTACATTGCGACTCACTGGCTATGCTAATTCAGGCCTTCGGATACACACCAACCCGTGATGTTTTTCTCACTCCTACTAGTGAATGTCCTGTTATAAACCCTTACAATGCGCACAAACCTGCGATGTTGTTCAGAAACCTATCCTACATTGCCACTACATCTTCCTGACCTCCCGATGCTGACCAGGCCGTGGTGCTTTTCTCCATCCTACATTGCCTCTCACTGCCTATCCTAATTCAGAACCTCCGATTCACACCACCCAGTGATATTTTTCTCACTCCTACTAGTGAATGGCCTGGTAGAAACCCTTACAATGCGCACCACCCCGTGATGTATTTCAGAAACCTATCGTACATTGCCACTGAATGATTCCTGACCTCCCCCATGATGACCACCCCTTGGAGCTTTTCTCCATCCTACATTGCTTCTCACTGCCTATCCTAATTCAGAGTCTCTGATTCACACCACCACGTGATGTTTTTCTCACTCCTACTAGTGAATGACCTGTTAGAAAACCATACAATGTGCACCACCCTGCAATGTTTTTCAGAAACCTATCCTACATTGCCCGTGCATGTTTCCTGACCTCCTCATGCTGACCACCCCGTGGTGCTTTTCTCCATGCTACATTGCCACTCACTGCCTAACGTAATGCAGAGCCTCCGATTCACACCACACCGTGATGTTTTTATCACTCCTACTAGTGAATGCCCTGTTAGAAACCCGTTCAATAAGCACAACGCCGCGATGTTTTTCAGAAACCTATTCTACATTGCCACTGCATGTTTCCTGACCTCCCCATGCTGACCACCCCGTGCTGCTTTTCTCCATCCTACATTGCCACTCACTGACTATCCTAATTCAGAGCCTCCGATTCACACCACCCCGTGATGTTTTTCTCACTCCTGCTAGTGAATGAACTGTTAGAAACCTTACAATGTGCACCATCCTGCAATGTTTTTCAGAAACCTATCCTACATTGCCAGTGCATGTTTCCTGACCTCCCCATGCTGACAACCCCGTCGTGCTTTTTTCCATCCTACATTGCCCCTCACTGCCTATCCTAATTCAGATCCTCTGATTCACAGCACACCTTGAGGTTTTTCTCATTCGAACTAGTGAATGGCCTGTTAGAAACGCTTACAAGGGGCACGACCCCGCGATGTTTTTCAGAAATCTATCCTACATTGCCACTGCATATTTAATGACCTCTCAATGCTGACCACCCGTGGTGCTTTTCTCCATCCTACATTCCCACTCACTGCCTATCCTAATTCAGGCCCTGAGATACACACCACCCCGTGATGTTTTTCTCACTCGTACTAGTGAATGGCCTGTTAGAAAGTCTTACAATGCACACCACCCAGGGATGTTTTTCAAAAACCTATGCTACACTGCCTCTGCATGTTTCCTGACCTCCCCATGCTGACCACCCCGTGGTGCTTTTCTCCATCCTACATTGCCAATCACTGCCTATCCTAATTCAGACCCTATGATTCACAGCACCCCGTGATGTTTTTCTCACTCCTACAAGTGAATGGCCTGTAAGAAACCCTTACAATGCGCACCACCCCTCGATGTTTTTCAGAAACCTAAATGACATTGCCACTGCATGTTTCCTGACCTCGCCATTATGACCACCCCGTGGTGCTTTTCTCCATCCTACATTGCCACTCACTGTCTATCCTAATTCAGGCCTTCCGATACACACCAACCCATGATGTTTTTCTCACTCCTACTAGTGAATGTCCTGTTATAAACCCTTACAATGCGCACCAACCCGCGATGTTGTTCAGAAACCTATCCTACATTGCCACTACATCTTTCCTGACCTCCCGATGCTGACCAGGCCGTGGTGCTTTTCTCCATCCTACATTGCCTCTCACTGCCTATCCTAATTCAGACCCTCCGATTCACACCACCCAGTGATGTTTTTCTCACTCCTACTAGTGAATGGCCTGGTAGAAACCCTTACAATGCGCAACACCCCGTGATGTATTTCAGAAACCTATCCAACATTGCCACTGAATGATTCCTGACCTCCCCATGATGACCACCCCTTGGAGCTTTTCTGCATCCTACAGTGCTTCTCACTGCCTATCCTAATTCAGAGCCTCTGATTCACACCACCCCTTGATGTTTTTCTCACTCCTACTAGTGAATGGCCTCTTAGAAAGCCTAACAATGCACACCACCCAAGGATGTTTTTCAAAAACCTATCTTACATTGCTACTGCATGTTTCCTGACCTCCCCATGCTGACCACCCCGTGGGGCTTTTCTCCATGCTACATTGCCAATCACTGCCTATCCTAATTCAGAGCCTCCGATTCACACCACCCCGTGATGTTTTTCTCACTCCTACTAGTGAATGACCTGTTAGAAAAGCTTACAATGCGCACCACCCTCCAATGTTTTTCAGAAACCTATCCTACATTGCCAGTGCATGTTTCCTGACCTCCCCATGCTGACCACCCCGTGGTGCTTTTCTCCTTCCTACATTGCCACTCACTGCCTAACGTAATGCAGAGCCTCCGATTCACACCACCCCATGATGCTTTTATCACTCCTACTAGTGAATGCCCTGTTAGAAACCCATTCAATAAGCACAACGCCGCGATGTTTTTCAGAAACCTATTCTACATTGCCACTGCATGTTTCCTGACATCCGCATGCTGACTAACCCATGGTGCTTTTCTCCATCCTACATTGCCACTCACTGCCTATCCTAATTCAGATACTCTGACTCACACCACACCTTGAGGTTTTTCTCATTCCTACTAGTGATTGGCCTGTTAGAAACCCTTACAAGGGGCACCACCCCGCGATGTTTTACAGAAACTATGCTACATTGCCACTGCATGTTTTCTGACCTCTCAATGCTGACCACCCATGGTGCATTTCTGCATCCTACATTGCCACTCACTGCCTATGCTAATTGAGACACTCCGATTCACACCACCCCATGATGTTTTTCTCACTCCTACTAGTGAATGTAATGTAACACACACCCATACAATGCGCACCACCCCGCGATGTTTTTCAGAAACCTATCCTACATTGCCACTGCATGTTCCCTGACCTCCCCATGCTGACCACCCCACGGTGCTTTTCTCCATCCTACATTGCCACTCACTGCCTATCCTAATTCAGACACTCCGATTCACACCACCCGGTGATATTTTTCTCACTCCTACTAGTGAATGTAATGTAACACACACCCATACAATGCGCACCACCCCGTGATGTTTTTCTCACTCCTACTAGTGAATGTAATGTAACACACACCCATACAATGCGCACCACCCCGCGATGTTTTTCAGAAACCTATCCTACATTGCCACTGCATGTTCCCTGACCTAACCATGCTGACCGCACCGTGGTGCTTTTCTCCATCCTACATTCCCACTCACTGCCTATCCTAATTCAGGGCCTCAGATACACACCACGCCGTGATGTTTTTCTCACTCCTACTAGTGAATCTCCTGTTGCAAACCCTTACAATGTGCAGAACCCCTAGATGTTTTTCAGAAACCTATCCTACATTGCCAGTGCATGTTTCCTGTCATCCCCATGCTGACTGCACCGTGGTGATTTTCTCCATCCTACATTCCGACTAACTGCCTATCCTAATTCAGGCCCTCAGATACACACCACCCCGTGATGTTATTCACACTCCTACTAGTGAATGGCCTGTTAGAAACCCTGACAATGCGCACCACCTAGCGATGTTTTTCAGAAACCTATCCTACGTTGCCACTGCCTGTTTCCTGACCTCCTCATGCTGACCGACCGTGGTGCTTTTCTCCATCCTACATTGCCACTCACTGCCTATCCTAATTCTGGCCCTCCGATTCACACCACCCCGTGATCATTTTCTCACTCCTACTAGTGAATGGCCTGTTAAAAGCCTTACGATGCGTACCACCAAGCGATGTTTTTCGGAAACCTATCCTACATTGCCACTGCATGTTTCCTTACCTCTACATTCTGACCAACCCATGCTGCTTATCTCCATCCTTCATTGCCGCTCACTGCCTATCCTAATTCAGGCCTTCTGATTCATACCACGCCATCATGTTTTTCTCACTCCTACTAGTGAATGGCCTGTTAGAAACACTTACAATGCGCACCACCCCATGGTGTATTTCAGAAATGTATCCTACATTGCCACTGCATGTTTCCTGACCTCCCCACGCTTACCACCCCGTGGTGCTTTCTCCATCCTACCTTGCTACTCATTGCCTATCCATATTCAGGCCCTCAGATACACACCACCCCGTGATGTTTTTCTCACTCCTACTAGTGAATGGCCTTTAGAAACCCTTACAATTCGTAGCACCCCGCGATGTTTTTCAGAAACGTATCCTACATTGCTACTGCATGTTTCCTGACCTCCCCATGCTGACCACTCCGAGGTGCTTTTCTCCATCGTACATTGCCACTAACTGCCTATTCTAATTCAAGCCCTCACATACACACCACCCCGTGATGTTTTTCTCACTCCTACTAGTAAATGTCCTGTTAGAAACCCTTACAATGCGCACTACCCAGCGATGTTTCCCAGAAACCTATCCTATATTGCCACTGCATGTTTCCTGACCTCCCCATTTTGACCAACCCATGGTGCTGTTCTCCATCCTTCATTGTCACTCACTGCCTATCCTAATAAAGACCATACAATTCCCACCAGCCCGTGATGTTTTTCTCACTCCTACTAGTGAATGGCCTGGTAGAAACCCTTACATTGCACACCACCCAGTGATGTTTTTCAGAAACCTATCCTACATTGCCACCAAATGTTTCCTGACCTCCCCATGCTGACCAAACCTTGGTGCTTTTCGCCATCCTACATTGCCACTCATTGCATAACCTAATGCAGAGCCTCTGATTCGCACCAACTCGTGATGTTTTTCTCACTCCTACTAGTCAATGGCCTGTTAGAAACCCTTTCAATAAGCACCACCACGGGATGTTTTTCAGAAACCTATCCTATACTGCCAATTCATGTTTCCTGACCTCCCCATCCTGACCACACCATGGTGCTTTTCTCCATCCTACCTTGCTACTCATTGCCTATCCTAATTCAGGTCCTCAGATACACACCAAACCTTGATGTTTTTCTCACTCCTACTAGTGAATGGCCTGTTGGAAACCTTTACAATGCACACCACCCCGCCATATTTTTCAGAAACCTAAACGACATTCCTACTGCATGTTTTCTGACCTCGCAATGCAGACCAAACAATGGTGCTTTTGTCCATCCTACATTGCCACTCACTGCCTATCTAAAAGCAGTCCCTCTGATTCACACCACCCCGTGATGTTTTTCTTACTCCTACTAGTGAATGGCCTCTTTTAAAACCTTACAATTCGCAGCACCCCGCGATGTTTTTCAGAAATGTATCCTACATTGCCATTGCATGTTTCCTGACCTCCACATGCTGACCACCCCGTGGTGCTTTTCTCCATCGTACATTGCCACTAACTGCCTATCCTAATTCAGGCCCTCACATACACACCACCTCGTGATGTTTTTCTCACTCCTACTAGTGAATGTCCTATTACAAACCCTTACAAGGCGCACCATCCCGCGATGTTTTTCAGAAACCTAAACGAAATTGTCATTGCATGTTTCCTGACCTCGCCATGCTGACCACCCCTTGGTGCTTTTCTCCATCCTACATTGCCACTCACTGCCTATCCTAATTCAGGCCCTCACATACACATCACCCCGTGATGTTTTTCTCACTCCTAATAGTAAATGTCCTGCTAGAAACCCTTACAATGCGCACCACCCAGCGATGTTTCCCAGAAACCTATCCTACATTGCCACTGCATGTTTCCTGACCTCCCCATTTTGACCAACCCATGGTGCTGTTCTCCATACTTCATTGTCACTCACTGCCTATCCTAATAAAGATCCTACAATTCCCACCAGCCCGTGATGTTTTTCTCACTCCTACTAGTGAATGGCCTGTTAGAAAACCTTACAAGGCGCACCACCCCGCGATGTTTTTCAGACACCTCTCCTACATAGCCACTGCAGGTTTCCTGACCTCCCCATGCTGACCAGCCCGTGGTGCTTCTCTCCATCGTACATTGCCACTCACTGCCTATATTAATTCAGAGCCTCTGATTCCCACCACCCCGTGAGGTTTTTTTCACTCCTACGAGTGAGTGGCTTGATAGAAACGCTTACAATGCGGACCGCCCCGCGATGTTTTTCAGAAACCTATCCTACATTGCCACCGAATGTTTCCGGACCTCCCCATGCTGACCACACCTTGGTGCTTTTCGCCATCCTACATTGCCACTCACTGCCTAACCTAATGCAGAGCCTCCAATTCGCACCAACTCGTGATGTTTTTCTCACTCCTACTAGTGAATGGCCTGTTAGAAACCCTTTCAATGCGCACCACCCCGCGATATTTTTCAGAAACCTAAACGACATTGCCACTGCATGTTTTCTGACCTCGCAATGCAGACCAAACAATGGTGCTTTTGTCCATCCTACATTGCCACTCACTGCCTATCTAACTGCAGTCCCTCTGAATCACACCACCCCGTGATGTTTTTCTTACTCCTACTAGTGAATGGCCTCTTAGAAACCCTGACAATTCACAGCACCCCACGATGTTTTTCAGAAATGTATCCTACATTGCCACTGCATGTTTCCTGACCTCCCTATGCTGACAACTCCGTGGTGCTTTTCTCCATCGTACATTGCCACTAACTGCCTATCCTAATTCAGGCCCTCACATACACTCCACCTCGTGATGTTTTTCTCACTCCTACTACTGAATGGCCTTTTAGAAACCCTTACAAGGCGCACCATCCCGCGATGTTTTTCAGAAACCTATCCTACATTGCCACTGAATGATTCCTGACCTCCCCATGATGACCACCCCTTGGAGCTTTTCTCCATACTACATTGCTTCTCACTGCCTATCGTAATTCAGAGCCTCTGGTTCACACCACCCCATGATGTAGTTCTCACTCTTACTAGTGAATGGCCTGTTAGAAAGCCTTACAATGCACACCACCCAGGGATGTTTTTCAAAAACCTATCCTACTTTGCCACTGCATGTTTCCTGACCTCCCCATGCTGACCACCCCGTGGTGCTTTTCTCCATCCTACATTGCCACTCACTGACTAACCTAACTCAGAGCCTCCGATTCACACCACCCCGTGATGTTTTTCTCTCTCCTACTAGTGAATGACCTGTTAGAAAACCTTACAATGCGCACCACGCGCAATGTTTTTAAGAAACCTATCCTACATTGCCAGTGCATGTTTCCTGACATCCCCATGCTGACCACCCCATGGTGCTTTTCTCCATCCTACATTGCCACTCACTGCCTAACGTAATGCAGAGCCTCCGATTCACACCACCCCGTGATGTTTTTATCACTCCTACTAGTGAATGGCCTGTTAGAAACCCATTCAATAAGCACAACTCCGCAATGTTTTTCAGAAACCTATTCTACATTGCCACTGCATGTTTCCTGACATCCCCATGCTGACCAACCCGTGGTGCTTTTCTCCATCCTACATTGCTACTCACTGCATATCCTAACTCAGATCCTCTGATTCACACCACACCTTGAGGTTTTTCTCATTCCTACTAGTCAATGGCCTGTTAGAAACACTTACAAGGGCACCACCCCGCGATGTTTTTCAGCAATCTATCCTACATTGCCACTGCATGTTTTCTGACCTCTCAATGCTGACCACCCGTGGTGCTTTTCTCCATCCTACATTGCCACTCACTGCCTATGCTAATTGATACCCTCTGATTCACACCAAAACTTGAGGTTTTTCTCACTCCTACTAGTGAATCTCCTATTGGAAACCCTTACAATGTGCACAACCCCTCGATGTTTTTCAGAAACCTATCCTACATTGCCAGTGCATGTTTCCTTTCCTCCCCATGCTGACCGCACCATGGTGCTTTTCTCCATCCTACATTCCCACTCACTGCCTATCCTAATTCAGGGCCTCAGATACACACCACCCCGTGATGTTTTTCTCACTCCTACTAGTGAATGGCCTGTTAGAAACCCTTACAATGCGCACCACCGTGCGATGTTTTTCAGAATCCTATCCTACATTGCCACTGCATGTTTCCTGACCTCCCCATGCTGACGACCCCATGGTGCTTTTCTCCATCCTACATTGCCACTCACTGACTACCCTAACTCAGAGCCTCCGATTCACACCACCCCGTGATGTTTTTCTCACTCCTACTAGTGAATGGCCTCTTAGAAAACCTTACAATGCCCACCGCCCAGGGATGTTTTTCAAAAACCTATCCTACATTGCCACTGTATGTTTCCTGACCTCCCCATGGTGACCACCCCGTGGGGCTTTTCTCCATCCTACATTGCCACTCACTGACTATCCTAATTTAGAGACTCCGATTCACACCACCCCGTGATGTTTTTCTCACTCCTACTAGTGAATGGCCTGTTTTAAACCCTGACAATGCGCACCACCTCGCGATGTTTTTCAGAAACCTATCCTACGTTGCCACTGCATGTTTCCTGACCTTCTCATGCTGACCGCACCGTGGTGCATTTCTCCATCCTACATTGCCACTCACTGCCTATCCTAATTCTGGCCCTCCGATTCACACCACCCCGTGATCATTTTCTCACTCCTACTAGTGAATGGCCTGTTAAAAGCCTTACAATGCACACCATATCGCGATGTTTTTCAGAAACCTATCCTACATTGCCACTGCATGTTTCCTTACCTCCCCATTCTGCCCAACCCATGCTGCTTTTCTCCATCCTACATTGCCACTCACTGCCTATCATAATTCAGGCCTTCTGATTCACACCACCCCATCATGTTTTTCTCACTCCTACTAGTGAATGGCCTGTTAGAAACCCTTACAATGCACACCACCCCGTGGTGTATTTCAGAAACATATCCTATATTGCCACTGCATGTTTCCTGACCTCACAAGCTTACCACCCCCTGGTGCTTTTCTCCATCCTACCTTGCTACTCATGGCCTATCCTAATTCAGGCCCTCAGATACACACCACCCCGTGATGTTTTTCTCACTCCTACTAGTGAATGGCCTTTTGGAAACCCTTTCAATGCGCACCACCCCGCGATATTTTTCAGAAACCTAAACGACATTGCCACTGCATGTTTCCTGACCTCGCCATTATGACCACCCCGTGGTGCTTTTCACCATCCTACATTGCCACTCACTGGCTATCCTAATTCAGGCCCTCACATACACACCACCTCGTGATGTTTTTCTCACTCCTACTAGTGAATGTCCTATTACAAACCCTTACAAGGCGCACCATCCCGCGATGTTTTTCAGAAACCTAAACGAAATTGTCATTGCATGTTTCCTGACCTCGCCATGCTGACCACCCCTTGGTGCTTTTCTCCATCCTACATTGCCACTCACTGGCTATCCTAATTCAGGCCCTCACATACACACCACCTCGTGATGTTTTTCTCACTCCTACTAGTGAATGTCCTATTACAAACCCTTACAAGGCGCACCATCCCGCGATATTTTTCAGAAACCTAAACGACATTGCCACTGCATGTTTCCTGACCTCGCCATTATGACCACCCCGTGGTGCTTTTCACCATCCTACATTGCCACTCACTGGCTATCCTAATTCAGGCCCTCCGATACACAACACCCCATGATGTTTTTCTCACTCCTACTAGTGAATGTCCTGTTATAAACCCTTACAATTCGCACCAACCCGCGATGTTGTTCAGAAACCTATCCTACATTGCCACTACATCTTTCCTGACCTCCCGATGCTGACCAGGCCGTGGTGCTTTTCTCCATCCTACATTGCCTCTCACTGCCTATCCTAATTCAGAACCTCCGATTCACACCACCCAGTGATGTTTTTCTCACTCCTACTAGTGAATGGCCTGGTAGAAACCCTTACAATGCGCACCACCCCGTGATGTATTTCAGAAACCTATCCTACATTGCCACTGAATGATTCCTGACCTCCCCATGATGACCACCCCTTGGAGCTTTTCTCCTTCCTACATTGCTTCTCACTTCCTATCCTAATTCAGAGCCTCTGATTCACACCACCCCGTGATGTTTTTCTCACTCCTACTAGTGAATGGCCTCTTAGAAAGCCTTAAAATGCACACCGCCCAGGGATTTTTTTCAAAAACCTATCCTCCATTGCCTCTGCATGTTCCCTGACCTCCCCATGCTGACCACCCCGTGGGGCTTTTCTCCATCCTACATTGCCACTCACTGACTATCCTAATTCAGAGCCTCCGATACACACCACCCCGTGATGTTTTTCTCACTCCTACTAGTGAATGGCCTGTTAGAAACCCTGACAATGCGCACCACCTAGCGATGTTTTTCAGAAACCTATCCTAAGTTGCCACTGCTTTTTTCCTGACCTTCTCATGCTGACCGCCCCGTGGTGCATTTCTCCATCCTACATTGCCACTCACTGCCTATCCTAATTCTGGCCCTCCTATTCACACCACCCCGTGATCATTTTCTCACTCCTACTAGTGAATGGCCTGTTAAAAGACTTACAATGCACAACACCTCGCGATGTTTTTCAGAAACCTATCCTACATTGCCAGTGCATGTTTCCTGTCCTCCCCATGCTGACCGCACCGTGGTGCTTTTATCCATCCTACATTCCCACTCACTGCCTATCCTAATTCAGGCCCTCAGATACACACCACCCCGTGATGTTTATCTCACTCCTACTAGTGAATGGCCTCTTAGAAACCCTTGCAATGCGCACCACCATGGGATGTTTTTCAGAATCTTATCCTACATTGCCAATGCATGTTTCATCACCTCCGCATGCTGACCACCCCGTGGTGCTTTTCTCCATCCAACATTGCCGCTCACTGCCTATCCTAATTCAGAACCTCCGATTCACACCACCCAGTGATGTTTTTCTCACTCCTACTAGTGAATGGCCTGCTAGAAACCCTTACAATGCGCACCACCCCGCCCTGTTTTTCAGAAACCTATCCTACATAGCCACTGCAGGTTTCCAGACCTCCCCATGATGACCACCCTTTGGAGCTTTTCTCCATCCTACATTGCTTCTCACTGCCTACCCTAATTCAGAGCCTCTGATTCACACCACCCCGCGATGTTTTTCTCACTCCTACTTGTGAATGGCCTCTTAGAAAGCCTTACAATGCACACCACCAAGGGATGTTTTTCAAAAACCTATCCTACATTGCCACTGCATGTTTCCTGACCTCCCCATGCTGACAACCCCGTGGTGCTTTTCTCCATCCTACATTGCCACTCACTGACTATCCTAATTCAGAGCCTCCGATTCACACCACCAGGTGATGTTTTTCTCACTCCTACTAGTGAATGACCTGTTAGAAAACCTTACAATGTGCACCACCCTGCAATGTTTTTCAGAAACCTATCCTACATTGCCAGTGCATGTTTCCTGACCTCCCCATGCTGACCACCCCGTGGTGCTTTTCTCCATCCTACCTTTCTACTCATTGCCTATCCTAATTCAGGCCCTCAGATACACACCACCCTGTGATGTTTTTCTCACTCCTACTAGTGAATGGCCTGTTGGAAACCCTTACAATGCGCACCACCATGCCATATTTTTCAGAAACCTAAACGACATTCCTACTGCATGTTTTCTGACCTCGAAATGCAGACCAAACAATGGTGCTTTTGTCCATCCTACATTGCCACTCACTGCCTATCTAAAAGCAGTCCCTCTGAATCACACCACCCCGTGATGTTTTTCTTAATCCTACTAGTGAATGACCTCTTAGAAACCCTTACAATTCGCAGCACCCCGCGATGTTTTTCAGAAACGTATCCTACATTGCCACTGCATGTTTCCTGACCTCCTCATGCTGACCACCCCGTGGTGCTTTTCTCCATCGTACATTGCCACTAACTGCCTATCCTAATTCAGGCCCTCACATACACACCACCTCGTGATGTTTTTCTCACTCCTACTAGTGAATGTCCTATTACAAACCCTTACAATGCGCACCATCCCTACGATGTTTTTCAGAAACCTAAACGACATTGTCATTGCATGTTTCCTGACCTCCCCATGCTGACCACCCCGTGGTGCTTTTCTAGATCCTACATTGCCACTCACTGCCTATCCTAATTCAGGCCCTCACATACAAATCACCCCGTGATGTTTTTCTCACTCCTAATAGTAAATCTCCTGTTAGAAACCCTTACAATGCGCACCACCCAGCGATGTTTCCCAGAAACCTATCCTACATTGCCACTGCATGTTTCCTGACCTTCCCATTTTGACCAACCCATGGTGCTGTTCTCCATACTTCATTGTCACTCATTGCCTATCCTAATAAAGACCCTACAATTCCCCACAGCCCGTGATGTTTTTCTCACTCCTAGTGAATGGGTTGCTAGAAACCCTTACAAGGCGCACCACGCTGCGATATTTTTCAGAAACCTATCCTACATAACCACTGCAGGTTTCCTAAACTCCCCATGCTGACCAGCCCGTGGTGCTTTTCTCCATCGTACATTGCCACTCACTGCCTATCTTAATTCAGAGCCTCCGATTCCCACCACCCCGTGATGTTTTTTTCACTCCTACTAGTGAATGGCTTGATAGAAACGCTTACAATGCACACCACCCCGCGATGTTTTTCAGAAACCTATCCTACATTGCAACCGAATGTTTCCTGACCTCCCCAGGCTGACCACACCTTGGTGCTTTTCGCGATCCTACATTGCCACTCACTGCCTAACATAATGCAGAGCCTCCAATTCGCACCAACTCGTGATGTTTTTCTCACTCCTACTAGTGAATGGCCTGTTAGAAACCCTTTCAATAAGAACCACCCGGGATGTTTTTCAGAAACCTATCCTATATTGATACTTCATGTGTCCTGACCTCCCCATGCTCACCACCCCATGGTGTTTTCTCCATCCTACATTGCCACTAACTGCCTATCCTAATTCAAACCCTCCGATTCACACCACCACGTGATGTTTTTCTCACTCCTACTAGTGAATGTCCTGTTATAAACACTTACAATGCGCACCAAAGCGAAGTTGTTAAGAAACCTATCCTACATTGCCACTACATCTTTCCTGACCTCCCGATGCTGACCAGGCCGTGGTGCTTTTCTCCATCCTACATTGCCTCTCACTGCCTATCCTAATTCAGACCCTCCGATTCACACCACCCAGTGATGTTTTTCTCACTCCTACTAGTGAATGGCCTGGTAGAAACCCTTACAATGCACACCACCCCGTGATGTATTTCAGGAACCTATCCTACATTGCCACTGAATGATTCCTGACCTCCCCATGATGACCACCCCTTGATGATTTTCTCCATCCTACATTGCTTCTCACTGCCTATCCTAATTCAGAGCCTCTGATTCACACCACCCCGTGTAGTTTTTCTCACTCCTACTAGTGAATGGCCTGTTAGAAAGCCTTACAATGCACACCACCCAGGGATGTTTTACAAAAACCTATCCTACATTGCCACTGCATGTTTCCTGACCTCCCCATGCTGACCAACGCGTGGGGCTTTTCTCCATCCTACATTGCTACTCACTGCCTGTCCTAATTCAGATCCTCTGATTCACACCACACCTTGAGGTTTTTCTCATTCCTACTAGTCAAAGGCCTGTTAGAAACCCTTACAAGGGGCACCACTGGGCGATGATTTTCAGAAATCTATCCTAAATTGCCACTGCATGTTTTCTGACCTCTCAATGCTGACCACCCGTGGTGCTTTTCTCGATCCTACATTGCCACTCCCTGCCTATGCTAACTGAGACCCTCTGATTCACACTACCCCGTGGTGTTTTTCTCACTCCAACTAGGGAATCTCCTATTGGAAACACTTACAATGTGCACAACCCCGCGATGTTTTTCAGAAACCTATCCTACATTGCCAGTGCATGTTTCCTGTCCTCCCAATGCTGACCACCCGTGGTGCTTTTCTCCATCCTACATTCCAAATCACTGCCTATCCTAATTCAGGCCCTCAGATACACACCAACCCGTGATGTTTTTCTCACTCCTACTAGTGAATGGCCTGTTAGAAACCCTTACAATGCGCACCACCCCTCGATGTTTTTCAGAAACCGAAACGACATTGCCACTGCATGTTTCCTGACCTCGCAATTATGACCACCCCGTGGTGCTTTTCTCCATCCTACATTGCCACTCACTGGCTATCCTAATTCAGACCCTCCAATACACACCAACCCGTGATGTTTTTCTCACTCCTACTAGTGAATGTCCTGTTATAAACCCTTACAATGCGCACCAACCCGCGATGTTGTTCAGAAACCTATCCTACATTGCCACTACATCTTTCCTGACCTCCCGATGCTGACCAGGCCGTGGTGCTTTTCTCCATCCTACATTGCCTCTCACTGCCTATCCTAATTCAGAACCTCCGATTCACACCACCCAGTGATGTTTTTCTCACTCCTACTAGTGAATGGCCTGGTAGAAACCCTTACAATGCGCACCACCCCGTGATGTATTTCAGAAACCTATCCTACATTGCCACTGAATGATTCCTGACCTCCCCCATGATGACCACCCCTTGGAGCTTTTCTCCATCCTACATTGCTTCTCACTGCCTATCCTAATTCAGAGTCTCTGATTCACACCACCACGTGATGTTTTTCTCACTCCTACTAGTGAATGACCTGTTAGAAAACCATACAATGTGCACCACCCTGCAATGTTTTTCAGAAACCTATCCTACATTGCCCGTGCATGTTTCCTGAGCTCCTCATGCTGACCACCCCGTGGTGCTTTTCTCCATGCTACATTGCCACTCACTGCCTAACGTAATGCAGAGCCTCCGATTCACACCACACCGTGATGTTTTTATCACTCCTACTAGTGAATGCCCTGTTAGAAACCCGTTCAATAAGCACAACGCCGCGATGTTTTTCAGAAACCTATACTACATTGCCACTGCATCTTTCCTGATATCCACATGCTGACCAACCCGTGGTGCTTTTCTCCATCCTACATTGAGACTCACTGCCTAATGTAAGGCAGAGCCTCCGATTCACACCACACCGTGATGTTTTTATCACTCCTACTAGTGAATGCCCTGTTAGAAACCCGTTCAATAAGCACAACGCCGCGATGTTTTTCAAAAACCTATTCTACATTGCCACTGCATGTTTCCTGACCTCCCCATGCTGACCACCCCGTGCTGCTTTTCTCCATTCTACATTGCCACTCACTGACTATCCTAATTCAGAGCCTCCGATTCACACCACCCCGTGATGTTTTTCTCACTCCTGCTAGTGAATGAACTGTTAGAAACCTTACAATGTGCACCACCCTGCAATGTTTTTCAGAAACCTATCCTACATTGCCAGTGCATGTTTCCTGACCTCCCCATGCTGACAACCCCGTCGTGCTTTTCTCCATCCTACATTGCCACTCACTGCCTATCCTAATTCAGATCCTCTGATTCACACCACACCTTTTGGTTTTTCTCATTCGAACTAGTGAATGGCCTGTTAGAAACGCTTACAAGGGGCACGACCCCGCTATGTTTTTCAGAAATCTATCCTACATTGCCACTGCATGTTTAAAGACCTCTCAATGCTGACCACCCGTGGTGCTTTTCTCCATCCTACATTCCCACTCACTGCCTATCCTAATTCATGCCCTGAGATACACACCACCCCGTGATGCTTTTCTCACTCGTACTAGTGAATGGCCTGTTAGAAAGTCTTACAATGCACACCACCCAGGGATGTTTTTCAAAAACCTATGCTACACTGCCACTGCATGTTTCCTGACCTCCCCATGCTGACCACCCCGTGGTGCTTTTCTCCATCCTACATTGCCAATCACTGCCTATCCTAATTCAGACCCTATGATTCACAGCACCCCGTGATGTTTTTCTCACTCCTACAAGTGAATGGCCTGTAAGAAACCCTTACAATGCGCACCACCCCTCGATGCTTTTCAGAAACCTAAACGACATTGCCACTGCATGTTTCCTGACCTCGCCATTATGACCACCCCGTGGTGCTTTTCTCCATCCTACATTGACACTCACTGGCTATCCTAATTCAGGCCTTCCGATACACACCAACCCGTGATGTTTTTCTCACTCCTACTAGTGAATGTCCAGTTATAAACCCTTACAATGCGCACCAACCCGCGATGTTGTTCAGAAACCTATCCTACATTGCCACTACATCTTTCCTGACCTCCCGATGCTGACCAGGCCGTGGTGCTTTTCTCCATCCTACATTGCCTCTCACTGCCTATCCTAATTCAGACCCTCCGATTCACACCACCCAGTGATGTTTTTCTCACTCCTACTAGTGAATGGCCTGGTAGAAACCCTTACAATGCGCAACACCCCGTGATGTATTTCAGAAACTTATCCTACATTGCCACTGAATGATTCCTGACCTCCCCATGATGACCACCCCTTGGAGCTTTTCTGCATCCTACAGTGCTTCTCACTGCCTATCCTAATTCAGAGCCTCTGATTCACACCACCCCTTGATGTTTTTCTCACTCCTACTAGTGAATGGCCTCTTAGAAAGCCTAACAATGCACACCACCCAGGGATGTTTTTCAAAAACCTATCCTACATTGCCACTGCATGTTTCCTGACCTCCCCATGCTGACCACCCCGTGGGGCTTTTCTCCATGCTACATTGCCAATCACTGCCTATCCTAATTCAGAGCCTCCGATTCACACCACCGCTTGATGTTTTTCTCACTCCTACTAGTGAATGTCCTATTACAAACCCTTACAATGCGCACCATCCCGCGATGTTTTTCAGAAATCTAAACGACATTGTCATTGCATGTTTCCTGACCTCGCCATGCTGACCACCCCTTGGTGCTTTTCTCCATCCTACATTGCCACTCACTGCCTATCCTAATTCAGGCCCTCACATACACATCACCCCGTGATATTTTTCTCACTCCTCATAGTAAATGTCCTGTTAGAAACCCTTACAATGCGCACCACCCAGCGATGTTTCCCAGAAAACTATCCTACATTGCCACTGCATGTTTCCTGACCTCCCCATTTTGACCAACCCATGGTGCTGTTCTCCATACTTCATTGTCACTCACTGCCTATCCTAATAAAGATCCTACAATTCCCACCAGCCCGTGATGTTTTTCTCACTCCTACTAGTGAATGGCCTGTTAGAAACCCTTACAATGCGCACCACCCCGCGATGTTTTTCAGACACCTATCCTACATAGCCACTGCAGGTTTCCTGACCTCCCCATGCTGACCAGCCCGTGGTGCTTTTCTCCATCGTACATTGCCACTCACTGCCTATCTTAATTCAGAGCCTCTGATTCCCACCACCCCGTGATGTTTTTTTCACTCCTACGAGTGAATGGCTTGATAGAAACGCTTACAATGCGCACCGCCCCGCGATGTTTTTCAGAAACCTATCCTACATTGCCACCGAATGTTTCCGGACCTCCCCATGCTGACCACACCTTGGTGCTTTTCGCCATTCTACATTGCCACTCACTGCCTAACGTAATGCAGAGCCTCCAATTCGCACCAACTCGTGATGTTTTTCTCACTCCTACTAGTGAATGGCCTGTTAGAAACCCTTTCAATAAGCACCACCCTGGGATGTTTTACAGAAACCTATCCTATATTGCCACTTCATGTGTCCTGACCTCCCCATGCTCACCACCCCATGGTGTTTCCTCCACCCTACATTGCCACTAACTGCCTATAATAATTCACACCCTCCGATTCACACCACCACGTGATGTTTTTCTCACTCCTAATAGTGAATGTCCTGTTATAAACACTTACAATGCGCACCAAAGCGATGTTGTTCAGAAACCTTTCCTACATTGCCACTACAACTTTCCTGACCTCCCGATGCTGACCAGGCCATGGTGCTTTTCTCCATCCTACATTGCCACTCACTGACTATCCTAATTCAGAGCCTCCGATTCACACCACCCCGTGATGTTTTTCTCACTCCTACTAGTGAATGACCTGTTAGAAACCTTACAATGTGCACCACCCTGCAATGTTTTTCAGAAACCTATCCTACATTGCCAGTGCATGTTTCCTGATCTCCCCATGCTGACCACCCCGTGGTGCTTTTCTCCATCCTACATTGCCACTCACTGCCTAACGTAATGCAGAGGCTCCGATTCACACCACACCGTGATGTTTTTATCACTCCTACTAGTGATTGCCCTATTAAAACCCGTTCAAAAAGCACAACGCCACGATGTTTTTCAGAAACCTATTCTACATTGCCACTGCATGTTTCCTGATATCCCCATGTTGACCAAACCGTGGTGCTGCTCTCCATCCTACATTGCCACTCACTGCCTATCCTAATTCAGATCCTCTGATTCACACCACACCTTGAGGTTTTTCTCATTCCTAATAGTGAATGGCCTGTTAGAAACAATTACAAGGGGCACCACCCCACGATGTTTTTCAGAAATCTATCCTACATTGCCACTGCATGTTTAATGACCTCTCAATGCTGACCACCCGTGGTGCTGTTCTCCATCCTACATTCCCACTCACTGCCTATCCGAAGTCAGGCCCTGAGATACACACCACCCCGTGATGTTTTTCTCACTCCTACTAGTGAATGGCCTGTTAGAAAGCCTTACAATGCACACCACCCAGGGATGTTTTTCAAAAACCTATGTTACATTGCCACTGCATGTTTCCTGACCTCCCCATGCTGACCACCCCGTGGTGCTTTTCTCCATCCTACATTGCCAATCACTGCCTATCCTAATTCAGACCCTATGATTCACACCACCCCGTGATGTTTTTCTCACTACTACTAGTGAATGGCCTGTAAGAAACCCTTACAATGCGCACCATGCCTCGATGTTTTTCAGAAACCTAAATGACATTGCCACTGCATGTTTCCTGACCTCCTCATGCTGACCGCCCGTGGTGCTTTTCTCCATCCTACATTGCCACTCACTGCCTATCCTAATTCTGGCCCTCCGATTCACACCACCCCGTGATCATTTTCTCACTCCTACTAGTGAATGGCCTGTTAAAAGCCTTACAATGCGCACCACCTCGCGATGTTTTTCAGAAACCTATCCTACATTGCCACTGCATGTTTACTTACCTCCACATTCTGACCAACCCATGCTGCTTTTCTCCATCCTTCATTGCTGCTCACTGCCTATCCTAATTCAGGCCTTCTGATTCATACCACCCCATCATGTTTTTCTCACTCCTACTAGTGAATGGCCTGTTAGAAACACTTACAATGCGCACCACCCCGTGGTGTATTTCAGAAACCTATCCTACCCTGTCACTGCATATTTCCTGACCTCCCCACGCTTACCACCGCGTGGTGCTTTTCTCCATCGTACCTTGCTACTCATTGCCTATCCTAATTCAGGCCCTCAGAATCACACCACCCCGTGATGTTTTTCTCACTCCTACTAGTGAATGGCCTGTTGAAAACCCTTACAATGCGCACCAACAAGCCATATTTTTCAGAAACCTAAAGGACATTCCCACTGCATGTTTTCTGACCTCTCCATGCTGACCACCCGCGGTGCTTTTCTCCATCCTACATTGCTGCTCACTGCCTATGCTAATTGAAACCCTCAGATTCACACCACCCCGTGATGTTTTTCTCACTCCTACTAGTGAATCTCCTGTTGAAACCCTTACAATGTGCACAACCCCGTGATGTTTTTCAGAAACCTATCCTACATTGCCAGTGCATGTTTCCTGTCATCCCCATGCTGACCGCACCGTGGTGCTTTTCTCCATCCTACATTCCCACTCACTGCCTATCCTAATTCAGGCCCTCAGATACACACCACCCCGTGATGTTTTTCACACTCCTACTAGTGAATGGCCTATTAGAAAGCCTGACAATGCGCACCACCTAGCGATGTTTTTCAGAAACCTATCCTAAGTTGCCACTGCATGTTTCCTGACCTTCTCATGCTGACCGCCCCATGGGGCTTTTCTCCATCCTACATTGCCACTCACTGACTATCCTAATTCAGAGCCTCCGATTCACACCACCCCGTGATGTTTTTCTCACTCCTACTAGTGAATGGCCTGTTAGAAACCCTGACAATGCGCACCACCTAGCGATGTTTTTCAGAAACCTATCCTAAGTTGCCACTGCATGTTTCCTGACCTTCTCATGCTGACCGCCCCGTGGTGCATTTCTCCATCCTACATTGCCACTCACTGCCTATCCTAATTCTGGCCCTCCTATTCACACCACCCCGTGATCATTTTCTCACTCCTACTAGTGAATGGCCTGTTAAAAGACTTACAATGCGCAACACCTCGCGATGTTTTTCAGAAACCTATCCTACATTGCCAGTGCATGTTTCCTGTCCTCCCCATGCTGACCGCACCGTGGTGCTTTTCTCCATCCTACATTCCCACTCACTGCCTATCCTAATTCAGGCCCTCAGATACACACCACCCCGTGATGTTTTTCTCACTCCTACTAGTGAATGGCCTCTTAGAAACCCTTGCAATGCGCACCACCATGCGATGTTTTTCAGAATCTTATCCTACCTTGCCAATGCATGTTTCATCACCTCCGCATGCTGACCACCCCGTGGTGCTTTTCTCCATCCAACATTGCCCCTCACTGCCTATCCTAATTCAGAACCTCCGATTCACACCACCCAGTGATGTTTTTCTCACTCCTACTAGTGAATGGCCTGCTAGAAACACTTACAATGCGCACCACCCCGCCATGTTTTTCAGAAACCTATCCTACATAGCCACTGCAGGTTTCCTGACCTCCCCATGATGTCCACCCCTTGGAACTTTTCTCCATCCCACATTGCTTCTCACTGCCTACCCTAATTCAGAGCCTCTGATTCACACCACCCCGCGATGTTTTTCTCACTCCTACTTGTGAATGGCCTCTTAGAAAGCCTTACAATGCACACCACAAAGGGATGTTTTTCAAAAACCTATCCTACAATGCCACTGCATGTTTACTGACCTCCCCATGCTGACAACCCCGTGGTGCTTTTCTCCATCCTACATTGCCACTCACTGACTATCCTAATTCAGAGCCTCCGATTCACACCACCAGGTGATGTTTTTCTCACTCCTACTAGTGAATGACCTGTTAGAAAACCTTACAATGTACACCACCCTGTAATGTTTTGCTGAAACTTATCCTACATTGCCAGTGCATGTTTCCTGACCTCCCCATGCTGACAACCCCGTCGTGCTTTTCTCCATCCTACATTGCCACTCACTGCCTATCCTAATTCAGATCCTCTGATTCACACCACACCTTTTGGTTTTTCTCATTCGAACTAGTGAATGGCCTGTTAGAAACGCTTACAAGGGGCACAACCCCGCGATGTTTTTCAGAAATCTATCCTACATTGCCACAGCATGTTTAAAGACCTCTCAATGCTGACCACCCGTGGTGCTTTTCTTCATCCTACATTCCCACTCACTGCCTATCCTAATTCATGCCCTGAGATACACACCACCCCGTGATGTTTTTCTCACTCGTACTAGTGAATGGCCTGTTAGAAAGTCTTACAATGCACACCACCCAGGGATGTTTTTCAAAAACCTATGCTACACTGCCACTGCATGTTTCCTGACCTCCCCATGTTGACCACCCCGTGGTGCTTTTCTCCATCCTACATTGCCAATCACTGCCTATCCTAATTCAGACCCTATGATTCACAGCACCCCGTGATGTTTTTCTCACTCCTACAAGTGAATGGCCTGTAAGAAACCCTTACAATGCGCACCACCCCTCGATGTTTTTCAGAAACCTAAACGACATTGCCACTGCATGTTTCCTGACCTCGACATTATGACCACCCCGTGGTGCTTTTCTCCATCCTACATTGCCACTCACTGGCTATCCTAATTCAGGCCTTCCGATACACACCAACCCGTGATGTTTTTCTCACTCCTACTAGTGAATGTCCTGTTATAAACCCTTACAATGCGCACCAACCCGCGATGTTGTTCAGAAACCTATCCTACATTGCCACTACATCTTTCCTGACCTCCCGATGCTGACCAGGCCGTGGTGCTTTTCTCCATCCTACATTGCCTCTCACTGCCTATCCTAATTCAGACCCTCCGATTCACACCACCCAGTGATGTTTTTCTCACTCCTACTAGTGAATGGCCTGGTATAAACCCTTACAATGCGCAACACCCCATGATGTATTTCAGAAACTTATCCTACATTGCCACTGAATGATTCCTGACCTCCCCATGATGACCACCCCTTGGAGCTTTTCTGCATCCTACAGTGCTTCTCACTGCCTATCCTAATTCAGAGCCTCTGATTCACACCACCCCGTGATGTTTTTCTCACTCCTACTAGTGAATGGCCTCTTAGAAAGCCTAACAATGCACACCACCCAGGGATGTTTTTCAAAAACCTATCCTACATTGCCACTGCATGTTTCCTGACCTCCCCATGCTGACCACCCCGTGGGGCTTTTCTCCATGCTACATTGCCAATCACTGCCTATCCTAATTCAGAGCCTCCGATTCACACCACCACTTGATGTTTTTCTCACTCCTACTAGTGAATGTCCTATTACAAACCCTTACAATGCGCACCATCCCGCGATGTTTTTCAGAAACCTAAACGACATTGTCATTGCATGTTTCCTGACCTAGCCATGCTGACCACCCCTTGGTGCTTTTCTCCATCCTACATTGCCAATCACTGCCTATCCTAATTCAGGCCCTCACATACACATCACCCCGTGATGTTTTTCTCACTCCTAATAGTAAATGTCCTGTTAGAAACCCTTACAATGCGCACCACCCAGCGATGTTTCCAAGAAAACTATCCTACATTGCCACTGCATGTTTCCTGACCTCCCCATTTTGACCAACCCATGGTGCTGTTCTCCATACTTCATTGTCACTCACTGCCTATCCTAATAAAGATCCTACAATTCCCACCAGCCCGTGATGTTTTTCTCATTCCTACTGGTGAATGGCCTGTTAGAAACCCTTACAAGGCGCAACACCCCGCGATGTTTTTCAGACACCTATCCTACATAGCCACTGCAGGTTTCCTGACCTCCCCATGCTGACCAGCCCGTGGTGCTTTTCTCCATCATACATTGCCACTCAATGCCTATCTTAATTCAGAGCCTCTGATTCCCACCACTCCGTGATGTTTTTTTCACTCCTACGAGTGAATGGCTTGAAAGAAACGCTTACAATGCGCACCGCACCGCGATGTTTTTCAGAAACCTATCCTACATTGCCACCGAATGTTTCCGGACCTCCCCATGCTGACCACACCTTGGTGCTTTTCGCCATCCTACATTGCCACTCACTGCCTAACGTAATGCAGAGCCTCCAATTCGCACCAAGTCGTGATGTTTTTCTCACTCCTACTAGTGAATGGCCTGTTAGAAACCCTTTCAATAAGCACCACCCTGGGATGTTTTTCAGAAACCTATCCTATATTGCCACTTCATGTGTCCTGACCTCCCCATGCTCACCACCCCATGGTGTTTCCTCCATCCTACATTGCCACTAACTGCCTATCCTAATTCACACCCTCCGATTCACACCACCACGTGATGTTTTTCTCACTCCTAATAGTGAATGTCCTGTTATAAACACTTACAATGCGCACCAACAAGCCATATTTTTCAGAAACCTAAAGGACATTCCCACTGCATGTTTTCTGACCTCGCAATGCAGACCAAACAATGGTGCTTTTGTCCATCCTACATTGCCACTCACTGCCTATCTAAATGCAGTCCCTCTGAATCACACCACCCCGTGATGTTTTTCTTACTCCTACTAGTGAATGGCCTCTAAGAAACCCTGACAATTCGCAGCACCCCGCGATGTTTTTCAGAAACGTATCCTACATTGCCACTGCATGTTTCCTGACCTCCCCATGCTGACCACCCCGTGGTGCTTTTCTCCATCGTACATTGCCACTAACTGCCTATCCTAATTCAGGCCCTCACATACACACCACCTCGTGATGTTTTTCTCACTCCTACTAGTGAATGGCCTATTAAAAACCCTTACAATGCGCACCATTCCAGGATGTTTTTCAGAAACCTAAATGACATTTTCATTGCATGTTTCCTGACCTCGCAATTCTGACCACCCCTTGGTGCTTTTCTCCATCCTACATTGCCACTCCCTAGCTATCCTAAATCCGGCCCTCCGATTCACACGTCCCCGTGATGTTTTTCTCACTCGTACTAGTGAATGACCTGTTAGAAACCCTTAGAATGCGCACCACCCCGCGATGTTTTTCAGAAACCTATCCTACATAGCCGCTGCATGTTTCATGACTTCCCCATGCTGACCACCCCGTGGTGCTTTTCTCCATCCTACATTGCCACTCACAGCCTATCCTAATTCAGAGCCTCCGATTCACAAAACCCCGTGATGTTTTTCTCACTCCTACTAGTAAATGTCCTGTTAGAAACCCTTACAATGCGCACCACTCAGCAATGTTTCTCAGAAACCTATTCTACATTGCCACTGCATGTTTCCTGACCTCCCAATTTTGACCAACCCATGGTGCTGTTCTCCATCCTTCATTGTCACTCACTGCCTATCGTAATAAAGACCCTACAATTCTCACCAGGCCGTGATGTTATTCTCACTCCTATTAGTAAATGGCCTGTTAGAAACCCTTACAAGTCGCACCACCCCGCGATGTTTTTCAGAAACCTATCCTACATAGCCACTGCAGGTTTCCTGACATCCCCATGCTGACCAGCCCGTGGTGCTTTTCTCTATCGTACATTGCCACTCACTGCCTATCCTAATTCAGCGCCTCTGATTCCCACCACCCCGTGATGATTTTTTCACTCCTACTAGTGAATGGCTTGATAGAAACGCTTACAATGCGCACCACCCGGCGATGTTTTTGAGAAAGCTATTCTACATTGCCACCGAATGTTTCCTGACCTCCCCATGGTGACCACACCTTGGTGCTTTTCGCCATCCTACATTGCCACTCACTGCCTAACCTAATGCGGAGCCTCAGATTCAGACCAACTTGTGATGTTTTTCTCACTCCTACTAGTGAATGGCCTGTTAGAAACCCTTTCAATAAGCACTGCCCCAGGATGTTTTTCAGAAACCTATCCTCTATTGCCACTTCATGTTTCCTGAACTCCCCATGCTCACCACCCCGTGGTGTTTTCTCCATCCTACATTGCCACTCACTGCCTATCCTAATTCACACCCTCCGATTCACACCACCACGTGATATTTTTCTCACTACTACTAGTGAATGTCCTGTTACAAACCGTTACAATGCGCACCAACCCGCGATGTTGTTCAGAAACCTATCCTACATTCCCACTACATCTTTCCTGACCTCCCGATGCTGACCAGGCCGTGGTGCTTTTCTCCATCCTATATTGCCTCTCACTGCCTACCCTAATTCAGACCCTCCGATTCACACCACCCAGTGATGTTTTTCTCACTCCTACTAGTGAATGGCCTGGTAGAAACCCTTACACTGCGCACCACCCCGTGATGTATTTCGGAAACCTATCCTACATTGCCACTGAATGATTTCTGACCTCCCCATGATGACCACCCGTTGGAGTTTTTCTCCATCCTACATTGCTTCTCACTGCCTATCCTAATTCAGAGACTCTGATTCACACCACCCCATGATGTTTTTCTCACTCCTACTAGTGAATGGCCTGTTAGAAACCTTACAATGCACACCACCCAGGGATGCTTTTCAAGAAACCTATCCTACATTGCAACTGCATGTTTCATGACCTCCGCATGCTGACCACCCCGTGGTGCTTTTCTCCATCCAACATTGCCGCTCACTGCCTATGCTAATTGACACCCTCCGATTCACACCACCCCGTGATGTTTTTCTCACTCCTACTAGTGAATCTCCTGTTGGAAACCCTTACAATGTGCACAACCACACAATGTTTTTCAGAAACCTATCCTACATTGCCACTGCATGTTTCCTGTCCTCCCCATGCTGACCGCACCGTGGTGCTTTTCTCCATCCTACATTCCCACTCACTGCCTATCCTAATTCAGGCTCTGAGATACACACCACCCCGTGATGTTTTTCTCACTCCTACTAGTCAATGGCCTGTTAGACACCCTTACAATGCGCACCACCACGCAATGTTTTTCAGACTCCTACCCTATATTGCCACTGCATGTTTCATTTCCTCCGCATGCTAACCACCCTGTGGTGCTTTTCTCCATCCAACATTGCCGCTCACTGCCTATACTAATCAGGCCCTCCGATTCACACCACCGCGTGATGTTTTTCTCACTCCTACTAGCGAATCTCCTGTTGGAAACCATTACAATGTGCACAACCCCGCAATGTTTTTCAGAAACCTATCCTACATTGCCACAGAATGATTCCTCACCTCCCCATGATGACCAACCCTTGCAGTTTTTCTCCATCCTACATTGCTTCTCACAGCCTATCCTAATTCAGAGACTCTGATTCACACCACCCCGTGATGTTTTTCTCACTCCTACTAGTGAATGGCCTGTTAGAAAGCCTTACAATGCACACCACCCAGGGATGTTTTTCAAAAACCTATCCTACATTGCCACTGCATGTTTCCTGACCTCCCCATGCTGACCACCCCGTGGTGCTTTTCTCCATCCTACATTGCCACTCACTGACAGTCCTAATTCAGAGCCTCAAATTCACACCACCCCGTGATGTTTTTCTCACTCCTACTAGTGAATGACCTGTTAGAAACCCTTACAATGCGCACCACCCCGTGATGTATTTCGGAAACCTATCCTACATTGCCACTGAATGATTCCTGACCTCCCCATGATGACCACCCCTGGGAGCTTTTCTCCATCCTACATTGCTTCTCACTGCCTATCCAAATTCAGAGCCTCTGATTCAAACCACCCCGTAATGTTTTTCTCACTCCTACTAGTGAATGGCCAGTTAGAAAGCCTTATAATGTATACCACCCAGGGATGTTTTTCAAAAACCTATCCTACATTGCCACTGCATGTTTCCTGACCTCCCCATGCTGACCATCCCGTGGTGCTTTTCTCCATCGTACATTGCCACTAACTGCCTATCCTAATTCAGGCCCTCACATACACACCACCTCGTGATATTTTTCTCACTCCTACTAGTGAATGGCCTATTACATACCGTTACAATGCGCACCATTCCGTGATGTTTTTCAGAAACCTAAATGACATTGTCATTGCATGTTTCCTGACCTCGCAATTCTGACCACCCCTTGGTGCTTTTCTCCATCCTACATTGCCACTCCCTAGCTATCCTAAATCCGGCCCTCCGATTCACATGTCCCCGTGATGTTTTTCTCACTCGTACTAGTGAATGACCTGTTAGAAACCCTTAGAATGCACACCACCCCGCGATGTTTTTCAGAAACCTTTCCTACATAGCCGCTGCATGTTTCATGACTTCCCCATGCTGACCACCCCGTGGTGCTTTTCTCCATCCTACATTGCCACTCACTGCCTATCCTAATTCAGAGCCTCCGATTCACAAAACCCCGTGATGTTTTTCTCACTCCTACTAGTAAATGTCCTGTTAGAAACCCTTACAATGCGCACCACTCAGCAATGTTTCTCAGAAACATATTCTACATTGCCACTGCATGTTTCCTAACCTCCCCATTTTGACCAACCCATGGTGCTATTCTCCATCCTTCATTGTCACTCACTGCCTATCGTAATAAAGACCCTACAATTCTCACCAGGCCGTGATGTTATTCTCACTCCTATTAGTAAATGGCCTGTTAGAAACCCTTACAAGTCGCACCACCCCGCGTTGTTTTTAAGAAACCTATCCTACATAGCCACTGCAGGTTTCCTGACATCCCCATGCTGACCAGCCCGTGGTGTTTTCTCTATCGTACATTGCCACTCACTGCCTATCCTAATTCAGCGCCTCTGATTCCCACCCCCCCTTGATGATTTTTTCACTCCTACTAGTGAATGGCTTGATAGAAACGCTTACAATGCGCACAACCCGGCGATGTTTTTGAGAAAGCTATTCTACATTGCCACCGAATGTTTCCTGACCTCCCCATGCTGACCACACCTTGGTGCTTTTCGCCATCCTACATTGCCACTCACTGCCTAACCTAATGTGGAGCCTCAGATTCAGACCAACTTGTGATGTTTTTCTCACTCCTACTAGTGAATGGCCTGCTATAAACCCTTTCAATAAGCACCGCCCCAGGATGTTTTTCAGAAACCTATCCTCTATTGCCACTTCATGTTTCCTGAACTCCCCATGCTCACCACCCCGTGGTGTTTTCTCCATCCTACATTGCCACTCACTGCCTATCCTAATTAACACCCTCCGATTCACACCACCACGTGATGTTTTTCTCACTACTACTAGTGAATGTCCTGTTACAAACCGTTACAATGCGCACCAACCCGCGATGTTGTTCAGAAACCTATCCTACATTCCCACTACATCTTTCCTGACCTCCCGATGCTGACCAGACCGTGGTGCTTTTCTCCATCCTATATTGCCTCTCACTGCCTACCCTAATTCAGACCCTCCGATTCACACCACCCAGTGATGTTTTTCTCACTCCTACTACTGAATGGCCTGTTAGAAACCCTTGCAAGGGGCACCACACCGCGATGTTTTTCAGAAATCTATCCTACATTTCCACTGCATGTTTAATGACCTCTCAATGCTGACCACCCATGGTGCTTTTCTCCATCCTACATTGCCACTCACTGCCTATGCTAATTGAGACCCTCCGATTCACACCACCCCGTGATGTTTTACTCACTCCTACTAGTGAATCTCCTGTTGGAAACCCTTACAATGTGCACAACCCCATGATGTTTTTCCAAAACCTATACTACATTGCCAGTGCATGTTTCCTGTCCTCCCCATGCTGACCGCACCGTGGTGCTTTTCTCCATCATATATTCCCACTCACTGCGTATCCTAATTCCGGCCGTGAGATACACACCACCCCGTGATGTTTTTCTCACTCCTACTAGTGAATGGCCTGTTAGAAACCCTTACAATGCTCACCACCCTGCAATGTTTTTCAGAAACCTATCCTACATTGCCAGTGCATGTTTCCTGAATCACCATGCTGACCACCCCGTGGTGCTTTTCTCCATCCTACATTGCCACTCACTGCCTAACGTACTGCAGAGCCTCCGATTCACACCACCCCGTGATGTTTTTCTCACTCCTACTAGTGAATGTAATGTTACACACCCATACAGTACGCACCACCCCCCGATGTTTTTCAGAAACCTCTCCTACATTGCCACTGCATGTTTCCTGCCCTCCCCATGCTGACAACCCCGTGGTGCTTTTCTCCATCCTACATTGCCACTCACTGACTATCCTAATTCAGAGCCTCCGATTCACACCACCCCGTGATGTTTTTCTCACTCCTACTAGTGAATGACCTGTTAGAAAACCTTACAATGTGCACCACCCTGCAATGTTTTGCCGAAACCTATCCTACATTGCCAGTGCATGTTTCCTGACCTCCCCATGCTGATCACCCCGTGGTGCTTTTCTCCATCCTACATTGCCACTCACTGCCTAACGTAATGCAGAGCCTCCAATTCACACCACCCCGTCATGTTTTTATCACTCCTACTAGTGAATGCCCTGTTAGAAACCGGTTCAATAAGCACAATGCTGCAATGTTTTTCAGAAACCTATTCTACATTGCCACTGCATGTTTCCTGATATCCCCATGCTGACCAACCCGTGGTGCTTTTCTCCATCCTACATTGCCACTCACAGCCTACCCTAATTCAGACCCTCCGATTCACACCACCCAGTGATGTTTTTCTCACTCCTACTAGTGAATGGCCTGGTAGAAACCCTTACAATGCGCACCACCCCGTGATGTATTTCGGAAACCTATCCTACATTGCCACAGAATAATTCCTGACCTCCCCATGATGACCACCCCTTGGAGTTTTTCTCCATCCTACATTGCTTCTCACAGCCTTCCTTATTCAGAGACTCTGATTCACACCACCCCGTGATGTTTTTCTCACTCGTACTAGTGAATGGCCTGTTAGAAACCCTTACAAGTGGCACCACCCCACGATGTTTTTCAGAAATCTATCCTACATTTCCACTGGATGTTTAATGACCTCTCAATGCTGACCACCCGTTGTGCTATTCTCCATCCTACATTGCCACTCCCTAGCTATCCTAAATCCGGCCCTCCGATTCACACCACCCCGTGATGTTTTTCTCACTCGTACTAGTGAATGACCTGTTAGAAACCCTTAGAATGCGCACCACCCCGCGATGTTTTTCAGAAACCTATCCTACATAGCTGCTGCATGTTTCATGACTTCCCCATGCTGACCACCCCGTGGTGCTTTTCTCCATCCTACATTGCCACTCACAGCCTATCCTAATTCAGAGCCTCCGATTCACAAAACCCCGTGATGTTTTTCTCACTCCTACTAGTAAATGTCCTGTTAGAAACCCTTACAATGCGCACCACTCAGCAATGATTCTCAGAAACCTATTCTACATTGCCACTGCATGTTTCCTGACCTCCCCATTTTGACCAACCCATGGTGCTATTCTCCATCCTTCATTGTCACTCACTGCCTATCGTAATAAAGACCCTACAATTCTCACCAGGCCGTGATGTTATTCTCACTCCTATTAGTAAATGGCCTGTTAGAAACCCTTACAAGTCGCACCACCCCGCGATGTTTTTCAGAAACCTATCCTACATAGCCACTGCAGGTTTCCTGACATCCCCATGCTGACCAGCCCGTGGTGCTTTTCTCTATCGTACCTTGCCACTCACTGCCTATCCTAATTCAGCGCCTCTGATTCCCACCACCCCGTGATGATTTTTTCACTCCTACTAGTGAATGGCTTGATAGAAACGCTTACAATGCGCACCACCCGGCGATGTTTTTGAGAAAGCTATTCTACATTGCCACCGAATGTTTCCTGACCTCCCCATGCTGACCACACCTTGGTGCTTTTCGCCATCCTACATTGCCACTCACTGCCTAAACTAATGCGGAGCCTCAGATTCAGACCAACTTGTGATGTTTTTCTCACTCCTACTAGTGAATGGCCTGTTAGAAACCCTTTCAATAAGCACCGCCCCAGGATGTTTTTCAGAAACCTATCCTCTATTGCCACTTCATGTTTCCTGAACTCCCCATGCTCACCACCCCGTGGTGTTTTCTCCATCCTACATTGCCACTCACTGCCTATCCTAATTCACACCCTCCGATTCACACCACCATGTGATGTTTTTCTCACTACTACTAGTGAATGTCCTGTTACAAACCGTTACAATGCGCACCAACCCGCGATGTTGTTCAGAAACCTATCCTACATTCCCACTACATCTTTCCTGACCTCCCGATGCTGACCAGGCCGTGGTGCTTTTCTCCATCCTATATTGCCTCTCACTGCCTACCCTAATTCAGACCCTCCGATTCACACCACCCAGTGATGTTTTTCTCACTCCTACTAGTGAATGGCCTGTTAGAAACCCTTGCAAGGGCCACCACACCGCGATGTTTTTCAGAAATCTATCCTACATTTCCACTGCATGTTTAATGACCTCTCAATGCTGACCACCCATGGTGCTTTTCTCCATCCTACATTGCCACTCACTGCCTATGCTAATTGAGACCCTCCGATTCACACCACCCCGTGATGTTTTACTCACTCCTACTAGTGAATCTCCTGTTGGAAACCCTTACAATGTGCACAACCCCATGATGTTTTTCCAAAACCTATACTACATTGCCAGTGCATGTTTCCTGTCCTCCCCATGCTGACCGCACCGTGGTGCTTTTCTCCATCATACATTCCCACACACTGCGTATCCTAATTCCGGCCGTGAGATACACACCACCCCGTGATGTTTTTCTCACTCCTACTAGTGAATGGCCTGTTAGAAACCCTTACAATGCTCACCACCCTGCAATGTTTTTCAGAAACCTATCCTACATTGCCAGTGCATGTTTCCTGACTCACCATGCTGACCACCCCGTGGTGCTTTTCTCCATCCTACATTGCCACTCACTGCCTAACGTACTGCAGAGCCTCCGATTCACACCACCCCGTGATGTTTTTCTCACTCCTACTAGTGAATGTAATGTTACACACCCATACAGTACGCACCACCCCCCGATGTTTTTCAGAAACCTCTCCTACATTGCCACTGCATGTTTCCTGCCCTCCCCATGCTGACAACCCCGTGGTGCTTTTCTCCATCGTACATTGCCACTCACTGACTATCCTAATTCAGAGCCTCCGATTCACACCACCCCGTGATGATTTTCTCACTCCTACTAGTGAATGACCTGTTAGAAAACCTTACAATGTGCACCACCCTGCAATGTTTTGCCGAAACCTATCCTACATTGCCAGTGCATGTTTCCTGACCTCCCCATGCTGACCACCCCGTGGTGCTTTTCTCCATCCTACATTGCCACTCACTGCCTAACGTAATGCAGAGCCTCCGATTCACACCACCCCGTGATGTTTTTATCACTCCTACTAGTGAATGCCCTGTTAGAAACCGGTTCAATAAGCACAATGCCGCAATGTTTTTCAGAAACCTATTCTACATTGCCACTGCATGTTTCCTGATATCCCCATGCTGACCAACCCGTGGTGCTTTTCTCCATCCTACATTGCCACTCACAGCCTACCCTAATTCAGACCCTCCGATTCACACCACCCAGTGATGTTTTTCTCACTCCTACTAGTGAATTGCCTGGTAGAAACCCTTACAATGCGCACCACCACGTGATGTATTTCGGAAACCTATCCTACATTGCCACAGAATAATTCCTGACCTCCCCATGATGACCACCCCTTGGAGTTTTTCTCCATCCTACATTGCTTCTCACAGCCTTCCTTATTCAGAGACTCTGATTCACACCACCCCGTGATGTTTTTCTCACTCGTACTAGTGAATGGCCTGTTAGAAACCCTTACAAGTGGCACCACCCCACGATGTTTTTCAGAAATCTATCCTACATTTCCACTGGATGTTTAATGACCTCTCAATGCTGACCACCCGTTGTGCTATTCTCCATCCTACATTGCCACTCCCTAGCTATCCTAAATCCGGCCCTCCGATTCACACCACCCCGTGATGTTTTTCTCACTCGTACTAGTGAATGACCTGTTAGAAACCCTTAGAATGCGCACCACCCCGCGATGTTTTTCAGACACCTATCCTACATAGCTGCTGCATGTTTCATGACTTCCCCATGCTGACCACCCCGTGGTGCTTTTCTCCATCCTACATTGCCACTCACAGCCTATCCTAATTCAGAGCCTCCGATTCACAAAACCCCGTGATGTTTTTCTCACTCCTACTAGTAAATGGCCTCTTAGAAACCCTTACAATGCGCACCACTCAGCAATGATTCTCAGAAACCTATTCTACATTGCCACTGCATGTTTCCTGACCTCCCCATTTTGACCAACCCATGGTGCTATTCTCCATCCTTCATTGTCACTCACTGCCTATCGTAATAAAGACCCTACAATTCTCACCAGGCCGTGATGTTATTCTCACTCCTATTAGTAAATGGCCTGTTAGAAACCCTTACAAGTCGCACGACCCCGCGATGTTTTTCAGAAACCTATCCTACATAGCCACTGCAGGTTTCCTGACATCCCCATGCTGACCAGCCCGTGGTGCTTTTCTCTATCGTACATTGCCACTCACTGCCTATCCTAATTCAGCGCCTCTGATTCCCACCACCCCGTGATGATTTTTTCACTCCTACTAGTGAATGGCTTGATAGAAACGCTTACAATGCGCACCACCCGGCCATGTTTTTGAGAAAGCTATTCTACATTGCCACCGAATGTTTCCTGACCTCCCCATGCTGACCACACCTTGGTGCTTTTCGCCATCCTAAATTGCCACTCACTGCCTAAACTAATGCGGAGCCTCAGATTCAGACCAACTTGTGATGTTTTTCTCACTCCTACTAGTGAATGGCCTGTTAGAAACCCTTTCAATAAGCACCACCCCAGGATGTTTTTCAGAAACCTATCCTCTATTGCCACTTCATGTTTCCTGAACTCCCCATGCTCACCACCCCGTGGTGTTTTCTCCATCCTACATTGCCACTCACTGCCTATCCTAATTCACACCCTCCGACTCACACCACCACGTGATGTTTTTCTCACTACTACTAGTGAATGTCCTGTTACAAACCGTTACAATGCGCACCAACCCGCGATGTTGTTCAGAAACCTATCCTACATTCCCACTACATCTTTCCTGACTTCCCGATGCTGACCAGGCCGTGGTGCTTTTCTCCATCCTATATTGCCTCTCACTGCCTACCCTAATTCAGACCCTCCAATTCACACCACCCAGTGATGTTTTTCTCACTCCTACTAGTGAATGGCCTGGTAGAAACCCTTACACTGCGCACCACCCCGTGATGTATTTCGGAAACCTATCCTACATTGCCACTGAATGATTTCTGACCTCCCCATGATGACCACCCGTTGGAGTTTTTCTCGAACCTACATTGCTTCTCACTGCCTATCCTAACTCAGAGACTCTGATTCACACCACCCCATGATGTTTTTTTCACTCCTACTAGTGAATGGCCTGTTAGAAAACCTTACAATGCACACCACCTAGGGATGCTTTTCAAGAAACCTATCCTACATTGCAACTGCATGTTTCATGACCTCCGCATGCTGACCACCCCGTGGTGCTTTTCTCCATCCAACATTGCCGCTCACTGCCTACGCTAATTGACACCCTCCGATTCACACCACCCTGTGATGTTTTTCTCACTCCTACTAGTGAATCTCCTGTTGGAAACCCTTACAATGTGCACAACCCGGCAATGTTTTTCAGAAACCTATCCTACATTGCCACTGCATGATTCCTGTCCTCCCCATGCTGACCGCACCGTGGTGCTTTTCTCCATCCTACATTCCCACTCACTGCCTATCCTAATTCAGGCCCTGAGATACACACCACCCCATGATGTTTTTCTCACTCCTACTAGTCAATGGCCTGTTAGACACCCTTACAATGCGCACCACCGCGCGATGTTTTTCAGACTCCTATCCTATATTGCCACTGCATGTTTCATTTCCTCCGCATGCTGACCACCCCGTGGTGCTTTTCTCCATCCAACATTGCCGCTCACTGCCTATACTAATCAGGCCCTCCGATTCACACCACCGCGTGATGTTTTTCTCACTCCTACTAGCGAATCTCCTGTTGGAAACCAGTACAATGTGCACAACCCCGCAATGTTTTTCAGAAACCTATCCTACATTGCCACAGAATGATTCCTCACCTCCCCATGATGACCAACCCTTGCAGTTTTTCTCCATCCTACATTGCTTCTCACAGCCTATCCGAATTCAGAGACTCTGATTCACACCACCCCGTGATGTTTTATTCACTCCTACTAGTGAATGGCCTGTTAGAAAGCCTTACAATGCACACCACACAGGGATGTTTTTCAAAAACCTATCCTACATTGCCACTGCATGCTTCCTGACCTCCCCATGCTGACCACCCCGTGGTGCTTTTCTCCATCCTACATTGCCACTCACTGACAGTCCTAATTCAGAGCCTCCAATTCCCACCACCCCGTGATGATTTTTTCACTCCTATTAGTGAATGGCTTGATAGAAACGCTTACAATGCGCACCACCCGGCGATGTTTTTGAGAAAGCTATTCTACATTGCCACCGAATGTTTCCTGACCTCCCCATGCTGACCACACCTTGGTGCTTTTCGCCATCCTACATTGCCACTCACTGCCTAACCTAATGCGGAGCCTCAGATTCAGACCAACTTGTGATGTTTTTCTCACTCCTACTAGTGAATGGCCTGTTAGAAACCCTTTCAATAAGCACCGCCCCAGGATGTTCTTCAGAAACCTATTCTCTATTGCCACTTCATGTTTCCTGAACTCCCCATACTCACCACCCCGTGGTGTTTTCTCCATCCTACATTGCCACTCACTGCCTATCCTAATTCACACCCTCCGATTCACACCACCATGTGATGTTTTTCTCACTACTACTAGTGAATGTCCTGTTACAAACCGTTACAATGCGCACCAACCCGCGATGTTGTTCAGAAACCTATCCTACATTCCCACTACATCTTTCCTGACCTCCCGATGCTGACCAGGCCGTGGTGCTTTTCTCCATCCTATATTGCCTCTCACTGCCTACCCTAATTCAGACCCTCCGATTCACACCACCCAGTGATGTTTTTCTCACTCCTACTAGTGAATGGCCTGTTAGAAACCCTTGCAAGGGGCACCACACCGCGATGTTTTTCAGAAATCTATCCTACATTTCCACTGCATGTTTAATGACCTCTCAATGCTGACCACCCATGGTGCTTTTCTCCATCCTACATTGCCACTCACTGCCTATGCTAATTGAGACCCTCCGATTCACACCACCCCGTGATGTTTTACTCACTCCTACTAGTGAATCTCCTGTTGGAAACCCTTACAATGTGCACAACCCCATGATGTTTTTCCAAAACCTATACTACATTGCCAGTGCATGTTTCCTGTCCTCCCCATGCTGACCGCACCGTGGTGCTTTTCTCCATCATACATTCCCACACACTGCGTATCCTAATTCCGGCCGTGAGATACACACCACCCCGTGATGTTTTTCTCACTCCTACTAGTGAATGGCCTGTTAGAAACCCTTACAATGCTCACCACCCTGCAATGTTTTTCAGAAACCTATCCTACATTGCCAGTGCATGTTTCCTGACTCACAATGCTGACCACCCCGTGGTGCTTTTCTCCATCCTACATTGCCACTCACTGCCTAACGTACTGCAGAGCCTCCGATTCACACCACCCCGTGATGTTTTTCTCACTCCTACTAGTGAATGTAATGTTACACACCCATACAGTACGCACCACCCCCCGATGTTTTTCAGAAACCTCTCCTACATTGCCACTGCATGTTTCCTGCCCTCCCCATGCTGACAACCCCGTGGTGCTTTTCTCCATCCTACATTGCCACTCACTGACTATCCTAATTCAGAGACTCCGATTCACACCACCCCGTGATGATTTTCTCACTCCTACTAGTGAATGACCTGTTAGAAAACCTTACAATGTGCACCACCCTGCAATGTTTTGCCGAAACCTATCCTACATTGCCAGTGCATGTTTCCTGACCTCCCCATGCTGACCACCCCGTGGTGCTTTTCTCCATCCTACATTGCCACTCACTGCCTAACGTAATGCAGAGCCTCCGATTCACACCACCCCGTGATGTTTTTATCACTCCTACTAGTGAATGCCCTGTTAGAAACCGGTTCAATAAGCACAATGCCGCAATGTTTTTCAGAAACCTATTCTACATTGCCACTGCATGTTTCCTGATATCCCCATGCTGACCAACCCGTGGTGCTTTTCTCCATCCTACATTGCCACTCACAGCCTACCCTAATTCAGACCCTCCGATTCACACCACCCAGTGATGTTTTTCTCACTCCTACTAGTGAATTGCCTGGTAGAAACCCTTACAATGCGCACCACCCCGTGATGTATTTCGGAAACCTATCCTACATTGCCACAGAATAATTCCTGACCTCCCCATGATGACCACCCCTTGGAGTTTTTCTCCATCCTACATTGCTTCTCACAGCCTTCCTAATTCAGAGACTCTGATTCACACCACCCCGTGATGTTTTTCTCACTCGTACTAGTGAATGGCCTGTTAGAAACCCTTACAAGTGGCACCACCCCACGATGTTTTTCAGAAATCTATCCTACATTTCCACTGGATGTTTAATGACCTCTCAATGCTGACCACCCGTTGTGCTATTCTCCATCCTACATTGCCACTCCCTAGCTATCCTAAATCCGGCCCTCCGATTCACACCACCCCGTGATGTTTTTCTCACTCGTACTAGTGAATGACCTGTTAGAAACCCTTAGAATGCGCACCACCCCGCGATGTTTTTCAGACACCTATCCTACATAGCTGCTGCATGTTTCATGACTTCCCCATGCTGACCACCCCGTGGTGCTTTTCTCCATCCTACATTGCCACTCACAGCCTATCCTAATTCAGAGCCTCCGATTCACAAAACCCCGTGATGTTTTTCTCACTCCTACTAGTAAATGTCCTGTTAGAAACCCTTACAATGCGCACCACTCAGCAATGATTCTCAGAAACCTATTCTACATTGCCACTGCATGTTTCCTGACCTCCCCATTTTGACCAACCCATGGTGCTATTCTCCATCCTTCATTGTCACTCACTGCCTATCGTAATAAAGACCCTACAATTCTCACCAGGCCGTGATGTTATTCTCACTCCTATTAGTAAATGGCCTGTTAGAAACCCTTACAAGTCGCACGACCCCGCGATGTTTTTCAGAAACCTATCCTACATAGCCACTGCAGGTTTCCTGACATCCCCATGCTGACCAGCCCGTGGTGCTTTTCTCTATCGTACATTGCCACTCACTGCCTATCCTAATTCAGCGCCTCTGATTCCCACCACCCCGTGATGATTTTTTCACTCCTACTAGTGAATGGCTTGATAGAAACGCTTACAATGCGCACCACCCGGCCATGTTTTTGAGAAAGCTATTCTACATTGCCACCGAATGTTTCCTGACCTCCCCATGCTGACCACACCTTGGTGCTTTTCGCCATCCTACATTGCCACTCACTGCCTAAACTAATGCGGAGCCTCAGATTCAGACCAACTTGTGATGTTTTTCTCACTCCTACTAGTGAATCGCCTGTTAGAAACCCTTTCAATAAGCACCACCCCAGGATGTTTTTCAGAAACCTATCCTCTATTGCCACTTCATGTTTCCTGAACTCCCCATGCTCACCACCCCGTGGTGTTTTCTCCATCCTACATTGCCACTCACTGCCTATCCTAATTCACACCCTCCGATTCACACCACCACGTGATGTTTTTCTCACTACTACTAGTGAATGTCCTGTTACAAACCGTTACAATGCGCACCAACCCGCGATGTTGTTCAGAAACCTATCCTACATTCCCACTACATCTTTCCTGACTTCCCGATGCTGACCAGGCCGTGGTGCTTTTCTCCATCCTATATTGCCTCTCACTGCCTACCCTAATTCAGACCCTCCAATTCACACCACCCAGTGATGTTTTTCTCACTCCTACTAGTGAATGGCCTGGTAGAAACCCTTACACTGCGCACCACCCCGTGATGTATTTCGGAAACCTATCCTACATTGCCACTGAATGATTTCTGACCTCCCCATGATGACCACCCGTTGGAGTTTTTCTCGAACCTACATTGCTTCTCACTGCCTATCCTAACTCAGAGACTCTGATTCACACCACCCCATGATGTTTTTTTCACTCCTACTAGTGAATGGCCTGTTAGAAAACCTTACAATGCACACCACCCAGGGATGCTTTTCAAGAAACCTATCCTACATTGCAACTGCATGTTTCATGACCTCCGCATGCTGACCACCCCGTGGTGCTTTTCTCCATCCAACATTGCCGCTCACTGCCTACGCTAATTGACACCCTCCGATGCACACCACCCTGTGATGTTTTTCTCACTCCTACTAGTGAATCTCCTGTTGGAAACCCTTACAATGTGCACAACCCCGCAATGTTTTTCAGAAACCTATCCTACATTGCCACTGCATGATTCCTGTCCTCCCCATGCTGACCGCACCGTGGTGCTTTTCTCCATCCTACATTCCCACTCACTGCCTATCCTAATTCAGGCCCTGAGATACACACCACCCCGTGATGTTTTTCTCACTCCTACTAGTCAATGGCCTGTTAGACACCCTTACAATGCGCACCACCGCGCGATGTTTTTCAGACTCCTATCCTATATTGCCACTGCATGTTTCATTTCCTCCGCATGCTGACCACCCCGTGGTGCTTTTCTCCATCCAACATTGCCGCTCACTGCCTATACTAATCAGGCCCTCCGATTCACACCACCGCGTGATGTTTTTCTCACTCCTACTAGCGAATCTCCTGTTGGAAACCAGTACAATGTGCACAACCCCGCAATGTTTTTCAGAAACCTATCCTACATTGCCACAGAATGATTCCTCACCTCCCCATGATGACCAACCCTTGCAGTTGTTCTCCATCCTACATTGCTTCTCACAGCCTATCCGAATTCAGAGACTCTGATTCACACCACCCCGTGATGTTTTATTCACTCCTACTAGTGAATGGCCTGTTAGAAAGCCTTACAATGCACACCACAAAGGGATGTTTTTCAAAAACCTATCCTACATTGCCACTGCATGCTTCCTGACCTCCCCATGCTGACCACCCCGTGGTGCTTTTCTCCATCCTACATTGCCACTCACTGACAGTCCTAATTCAGAGCCTCCAATTCACACCACCCCGTGATGTTTTTCTCACTCCTACTAGTGAATGACCTGTTAGAAACCCTTACAATGCGCACCACCAAGTGATGTATTTCGGAAACCTATCCTACATTGCCACTGAATGATTCCTGACCTCCCCATGATGACCACCCCTGGGAGCTTTTCTCCATCCTACATTGCTTCACACTGCCTATCCAAATTCAGAGCCTCTGATTCAAACGACCCCGTAATGTTTTTCTCACTCCTACTAGTGAATGGCCAGTTAGAAAGCCTTACAATGTATACCACCCAGGGATGTTTTTCAAAAACCTATCCTACATTGCCACTGCATGTTTCCTGACCTCCCCATGCTGACCACCCCTTGGTGCTTTTCTCCATCCTACATTGCCACTCACAGACTATCCTAATTCAGAGCCTCCGATTCACACCACCCCGTGTTTTTCTCACTCCTACTAGTGAATGACCTGTTAGAAAACCTTAAAATGTGCACCACCCTGCAATGTTTTTCAGAAAACTATCCTACATTGCCAGTGCATGTTTCCTGACCTCCCCATCCTGACCACCCCGTGGTGCTTTTCTCCATCCTACATTGCCACTCACTGACTAACGTAATGAAGAGCCTCCGATTCACACCACCCCGTGATGTTTTTCTCACTCCTACTAGTGAATGGCCTGTTAGAAAACCTTACAATGCACACCACCCAGGGATGCTTTTCAAGAAACCTATCCTACATTGCAACTGCATGTTTCATGACCTCCGCATGCTGACCACCCCGTGGTGCTTTTCTCCATCCAACATTGCCGCTCACTGCCTATGCTAATTGACACCCTCCAATTCACACCACCCCGTGATGTTTTTCTCACTCCTACTAGTGAATCTCCTGTTGGAAACCCTTACAATGTGCACAACCACACAATGTTTTTCAGAAACCTATCCTACATTGCCACTGCATGTTTCCTGTCCTCCCCATGCTGACCGCACCGTGGTGCTTTTCTCCATCCTACATTCCCACTCACTGCCTATCCTAATTCAGGCCCTGAGATACACACCACCCCGTGATGTTTTTCTCACTCCTACTAGTCAATGGCCTGTTAGTCACCCTTACAATGCGCACCACCGCGCGATGTTTTTCAGACTCCTATCCTATATTGCCACTGCATGTTTCATTTCCTCCGCATGCTGACCACCCCGTGGTGCTTTTCTCCATCCAACATTGCCGCTCACTGCCTATACTAATCAGGCCCTCCGATTCACACCACCGCGTGATGTTTTTCTCACTCCTACTAGCGAATCTCCTGTTGGAAACCATTACAATGTGCACAACCCCGCAATGTTTTTCAGAAACCTATCCTACATTGCCACAGAATGATTCCTCACCTCCCCATGATGACCAACCCTTGCAGTTTTTCTCCATCCTACATTGCTTCTCACAGCCTATCCTAATTCAGAGACTCTGATTCACACCACCCCGTGATGTTTTTCTCACTCCTACTAGTGAATGGCCTGTTAGAAAGCCTTACAATGCACACCACCCAGGGATGTTTTTCAAAAACCTATCCTACATTGCCACTGCATGTTTCCTGACCTCCCCATGCTGACCACCCCGTGGTGCTTTTCTCCATCCTACATTGCCACTCACTGACAGTCCTAATTCAGAGCCTCCAATTCACACCACCCCGTGATGTTTTTCTCACTCCTACTAGTGAATGACCTGTTAGAAACCCTTACAATGCGCACCACCCCGTGATGTATTTCGGAAACCTATCCTACATTGCCACTGAATGATTCCTGACCTCCCCATGATGACCACCCCTGGGAGCTTTTCTCCATCCTACATTGCTTCTCACTGCCTATCTAAATTCAGAGCCTCTGATTCAAACCACCCCGTAATGTTTTTCTCACTCCTACTAGTGAATGGCCAGTTAGAAAGCCTTACAATGTATACCACCCAGGGATGTTTTTCAAAAACCTATCCTACATTGCCACTGCATGTTTCCTGACCTCCCCATGCTGACCACCCCTTGGTGCTTTTCTCCATCCTACATTGCCACTCACTGACTATCCTAATTCAGAGCCTCCGATTCACACCACCCCGTGTTTTTCTCACTCCTACTAGTGAATGACCTGTTAGAAAACCTTAAAATGTGCACCACCCTGCAATGTTTTTCAGAAAACTATCCTACATTGCCAGTGCATGTTTCCTGACCTCCCCATGCTGACCACCCCGTGGTGCTTTTCTCCATCCTACATTGCCACTCACTGCCTAACGTAATGAAGAGCCTCCGATTCACACCACCCCGTGATGTTTTTATCACTCCTACTAGTGAATGGCCTGTTAGAAACCCTGACAATGTGCACCACCTCTCGATGTTTTTCAAAAACCTAACCTACATTGCCACTGCATGTTTCCTGCCCTCCCCATGCTGACAACCCCGTGGTGCTTTTCTCCATCCTACATTGCCACTCACTGACTATCCTAATTCAGAGCCTCCGATTCACACCACCCCGTGATGTTTTTCTCACTCCTACTAGTGAATGACCTGTTAGAAAACCTTACAATGTGCACCACCCTGCAATGTTTTGCCGAAACCTATACTACATTGCCAGTGCATGTTTCCTGACCTCCCCATGCTGACCACCCCGTGGTGCTTTTCTCCATCCTACATTGCCACTCACTGCCTAACGTAATGCAGAGCCTCCGATTCACACCAGCTCGTGATGTTTTTATCACTCCTACTAGTGAATGCCCTGTTAGAAACCGGTTCAATAAGCACAATGCCGCAATGTTTTTCAGAAACCTATTCTACATTGCCACTGCATGTTTCCTGATATCCCCATGCTGACCAACCCGTGGTGCTTTTCTCCATCCTACATTGCCACTCACAGCCTACCCTAATTCAGACCCTCCGATTCACACCACCCAGTGATGTTTTTCTCACTCCTACTAGTGAATGGCCTGGTAGAAACCCTTTCAATAAGCACTGCCCCAGGATGTTTTTCAGAAACCTATCCTCTATTGCCACTTCATGTTTCCTGAACTCCCCATGCTCACCACCCCGTGGTGTTTTCTCCATCCTACATTGCCACTCACTGCCTATCCTAATTCACACCCTCCGATTCACACCACCACGTGATGTTTTTCTCACTACTACTAGTGAATGTCCTGTTACAAACCGTTACAATGCGCACCAACCCGCGATGTTGTTCAGAAACCTATCCTACATTCCCACTACATCTTTCCTGACCTCCCGATGCTGACCAGGCCGTGGTGCTTTTCTCCATCCTATATTGCCTCTCACTGCCTACCCTAATTCAGACCCTCCGATTCACACCACCCAGTGATGTTTTTCTCACTCCTACTAGTGAATGGCCTGGTAGAAACCCTTACACTGCGCACCACCCCGTGATGTATTTCGGAAACCTATCCTACATTGCCACTGAATGATTTCTGACCTCCCCATGATGACCACCCGTTGGAGTTTTTCTCCATCCTACATTGCTTCTCACTGCCTATCCTAATTCAGAGACTCTGATTCACACCACCCCATGATGTTTTTCTCACTCCTACTAGTGAATGGCCTGTTAGAAAACCTTACAATGCACACCACCCAGGGATGCTTTTCAAGAAACCTATCCTACATTGCAACTGCATGTTTCATGACCACCGCATGCTGACCACCCCGTGGTGCTTTTCTCCATCCAACATTGCCGCTCACTGCCTACGCTAATTGACACCCTCCGATTCACACCACCCTGTGATGTTTTCCTCACTCCTACTAGTGAATCTCCTGTTGGAAACCCTTACAATGTGCACAACCACACAATGTTTTTCAGAAACCTATCCTACATTGCCACTGCATGTTTCCTGTCCTCCCCATGCTGACCGCACCGTGGTGCTTTTCTCCATCCTACATTCCCACTCACTGCCTATCCTAATTCAGGCCCTGAGATACACACCACCCCGTGATGTTTTTCTCACTCCTACTAGTCAATGGCCTGTTAGACACCCTTACAATGCGCACCACCGCGCGATGTTTTTCAGACTCCTATCCTATATTGCCACTGCATGTTTCATTTCCTCCGCATGCTGACCACCCCGTGGTGCTTTTCTCCATCCAACATTGCCGCTCACTGCCTATACTAATCAGGCCCTCCGATTCACACCACCGCGTGATGTTTTTCTCACTCCTACTAGCGAATCTCCTGTTGGAAACCATTACAATGTGCACAACCCCGCAATGTTTTTCAGAAACCTATCCTACATTGCCACAGAATGATTCCTCACCTCCCCATGATGACCAACCCTTGCAGTTTTTCTCCATCCTACATTGCTTCTCACAGCCTATCCTAATTCAGAGACTCTGATTCACACCACCCCGTGATGTTTTTCTCACTCCTACTAGTGAATGGCCTGTTAGAAAGCCTTACAATGCACACCACCTAGGGATGTTTTTCAAAAACCTATCCTACATTGCCACTTCATGTTTCCTGACCTCCCCATGCTGACCACCCCGTGGTGCTTTTCTCCATCCTAGATTGCCACTCACTGACAGTCCTAATTCAGAGCCTCCAATTCACACCACCCCGTGATGTTTTTCTCACACCTACTAGTGAATGACCTGTTAGAAACCCTTACAATGCGCACCACCCCGTGATGTATTTCGGAAACCTATCCTACATTGCCACTGAATGATTCCTGACCTCCCCATGATGACCACCCCTGGGAGCTTTTCTCCATCCTACATTGCTTCTCACTGCCTATCCAAATTCAGAGCCTCTGATTCAAACCACCCCGTAATGTTTTTCTCACTCCTACTAGTGAATGGCCAGTTAGAAAGCCTTACAATGTATACCACCCAGGGATGTTTTTCAAAAACCTATCCTACATTGCCACTGCATGTTTCCTGACCTCCCCATGCTGACCACCCCTTGGTGCTTTTCTCCATCCTACATTGCCACTCACTGACTATCCTAATTCAGAGCCTCCGATTCACACCACCCCGTGTTTTTCTCACTCCTACTAGTGAATGACCTGTTAGAAAACCTTAAAATGTGCACCACCCTGCAATGTTTTTCAGAAAACTATCCTACATTGCCAGTGCATGTTTCCTGACCTCCCCATGCTGACCACCCCGTGGTGCTTTTCTCCATCCTACATTGCCACTCACTGCCTAACGTAATGAAGAGCCTCCGATTCACACCACCCCGTGATGTTTTTATCACTCCTACTAGTGAATGGCCTGTTAGAAACCCTGACAATGTGCACCACCTCTCGATGTTTTTCAAAAACCTAACCTACATTGCCACTGCATGTTTCCTGCCCTCCCCATGCTGACAACCCCGTGGTGCTTTTCTCCATCCTACATTGCCACTCACTGACTATCCTAATTCAGAGCCTCCGATTCACACCACCCCGTGATGTTTTTCTCACTCCTACTAGTGAATGACCTGTTAGAAAACCTTACAATGTGCACCACCCTGCAATGTTTTGCCGAAACCTATCCTACATTGCCAGTGCATGTTTCCTGACCTCCCCATGCTGACCACCCCGTGGTGCTTTTCTCCATCCTACATTGCCACTCACTGCCTAACGTAATGCAGAGCCTCCGATTCACACCACCCCGTGATGTTTTTATCACTCCTACTAGTGAATGCCCTGTTAGAAACCGGTTCAATAAGCACAATGCCGCAATGTTTTTCAGAAACCTATTCTACATTGCCACTGCATGTTTCCTGATATCCCCATGCTGACCAACCCGTGGTGCTTTTCTCCATCCTACATTGCCACTCACAGCCTACCCTAATTCAGACCCTCCGATTCACACCACCCAGTGATGTTTTTCTCACTCCTACTAGTGAATGGCCTGGTAGAAACCCTTACAATGCGCACCACCCCGTGATGTATTTCGGAAACCTATCCTACATTGCCACAGAATAATTCCTGACCTCCCCATGATGACCACCCCTTGGAGTTTTTCTCCATCCTACATTGCTTCTCACAGCCTTCCTAATTCAGAGACTCTGATTCACACCACCCCGTGATGTTTTTCTCACTCGTACTAGTGAATGGCCTGTTAGAAACCCTTACAAGTGGCACCACCCCACCATGTTTTTCAGAAATCTATCCTACATTTCCACTGGATGTTTAATGACCTCTCAATGCTGACCACCCGTTGTGCTATTCTCCATCCTACATTGCCACTCCCTAGCTATCCTAAATCCGGCCCTCCGATTCACACCACCCCGTGATGTTTTTCTCACTCGTACTAGTGAATGACCTGTTAGAAACCCTTAGAATGCGCACCACCCCGCGATGTTTTTCAGAAACCTATCCTACATAGCTGCTGCATGTTTCATGACTTCCCCATGCTGACCACCCTGTGGTGCTTTTCTCCATCCTACATTGCCACTCACAGCCTATCCTAATTCAGAGCCTCCGATTCACAAAATCCCGTGATGTTTTTCTCACTCCTACTAGTAAATGTCCTGTTAGAAACCCTTACAATGCGCACCACCCAGCAATGTTTCTCAGAAACCTATTCTACATTGCCACTGCATGTTTCCTGACCTCCCCATTTTGACCAACCCATGGTGCTGTTCTCCATCCTTCATTGTCACTCACTGCCTATCGTAATAAAGACCCTACAATTCTCACCAGGCCGTGATGTTATTCTCACTCCTATTAGTAAATGGCCTGTTAGAAACCCTTACAAGTCGCACCACCCCGCGATGTTTTTCAGAAACCTATCCTACATAGCCACTGCAGGTTTCCTGACATCCCCATGCTGACCAGCCCGTGGTGCTTTTCTCTATCGTACATTGCCACTCACTGCCTATCCTAATTCAGCGCCTCTGATTCCCACCACCCCGTGATGATTTTTTCACTCCTACTAGTGAATGGCTTGATAGAAACGCTTACAATGCGCACCACCCGGCGATGTTTTTGAGAAAGCTATTCTACATTGCCACCGAATGTTTCCTGACCTCCCCATGCTGACCACACCTTGGTGCTTTTCGCCATCCTACATTGCCACTCACTGCCTAACCTAATGCGGAGCCTCAGATTCAGACCAACTTGTGATGTTTTTCTCACTCCTACTAGTGAATGGCCTGTTAGAAACCCTTTCAATAAGCACTGCCCCAGGATGTTTTTCAGAAACCTATCCTCTATTGCCACTTCATGTTTCCTGAACTCCCCATGCTCACCACCCCGTGGTGTTTTCTCCATCCTACATTGCCACTCACTGCCTATCCTAATTCACACACTCCGATTCACACCACCACGTGATGTTTTTCTCACTACTACTAGTGAATGTCCTGTTACAAACCGTTACAATGCGCACCAACCCGCGATGTTGTTCAGAAACCTATCCTACATTCCCACTACATCTTTCCTGACCTCCCGATGCTGACCAGGCCGTGGTGCTTTTCTCCATCCTATATTGCCTCTCACTGCCTACCCTAATTCAGACCCTCCGATTCACACCACCCAGTGATGTTTTTCTCACTCCTACTAGTGAATGGCCTGGTAGAAACCCTTACACTGCGCACCACCCCGTGATGTATTTCGGAAACCTATCCTACATTGCCACTGAATGATTTCTGACCTCCCCATGATGACCACCCGTTGGAGTTTTTCTCCATCCTACATTGCTTCTCACTGCCTATCCTAATTCAGAGACTCTGATTCACACCACCCCATGATGTTTTTCTCACTCCTACTAGTGAATGGCCTGTTAGAAAACCTTACAATGCACACCACCCAGGGATGCTTTTCAAGAAACCTATCCTACATTGCAACTGCATGTTTCATGACGTCCGCATGCTGACCACCCCGTGGTGCTTTTCTCCATCCAACATTGCCGCTCACTGCCTATGCTAATTGACACCCTCCGATTCACACCACCCCGTGATGTTTTTCTCACTCCTACTAGTGAATCTCCTGTTGGAAACCCTTACAATGTGCACAACCACACAATGTTTTTCAGAAACCTATCCTACATTGCCACTGCATGTTTCCTGTCCTCCCCATGCTGACCGCACCGTGGTGCTTTTCTCCATCCTACATTCCCACTCACTGCCTATGCTAATTCAGGCCCTGAGATACACACCACCCCGTGATGTTTTTCTCACTCCTACTAGTCAATGGCCTGTTAGACACCCTTACAATGCGCACCACCGCGCGATGTTTTTCAGACTCCTATCCTATATTGCCACTGCATGTTTCATTTCCTCCGCATGCTGACCACCCCGTGGTGCTTTTCTCCATCCAACATTGCCGCTCACTGCCTATACTAATCAGGCCCTCCGATTCACACCACCGCGTGATGTTTTTCTCACTCCTACTAGCGAATCTCCTGTTGGAAACCATTACAATGTGCACAACCCCGCAATGTTTTTCAGAAACCTATCCTACATTGCCACAGAATGATTCCTCACCTCCCCATGATGACCAACCCTTGCAGTTTTTCTCCATCCTACATTGCTTCTCACAGCCTATCCTAATTCAGAGACTCTGATTCACACCACAACGTGATGTTTTTCTCACTCCTACTAGTGAATGGCCTGTTAGAAAGCCTTACAATGCACACCACCCAGGGATGTTTTTCAAAAACGTATCCTACATTGCCACTGCATGTTTCCTGACCTCCCCATGCTGACCACCCCGTGGTGCTTTTCTCCATCATACATTGCCACTCACTGACAGTCCTAATTCAGAGCCTCCAATTCACACCACCCCGTGATGTTTTTCTCACTCCTACTAGTGAATGACCTGTTAGAAACCCTTACAATGCGCACCACCCCGTGATGTATTTCGGAAACCTATCCTACATTGCCACTGAATGATTCCTGACCTCCCCATGATGACCACCCCTGGGAGCTTTTCTCCATCCTACATTGCTTCTCACTGCCTATCCAAATTCAGAGCCTCTGATTCAAACCACCCCGTAATGTTTTTCTCACTCCTACTAGTGAATGGCCAGTTAGAAAGCCTTACAATGTATACCACCCAGGGATGTTTTTCAAAAACCTATCCTACATTGCCACTGCATGTTTCCTGACCTCCCCATGCTGACCACCCCTTGGTGCTTTTCTCCATCCTACATTGCCACTCACTGACTATCCTAATTCAGAGCCTCCGATTCACACCACCCCGTGTTTTTCTCACTCCTACTTGTGAATGACCTGTTAGAAAACCTTAAAATGTGCACCACCCTGCAACGTTTTTCAGAAAACTATCCTACATTGCCAGTGCATGTTTCCTGACCTCCCCATGCTGACCACCCCGTGGTGCTTTTCTCCATCCTACATTGCCACTCACTGCCTTACGTAATGAAGAGCCTCCGATTCACACCACCCCGTGATGTTTTTCTCACTCCTACTAGTGAATGGCCTGTTAGAAACCCTGACAATGTGCACCACCTCTCGATGTTTTTCAAAAACCTAACCTACATTGCCACTGCATGTTTCCTGCCCTCCCCATGCTGACAACCCCGTGGTGCTTTTCTCCATCCTACATTGCCACTCACTGACTATCCTAATTCAGAGCCTCCGATTCACACCACCCCGTGATGTTTTCCTCACTCCTACTAGTGAATGACCTGTTAGAAAACCTTACAATGTGCACCACCCTGCAATGTTTTGCCGAAACCTATCCTACATTGCCAGTGCATGTTTCCTGACCTCCCCATGCTGACCACCCCGTGGTGCTTTTCTCCATCCTACATTGCGACTCACTGCCTAACGTAATGCAGAGCCTCCGATTCACACCACCCCGTGATGTTTTTATCACTCCTACTAGTGAATGCCCTGTTAGAAACCGGTTCAATAAGCACAATGCCGCAATGTTTTTCAGAAACCTATTCTACATTGCCACTGCATGTTTCCTGATATCCCCATGCTGACCAACCCGTGGTGCTTTTCTCCATCCTACATTGCCACTCACAGCCTACCCTAATTCAGACCCTCCGATTCACACCACCCAGTGATGTTTTTCTCACTCCTACTAGTGAATGGCCTGGTAGAAACCCTTACAATGCGCACCACCCCGTGATGTATTTCGGAAACCTATCCTACATTGCCACAGAATAATTCCTGACCTCCCCATGATGACCACCCCTTGGAGTTTTTCTCCATCCTACATTGCTTCTCACAGCCTTCCTAATTCAGAGACTCTAATTCACACCACCCCGTGATGTTTTTCTCACTCGTACTAGTGAATGGCCTGTTAGAAACCCTTACAAGTGGCACCACCCCACGATGTTTTTCAGAAATCTATCCTACATTTCCACTGGATGTTTAATGACCTCTCAATGCTGACCACCCGTTGTGCTATTCTCCATCCTACATTGCCACTCCCTAGCTATCCTAAATCCGGCCCTCCGATTCACACCAGCCCGTGATGTTTTTCTCACTCGTACTAGTGAATGACCTGTTAGAAACCCTTAGAATGCGCACCACCCCGCGATGTTTTTCAGAAACCTATCCTACATAGCTGCTGCATGTTTCATGACTTCCCCATGCTGACCACCCCGTGGTGCTTTTCTCCATCCTACATTGCCACTCACAGCCTATCCTAATTCAGAGCCTCCGATTCACAAAATCCCGTGATGTTTTTCTCACTCCTACTAGTAAATGTCCTGTTAGAAACCCTTACAATGCGCACCACCCAGCAATGTTTCTCAGAAACCTATTCTACATTGCCACTGCATGTTTCCTGACCTCCCCATTTTGACCAACCCATGGTGCTGTTCTCCATCCTTCATTGTCACTCACTGCCTATCGTAATAAAGACCCTACAATTCTCACCAGGCCGTGATGTTATTCTCACTCCTATTAGTAAATGGCCTGTTAGAAACCCTTACAAGTCGCACCACCCCGCGATGTTTTTCAGAAACCTATCCTACATAGCCACTGCAGGTTTCCTGACATCCCCATTCTGACCAGCCCGTGGTGCTTTTCTCTATCGTACATTGCCACTCACTGCCTATCCTAATTCAGCGCCTCTGATTCCCACCACCCCGTGATGATTTTTTCACTCCTACTAGTGAATGGCTTGATAGAAACGCTTACAATGCGCACCACCCGGCGATGTTTTTGAGAAAGCTATTCTACATTGCCACCGAATGTTTCCTGACTTCCCCATGCTGTCCACACGTTGGTACTTTTCGCCATCCTACATTGCCACTCACTGCCTAACCTAATGCGGAGCCTCAGATTCAGACCAACTTGTGATGTTTTTCTCACTCCTACTAGTGAATGGCCTGTTAGAAACCCTTTCAATAAGCACTGCCCCAGGATGTTTTTCAGAAACCTATCCTCTATTGCCACTTCATGTTTCCTGAACTCCCCATACTCACCACCCCGTGGTGTTTTCTCCATCCTACATTGCCACTCACTGCCTATCCTAATTCACACCCTCTGATTCACACCACCACGTGATGTTTTTCTCACTACTACTAGTGAATGTCCTGTTACAAACCGTTACAATGCGCACCAACCCGCGATGTTGTTCAGAAACCTATCCTACATTCCCACTACATCTTTCCTGACCTCCCGATGCTGACCAGGCCGTGGTGCTTTTCTCCATCCTATATTGCCTCTCACTGCCTACCCTAATTCAGACCCTCCGATTCACACCACCCAGTGATGTTTTTCTCACTCCTACTAGTGAATGGCCTGGTAGAAACCCTTACACTGCGCACCACCCCGTGATGTATTTCGGAAACCTATCCTACATTGCCACTGAATGATTTCTGACCTCCCCATGATGACCACCCGTTGGAGTTTTTCTCCATCCTACATTGCTTCTCACTGCCTATCCTAATTCAGAGACTCTGATTCACACCACCCCATGATGTTTTTCTCACTCCTACTAGTGAATGGCCTGTTAGAAAACCTTACAATGCACACCACCCAGGGATGCTTTTCAAGAAACCTATCCTACATTGCAACTGCATGTTTCATGACCTCCGCATGCTGACCACCCCGTGGTGCTTTTCTCCATCCAACATTGCCGCTCACTGCCTATGCTAATTGACACCCTCCGATTCACACCACCCCGTGATGTTTTTCTCACTCCTACTAGTGAATCTCCTGTTGGAAACCCTTACAATGTGCACAACCACACAATGTTTTTCAGAAACCTATCCTACATTGCCACTGCATGTTTCCTGTCCTCCCCATGCTGACCGCACCGTGGTGCTTTTCTCCATCCTACATTCCCACTCACTGCCTATCCTAATTTAGGCCCTGAGATACACACCACCCCGTGATGTTTTTCTCACTCCTACTAGTCAATGGCCTGTTAGACACCCTTACAATGCGCACCACCGCGCGATGTTTTTCAGACTCCTATCCTATATTGCCACTGCATGTTTCATTTCCTCCGCATGCTGACCACCCCGTGGTGCTTTTCTCCATCCAACATTGCCGCTCACTGCCTATACTAATCAGGGCCTCCGATTCACACCACCGCGTGATGTTTTTCTCACTCCTACTAGCGAATCTCCTGTTGGAAACCATTACAATGTGCACAACCCCGCAATGTTTTTCAGAAACCTATCCTACATTGCCACAGAATGATTCCTCACCTCCCCATGATGACCAATCCTTGCAGTTTTTCTCCATCCTACATTGCTTCTCACAGCCTATCCTAATTCAGAGACTCTGATTCACACCACCCCGTGATGTTTTTCTCACTCCTACTAGTGAATGGCCTGTTAGAAAGCCTTACAATGCACACCACCCAGGGATGTTTTTCAAAAACCTATCCTACATTGCCACTGCATGTTTCCTGACCTCCCCATGCTGACCACCCCGTGGTGCTTTTCTCCATCCTACATTGCCACTCACTGACAGTCCTAATTCAGAGCCTCCAATTCACACCACTCCGTGATGTTTTTCTCACTCCTACTAGTGAATGACCTGTTAGAAACCCTTACAATGCGCACCACCCCGTGATGTATTTCGGAAACCTATCCTACATTGCCACTGAATGATTCCTGACCTCCCCATGATGACCACCCCTGGGAGCTTTTCTCCATCCTACATTGCTTCTCACTGCCTATCCAAATTCAGAGCCTCTGATTCAAACCACCCCGTAATGTTTTTCTCACTCCTACTAGTGAATGGCCAGTTAGAAAGCCTTACAATGTATACCACCCAGGGATGTTTTTCAAAAACCTATCCTACATTGCCACTGCATGTTTCCTGACCTCCCCATGCTGACCACCCCTTGGTGCTTTTCTCCATCCTACATTGCCACTCACTGACTATCCTAATTCAGAGCCTCTGATTCACACCACCCCGTGTTTTTCTCACTCCTACTAGTGAATGACCTGTTAGAAAACCTTAAAATGTGCACCACCCTGCAATGTTTTTCAGAAAACTATCCTACATTGCCAGTGCATGTTTCCTGACCTCCCCATGCTGACCACCCCGTGGTGCTTTTCTCCATCCTACATTGCCACTCACTGCCTATCCTAATGCGGAGCCTCAGATTCAGACCAACTTGTGATGTTTTTCTCACTCCTACTAGTGAATGGCCTGTTAGAAACCCTTTCAATAAGCACTGCCCCAGGATGTTTTTCAGAAACCTATCCTCTATTGCCACTTCATGTTTCCTGAACTCCCCATGCTCACCACCCCGTGGTGTTTTCTCCATCCTACATTGCCACTCACTGCCTATCCTAATTCACACCCTCCGATTCACACCACCACGTGATGTTTTTCTCACTACTACTAGTGAATGTCCTGTTACAAACCGTTACAATGCGCACCAACCCGCGATGTTGTTCAGAAACCTATCCTACATTCCCACTACATCTTTCCTGACCTCCCGATGCTGACCAGGCCGTGGTGCTTTTCTCCATCCTACATTGCCTCTCACTGCCTACCCTAATTCAGACCCTCCGATTCACACCACCCAGTGATGTTTTTCTCACTCCTACTAGTGAATGGCCTGGTAGAAACCCTTACACTGCGCACCACCCCGTGATGTATTTCGGAAACCTATCCTACATTGCCACTGAATGATTTCTGACCTCCCCATGATGACCACCCGTTGGAGTTTTTCTCCATCCTACATTGCTTCTCACTGCCTATCCTAATTCAGAGACTCTGATTCACACCACCCCATGATGTTTTTCTCACTCCTACTAGTGAATGGCCTGTTAGAAAACCTTACAATGCACACCACCCAGGGATGCTTTTCAAGAAACCTATCCTACATTGCAACTGCATGTTTCATGACCTCCGCATGCTGACCACCCCGTGGTGCTTTTCTCCATCCAACATTGCCGCTCACTGCCTATGCTAATTGACACCCTCCGATTCACACCACCCCGTGATGTTTTCCTCACTCCTACTAGTGAATCTCCTGTTGGAAACCCTTACAATGTGCACAACCACACAATGTTTTTCAGAAACCTATCCTACATTGCCACTGCATGTTTCCTGTCCTCCCCATGCTGACCGCACCGTGGTGCTTTTCTCCATCCTACATTCCCACTCACTGCCTATCCTAATTCAGGCCCTGAGATACACACCACCCCGTGATGTTTTTCTCACTCCTACTAGTCAATGGCCTGTTAGACACCCTTACAATGCGCACCACCGCGCGATGTTTTTCAGACTCCTATCCTATATTGCCACTGCATGTTTCATTTCCTCCGCATGCTGACCACCCCGTGGTGCTTTTCTCCATCCAACATTGCCGCTCACTGCCTATACTAATCAGGGCCTCCGATTCACACCATCGCGTGATTTTTTTCTCACTCCTACTAGCGAATCTCCTGTTGGAAACCATTACAATGTGCACAACCCCGCAATGTTTTTCAGAAACCTATCCTACATTGCCACAGAATGATTCCTCACCTCCCCATGATGACCAATCCTTGCAGTTTTTCTCCATCCTACATTGCTTCTCACAGCCTATCCTAATTCAGAGACTCTGATTCACACCACCCCGTGATGTGTTTCTCACTCCTACTAGTGAATGGCCTGTTAGAAAGCCTTACAATGCACACCACCCAGGGATGTTTTTCAAAAACCTATCCTACATTGCCACTGCATGTTTCCTGACCTCCCCATGCTGACCACCCCGTGGTGCTTTTCTCCATCCTACATTGCCACTCACTGACAGTCCTAATTCAGAGCCTCCAATTCACACCACCCCGTGATGTTTTTCTCACTCCTACTAGTGAATGACCTGTTAGAAACCCTTACAATGCGCACCACCCCGTGATGTATTTCGGAAACCTATCCTACATTGCCACTGAATGATTCCTGACCTCCCCATGATGACCACCCCTGGGAGCTTTTCTCCATCCTACATTGCTTCTCACTGCCTATCCAAATTCAGAGCCTCTGATTCAAACCACCCCGTAATGTTTTTCTCACTCCTACTAGTGAATGGCCAGTTAGAAAGCCTTACAATGTATACCACCCAGGGATGTTTTTCAAAAACCTATCCTACATTGCCACTGCATGTTTCCTGACCTCCCCATGCTGACCACCCCTTGGTGCTTTTCTCCATCCTACATTGCCACTCACTGACTATCCTAATTCAGAGCCTCCGATTCACACCACCCCGTGTTTTTCTCACTCCTACTAGTGAATGACCTGTTAGAAAACCTTAAAATGTGCACCACCCTGCAATGTTTTTCAGAAAACTATCCTACATTGCCAGGGCATGTTTCCTGACCTCCCCATGCTGACCACCCCGTGGTGCTTTTCTCCATCCTACATTGCCACTCACTGCCTAACGTAATGAAGAGCCTCCAATTCACACCACCCCGTGATGTTTTTATCACTCCTACTAGTGAGTGGCCTGTTAGAAACCCTGACAATGTGCACCACCTCTCGATGTTTTTCAAAAACCTAACCTACATTGCCACTGCATGTTTCCTGCCCTCCCCATGCTGACAACCCCGTGGTGCTTTTCTCCATCCTACATTGCCACTCACTGACTATCCTAATTCAGAGCCTCCGATTCACACCACCCCGTGATGTTTTTCTCACTCCTACTAGTGAATGACCTGTTAGAAAACCTTACAATGTGCACCACCCTGCAATGTTTTGCCGAAACCTATCCTACATTGCCAGTGCATGTTTCCTGACCTCCCCATGCTGACCACCCCGTGGTGCTTTTCTCCATCCTACATTGCCACTCACTGCCTAACGTAATGCAGAGCCTCCGATTCACACCACCCCGTGATGTTTTTATCACTCCTACTAGTGAATGCCCTGTTAGAAACCGGTTCAATAAGCACAATGCCGCAATGTTTTTCAGAAACCTATTCTACATTGCCACTGCCTGTTTCCTGATATCCCCATGCTGACCAACCCGTGGTGCTTTTCTCCATCCTACATTGCCACTCACAGCCTACCCTAATTCAGACCCTCCGATTCACACCACCCAGTGATGTTTTTCTCACTCCTACTAGTGAATGGCCTGGTAGAAACCCTTACAATGCGCACCACCCCGTGATGTATTTCGGAAACCTATCCTACATTGCCACAGAATAATTCCTGACCTCCCCATGATGACCACCCCTTGGAGTTTTTCTCCATCCTACATTGCTTCTCACAGCCTTCCTAATTCAGAGACTCTGATTCACACCACCCCGTGATGTTTTTCTCACTCGTAGTAGTGAATGGCCTGTTAGAAACCCTTACTAAGTGGCACCACCCCACGATGTTTTTCAGAAATCTATCCTACATTTCCACTGGATGTTTAATGACCTCTCAATGCTGACCACCCGTTGTGCTATTCTCCATCCTACATTGCCACTCCCTAGCTATCCTAAATCCGGCCCTCCGATTCACACCACCCCGTGATGTTTTTCTCACTCGTACTAGTGAATGACCTGTTAGAAACCCTTAGAATGCGCACCACCCCGCGATGTTTTTCAGAAACCTATCCTACATAGCTGCTGCATGTTTCATGACTTCCCCATGCTGACCACCCCGTGGTGCTTTTCTCCATCCTACATTGCCACTCACAGCCTATCCTAATTCAGAGCCTCCGATTCACAAAATCCCGTGATGTTTTTCTCACTCCTACTAGTAAATGTCCTGTTAGAAACCCTTACAATGCGCACCACCCAGCAATGTTTCTCAGAAACCTATTCTACATTGCCATTGCATGTTTCCTGACCTCCCCATTTTGACCAACCCATGGTGCTGTTCTCCATCCTTCATTGTCACTCACTGCCTATCGTAATAAAGACCCTACAATTCTCACCAGGCCGTGATGTTATTCTCACTCCTATTAGTAAATGGCCTGTTAGAAACCCTTACAAGTCACACCACCCCGCGATGTTTTTCAGAAACCTATCCTACATAGCCACTGCAGGTTTCCTGACATCCCCATGCTGACCAGCCCGTGGTGCTTTTCTCTATCGTACATTGCCACTCACTGCCTATCCTAATTCAGCGCCTCTGATTCCCACCACCCCGTGATGATTTTTTCACTCCTACTAGTGAATGGCTTGATAGAAACGCTTACAATGCGCACCACCCGGCCATGTTTTTGAGAAAGCTATTCTACATTGCCACCGAATGTTTCCTGACCTCCCCATGCTGACCACACCTTGGTGCTTTTCGCCATCCTACATTGCCACTCACTGCCTAACCTAATGCAGAGCCTCAGATTCAGACCAACTTGTGATGTTTTTCTCACTCCTACTAGTGAATGGCCTGTTAGAAACCCTTTCAATAAGCACTGCCCCAGGATGTTTTTCAGAAACCTATCCTCTATTGCCACTTCATGTTTCCTGAACTCCCCATGCTCACCACCCCGTGGTGTTTTCTCCATCCTACATTGCCACTCACTGCCTATCCTAATTCACACCCTCCGATTCACACCACCACGTGATGTTTTTCTCACTACTACTAGTGAATGTCCTGTTACAAACCGTTACAATGCGCACCAACCCGCGATGTTGTTCAGAAACCTATCCTACATTCCCACTACATCTTTCCTGACCTCCCGATGCTGACCAGGCCGTGGTGCTTTTCTCCATCCTATATTGCCTCTCACTGCCTACCCTAATTCAGACCCTCCGATTCACACCACCCAGTGATGTTTTTCTCACTCCTACTAGTGAATGGCCTGGTAGAAACCCTTACACTGCGCACCACCCCGTGATGTATTTCGGAAACCTATCCTACATTGCCACTGAATGATTTCTGACCTCCCCATGATGACCACCCGTTGGAGTTTTTCTCCATCCTACATTGCTTCTCACTGCCTATCCTAATTCAGAGACTCTGATTCACACCACCCCATGATGTTTTTCTCACTCCTACTAGTGAATGGCCTGTTAGAAAACCTTACAATGCACACCACCCAGGGATGCTTTTCAAGAAACCTATCCTACATTGCAACTGCATGTTTCATGACCTCCGCATGCTGACCACCCCGTGGTGCTTTTCTCCATCCAACATTGCCGCTCACTGCCTATGCTAATTGACACCCTCCGATTCACACCACCCCGTGATGTTTTCCTCACTCCTACTAGTGAATCTCCTGTTGGAAACCCTTACAATGTGCACAACCACACAATGTTTTTCAGAAACCTATCCTACATTGCCACTGCATGTTTCCTGTCCTCCCCATGCTGACCGCACCGTGGTGCTTTTCTCCATCCTACATTCCCACTCACTGCCTATCCTAATTCAGGCCCTGAGATACACACCACCCCGTGATGTTTTTCTCACTCCTACTAGTCAATGGCCTGTTAGACACCCTTACAATGCGCACCACCGCGCGATGTTTTTCAGACTCCTATCCTATATTGCCACTGCATGTTTCATTTCCTCCGCATGCTGACCACCCCGTGGTGCTTTTCTCCATCCAACATTGCCGCTCACTGCCTATACTAATCAGGGCCTCCGATTCACACCATCGCGTGATGTTTTTCTCACTCCTACTAGCGAATCTCCTGTTGGAAACCATTACAATGTGCACAACCCCGCAATGTTTTTCAGAAACCTATCCTACATTGCCACAGAATGATTCCTCACCTCCCCATGATGACCAATCCTTGCAGTTTTTCTCCATCCTACATTGCTTCTCACAGCCTATCCTAATTCAGAGACTCTGATTCACACCACCCCGTGATGTGTTTCTCACTCCTACTAGTGAATGGCCTGTTAGAAAGCCTTACAATGCACACCACCCAGGGATGTTTTTCAAAAACCTATCCTACATTGCCACTGCATGTTTCCTGACCTCCCCATGCTGACCACCCCGTGGTGCTTTTCTCCATCCTACATTGCCACTCACTGACAGTCCTAATTCAGAGCCTCCAATTCACACCACCCCGTGATGTTTTTCTCACTCCTACTAGTGAATGACCTGTTAGAAACCCTTACAATGCGCACCACCCCGTGATGTATTTCGGAAACCTATCCTACATTGCCACTGAATGATTCCTGACCTCCCCATGATGACCACCCCTGGGAGCTTTTCTCCATCCTACATTGCTTCTCACTGCCTATCCAAATTCAGAGCCTCTGATTCAAACCACCCCGTAATGTTTTTCTCACTCCTACTAGTGAATGGCCAGTTAGAAAGCCTTGCAATGTATACCACCCAGGGATGTTTTTCAAAAACCTATCCTACATTGCCACTGCATGTTTCCTGACCTCCCCATGCTGACCACCCCTTGGTGCTTTTCTCCATCCTACATTTCCACTCACTGACTATCCTAATTCAGAGCCTCCGATTCACACCACCCCGTGTTTTTCTCACTCCTACTAGTGAATGACCTGTTAGAAAACCTTAAAATGTGCACCACCCTGCAATGTTTTTCAGAAAACTATCCTACATTGCCAGTGCATGTTTCCTGACCTCCCCATGCTGACCACCCCGTGGTGCTTTTCTCCATCCTACATTGCCACTCACTGCCTAACGTAATGAAGAGCCTCCGATTCACACCACCCCGTGATGTTTTTATCACTCCTACTAGTGAATGGCCTGTTAGAAACCCTGACAATGTGCACCACCTCTCGATGTTTTTCAAAAACCTAACCTACATTGCCACTGCATGTTTCCTGCCCTCCCCATGCTGACAACCCCGTGGTGCTTTTCTCCATCCTACATTGCCACTCACTGACTATCCTAATTCAGAGCCTCCGATTCACACCACCCCGTGATGTTTTTCTCACTCCTACTAGTGAATGACCTGTTAGAAAACCTTACAATGTGCACCACCCTGCAATGTTTTGCCGAAACCTATCCTACATTGCCAGTGCATGTTTCCTGACCTCCCCATGCTGACCACCCCGTGGTGCTTTTCTCCATCCTACATTGCCACTCACTGCCTAACGTAATGCAGAGCCTCCGATTCACACCACCCCGTGATGTTTTTATCACTCCTACTAGTGAATGCCCTGTTAGAAACCGGTTCAATAAGCACAATGCCGCAATGTTTTTCAGAAACCTATTCTACACTGCCACTGCATGTTTCCTGATATCCCCATGCTGACCAACCCGTGGTGCTTTTCTCCATCCTACATTGCCACTCACAGCCTACCCTAATTCAGACCCTCCGATTCACACCACCCAGTGATGTTTTTCTCACTCCTACTAGTGAATGGCCTGGTAGAAACCCTTACAATGCGCACCACCCCGTGATGTATTTCGGAAACCTATCCTACATTGCCACAGAATAATTCCTGACCTCCCCATGATGACCACCCCTTGGAGTTTTTCTCCATCCTACATTGCTTCTCACAGCCTTCCTAATTCAGAGACTCTGATTCACACCACCCCGTGATGTTTTTCTCACTCGTACTAGTGAATGGCCTGTTAGAAACCCTTACAAGTGGCACCACCCCACGATGTTTTTCAGAAATCTATCCTACATTTCCACTGGATGTTTAATGACCTCTCAATGCTGACCACCCGTTGTGCTATTCTCCATCCTACATTGCCACTCCCTAGCTATCCTAAATCCGGCCCTCCGATTCACACCACCCCGTGATGTTTTTCTCACTCGTACTAGTGAATGACCTGTTAGAAACCCTTAGAATGCGCACCACCCCGCGATGTTTTTCAGAAACCTATCCTACATAGCTGCTGCATGTTTCATGACTTCCCCATGCTGACCACCCCGTGGTGCTTTTCTCCATCCTACATTGCCACTCACAGCCTATCCTAATTCAGAGCCTCCGATTCACAAAATCCCGTGATGTTTTTCTCACTCCTACTAGTAAATGTCCTGTTAGAAACCCTTACAATGCGCACCACCCAGGAATGTTTCTCAGAAACCTATTCTACATTGCCACTGCATGTTTCCTGACCTCCCCATTTTGACCAACCCATGGTGCTGTTCTCCATCCTTCATTGTCACTCACTGCCTATCGTAATAAAGACCCTACAATTCTCACCAGGCCGTGATGTTATTCTCACTCCTATTAGTAAATGGCCTGTTAGAAACCCTTACAAGTCACACCACCCCGCGATGTTTTTCAGAAACCTATCCTACATAGCCACTGCAGGTTTCCTGACATCCCCATGCTGACCAGCCCGTGGTGCTTTTCTCTATCGTACATTGCCACTCACTGCCTATCCTAATTCAGCGCCTCTGATTCCCACCACCCCGTGATGATTTTTTCACTCCTACTAGTGAATGGCTTGATAGAAACGCTTACAATGCGCACCACCCGGCCATGTTTTTGGGAAAGCTATTCTACATTGCCACCGAATGTTTCCTGACCTCCCCATGCTGACCACACCTTGGTGCTTTTCGCCATCCTACATTGCCACTCACTGCCTAACCTAATGCGGAGCCTCAGATTCAGACCAACTTGTGATGTTTTTCTCACTCCTACTAGTGAATGGCCTGTTAGAAACCCTTTCAATAAGCACTGCCCCAGGATGTTTTTCAGAAACCTATCCTCTATTGCCACTTCATGTTTCCTGAACTCCCCATGCTCACCACCCCGTGGTGTTTTCTCCATCCTACATTGCCACTCACTGCCTATCCTAATTCACACCCTCCGATTCACACCACCACGTGATGTTTTTCTCACTACTACTAGTGAATGTCCTGTTACAAACCGTTACAATGCGCACCAACCCGCGATGTTGTTCAGAAACCTATCCTACATTCCCACTACATCTTTCCTGACCTCCCGATGCTGACCAGGCCGTGGTGCTTTTCTCCATCCTATATTGCCTCTCACTGCCTACCCTAATTCAGACCCTCCGATTCACACCACCCAGTGATGTTTTTCTCACTCCTACTAGTGAATGGCCTGGTAGAAACCCTTACACTGCGCACCACCCCGTGATGTATTTCGGAAACCTATCCTACATTGCCACTGAATGATTTCTGACCTCCCCATGATGACCACCCGTTGGAGTTTTTCTCCATCCTACATTGCTTCTCACTGCCTATCCTAATTCAGAGACTCTGATTCACACCACCCCATGATGTTTTTCTCACTCCTACTAGTGAATGGCCTGTTAGAAAACCTTACAATGCACACCACCCAGGGATGCTTTTCAAGAAACCTATCCTACATTGCAACTGCATGTTTCATGACCTCCGCATGCTGACCACCCCGTGGTGCTTTTCTCCATCCAACATTGCCGCTCACTGCCTATGCTAATTGACACCCTCCGATTCACACCACCCCGTGATGTTTTTCTCACTCCTACTAGTGAATCTCCTGTTGGAAACCCTTACAATGTGCACAACCACACAATGTTTTTCAGAAACCTATCCTACATTGCCACTGCATGTTTCCTGTCCTCCCCATGCTGACCGCACCGTGGTGCTTTTCTCCATCCTACATTCCCACTCACTGCCTATCCTAATTTAGGCCCTGAGATACACACCACCCCGTGATGTTTTTCTCACTCCTACTAGTCAATGGCCTGTTAGACACCCTTACAATGCGCACCACCGCGCGATGTTTTTCAGACTCCTATCCTATATTGCCACTGCATGTTTCATTTCCTCCGCATGCTGACCACCCCGTGGTGCTTTTCTCCATCCAACATTGCCGCTCACTGCCTATACTAATCAGGGCCTCCGATTCACACCACCGCGTGATGTTTTTCTCACTCCTACTAGCGAATCTCCTGTTGGAAACCATTACAATGTGCACAACCCCGCAATGTTTTTCAGAAACCTATCCTACATTGCCACAGAATGATTCCTCACCTCCCCATGATGACCAATCCTTGCAGTTTTTCTCCATCCTACATTGCTTCTCACAGCCTATCCTAATTCAGAGACTCTGATTCACACCACCCCGTGATGTTTTTCTCACTCCTACTAGTGAATGGCCTGTTAGAAAGCCTTACAATGCACACCACCCAGGGATGTTTTTCAAAAACCTATCCTACATTGCCACTGCATGTTTCCTGACCTCCCCATGCTGACCACCCCGTGGTGCTTTTCTCCATCCTACATTGCCACTCACTGACAGTCCTAATTCAGAGCCTCCAATTCACACCACTCCGTGATGTTTTTCTCACTCCTACTAGTGAATGACCTGTTAGAAACCCTTACAATGCGCACCACCCCGTGATGTATTTCGGAAACCTATCCTACATTGCCACTGAATGATTCCTGACCTCCCCATGATGACCACCCCTGGGAGCTTTTCTCCATCCTACATTGCTTCTCACTGCCTATCCAAATTCAGAGCCTCTGATTCAAACCACCCCGTAATGTTTTTCTCACTCCTACTAGTGAATGGCCAGTTAGAAAGCCTTACAATGTATACCACCCAGGGATGTTTTTCAAAAACCTATCCTACATTGCCACTGCATGTTTCCTGACCTCCCCATGCTGACCACCCCTTGGTGCTTTTCTCCATCCTACATTGCCACTCACTGACTATCCTAATTCAGAGCCTCTGATTCACACCACCCCGTGTTTTTCTCACTCCTACTAGTGAATGACCTGTTAGAAAACCTTAAAATGTGCACCACCCTGCAATGTTTTTCAGAAAACTATCCTACATTGCCAGTGCATGTTTCCTGACCTCCCCATGCTGACCACCCCGTGGTGCTTTTCTCCATCCTACATTGCCACTCACTGCCTATCCTAATGCGGAGCCTCAGATTCAGACCAACTTGTAATGTTTTTCTCACTCCTACTAGTGAATGGCCTGTTAGAAACCCTTTCAATAAGCACTGCCCCAGGATGTTTTTCAGAAACCTATCCTCTATTGCCACTTCATGTTTCCTGAACTCCCCATGCTCACCACCCCGTGGTGTTTTCTCCATCCTACATTGCCACTCACTGCCTATCCTAATTCACACCCTCCGATTCACACCACCACGTGATGTTTTTCTCACTACTACTAGTGAATGTCCTGTTACAAACCGTTACAATGCGCACCAACCCGCGATGTTGTTCAGAAACCTATCCTACATTCCCACTACATCTTTCCTGACCTCCCGATGCTGACCAGGCCGTGGTGCTTTTCTCCATCCTACATTGCCTCTCACTGCCTACCCTAATTCAGACCCTCCGATTCACACCACCCAGTGATGTTTTTCTCACTCCTACTAGTGAATGGCCTGGTAGAAACCCTTACACTGCGCACCACCCCGTGATGTATTTCGGAAACCTATCCTACATTGCCACTGAATGATTTCTGACCTCCCCATGATGACCACCCGTTGGAGTTTTTCTCCATCCTACATTGCTTCTCACTGCCTATCCTAATTCAGAGACTCTGATTCACACCACCCCATGATGTTTTTCTCACTCCTACTAGTGAATGGCCTGTTAGAAAACCTTACAATGCACACCACCCAGGGATGCTTTTCAAGAAACCTATCCTACATTGCAACTGCATGTTTCATGACCTCCGCATGCTGACCACCCCGTGGTGCTTTTCTCCATCCAACATTGCCGCTCACTGCCTATGCTAATTGACACCCTCCGATTCACACCACCCCGTGATGTTTTCCTCACTCCTACTAGTGAATCTCCTGTTGGAAACCCTTACAATGTGCACAACCACACAATGTTTTTCAGAAACCTATCCTACATTGCCACTGCATGTTTCCTGTCCTCCCCATGCTGACCGCACCGTGGTGCTTTTCTCCATCCTACATTCCCACTCACTGCCTATCCTAATTCAGGCCCTGAGATACACACCACCCCGTGATGTTTTTCTCACTCCTACTAGTCAATGGCCTGTTAGACACCCTTACAATGCGCACCACCGCGCGATGTTTTTCAGACTCCTATCCTATATTGCCACTGCATGTTTCATTTCCTCCGCATGCTGACCACCCCGTGGTGCTTTTCTCCATCCAACATTGCCGCTCACTGCCTATACTAATCAGGGCCTCCGATTCACACCATCGCGTGATGTTTTTCTCACTCCTACTAGCGAATCTCCTGTTGGAAACCATTACAATGTGCACAACCCCGCAATGTTTTTCAGAAACCTATCCTACATTGCCACAGAATGATTCCTCACCTCCCCATGATGACCAATCCTTGCAGTTTTTCTCCATCCTACATTGCTTCTCACAGCCTATCCTAATTCAGAGACTCTGATTCACACCACCCCGTGATGTGTTTCTCACTCCTACTAGTGAATGGCCTGTTAGAAAGCCTTACAATGCACACCACCCAGGGATGTTTTTCAAAAACCTATCCTACATTGCCACTGCATGTTTCCTGACCTCCCCATGCTGACCACCCCGTGGTGCTTTTCTCCATCCTACATTGCCACTCACTGACAGTCCTAATTCAGAGCCTCCAATTCACAACACCCCGTGATGTTTTTCTCACTCCTACTAGTGAATGACCTGTTAGAAACCCTTACAATGCGCACCACCCCGTGATGTATTTCGGAAACCTATCCTACATTGCCACTGAATGATTCCTGACCTCCCCATGATGACCACCCCTGGGAGCTTTTCTCCATCCTACATTGCTTCTCACTGCCTATCCAAATTCAGAGCCTCTGATTCAAACCACCCCGTAATGTTTTTCTCACTCCTACTAGTGAATGGCCAGTTAGAAAGCCTTGCAATGAATACCACCCAGGGATGTTTTTCAAAAACCTATCCTACATTGCCACTGCATGTTTCCTGACCTCCCCATGCTGACCACCCCTTGGTGCTTTTCTCCATCCTACATTTCCACTCACTGACTATCCTAATTCAGAGCCTCCGATTCACACCACCACGTGTTTTTCTCACTCCTACTAGTGAATGACCTGTTAGAAAACCTTAAAATGTGCACCACCCTGCAATGTTTTTCAGAAAACTATCCTACATTGCCAGTGCATGTTTCCTGACCTCCCCATGCTGACCACCCCGTGGTGCTTTTCTCCATCCTACATTGCCACTCACTGCCTAACGTAATGAAGAGCCTCCGATTCACACCACCCCGTGATGTTTTTATCACTCCTACTAGTGAATGGCCTGTTAGAAACCCTGACAATGTGCACCACCTCTCGATGTTTTTCAAAAACCTAACCTACATTGCCACTGCATGTTTCCTGCCCTCCCCATGCTGACAACCCCGTGGTGCTTTTCTCCATCCTACATTGCCACTCACTGACTATCCTAATTCAGAGCCTCCGATTCACACCACCCCGTGATGTTTTTCTCACTCCTACTAGTGAATGACCTGTTAGAAAACCTTACAATGTGCACCACCCTGCAATGTTTTGCCGAAACCTATCCTACATTGCCAGTGCATGTTTCCTGACCTCCCCATGCTGACCACCCCGTGGTGCTTTTCTCCATCCTACATTGCCACTCACTGCCTAACGTAATGCAGAGCCTCCGATTCACACCACCCCGTGATGTTTTTATCACTCCTACTAGTGAATGCCCTGTTAGAAACCGGTTCAATAAGCACAATGCCGCAATGTTTTTCAGAAACCTATTCTACACTGCCACTGCATGTTTCCTGATATCCCCATGCTGACCAACCCGTGGTGCTTTTCTCCATCCTACATTGCCACTCACAGCCTACCCTAATTCAGACCCTCCGATTCACACCACCCAGTGATGTTTTTCTCACTCCTACTAGTGAATGGCCTGGTAGAAACCCTTACAATGCGCACCACCCCGTGATGTATTTCGGAAACCTATCCTACATTGCCACAGAATAATTCCTGACCTCCCCATGATGACCACCCCTTGGAGTTTTTCTCCATCCTACATTGCTTCTCACAGCCTTCCTAATTCAGAGACTCTGATTCACACCACCCCGTGATGTTTTTCTCACTCGTACTAGTGAATGGCCTGTTAGAAACCCTTACAAGTGGCACCACCCCACGATGTTTTTCAGAAATCTATCCTACATTTCCACTGGATGTTTAATGACCTCTCAATGCTGACCACCCGTTGTGCTATTCTCCATCCTACATTGCCACTCCCTAGCTATCCTAAATCCGGCCCTCCGATTCACACCACCCCGTGATGTTTTTCTCACTCGTACTAGTGAATGACCTGTTAGAAACCCTTAGAATGCGCACCACCCCGCGATGTTTTTCAGAAACCTATCCTACATAGCTGCTGCATGTTTCATGACTTCCCCATGCTGACCACCCCGTGGTGCTTTTCTCCATCCTACATTGCCACTCACAGCCTATCCTAATTCAGAGCCTCCGATTCACAAAATCCCGTGATGTTTTTCTCACTCCTACTAGTAAATGTCCTGTTAGAAACCCTTACAATGCGCACCACCCAGCAATGTTTCTCAGAAACCTATTCTACATTGCCACTGCATGTTTCCTGACCTCCCCATTTTGACCAACCCATGGTGCTGTTCTCCATCCTTCATTGTCACTCACTGCCTATCGTAATAAAGACCCTACAATTCTCACCAGGCCGTGATGTTATTCTCACTCCTATTAGTAAATGGCCTGTTAGAAACCCTTACAAGTCACACCACCCCGCGATGTTTTTCAGAAACCTATCCTACATAGCCACTGCAGGTTTCCTGACATCCCCATGCTGACCAGCCCGTGGTGCTTTTCTCTATCGTACATTGCCACTCACTGCCTATCCTAATTCAGCGCCTCTGATTCCCACCACCCCGTGATGATTTTTTCACTCCTACTAGTGAATGGCTTGATAGAAACGCTTACAATGCGCACCACCCGGCCATGTTTTTGGGAAAGCTATTCTACATTGCCACCGAATGTTTCCTGACCTCCCCATGCTGACCACACCTTGGTGCTTTTCGCCATCCTACATTGCCACTCACTGCCTAACCTAATGCGGAGCCTCAGATTCAGACCAACTTGTGATGTTTTTCTCACTCCTACTAGTGAATGGCCTGTTAGAAACCCTTTCAATAAGCACTGCCCCAGGATGTTTTTCAGAAACCTATCCTCTATTGCCACTTCATGTTTCCTGAACTCCCCATGCTCACCACCCCGTGGTGTTTTCTCCATCCTACATTGCCACTCACTGCCTATCCTAATTCACACCCTCCGATTCACACCACCACGTGATGTTTTTCTCACTACTACTAGTGAATGTCCTGTTACAAACCGTTACAATGCGCACCAACCCGCGATGTTGTTCAGAAACCTATCCTACATTCCCACTACATCTTTCCTGACCTCCCGATGCTGACCAGGCCGTGGTGCTTTTCTCCATCCTATATTGCCTCTCACTGCCTACCCTAATTCAGACCCTCCGATTCACACCACCCAGTGATGTTTTTCTCACTCCTACTAGTGAATGGCCTGGTAGAAACCCTTACACTGCGCACCACCCCGAGATGTATTTCGGAAACCTATCCTACATTGCCACTGAATGATTTCTGACCTCCCCATGATGACCACCCGTTGGAGTTTTTCTCCATCCTACATTGCTTCTCACTGCCTATCCTAATTCAGAGACTCTGATTCACACCACCCCATGATGTTTTTCTCACTCCTACTAGTGAATGGCCTGTTAGAAAACCTTACAATGCACACCACCCAGGGATGCTTTTCAAGAAACCTATCCTACATTGCAACTGCATGTTTCATGACCTCCGCATGCTGACCACCCCGTGGTGCTTTTCTCCATCCAACATTGCCGCTCACTGCCTATGCTAATTGACACCCTCCGATTCACACCACCCCGTGATGTTTTTCTCACTCCTACTAGTGAATCTCCTGTTGGAAACCCTTACAATGTGCACAACCACACAATGTTTTTCAGAAACCTATCCTACATTGCCACTGCATGTTTCCTGTCCTCCCCATGCTGACCGCACCGTGGTGCTTTTCTCCATCCTACATTCCCACTCACTGCCTATCCTAATTTAGGCCCTGAGATACACACCACCCCGTGATGTTTTTCTCACTCCTACTAGTCAATGGCCTGTTAGACACCCTTACAATGCGCACCACCGCGCGATGTTTTTCAGACTCCTATCCTATATTGCCACTGCATGTTTCATTTCCTCCGCATGCTGACCACCCCGTGGTGCTTTTCTCCATCCAACATTGCCGCTCACTGCCTATACTAATCAGGGCCTCCGATTCACACCACCGCGTGATGTTTTTCTCACTCCTACTAGCGAATCTCCTGTTGGAAACCATTACAATGTGCACAACCCCGCAATGTTTTTCAGAAACCTATCCTACATTGCCACAGAATGATTCCTCACCTCCCCATGATGACCAATCCTTGCAGTTTTTCTCCATCCTACATTGCTTCTCACAGCCTATCCTAATTCAGAGACTCTGATTCACACCACCCCGTGATGTTTTTCTCACTCCTACTAGTGAATGGCCTGTTAGAAAGCCTTACAATGCACACCACCCAGGGATGTTTTTCAAAAACCTATCCTACATTGCCACTGCATGTTTCCTGACCTCCCCATGCTGACCACCCCGTGGTGCTTTTCTCCATCCTACATTGCCACTCACTGACAGTCCTAATTCAGAGCCTCCAATTCACACCACCCCGTGATGTTTTTCTCACTCCTACTAGTGAATGACCTGTTAGAAACCCTTACAATGCGCACCACCCCGTGATGTATTTCGGAAACCTATCCTACATTGCCACTGAATGATTCCTGACCTCCCCATGATGACCACCCCTGGGAGCTTTTCTCCATCCTACATTGCTTCTCACTGCCTATCCAAATTCAGAGCCTCTGATTCAAACCACCCCGTAATGTTTTTCTCACTCCTACTAGTGAATGGCCAGTTAGAAAGCCTTACAATGTATACCACCCAGGGATGTTTTTCAAAAACCTATCCTACATTGCCACTGCATGTTTCCTGACCTCCCCATGCTGACCACCCCTTGGTGCTTTTCTCCATCCTACATTGCCACTCACTGACTATCCTAATTCAGAGCCTCTGATTCACACCACCCCGTGTTTTTCTCACTCCTACTAGTGAATGACCTGTTAGAAAACCTTAAAATGTGCACCACCCTGCAATGTTTTTCAGAAAACTATCCTACATTGCCAGTGCATGTTTCCTGACCTCCCCATGCTGACCACCCCGTGGTGCTTTTCTCCATCCTACATTGCCACTCACTGCCTATCCTAATGCGGAGCCTCAGATTCAGACCAACTTGTGATGTTTTTCTCACTCCTACTAGTGAATGGCCTGTTAGAAACCCTTTCAATAAGCACTGCCCCAGGATGTTTTTCAGAAACCTATCCTCTATTGCCACTTCATGTTTCCTGAACTCCCCATGCTCACCACCCCGTGGTGTTTTCTCCATCCTACATTGCCACTCACTGCCTATCCTAATTCACACCCTCCGATTCACACCACCACGTGATGTTTTTCTCACTACTACTAGTGAATGTCCTGTTACAAACCGTTACAATGCGCACCAACCCGCGATGTTGTTCAGAAACCTATCCTACATTCCCACTACATCTTTCCTGACCTCCCGATGCTGACCAGGCCGTGGTGCTTTTCTCCATCCTATATTGCCTCTCACTGCCTACCCTAATTCAGACCCTCCGATTCACACCACCCAGTGATGTTTTTCTCACTCCTACTAGTGAATGGCCTGGTAGAAACCCTTACACTGCGCACCACCCCGTGATGTATTTCGGAAACCTATCCTACATTGCCACTGAATGATTTCTGACCTCCCCATGATGACCACCCGTTGGAGTTTTTCTCCATCCTACATTGCTTCTCACTGCCTATCCTAATTCAGAGACTCTGATTCACACCACCCCATGATGTTTTTCTCACTCCTACTAGTGAATGGCCTGTTAGAAAACCTTACAATGCACACCACCCAGGGATGCTTTTCAAGAAACCTATCCTACATTGCAACTGCATGTTTCATGACCTCCGCATGCTGACCACCCCGTGGTGCTTTTCTCCATCCAACATTGCCGCTCACTGCCTACGCTAATTGACACCCTCCGATTCACACCACCCTGTGATGTTTTTCTCACTCCTACTAGTGAATCTCCTGTTGGAAACCCTTACAATGTGCACAACCACACAATGTTTTTCAGAAACCTATCCTACATTGCCACTGCATGTTTCCTGTCCTCCCCATGCTGACCGCACCGTGGTGCTTTTCTCCATCCTACATTCCCACTCACTGCCTATCCTAATTCAGGCCCTGAGATACACACCACCCCGTGATGTTTTTCTCACTCCTACTAGTCAATGGCCTGTTAGACACCCTTACAATGCGCACCACCGCGCGATGTTTTTCAGACTCCTATCCTATATTGCCACTGCATGTTTCATTTCCTCCGCATGCTGACCACCCCGTGGTGCTTTTCTCCATCCAACATTGCCGCTCACTGCCTATACTAATCAGGGCCTCCGATTCACACCACCGCGTGATGTTTTTCTCACTCCTACTAGCGAATCTCCTGTTGGAAACCATTACAATGTGCACAACCCCGCAATGTTTTTCAGAAACCTATCCTACATTGCCACAGAATGATTCCTCACCTCCCCATGATGACCAATCCTTGCAGTTTTTCTCCATCCTACATTGCTTCTCACAGCCTATCCTAATTCAGAGACTCTGATTCACACCACCCCGTGATGTTTTTCTCACTCCTACTAGTGAATGGCCTGTTAGAAAGCCTTACAATGCACACCACCCAGGGATGTTTTTCAAAAACCTATCCTACATTGCCACTGCATGTTTCCTGACCTCCCCATGCTGACCACCCCGTGGTGCTTTTCTCCATCCTACATTGCCACTCACTGACAGTCCTAATTCAGAGCCTCCAATTCACACCACCCCGTGATGTTTTTCTCACTCCTACTAGTGAATGACCTGTTAGAAACCCTTACAATGCGCACCACCCCGTGATGTATTTCGGAAACCTATCCTACATTGCCACTGAATGATTCCTGACCTCCCCATGATGACCACCCCTGGGAGCTTTTCTCCATCCTACATTGCTTCTCACTGCCTATCCAAATTCAGAGCCTCTGATTCAAACCACCCCGTAATGTTTTTCTCACTCCTACTAGTGAATGGCCAGTTAGAAAGCCTTACAATGTATACCACCCAGGGATGTTTTTCAAAAACCTATCCTACATTGCCACTGCATGTTTCCTGACCTCCCCATGCTGACCACCCCTTGGTGCTTTTCTCCATCCTACATTGCCACTCACTGACTATCCTAATTCAGAGCCTCCGATTCACACCACCCCGTGTTTTTCTCACTCCTACTAGTGAATGACCTGTTAGAAAACCTTAAAATGTGCACCACCCTGCAATGTTTTTCAGAAAACTATCCTACATTGCCAGTGCATGTTTCCTGACCTCCCCATGCTGACCACCCCGTGGTGCTTTTCTCCATCCTACATTGCCACTCACTGCCTATCCTAATGCGGAGCCTCAGATTCAGACCAACTTGTGATGTTTTTCTCACTCCTACTAGTGAATGGCCTGTTAGAAACCCTTTCAATAAGCACTGCCCCAGGATGTTTTTCAGAAACCTATCCTCTATTGCCACTTCATGTTTCCTGAACTCCCCATGCTCACCACCCCGTGGTGTTTTCTCCATCCTACATTGCCACTCACTGCCTATCCTAATTCACACCCTCCGATTCACACCACCACGTGATGTTTTTCTCACTACTACTAGTGAATGTCCTGTTACAAACCGTTACAATGCGCACCAACCCGCGATGTTGTTCAGAAACCTATCCTACATTCCCACTACATCTTTCCTGACCTCCCGATGCTGACCAGGCCGTGGTGCTTTTCTCCATCCTATATTGCCTCTCACTGCCTACCCTAATTCAGACCCTCCGATTCACACCACCCAGTGATGTTTTTCTCACTCCTACTAGTGAATGGCCTGGTAGAAACCCTTACACTGCGCACCACCCCGTGATGTATTTCGGAAACCTATCCTACATTGCCACTGAATGATTTCTGACCTCCCCATGATGACCACCCGTTGGAGTTTTTCTCCATCCTACATTGCTTCTCACTGCCTATCCTAATTCAGAGACTCTGATTCACACCACCCCATGATGTTTTTCTCACTCCTACTAGTGAATGGCCTGTTAGAAAACCTTACAATGCACACCACCCAGGGATGCTTTTCAAGAAACCTATCCTACATTGCAACTGCATGTTTCATGACCTCCGCATGCTGACCACCCCGTGGTGCTTTTCTCCATCCAACATTGCCGCTCACTGCCTATGCTAATTGACACCCTCCGATTCACACCACCCCGTGATGTTTTTCTCACTCCTACTAGTGAATCTCCTGTTGGAAACCCTTACAATGTGCACAACCACACAATGTTTTTCAGAAACCTATCCTACATTGCCACTGCATGTTTCCTGTCCTCCCCATGCTGACCGCACCGTGGTGCTTTTCTCCATCCTACATTCCCACTCACTGCCTATCCTAATTTAGGCCCTGAGATACACACCACCCCGTGATGTTTTTCTCACTCCTACTAGTCAATGGCCTGTTAGACACCCTTACAATGCGCACCACCGCGCGATGTTTTTCAGACTCCTATCCTATATTGCCACTGCATGTTTCATTTCCTCCGCATGCTGACCACCCCGTGGTGCTTTTCTCCATCCAACATTGCCGCTCACTGCCTATACTAATCAGGGCCTCCGATTCACACCACCGCGTGATGTTTTTCTCACTCCTACTAGCGAATCTCCTGTTGGAAACCATTACAATGTGCACAACCCCGCAATGTTTTTCAGAAACCTATCCTACATTGCCACAGAATGATTCCTCACCTCCCCATGATGACCAATCCTTGCAGTTTTTCTCCATCCTACATTGCTTCTCACAGCCTATCCTAATTCAGAGACTCTGATTCACACCACCCCGTGATGTTTTTCTCACTCCTACTAATGAATGGCCTGTTAGAAAGCCTTACAATGCACACCACCCAGGGATGTTTTTCAAAAACCTATCCTACATTGCCACTTCATGTTTCCTGACCTCCCCATGCTGACCACCCCGTGGTGCTTTTCTCCATCCTACATTGCCACTCACTGACAGTCCTAATTCAGAGCCTCCAATTCACACCACCCCGTGATGTTTTTCTCACTCCTACTAGTGAATGACCTGTTAGAAACCCTTACAATGCGCACCACCCCGTGATGTATTTCGGAAACCTATCCTACATTGCCACTGAATGATTCCTGACCTCCCCATGATGACCACCCCTGGGAGCTTTTCTCCATCCTACATTGCTTCTCACTGCCTATCCAAATTCAGAGCCTCTGATTCAAACCACCCCGTAATGTTTATCTCACTCCTACTAGTGAATGGCCAGTTAGAAAGCCTTACAATGTATACCACCCAGGGATGTTTTTCAAAAACCTATCCTACATTGCCACTGCATGTTTCCTGACCTCCCCATGCTGACCACCCCTTGGTGCTTTTCTCCATCCTACATTGCCACTCACTGACTATCCTAATTCAGAGCCTCCGATTCACACCACCCCGTGTTTTTCTCACTCCTACTAGTGAATGACCTGTTAGAAAACCTTAAAATGTGCACCACCCTGCAATGTTTTTCAGAAAACTATCCTACATTGCCAGTGCATGTTTCCTGACCTCCCCATGCTGACCACCCCGTGGTGCTTTTCTCCATCCTACATTGCCACTCACTGCCTATCCTAATGCGGAGCCTCAGATTCAGACCAACTTGTGATGTTTTTCTCACTCCTACTAGTGAATGGCCTGTTAGAAACCCTTTCAATAAGCACTGCCCCAGGATGTTTTTCAGAAACCTATCCTCTATTGCCACTTCATGTTTCCTGAACTCCCCATGCTCACCACCCCGTGGTGTTTTCTCCATCCTACATTGCCACTCACTGCCTATCCTAATTCACACCCTCCGATTCACACCACCACGTGATGTTTTTCTCACTACTACTAGTGAATGTCCTGTTACAAACCATTACAATGCGCACCAACCCGCGATGTTGTTCAGAAACCTATCCTACATTCCCACTACATCTTTCCTGACCTCCCGATGCTGACCAGGCCGTGGTGCTTTTCTCCATCCTATATTGCCTCTCACTGCCTACCCTAATTCAGACCCTCCGATTCACACCACCCAGTGATGTTTTTCTCACTCCTACTAGTGAATGGCCTGGTAGAAACCCTTACACTGCGCACCACCCCGTGATGTATTTCGGAAACCTATCCTACATTGCCACTGAATGATTTCTGACCTCCCCATGATGACCACCCGTTGGAGTTTTTCTCCATCCTACATTGCTTCTCACTGCCTATCCTAATTCAGAGACTCTGATTCACACCACCCCATGATGTTTTTCTCACTCCTACTAGTGAATGGCCTGTTAGAAAACCTTACAATGCACACCACCCAGGGATGCTTTTCAAGAAACCTATCCTACATTGCAACTGCATGTTTCATGACCTCCGCATGCTGACCACCCCGTGGTGCTTTTCTCCATCCAACATTGCCGCTCACTGCCTATGCTAATTGACACCCTCCGATTCACACCACCCCGTGATGTTTTTCTCACTCCTACTAGTGAATCTCCTGTTGGAAACCCTTACAATGTGCACAACCACACAATGTTTTTCAGAAACCTATCCTACATTGCCACTGCATGTTTCCTGTCCTCCCCATGCTGACCGCACCGTGGTGCTTTTCTCCATCCTACATTCCCACTCACTGCCTATCCTAATTCAGGCCCTGAGATACACACCACCCCGTGATGGTTTTCTCACTCCTACTAGTCAATGGCCTGTTAGACACCCTTACAATGCGCACCACCGCGCGATGTTTTTCAGACTCCTATCCTATATTGCCACTGCATGTTTCATTTCCTCCGCATGCTGACCACCCCGTGGTGCTTTTCTCCATCCAACATTGCCGCTCACTGCCTATACTAATCAGGCCCTCCGATTCACACCACCGCGTGATGTTTTTCTCACTCCTACTAGCGAATCTCCTGTTGGAAACCATTACAATGTGCACAACCCCGCAATGTTTTTCAGAAACCTATCCTACATTGCCACAGAATGATTCCTCACCTCCCCATGATGACCAACCCTTGCAGTTTTTCTCCATCCTACATTGCTTCTCACAGCCTATCCTAATTCAGAGACTCTGATTCACACCACCCCGTGATGTTTTTCTCACTCCTACTAGTGAATGGCCTGTTAGAAAGCCTTACAATGCACACCACCTAGGGATGTTTTTCAAAAACCTATCCTACATTGCCACTTCATGTTTCCTGACCTCCCCATGCTGACCACCCCGTGGTGCTTTTCTCCATCCTACATTGCCACTCACTGACAGTCCTAATTCAGAGCCTCCAATTCACACCACCCCGTGATGTTTTTCTCACTCCTACTAGTGAATGACCTGTTAGAAACCCTTACAATGCGCACCACCCCGTGATGTATTTCGGAAACCTATCCTACATTGCCACTGAATGATTCCTGACCTCCCCATGATGACCACCCCTGGGAGCTTTTCTCCATCCTACATTGCTTCTCACTGCCTATCCAAATTCAGAGCCTCTGATTCAAACCACCCCGTAATATTTTTCTCACTCCTACTAGTGAATGGCCAGTTAGAAAGCCTTACAATGTATACCACCCAGGGATGTTTTTCAAAAACCTATCCTACATTGCCACTGCATGTTTCCTGACCTCCCCATGCTGACCACCCCTTGGTGCTTTTCTCCATCCTACATTGCCACTCACTGACTATCCTAATTCAGAGCCTCCGATTCACACCACCCCATGTTTTTCTCACTCCTACTAGTGAATGACCTGTTAGAAAACCTTAAAATGTGCACCACCCTGCAATGTTTTTCAGAAAACTATCCTACATTGCCAGTGCATGTTTCCTGACCTCCCCATGCTGACCACCCCGTGGTGCTTTTCTCCATCCTACATTGCCACTCACTGCCTAACGTAATGAAGAGCCTCCGATTCACACCACCCCGTGATGTTTTTATCACTCCTACTAGTGAATGGCCTGTTAGAAACCCTGACAATGTGCACCACCTCTCGATGTTTTTCAAAAACCTAACCTACATTGCCACTGCATGTTTCCTGCCCTCCCCATGCTGACAACCCCGTGGTGCTTTTCTCCATCCTACATTGCCACTCACTGACTATCCTAATTCAGAGCCTCCGATTCACACCACCCCGTGATGTTTTTCTCACTCCTACTAGTGAATGACCTGTTAGAAAACCTTACAATGTGCACCACCCTGCAATGTTTTGCCGAAACCTATCCTACATTGCCAGTGCATGTTTCCTGACCTCCCCATGCTGACCACCCCGTGGTGCTTTTCTCCATCCTACATTGCCACTCACTGCCTAACGTAATGCAGAGCCTCCGATTCACACCACCCCGTGATGTTTTTATCACTCCTACTAGTGAATGCCTGTTAGAAACCGGTTCAATAAGCACAATGCCGCAATGTTTTTCAGAAACCTATTCTACATTGCCACTGCATGTTTCCTGATATCCCCATGCTGACCAACCCGTGGTGCTTTTCTCCATCCTACATTGCCACTCACAGCCTACCCTAATTCAGACCCTCCGATTCACACCACCCAGTGATGTTTTTCTCACTCCTACTAGTGAATGGCCTGGTAGAAACCCTTACAATGCGCACCACCCCGTGATGTATTTCGGAAACCTATCCTACATTGCCACAGAATAATTCCTGACCTCCCCATGATGACCACCCCTTGGAGTTTTTCTCCATCCTACATTGCTTCTCACAGCCTTCCTAATTCAGAGACTCTGATTCACACCACCCCGTGATGATTTTCTCACTCGTACTAGTGAATGGCCTGTTAGAAACCCTTACAAGTGGCACCACCCCACCATGTTTTTCAGAAATCTATCCTACATTTCCACTGGATGTTTAATGACCTCTCAATGCTGACCACCCGTTGTGCTATTCTCCATCCTACATTGCCACTCCCTAGCTATCCTAAATCCGGCCCTCCGATTCACACCACCCCGTGATGTTTTTCTCACTCGTACTAGTGAATGACCTGTTAGAAACCCTTAGAATGCGCACCACCCCGCGATGTTTTTCAGAAACCTATCCTACATAGCTGCTGCATGTTTCATGACTTCCCCATGCTGACCACCCCGTGGTGCTTTTCTCCATCCTACATTGCCACTCACAGCCTATCCTAATTCAGAGCCTCCGATTCACAAAATCCCGTGATGTTTTTCTCACTCCTACTAGTAAATGTCCTGTTAGAAACCCTTACAATGCGCACCACCCAGCAATGTTTCTCAGAAACCTATTCTACATTGCCACTGCATGTTTCCTGACCTCCCCATTTTGACCAACCCATGGTGCTGTTCTCCATCCTTCATTGTCACTCACTGCCTATCGTAATAAAGACCCTACAATTCTCACCAGGCCGTGATGTTATTCTCACTCCTATTAGTAAATGGCCTGTTAGAAACCCTTACAAGTCACACCACCGCGCGATGTTTTTCAGAAACCTATCCTACATAGCCACTGCAGGTTTCCTGACATCCCCATGCTGACCAGCCCGTGGTGCTTTTCTCTATCGTACATTGCCACTCACTGCCTATCCTAATTCAGCGCCTCTGATTCCCACCACCCCGTGATGATTTTTTCACTCCTACTAGTGAATGGCTTGATAGAAACGCTTACAATGCGCACCACCCGGCGATGTTTTTGAGAAAGCTATTCTACATTGCCACCGAATGTTTCCTGACCTCCCCATGCTGACCACACCTTGGTGCTTTTCGCCATCCTACATTGCCACTCACTGCCTAACCTAATGCGGAGCCTCAGATTCAGACCAACTTGTGATGTTTTTCTCACTCCTACTAGTGAATGGCCTGTTAGAAACCCTTTCAATAAGCACTGCCCCAGGATGTTTTTCAGAAACCTATCCTCTATTGCCACTTCATGTTTCCTGAACTCCCCATGCTCACCACCCCGTGGTGTTTTCTCCATCCTACATTGCCACTCACTGCCTATCCTAATTCACACCCTCCGATTCACACCACCACGTGATGTTTTTCTCACTACTACTAGTGAATGTCCTGTTACAAACCGTTACAATGCGCACCAACCCGCGATGTTGTTCAGAAACCTATCCTACATTCCCACTACATCTTTCCTGACCTCCCGATGCTGAACAGGCCGTGGTGCTTTTCTCCATCCTATATTGCCTCTCACTGCCTACCCTAATTCAGACCCTCCGATTCACACCACCCAGTGATGTTTTTCTCACTCCTACTAGTGAATGGCCTGGTAGAAAGCCTTACACTGCGCACCACCCCGTGATGTATTTCGGAAACCTATCCTACATTGCCACTGAATGATTTCTGACCTCCCCATGATGACCACCCGTTGGAGTTTTTCTCCATCCTACATTGCTTCTCACTGCCTATCCTAATTCAGAGACTCTGATTCACACCACCCCATGATGTTTTTCTCACTCCTACTAGTGAATGGCCTGTTAGAAAACCTTACAATGCACACCACCCAGGGATGCTTTTCAAGAAACCTATCCTACATTGCAACTGCATGTTTCATGACCTCCGCATGCTGACCACCCCGTGGTTCTCCATCCAACATTGCCGCTCACTGCCTATGCTAATTGACACCCTCCGATTCACACCACCCCGTGATGTTTTTCTCACTCCTACTAGTGAATCTCCTGTTGGAAACCCTTACAATGTGCACAACCACACAATGTTTTTCAGAAACCTATCCTACATTGCCACTGCATGTTTCCTGTCCTCCCCATGCTGACCGCACCGTGGTGCTTTTCTCCATCCTACATTCCCACTCACTGCCTATCCTAATTTAGGCCCTGAGATACACACCACCCCGTGATGTTTTTCTCACTCCTACTAGTCAATGGCCTGTTAGACACCCTTACAATGCGCACCACCGCGCGATGTTTTTCAGACTCCTATCCTATATTGCCACTGCATGTTTCATTTCCTCCGCATGCTGACCACCCCGTGGTGCTTTTCTCCATCCAACATTGCCGCTCACTGCCTATACTAATCAGGGCCTCCGATTCACACCACCGCGTGATGTTTTTCTCACTCCTACTAGCGAATCTCCTGTTGGAAACCATTACAATGTGCACAACCCCGCAATGTTTTTCAGAAACCTATCCTACATTGCCACAGAATGATTCCTCACCTCCCCATGATGACCAATCCTTGCAGTTTTTCTCCATCCTACATTGCTTCTCACAGCCTATCCTAATTCAGAGACTCTGATTCACACCACCCCGTGATGTTTTTCTCACTCCTACTAGTGAATGGCCTGTTAGAAAGCCTTACAATGCACACCACCCAGGGATGTTTTTCAAAAACCTATCCTACATTGCCACTGCATGTTTCCTGACCTCCCCATGCTGACCACCCCGTGGTGCTTTTCTCCATCCTACATTGCCACTCACTGACAGTCCTAATTCAGAGCCTCCAATTCACACCACCCCGTGATGTTTTTCTCACTCCTACTAGTGAATGACCTGTTAGAAACCCTTACAATGCGCACCACCCCGTGATGTATTTCGGAAACCTATCCTACATTGCCACTGAATGATTCCTGACCTCCCCATGATGACCACCCCTGGGAGCTTTTCTCCATCCTACATTGCTTCTCACTGCCTATCCAAATTCAGAGCCTCTGATTCAAACCACCCCGTAATGTTTTTCTCACTCCTACTAGTGAATGGCCAGTTAGAAAGCCTTACAATGTATACCACCCAGGGATGTTTTTCAAAAACCTATCCTACATTGCCACTGCATGTTTCCTGACCTCCGCATGCTGACCACCCCTTGGTGCTTTTCTCCATCCTACATTGCCACTCACTGACTATCCTAATTCAGAGCCTCCGATTCACACCACCCCGTGTTTTTCTCACTCCTACTAGTGAATGACCTGTTAGAAAACCTTAAAATGTGCACCACCCTGCAATGTTTTTCAGAAAACTATCCTACATTGCCAGTGCATGTTTCCTGACCTCCCCATGCTGACCACCCCGTGGTGCTTTTCTCCATCCTACATTGCCACTCACTGCCTATCCTAATGCGGAGCCTCAGATTCAGACCAACTTGTGATGTTTTTCTCACTCCTACTAGTGAATGGCCTGTTAGAAACCCTTTCAATAAGCACTGCCCCAGGATGTTTTTCAGAAACCTATCCTCTATTGCCACTTCATGTTTCCTGAACTCCCCATGCTCACCACCCCGTGGTGTTTTCTCCATCCTACATTGCCACTCACTGCCTATCCTAATTCACACCCTCCGATTCACACCACCACGTGATGTTTTTCTCACTACTACTAGTGAATGTCCTGTTACAAACCATTACAATGCGCACCAACCCGCGATGTTGTTCAGAAACCTATCCTACATTCCCACTACATCTTTCCTGACCTCCCGATGCTGACCAGGCCGTGGTGCTTTTCTCCATCCTATATTGCCTCTCACTGCCTACCCTAATTCAGACCCTCCGATTCACACCACCCAGTGATGTTTTTCTCACTCCTACTAGTGAATGGCCTGGTAGAAACCCTTACACTGCGCACCACCCCGTGATGTATTTCGGAAACCTATCCTACATTGCCACTGAATGATTTCTGACCTCCCCATGATGACCACCCGTTGGAGTTTTTCTCCATCCTACATTGCTTCTCACTGCCTATCCTAATTCAGAGACTCTGATTCACACCACCCCATGATGTTTTTCTCACTCCTACTAGTGAATGGCCTGTTAGAAAACCTTACAATGCACACCACCCAGGGATGCTTTTCAAGAAACCTATCCTACATTGCAACTGCATGTTTCATGACCTCCGCATGCTGACCACCCCGTGGTGCTTTTCTCCATCCAACATTGCCGCTCACTGCCTACGCTAATTGACACCCTCCGATTCACACCACCCCGTGATGTTTTTCTCACTCCTACTAGTGAATCTCCTGTTGGAAACCCTTACAATGTGCACAACCACACAATGTTTTTCAGAAACCTATCCTACATTGCCACTGCATGTTTCCTGTCCTCCCCATGCTGACCGCACCGTGGTGCTTTTCTCCATCCTACATTCCCACTCACTGCCTATCCTAATTCAGGCCCTGAGATACACACCACCCCGTGATGTTTTTCTCACTCCTACTAGTCAATGGCCTGTTAGACACCCTTACAATGCGCACCACCGCGCGATGTTTTTCAGACTCCTATCCTATATTGCCACTGCATGTTTCATTTCCTCCGCATGCTGACCACCCCGTGGTGCTTTTCTCCATCCAACATTGCCGCTCACTGCCTATACTAATCAGGCCCTCCGATTCACACCACCGCGTGATGTTTTTCTCACTCCTACTAGCGAATCTCCTGTTGGAAACCATTACAATGTGCACAACCCCGCAATGTTTTTCAGAAACCTATCCTACATTGCCACAGAATGATTCCTCACCTCCCCATGATGACCAACCCTTGCAGTTTTTCTCCATCCTACATTGCTTCTCACAGCCTATCCTAATTCAGAGACTCTGATTCACACCACCCCGTGATGTTTTTCTCACTCCTACTAGTGAATGGCCTGTTAGAAAGCCTTACAATGCACACCACCCAGGGATGTTTTTCAAAAACCTATCCTACATTGCCACTGCATGTTTCCTGACCTCCCCATGCTGACCACCCCGTGGTGCTTTTCTCCATCCTACATTGCCACTCACTGACAGTCCTAATTCAGAGCCTCCAATTCACACCACCCCGTGATGTTTTTCTCACTCCTACTAGTGAATGACCTGTTAGAAACCCTTACAATGCGCACCACCCCGTGATGTATTTCGGAAACCTATCCTACATTGCCACTGAATGATTCCTGACCTCCCCATGATGACCACCCCTGGGAGCTTTTCTCCATCCTACATTGCTTCTCACTGCCTATCCAAATTCAGAGCCTCTGATTCAAACCACCCCGTAATGTTTTTCTCACTCCTACTAGTGAATGGCCAGTTAGAAAGCCTTACAATGTATACCACCCAGGGATGTTTTTCAAAAACCTATCCTACATTGCCACTGCATGTTTCCTGACCTCCCCATGCTGACCACCCCTTGGTGCTTTTCTCCATCCTACATTGCCACTCACTGACTATCCTAATTCAGAGCCTCCGATTCACACCACCCCGTGTTTTTCTCACTCCTACTAGTGAATGACCTGTTAGAAAACCTTAAAATGTGCACCACCCTGCAATGTTTTTCAGAAAACTATCCTACATTGCCAGTGCATGTTTCCTGACCTCCCCATGCTGACCACCCCGTGGTGCTTTTCTCCATCCTACATTGCCACTCACTGCCTAACGTAATGAAGAGCCTCCGATTCACACCACCCCGTGATGTTTTTATCACTCCTACTAGTGAATGGCCTGTTAGAAACCCTGACAATGTGCACCACCTCTCGATGTTTTTCAAAAACCTAACCTACATTGCCACTGCATGTTTCCTGCCCTCCCCATGCTGACAACCCCGTGGTGCTTTTCTCCATCCTACATTGCCACTCACTGACTATCCTAATTCAGAGCCTCCGATTCACACCACCCCGTGATGTTTTTCTCACTCCTACTAGTGAATGACCTGTTAGAAAACCTTACAATGTGCACCACCCTGCAATGTTTTGCCGAAACCTATCCTACATTGCCAGTGCATGTTTCCTGACCTCCCCATGCTGACCACCCCGTGGTGCTTTTCTCCATCCTACATTGCCACTCACTGCCTAACGTAATGCAGAGCCTCCGATTCACACCACCCCGTGATGTTTTTATCACTCCTACTAGTGAATGCCCTGTTAGAAACCGGTTCAATAAGCACAATGCCGCAATGTTTTTCAGAAACCTATTCTACATTGCCACTGCATGTTTCCTGATATCCCCATGCTGACCAACCCGTGGTGCTTTTCTCCATCCTACATTGCCACTCACAGCCTACCCTAATTCAGACCCTCCGATTCACACCACCCAGTGATGTTTTTCTCACTCCTACTAGTGAATGGCCTGGTAGAAACCCTTACAATGTGCACCACCCCGTGATGTATTTCGGAAACCTATCCTACATTGCCACAGAATAATTCCTGACCTCCCCATGATGACCACCCCTTGGAGTTTTTCTCCATCCTACATTGCTTCTCACAGCCTTCCTAATTCAGAGACTCTGATTCACACCACCCCGTGATGTTTTTCTCACTCGTACTAGTGAATGGCCTGTTAGAAACCCTTACAAGTGGCACCACCCCACCATGTTTTTCAGAAATCTATCCTACATTTCCACTGGATGTTTAATGACCTCTCAATGCTGACCACCCGTTGTGCTATTCTCCATCCTACATTGCCACTCCCTAGCTATCCTAAATCCGGCCCTCCGATTCACACCACCCCGTGATGTTTTTCTCACTCGTACTAGTGAATGACCTGTTAGAAACCCTTAGAATGCGCACCACCCCGCGATGTTTTTCAGAAACCTATCCTACATAGCTGCTGCATGTTTCATGACTTCCCCATGCTGACCACCCCGTGGTGCTTTTCTCCATCCTACATTGCCACTCACAGCCTATCCTAATTCAGAGCCTCCGATTCACAAAATCCCGTGATGTTTTTCTCACTCCTACTAGTAAATGTCCTGTTAGAAACCCTTACAATGCGCACCACCCAGCAATGTTTCTCAGAAACCTATTCTACATTGCCACTGCATGTTTCCTGACCTCCCCATTTTGACCAACCCATGGTGCTGTTCTCCATCCTTCATTGTCACTCACTGCCTATCGTAATAAAGACCCTACAATTCTCACCAGGCCGTGATGTTATTCTCACTCCTATTAGTAAATGGCCTGTTAGAAACCCTTACAAGTCACACCACCGCGCGATGTTTTTCAGAAACCTATCCTACATAGCCACTGCAGGTTTCCTGACATCCCCATGCTGACCAGCCCGTGGTGCTTTTCTCTATCGTACATTGCCACTCACTGCCTATCCTAATTCAGCGCCTCTGATTCCCACCACCCCGTGATGATTTTTTCACTCCTACTAGTGAATGGCTTGATAGAAACGCTTACAATGCGCACCACCCGGCGATGTTTTTGAGAAAGCTATTCTACATTGCCACCGAATGTTTCCTGACCTCCCCATGCTGACCACACCTTGGTGCTTTTCGCCATCCTACATTGCCACTCACTGCCTAACCTAATGCGGAGCCTCAGATTCAGACCAACTTGTGATGTTTTTCTCACTCCTACTAGTGAATGGCCTGTTAGAAACCCTTTCAATAAGCACTGCCCCAGGATGTTTTTCAGAAACCTATCCTCTATTGCCACTTCATGTTTCCTGAACTCCCCATGCTCACCACCCCGTGGTGTTTTCTCCATCCTACATTGCCACTCACTGCCTATCCTAATTCACACCCTCCGATTCACACCACCACGTGATGTTTTTCTCACTACTACTAGTGAATGTCCTGTTACAAACCGTTACAATGCGCACCAACCCGCGATGTTGTTCAGAAACCTATCCTACATTCCCACTACATCTTTCCTGACCTCCCGATGCTGAACAGGCCGTGGTGCTTTTCTCCATCCTATATTGCCTCTCACTGCCTACCCTAATTCAGACCCTCCGATTCACACCACCCAGTGATGTTTTTCTCACTCCTACTAGTGAATGGCCTGGTAGAAACCCTTACACTGCGCACCACCCCGTGATGTATTTCGGAAACCTATCCTACATTGCCACTGAATGATTTCTGACCTCCCCATGATGACCACCCGTTGGAGTTTTTCTCCATCCTACATTGCTTCTCACTGCCTATCCTAATTCAGAGACTCTGATTCACACCACCCCATGATGTTTTTCTCACTCCTACTAGTGAATGGCCTGTTAGAAAACCTTACAATGCACACCACCCAGGGATGCTTTTCAAGAAACCTATCCTACATTGCAACTGCATGTTTCATGACCTCCGCATGCTGACCACCCCGTGGTGCTTTTCTCCATCCAACATTGCCGCTCACTGCCTATGCTAATTGACACCCTCCGATTCACACCACCCCGTGATGTTTTTCTCACTCCTACTAGTGAATCTCCTGTTGGAAACCCTTACAATGTGCACAACCACACAATGTTTTTCAGAAACCTATCCTACATTGCCACTGCATGTTTCCTGTCCTCCCCATGCTGACCGCACCGTGGTGCTTTTCTCCATCCTACATTCCCACTCACTGCCTATCCTAATTCAGGCCCTGAGATACACACCACCCCGTGATGTTTTTCTCACTCCTACTAGTCAATGGCCTGTTAGACACCCTTACAATGCGCACCACCGCGTGATGTTTTTCAGACTCCTATCCTATATTGCCACTGCATGTTTCATTTCCTCCGCATGCTGACCACCCCGTGGTGCTTTTCTCCATCCAACATTGCCGCTCACTGCCTTTACTAATCAGGCCCTCCGATTCACACCACCGCGTGATGTTTTTCTCACTCCTACTAGCGAATCTCCTGTTGGAAACCATTACAATGTGCACAACCCCGCAATGTTTTTCAGAAACCTATCCTACATTGCCACAGAATGATTCCTCACCTCCCCATGATGACCAACCCTTGCAGTTTTTCTCCATCCTACATTGCTTCTCACAGCCTATCCTAATTCAGAGACTCTGATTCACACCACCCCGTGATGTTTTTCTCACTCCTACTAGTGAATGGCCTGTTAGAAAGCCTTACAATGCACACCACCCAGGGATGTTTTTCAAAAACCTATCCTACATTGCCACTGCATGTTTCCTGACCTCCCCATGCTGACCACCCCGTGGTGCTTTTCTCCATCCTACATTGCCACTCACTGACAGTCCTAATTCAGAGCCTCCAATTCACACCACCCCGTGATGTTTTTCTCACTCCTACTAGTGAATGACCTGTTAGAAACCCTTACAATGCGCACCACCCCGTGATGTATTTCGGAAACCTATCCTACATTGCCACTGAATGATTCCTGACCTCCCCATGATGACCACCCCTGGGAGCTTTTCTCCATCCTACATTGCTTCTCACTGCCTATCCAAATTCAGAGCCTCTGATTCAAACCACCCCGTAATGTTTTTCTCACTCCTACTAGTGAATGGCCAGTTAGAAAGCCTTACAATGTATACCACCCAGGGATGTTTTTCAAAAACCTATCCTACATTGCCACTGCATGTTTCCTGACCTCCCCATGCTGACCACCCCTTGGTGCTTTTCTCCATCCTACATTGCCACTCACTGACTATCCTAATTCAGAGCCTCCGATTCACACCACCCCGTGTTTTTCTCACTCCTACTAGTGAATGACCTGTTAGAAAACCTTAAAATGTGCACCACCCTGCAATGTTTTTCAGAAAACTATCCTACATTGCCAGTGCATGTTTCCTGACCTCCCCATGCTGACCACCCCGTGGTGCTTTTCTCCATCCTACATTGCCACTCACTGCCTAACGTAATGAAGAGCCTCCGATTCACACCACCCCGTGATGTTTTTATCACTCCTACTAGTGAATGGCCTGTTAGAAACCCTGACAATGTGCACCACCTCTCGATGTTTTTCAAAAACCTAACCTACATTGCCACTGCATGTTTCCTGCCCTCCCCATGCTGACAACCCCGTGGTGCTTTTCTCCATCCTACATTGCCACTCACTGACTATCCTAATTCAGAGCCTCCGATTCACACCACCCCGTGATGTTTTTCTCACTCCTACTAGTGAATGACCTGTTAGAAAACCTTACAATGTGCACCACCCTGCAATGTTTTGCCGAAACCTATCCTACATTGCCAGTGCATGTTTCCTGACCTCCCCATGCTGACCACCCCGTGGTGCTTTTCTCCATCCTACATTGCCACTCACTGCCTAACGTAATGCAGAGCCTCCGATTCACACCACCCCGTGATGTTTTTATCACTCCTACTAGTGAATGCCCTGTTAGAAACCGGTTCAATAAGCACAATGCCGCAATGTTTTTCAGAAACCTATTCTACATTGCCACTGCATGTTTCCTGATATCCCCATGCTGACCAACCCGTGGTGCTTTTCTCCATCCTACATTGCCACTCACAGCCTACCCTAATTCAGACCCTCCGATTCACACCACCCAGTGATGTTTTTCTCACTCCTACTAGTGAATGGCCTGGTAGAAACCCTTACAATGCGCACCACCCCGTGATGTATTTCGGAAACCTATCCTACATTGCCACAGAATAATTCCTGACCTCCCCATGATGACCACCCCTTGGAGTTTTTCTCCATCCTACATTGCTTCTCACAGCCTTCCTAATTCAGAGACTCTGATTCACACCACCCCGTGATGTTTTTCTCACTCGTACTAGTGAATGGCCTGTTAGAAACCCTTACAAGTGGCACCACCCCACCATGTTTTTCAGAAATCTATCCTACATTTCCACTGGATGTTTAATGACCTCTCAATGCTGACCACCCGTTGTGCTATTCTCCATCCTACATTGCCACTCCCTAGCTATCCTAAATCCGGCCCTCCGATTCACACCACCCCGTGATGTTTTTCTCACTCGTACTAGTGAATGACCTGTTAGAAACCCTTAGAATGCGCACCACCCCGCGATGTTTTTCAGAAACCTATCCTACATAGCTGCTGCATGTTTCATGACTTCCCCATGCTGACCACCCCGTGGTGCTTTTCTCCATCCTACATTGCCACTCACAGCCTATCCTAATTCAGAGCCTCCGATTCACAAAATCCCATGATGTTTTTCTCACTCCTACTAGTAAATGTCCTGTTAGAAACCCTTACAATGCGCACCACCCAGCAATGTTTCTCAGAAACCTATTCTACATTGCCACTGCATGTTTCCTGACCTCCCCATTTTGACCAACCCATGGTGCTGTTCTCCATCCTTCATTGTCACTCACTGCCTATCGTAATAAAGACCCTACAATTCTCACCAGGCCGTGATGTTATTCTCACTCCTATTAGTAAATGGCCTGTTAGAAACCCTTACAAGTCACACCACCGCGCGATGTTTTTCAGAAACCTATCCTACATAGCCACTGCAGGTTTCCTGACATCCCCATGCTGACCAGCCCGTGGTGCTTTTCTCTATCGTACATTGCCACTCACTGCCTATCCTAATTCAGCGCCTCTGATTCCCACCACCCCGTGATGATTTTTTCACTCCTACTAGTGAATGGCTTGATAGAAACGCTTACAATGCGCACCACCCGGCCATGTTTTTGAGAAAGCTATTCTACATTGCCACCGAATGTTTCCTGACCTCCCCATGCTGACCACACCTTGGTGCTTTTCGCCATCCTACATTGCCACTCACTGCCTAACCTAATGCGGAGCCTCAGATTCAGACCAACTTGTGATGTTTTTCTCACTCCTACTAGTGAATGGCCTGTTAGAAACCCTTTCAATAAGCACTGCCCCAGGATGTTTTTCAGAAACCTATCCTCTATTGCCACTTCATGTTTCCTGAACTCCCCATGCTCACCACCCCGTGGTGTTTTCTCCATTCTACATTGCCACTCACTGCCTATCCTAATTCACACCCTCCGATTCACACCACCACGTGATGTTTTTCTCACTACTACTAGTGAATGTCCTGTTACAAACCGTTACAATGCGCACCAACCCGCGATGTTGTTCAGAAACCTATCCTACATTCCCACTACATCTTTCCTGACCTCCCGATGCTGACCAGGCCGTGGTGCTTTTCTCCATCCTATATTGCCTCTCACTGCCTACCCTAATTCAGACCCTCCGATTCACACCACCCAGTGATGTTTTTCTCACTCCTACTAGTGAATGGCCTGGTAGAAACCCTTACACTGCGCACCACCCCGTGATGTATTTCGGAAACCTATCCTACATTGCCACTGAATGATTTCTGACCTCCCCATGATGACCACCCGTTGGAGTTTTTCTCCATCCTACATTGCTTCTCACTGCCTATCCTAATTCAGAGACTCTGATTCACACCACCCCATGATGTTTTTCTCACTCCTACTAGTGAATGGCCTGTTAGAAAACCTTACAATGCACACCACCCAGGGATGCTTTTCAAGAAACCTATCCTACATTGCAACTGCATGTTTCATGACCTCCGCATGCTGACCACCCCGTGGTGCTTTTCTCCATCCAACATTGCCGCTCACTGCCTATGCTAATTGACACCCTCCGATTCACACCACCCCGTGATGTTTTTCTCACTCCTACTAGTGAATCTCCTGTTGGAAACCCTTACAATGTGCACAACCACACAATGTTTTTCAGAAACCTATCCTACATTGCCACTGCATGTTTCCTGTCCTCCCCATGCTGACCGCACCGTGGTGCTTTTCTCCATCCTACATTCCCACTCACTGCCTATCCTAATTTAGGCCCTGAGATACACACCACCCCGTGATGTTTTTCTCACTCCTACTAGTCAATGGCCTGTTAGACACCCTTACAATGCGCACCACCGCGCGATGTTTTTCAGACTCCTATCCTATATTGCCACTGCATGTTTCATTTCCTCCGCATGCTGACCACCCCGTGGTGCTTTTCTCCATCCAACATTGCCGCTCACTGCCTATACTAATCAGGCCCTCCGATTCACACCACCGCGTGATGTTTTTCTCACTCCTACTAGCGAATCTCCTGTTGGAAACCATTACAATGTGCACAACCCCGCAATGTTTTTCAGAAACCTATCCTACATTGCCACAGAATGATTCCTCACCTCCCCATGATGACCAACCCTTGCAGTTTTTCTCCATCCTACATTGCTTCTCACAGCCTATCCTAATTCAGAGACTCTGATTCACACCACCCCGTGATGTTTTTCTCACTCCTACTAGTGAATGGCCTGTTAGAAAGCCTTACAATGCACACCACCCAGGGATGTTTTTCAAAAACCTATCCTACATTGCCACTGCATGTTTCCTGACCTCCCCATGCTGACCACCCCGTGGTGCTTTTCTCCATCCTACATTGCCACTCACTGACAGTCCTAATTCAGAGCCTCCAATTCACACCACCCCGTGATGTTTTTCTCACTCCTACTAGTGAATGACCTGTTAGAAACCCTTACAATGCGCACCACCCCGTGATGTATTTCGGAAACCTATCCTACATTGCCACTGAATGATTCCTGACCTCCCCATGATGACCACCCCTGGGAGCTTTTCTCCATCCTACATTGCTTCTCACTGCCTATCCAAATTCAGACCCTCTGATTCAAACCACCCCGTAATGTTTTTCTCACTCCTACTAGTGAATGGCCAGTTAGAAAGCCTTACAATGTATACCACCCAGGGATGTTTTTCAAAAACCTATCCTACATTGCCACTGCATGTTTCCTGACCTCCCCATGCTGACCACCCCTTGGTGCTTTTCTCCATCCTACATTGCCACTCACTGACTATCCTAATTCAGAGCCTCCGATTCACACCACCCCGTGTTTTTCTCACTCCTACTAGTGAATGACCTGTTAGAAAACCTTAAAATGTGCACCACCCTGCAATGTTTTTCAGAAAACTATCCTACATTGCCAGTGCATGTTTCCTGACCTCCCCATGCTGACCACCCCGTGGTGCTTTTCTCCATCCTACATTGCCACTCACTGCCTAACGTAATGAAGAGCCTCCGATTCACACCACCCCGTGATGTTTTTATCACTCCTACTAGTGAATGGCCTGTTAGAAACCCTGACAATGTGCACCACCTCTCGATGTTTTTCAAAAACCTAACCTACATTGCCACTGCATGTTTCCTGCCCTCCCCATGCTGACAACCCCGTGGTGCTTTTCTCCATCCTATATTGCCACTCACTGACTATCCTAATTCAGAGCCTCCGATTCACACCACCCCGTGTTTTTCTCACTCCTACTAGTGAATGACCTGTTAGAAAACCTTACAATGTGCACCACCCTGCAATGTTTTGCCGAAACCTATCCTACATTGCCAGTGCATGTTTCCTGACCTCCCCATGCTGACCACCCCGTGGTGCTTTTCTCCATCCTACATTGCCACTCACTGCCTAACGTAATGCAGAGCCTCCGATTCACACCACCCCGTGATGTTTTTATCACTCCTACTAGTGAATACCCTGTTAGAAACCGGTTCAATAAGCACAATGCCGCAATGTTTTTCAGAAACCTATTCTACATTGCCACTGCATGTTTCCTGATATCCCCATGCTGACCAACCCGTGGTGCTTTTCTCCATCCTACATTGCCACTCACAGCCTACCCTAATTCAGACCCTCCGATTCACACCACCCAGTGATGTTTTTCTCACTCCTACTAGTGAATGGCCTGGTAGAAACCCTTACAATGCGCACCACCCCGTGATGTATTTCGGAAACCTATTCTACATTGCCACAGAATAATTCCTGACCTCCCCATGATGACCACCCCTTGGAGTTTTTCTCCATCCTACATTGCTTCTCACAGCCTTCCTAATTCAGAGACTCTGATTCACACCACCCCGTGATGTTTTTCTCACTCGTACTAGTGAATGGCCTGTTAGAAACCCTTACAAGTGGCACCACCCCACGATGTTTTTCAGAAATCTATCCTACATTTCCACTGGATGTTTAATGACCTCTCAATGCTGACCACCCGTTGTGCTATTCTCCATCCTACATTGCCACTCCCTAGCTATCCTAAATCCGGCCCTCCGATTCACACCACCCCGTGATGTTTTTCTCACTCGTACTAGTGAATGACCTATTAGAAACCCTTAGAATGCGCACCACCCCGCGATGTTTTTCAGAAACCTATCCTACATAGCTGCTGCATGTTTCATGACTTCCCCATGCTGACCACCCCGTGGTGCTTTTCTCCATCCTACATTGCCACTCAGAGCCTATCCTAATTCAGAGCCTCCGATTCACAAAATCCCGTGATGTTTTTCTCACTCCTACTAGTAAATGTCCTGTTAGAAACCCTTACAATGCGCACCACCCAGGAATGTTTCTCAGAAACCTATTCTACATTGCCACTGCATGTTTCCTGACCTCCCCATTTTGACCAACCCATGGTGCTGTTCTCCATCCTTCATTGTCACTCACTGCCTATCGTAATAAAGACCCTACAATTCTCACCAGGCCGTGATGTTATTCTCACTCCTATTAGTAAATGGCCTGTTAGAAACCCTTACAAGTCACACCACCCCGCGATGTTTTTCAGAAACCTATCCTACATAGCCACTGCAGGTTTCCTGACATCCCCATGCTGACCAGCCCGTGGTGCTTTTCTCTATCGTACATTGCCACTCACTGACTATCCTAATTCAGCGCCTCTGATTCCCACCACCCCGTGATGATTTTTTCACTCCTACTAGTGAATGGCTTGATAGAAACGCTTACAATGCGCACCACCCGGCGATGTTTTTGAGAAAGCTATTCTACATTGCCACCGAATGTTTCCTGACCTCCCCATGCTGACCACACCTTGGTGCTTTTCGCCATCCTACATTGCCACTCACTGCCTAACCTAATGCGGAGCCTCAGATTCAGACCAACTTGTGATGTTTTTCTCACTCCTACTAGTGAATGGCCTGTTAGAAACCCTTTCAATAAGCACTGCCCCAGGATGTTTTTCAGAAACCTATCCTCTATTGCCACTTCATGTTTCCTGAACTCCCCATGCTTACCACCCCGTGGTGTTTTCTCCATCCTACATTGCCACTCACTGCCTATCCTAATTCACACCCTCCGATTAACACCACCACGTGATGTTTTTCTCACTACTACTAGTGAATGTCCTGTTACAAACCGTTACAATGCGCACCAACCCGCGATGTTGTTCAGAAACCTATCCTACATTCCCACTACATCTTTCCTGACCTCCCGATGCTGACCAGGCCGTGGTGCTTTTCTCCATCCTATATTGCCTCTCACTGCCTACCCTAATTCAGACCCTCCGATTCACACCACCCAGTGATGTTTTTCTCACTCCTACTAGTGAATGGCCTGGTAGAAACCCTTACACTGCGCACCACCCCGTGATGTATTTCGGAAACCTATCCTACATTGCCACTGAATGATTTCTGACCTCCCCATGATGACCACCCGTTGGAGTTTTTCTCCATCCTACATTGCTTCTCACTGCCTATCCTAATTCAGAGACTCTGATTCACACCACCCCATGATGTTTTTCTCACTCCTACTAGTGAATGGCCTGTTAGAAAACCTTACAATGCACACCACCCAGGGATGCTTTTCAAGAAACCTATCCTACATTGCAACTGCATGTTTCATGACCTCCGCATGCTGACCACCCCGTGGTGCTTTTCTCCATCCAACATTGCCGCTCACTGCCTATGCTAATTGACACCCTCCGATTCACACCACCCCGTGATGTTTTTCTCACTCCTACTAGTGAATCTCCTGTTGGAAACCCTTACAATGTGCACAACCACACAATGTTTTTCAGAAACCTATCCTACATTGCCACTGCATGTTTCCTGTCCTCCCCATGCTGACCGCACCGTGGTGCTTTTCTCCATCCTACATTCCCACTCACTGCCTATCCTAATTCAGGCCCTGAGATACACACCACCCCGTGATGTTTTTCTCACTCCTACTAGTCAATGGCCTGTTAGACACCCTTACAATGCGCACCACCGCGCGATGTTTTTCAGACTCCTATCCTATATTGCCACTGCATGTTTCATTTCCTCCGCATGCTGACCACCCCGTGGTGCTTTTCTCCATCCAACATTGCCGCTCACTGCCTATACTAATCAGGGCCTCCGATTCACACCACCGCGTGATGTTTTTCTCACTCCTACTAGCGAATCTCCTGTTGGAAACCATTACAATGTGCACAACCCCGCAATGTTTTTCAGAAACCTATCCTACATTGCCACAGAATGATTCCTCACCTCCCCATGATGACCAATCCTTGCAGTTTTTCTCCATCCTACATTGCTTCTCACAGCCTATCCTAATTCAGAGACTCTGATTCACACTACCCCGTGATGTTTTTCTCACTCCTACTAGTGAATGGCCTGTTAGAAAGCCTTACAATGCACACCACCCAGGGATGTTTTTCAAAAACCTATCCTACATTGCCACTGCATGTTTCCTGACCTCCCCATGCTGACCACCCCGTGGTGCTTTTCTCCATCCTACATTGCCACTCACTGACAGTCCTAATTCAGAGCCTCCAATTCACACCACCCCGTGATGTTTTTCTCACTCCTACTAGTGAATGACCTGTTAGAAACCCTTACAATGCGCACCACCCCGTGATGTATTTCGGAAACCTATCCTACATTGCCACTGAATGATTCCTGACCTCCCCATGATGACCACCCCTGGGAGCTTTTCTCCATCCTACATTGCTTCTCACTGCCTATCCAAATTCAGAGCCTCTGATTCAAACCACCCCGTAATGTTTTTCTCACTCCTACTAGTGAATGGCCAGTTAGAAAGCCTTACAATGTATACCACCCAGGGATGTTTTTCAAAAACCTATCCTACATTGCCACTGCATGTTTCCTGACCTCCCCATGCTGACCACCCCTTGGTGCTTTTCTCCATCCTACATTGCCACTCACTGACTATCCTAATTCAGAGCCTCCGATTCACACCACCCCGTGTTTTTCTCACTCCTACTAGTGAATGACCTGTTAGAAAACCTTAAAATGTGCACCACCCTGCAATGTTTTTCAGAAAACTATCCTACATTGCCAGTGCATGTTTCCTGACCTCCCCATGCTGACCACCCCGTGGTGCTTTTCTCCATCCTACATTGCCACTCACTGCCTATCCTAATGCGGAGCCTCAGATTCAGACCAACTTGTGATGTTTTCTCACTCCTACTAGTGAATGGCCTGTTAGAAACCCTTTCAATAAGCACTGCCCCAGGATGTTTTTCAGAAACCTATCCTCTATTGCCACTTCATGTTTCCTGAACTCCCCATGCTCACCACCCCGTGGTGTTTTCTCCATCCTACATTGCCACTCACTGCCTATCCTAATTCACACCCTCCGATTCACACCACCACGTGATGTTTTTCTCACTACTACTAGTGAATGTCCTGTTACAAACCGTTACAATGCGCACCAACCCGCGATGTTGTTCAGAAACCTATCCTACATTCCCACTACATCTTTCCTGACCTCCCGATGCTGACCAGGCCGTGGTGCTTTTCTCCATCCTATATTGCCTCTCACTGCCTACCCTAATTCAGACCCTCCAATTCACACCACCCAGTGATGTTTTTCTCACTCCTACTAGTGAATGGCCTGGTAGAAACCCTTACACTGCGCACCACCCCGTGATGTATTTCGGAAACCTATCCTACATTGCCACTGAATGATTTCTGACCTCCCCATGATGACCACCCGTTGGAGTTTTTCTCCATCCTACATTGCTTCTCACTGCCTATCCTAATTCAGAGACTCTGATTCACACCACCCCATGATGTTTTTCTCACTCCTACTAGTGAATGGCCTGTTAGAAAACCTTACAATGCACACCACCCAGGGATGCTTTTCAAGAAACCTATCCTACATTGCAACTGCATGTTTCATGACCTCCGCATGCTGACCACCCCGTGGTGCTTTTCTCCATCCAACATTGCCGCTCACTGCCTATGCTAATTGACACCCTCCGATTCACACCACCCCGTGATGTTTTTCTCACTCCTACTAGTGAATCTCCTGTTGGAAACCCTTACAATGTGCACAACCACACAATGTTTTTCAGAAACCTATCCTACATTGCCACTGCATGTTTCCTGTCCTCCCCATGCTGACCGCACCGTGGTGCTTTTCTCCATCCTACATTCCCACTCACTGCCTATCCTAATTTAGGCCCTGAGATACACACCACCCCGTGATGTTTTTCTCACTCCTACTAGTCAATGGCCTGTTAGACACCCTTACAATGCGCACCACCGCGCGATGTTTTTCAGACTCCTATCCTATATTGCCACTGCATGTTTCATTTCCTCCGCATGCTGACCACCCCGTGGTGCTTTTCTCCATCCAACATTGCCGCTCACTGCCTATACTAATCAGGCCCTCCGATTCACACCACCGCGTGATGTTTTTCTCACTCCTACTAGCGAATCTCCTGTTGGAAACCATTACAATGTGCACAACCCCGCAATGTTTTTCAGAAACCTATCCTACATTGCCACAGAATGATTCCTCACCTCCCCATGATGACCAACCCTTGCAGTTTTTCTCCATCCTACATTGCTTCTCACAGCCTATCCTAATTCAGAGACTCTGATTCACACCACACCGTGATGTTTTTCTCACTCCTACTAGTGAATGGCCTGTTAGAAAGCCTTACAATGCACACCACCCAGGGATGTTTTTCAAAAACCTATCCTACATTGCCACTGCATGTTTCCTGACCTCCCCATGCTGACCACCCCGTGGTGCTTTTCTCCATCCTACATTGCCACTCACTGACAGTCCTAATTCAGAGCCTCCAATTCACACCACCCCGTGATGTTTTTCTCACTCCTACTAGTGAATGACCTGTTAGAAACCCTTACAATGCGCACCACCCCGTGATGTATTTCGGAAACCTATCCTACATTGCCACTGAATGATTCCTGACCTCCCCATGATGACCACCCCTGGGAGCTTTTCTCCATCCTACATTGCTTCTCACTGCCTATCCAAATTCAGAGCCTCTGATTCAAACCACCCCGTAATGTTTTTCTCACTCCTACTAGTGAATGGCCAGTTAGAAAGCCTTACAATGTATACCACCCAGGGATGTTTTTCAAAAACCTATCCTACATTGCCACTGCATGTTTCCTGACCTCCCCATGCTGACCACCCCTTGGTGCTTTTCTCCATCCTACATTGCCACTCACTGACTATCCTAATTCAGAGCCTCCGATTCACACCACCCCGTGTTTTTCTCACTCCTACTAGTGAATGACCTGTTAGAAAACCTTAAAATGTGCACCACCCTGCAATGTTTTTCAGAAAACTATCCTACATTGCCAGTGCATGTTTCCTGACCTCCCCATGCTGACCACCCCGTGGTGCTTTTCTCCATCCTACATTGCCACTCACTGCCTAACGTAATGAAGAGCCTCCGATTCACACCACCCCGTGATGTTTTTATCACTCCTACTAGTGAATGGCCTGTTAGAAACCCTGACAATGTGCACCACCTCTCGATGTTTTTCAAAAACCTAACCTACATTGCCACTGCATGTTTCCTGCCCTCCCCATGCTGACAACCCCGTGGTGCTTTTCTCCATCCTACATTGCCACTCACTGACTATCCTAATTCAGAGCCTCCGATTCACACCACCCCGTGATGTTTTTCTCACTCCTACTAGTGAATGACCTGTTAGAAAACCTTACAATGTGCACCACCCTGCAATGTTTTGCCGAAACCTATCCTACATTGCCAGTGCATGTTTCCTGACCTCCCCATGCTGACCACCCCGTGGTGCTTTTCTCCATCCTACATTGCCACTCACTGCCTAACGTAATGCAGAGCCTCCGATTCACACCACCCCGTGATGTTTTTATCACTCCTACTAGTGAATGCCCTGTTAGAAACCGGTTCAATAAGCACAATGCCGCAATGTTTTTCAGAAACCTATTCTACATTGCCACTGCATGTTTCCTGATATCCCCATGCTGACCAACCCGTGGTGCTTTTCTCCATCCTACATTGCCACTCACAGCCTACCCTAATTCAGACCCTCCGATTCACACCACCCAGTGATGTTTTTCTCACTCCTACTAGTGAATGGCCTGGTAGAAACCCTTACAATGCGCACCACCCCGTGATGTATTTCGGAAACCTATCCTACATTGCCACAGAATAATTCCTGACCTCCCCATGATGACCACCCCTTGGAGTTTTTCTCCATCCTACATTGCTTCTCACAGCCTTCCTAATTCAGAGACTCTGATTCACACCACCCCGTGATGTTTTTCTCACTCGTACTAGTGAATGGCCTGTTAGAAACCCTTACAAGTGGCACCACCCCACGAGGTTTTTCAGAAATCTATCCTACATTTCCACTGGATGTTTAATGACCTCTCAATGCTGACCACCCGTTGTGCTATTCTCCATCCTACATTGCCACTCCCTAGCTATCCTAAATCCGGCCCTCCGATTCACACCACCCCGTGATGTTTTTCTCACTCGTACTAGTGAATGACCTGTTAGAAACCCTTAGAATGCGCACCACCCCGCAATGTTTTTCAGAAACCTAAACGACATTGCCACTGCATGTTTCCTGACCTCGCCATTATGACCACACTGTGGTGCTTTTCTCCATACTACATTGCCACTCACTGGCTATCCTAATTCAGGCCCTCTGATACACAGCACCCCGTGATGTTTTTCTCACTCCTACTAGTGAATGGCCTGTAACAAGCCTAACAAAGCGCACCACCTCGCGATGTTTTTCAGAAACCTATCCTACATTGCCACTGCATGTTTCCTTACTTCCCCATTCTGACCAACCCATGCTGCTTTTCTCCATCCTACATTGCCACTCACTGCCTATCCTATTTCAGGCCTTCTGATTCACACCACCCTATCATGTTTTTCTCACTCCTACTAGTGAATGGCCTGTTAGAAACCCTTGCAATACGCACCACCGCGTGGTGTATTTCAGAAACCTATCCTACATTGCCACTGCATGTTTCCTGACCTCCCCACGCTTACCACCCTGTGTTGCTTTTCTCCATCCTACCTTGCTACTCGTTGCCTATCCTAATTCAGGCCTTCAGATACACACTACCCCTTGATGTTTTTCTCACTCCTACTAGTGAATGGCCTGTTGGAAACCCTTACAATTCGCACCACCCCGCGATGTTTTTCAGAAACCTATCCTACATTTCCACTGCATGTTTCCTTACCTCCCCATGCTGACCACCCCAAGGTGCTTTTCTCCATTGTACATTGCCACTAACTGCCTATCCTAATTCAGGCCCTCACATACACACCACCTCGTGATGTTTTTCTCACTCCTACTAGTGAATGGCCTGTTAGAAACCCTTACAATGTGCACCACCCAGTGGTGCATTTCAGAAACCTATCCTACATTGCCACTGCATGTTTCCTGACCTCCCCATGCTTACCACCCCGTGGTGCTTTTCTCTATCCTACCTTGCTACTCATTGCCTATCCTCATTCAGGCCCTCAGATACACACCACCCCTTGATGTTTTTCTTACTCGTACTAGTGAATGTCCTGTTGGAAACCTTACAATGCGCACCGCCCCGCGATATTTTTCAGAAACCTAAACGACATTTCCACTGCATGTTTTCTGACCTCGCAATGCAGACCAAACAATGGTGCTTTTATCCATCCTACATTGCCACTCACTGCCTATCTAAATGCAGTCCCTCTGAATCACACCACCCCGTGATGTTTTTCTTACTCCTTCTAGTGTATGGCCTCTTAGAAACCCTTACAACTCGCAGCACCCCACGATGTTTTTCAGAAACGTATCCTACATTGCCACTGCATGTTTCCTCACCTCCCCATGCTGACCAGGCCGTGGTGCTTTTCTCCATCGTACATTGCCACTAACTGCCTATCCTAACTCAGGCCCTCATATACACACCACCTCGTGATGTTTTTCACACTCCTACTAGTGAATGGCCTGTTAGAAACCCTTACAATGCGCACCATCCCGCTATGTTTTTCAGAAAACTATCCTACATTGCCACTGAATGATTCCTGACCTCCCCATGATGACCACCCCTTGGAGCTTTTCTCCATCCTGCATTGCTTCTCACTGCCTATCCTAATTCAGAGCCTGTGATTCACACCACCCCGTGATGTTTTTCTCACTCCTACTAGTGAATGGCCTGTTATAAAGCCTTACAATGCACACAACCCTGGGATGATTTTGAGAAACCTATCCTATATTGCCACTTCATGTTTCCTGACCTCCCCATGCTCACCACCCCGTGGTGTTTTCTCCATCCTACATTGCCACTCACTGCCTATCCTAATTCACACCCTCTGATTCACACCACCACGTGATGTTTTTCTCACTCCTACTAGTGAATGTCCTGTTATAAACCCTTACAATGCGCACCAACCCGAGATGTTTTTCAGAAACCTATCCTACATTGCCACTGAATGATTCCTGACCTCCCCATGCTGACCACCCTGTGGTGCTTTTCTCCATCCTACATTGCCACTCACTGCCTAATGTAATGCAGAGCCTCCGATTCACACCACCCCGTGATGTTTTTATCACTCCTACTACTGAATGGCCTATTAGAAACCCGTTCACTAAGCACAACGCCGCAATGTTTTTCAGAAACCTGTTCTATATTGCCACTGCATGTTTCCTGACATCCCCATGCTGACCAACCCGTGGTGCTTTTCTCCATCCTACATTGCCACTCGCTGCCTATCCTAATTCACATCCTCTGATTCACACCACACCTTGAGGTTTTTCTCATTCCTACTAGTGAATGGCCTGTTAGAAACCCTTACAAGGGGCACCACCCCGCGTTGTTTTTCAGAAATCTATCCTACATTGCCACTGCATGTTTTCTAACCTCTCAATGCTGACCACCCATGGTGCTTTTCTCCATCCTACATTCCCTCTCACTGCCTATCCTAATTCACGCCCTGAGATACACACCACCCCGTGATGTTTTTCTCACTCCTACTAGTGAATGGGCTGTTAAAAACCCTGACAATGCGCACCACCACGCGATGTTTTTCAGAATCCTATCCTGCATTACCACTGCATGTTTCATGACCTCCGCATGCTGACCACCCCGTGGTGCTTTTCTCCATCCAACATTGCCGCTCACTGCCTATACTAATCAGGCCCTCGATTCACAACACCTCGTGATGTTTTTCTGACTCCTACTAGTGAATGGCCTCTAAGAAACACTTACAATGCGCACCACCGCACGATGTTTTTCAGAATCCTATCCTACATTGCCACTGCATGTTTCATGACCTCCGCATGCTGACCACCCCGTGGTGCTTTTCTCCATTCAACATTACCGCTCACTGCCTATGCTAATCAGGCCCTCCGATTCACACCACCGCGTGATGTTTTTCTCACTCCTACTAGTGAATGGCCTGTTATAAACCCTTACAATGCGCACCAACCCCTGATGTTGATCAGAAACCTATCCTGCATTGCTACTACATCTTTCCTGACCTCCCCATGCTGACCAGGCCGTGGTGCTTTTCTCCATCCTACATTGCCTCTCACTGCCTATCCTAATTCAGCCCCTCCGATTCACACCACCCAGTGATGTTTTTCTCACTCCTTCTAGTGAATACCCTGGTAGAAACCCTTACAAGGCGCACCATCCCGCGATGTATATCGGAAACCAATCCTACATTGCCAAAGAATGATTCCTGACCTCCCCATGATGACCACCCCTTGGAGCTTTTCTCCATCCTACATTGCTTTTCACTGCCTATCCTAATTCAGAGCCTCTGATTCACACCACCCCGTGATGTTTTTCTCACTCCTACTAGTGAATGGCCTGTTAGAAAGCCTTACAATGCACACCACCCAGGGATGTTTTTAAAAAACCTATTCTACATTGCCACTGCATGTTTCCTGACCTCCCCATGCTGATCACCACGTGGTGCTTTTCTCCATCCTACATTGCCACTCATTATCCCAATTCAGAGCCTCCGATTCACATCACCCAGTGATTTTTTTCTCACTCCTACTAGTGAATGACCTGTTAGAAAACCTTACAAAGTGCACCACCCTGCAATGTTTTTCAGAAACCTATCCTACATTGCCAGTGCATGTTTCCTGACCTCCCCATGCTGACCACCCCGTGGTGCTTTTCTTCTTCCTACATTGCCACTCACTGCCTAACGTAATGCAGAGCCTCCGATTCACACTACCCCGTGACGTTTTTATCCCTCCTACTAGTGAATGCCCTGTTAGAAACCCGTTCAATAAGCACAACGCCGCGATGTTTTTCAGAAAACTATTCTACATTGCCACTGCATGTTTCCTGACATCCCCATGCTGACCAACCCGTGGTGCTTTTCTCCATCCTACATTGCCACTCACTGCCTATCCTAATTCAGATCCTCTGATTCACACCACACCTTGAGGTTTTTCTCATTCCTACTAGTGAATGGACTGTTAGAAACCCTTACAAGGGGCACCACCCCGCGATGTTTTTCAGAACTCTATCCTAAATTGCCACTGCATGTTTTCTGACCTCTGAATGCTGACCACCCCGTGGTGCTTTTCTCCATCCTACATTGCCACTCACTGCCTATGCTAATTGAGACCCTCCGATTCACACCACCCCGTGATATTTTTCTCACTCCTACTAATGAATCTCCTGATGGAAACCCTTAAAATGTGCACAACCCCGCGATGTTTTACAGAAACATATCCTACTTTGCCAGTGCATGTTTCCTGTCCTCCCTATACTGACCACACAGTGGTGTTTTTCTCTGTCCTACATGCTGACTCACTGCCTATCCTAATTCAGGCCCTCAGATACACACAACCCCGTGATGTTTTTCTCACTCCTACTAGTGAATGTCCTGTAAGAAACCCTTACAATGCGCACCACCCCTCGATGTTTTTCAGAAACCTAAACAACATTGCCACTGCATGTTTCCTGACCTCGCCATTATGACCACCCTGTGGTGCTTTTCTCCATCCTACATTGCCACTCACTGGCTATCCTAATTCAGGCCCTCCGATACACACCACCCCGTGATATTTTTCTCACTCCTACAAGTGAATGGCCTTTTAGAAACCCTGACAATGCGCACCACCTAGCGATGTTTTTCAGAAACCTATCCTACATTTCCACTGCATGTTTCCTGACCTCCCCACGCTTACCACCCCGTGGTGCTTTTCTCCATCCTACCTTGCTACTCAATGCCTATCCTAATTCAGGATCTCAGATCCACACCACCCCGTGATGTTTTTCTCACTCCTACTAGTGAATGGCCTGTTGGAAACCCTTACAATGCGCACCACCCCTCGATATTTTTCAGAAACCTAAATGACATTGTCATTGCATGTTTCCTGTCCTCGCGATGCTGACCACCCCTTGGTGCTTTTCTCCATCCTACATTGCCACTCCTTGGCTATCCTAATTCCGGCCCCCCGATTCACACTACCCCGTGATGTTTTTCTCACTCGTATTAGTAAATGTCCTGTTAGAAACCCTTACAATGCGCACCACACAGCAATGCTTTTCAGAAACCTATCCTACATAGCCACTGCAGGTTTCCTGACCTCCCCATGCTGACCAGCCCGTGGTGCTTTTCTCCATTGTACATTGCCACTCACTGCCTATCCTAATTCAGAGCCTCCGATTCCCACCACCCCGTGATGTTTTTATCACTCCTACTAGTGAATGGCTTGATAGAAATGCTTACAATGCGCACCACCCCGCGATGTTTTTCAGAAACCTATCCTACATTGCCACCGAATGTTTCATGACCTCCCCATGCTGACCACACCTTGGTGCTTTTCGCCATTCTACATTGCCACTCACTGCCCAACCTAATGCGGAGCCTCCAATTCACACCAACTCGTGATGTTTTTCTCACTCCTACTAGTGAAGGTCCTCTTAGAAACCCTTTCAATAAGCACCATCCCGGGATGTTTTTCAGAAACCTATCCTATATTGCCACTTCATGTTTCTTGACCTCCCCATGCTCACCACCCCGTGTTGTTTTCTCCATCGTACATTGCCACTCACTGCCTATCCTAATTCACACCCTCCGATTCACACCCCCACGTGATGTTTTTCTCACTCCTACTAGTGAATGTCCTGTTATAAACCCTTACAATGCGCACCAACACGCGATGTTGTTTAGAAACCTATCCTACATTGCCAGTACATCTTTCATGAGCTCCCGATGCTGACCAGGCCATGGTGCTTTTCTCCATCCTACATTACCTCTCACTGCCTATCCTAATTCAGACCTTCCGATTCACACCACCCAGTGATGTTTTTCTCACTCCTACTAGTGAATGGCCTGATAGAAACCCTTACAATGCGCACCACCCCGTGATGTATTTCAGAAACCTATCCTACATTGCCACTGAATGATTCCTGACCTCCCCATGATGACCACCCCTTGGAGCTTTTCTCCATCCTACATTGCTTCTCACTCCCTATCCTAATTCAGAGCCTCTGATTCACACCACCCCGTGATGTTTTTCTCACTCCTACTAGTGAATGGCCTGTTAGAAAGCCTTACAATGCACACCACCCAGGGATGTTTTTCAAAAACCTATCCTACATTGCCACTGCATGTTTCCTGACCTCCCCATGCTGACCACCCCGTGGTGCTTTTCTCCATCCTACATTGCCACTCACTGACAGTCCTAATTCAGAGCCTCCAATTCACACCACCCCGTGATGTTTTTCTCACTCCTACTAGTGAATGACCTGTTAGAAACCCTTACAATGCGCACCACCCCGTGATGTATTTCGGAAACCTATCCTACATTGCCACTGAATGATTCCTGACCTCCCCATGATGACCACCCCTGGGAGCTTTTCTCCGTCCTACATTGCTTCTCACTGCCTATCCAAATTCAGAGCCTCTGATTCAAACCACCCCGTAATGTTTTTTTCACTCCTACTAGTGAATGGCCAGTTAGAAAGCCTTACAATGTATACCACCCAGGGATGTTTTTCAAAAACCTATCCTACATTGCCACTGCATGTTTCCTGACCTCCCCATGCTGACCACCCCTTGGTGCTTTTCTCCATCCTACATTGCCACTCACTGACTATCCTAATTCAGAGCCTCCGATTCACACCACCCCGTGTTTTTCTCACTCCTACTAGTGAATGACCTGTTAGAAAACCTTAAAATGTGCACCACCCTGCAATGTTTTTCAGAAAACTATCCTACATTGCCAGTGCATGTTTCCTGACCTCCCCATGCTGACCACCCCGTGGTGCTTTTCTCCATCCTACATTGCCACTCACTGCCTATCCTAATGCGGAGCCTCAGATTCAGACCAACTTGTGATGTTTTTCTCACTCCTACTAGTGAATGGCCTGTTAGAAACCCTTTCAATAAGCACTGCCCCAGGATGTTTTTCAGAAACCTATCCTCTATTGCCACTTCATGTTTCCTGAACTCCCCATGCTCACCACCCCGTGGTGTTTTCTCCATCCTACATTGCCACTCACTGCCTATCCTAATTCACACCCTCCGATTCACACCACCACGTGATGTTTTTCTCACTACTACTAGTGAATGTCCTGTTACAAACCGTTACAATGCGCACCAACCCGCGATGTTGTTCAGAAACCTATCCTACATTCCCACTACATCTTTCCTGACCTCCCGATGCTGACCAGGCCGTGGTGCTTTTCTCCATCCTATATTGCCTCTCACTGCCTACCCTAATTCAGACCCTCCGATTCACACCACCCAGTGATGTTTTTCTCACTCCTACTAGTGAATGGCCTGGTAGAAACCCTTACACTGCGCACCACCCCGTGATGTATTTCGGAAACCTATCCTACATTGCCACTGAATGATTTCTGACCTCCCCATGATGACCACCCGTTGGAGTTTTTCTCCATCCTACATTGCTTCTCACTGCCTATCCTAATTCAGAGACTCTGATTCACACCACCCCATGATGTTTTTCTCACTCGTACTACTGAATGACCTGTTAGAAACCCTTAGAATGCGCACCACCCCGCGATGTTTTTCAGAAACCTATCCTACATAGCTGCTGCATGTTTCATGACCTCCGCATGCTGACCACCCCGTGGTGCTTTTCTCCATCCAACATTGCCGCTCACTGCCTATGCTAATTGACACCCTCCGATTCACACCACCCCGTGATGTTTTTCTCACTCCTACTAGTGAATCTCCTGTTGGAAACCCTTACAATGTGCACAACCACACAATGTTTTTCAGAAACCTATCCTACATTGCCACTGCATGTTTCCTGTCCTCCCCATGCTGACCGCACCGTGGTGCTTTTCTCCATCCTACATTCCCACTCACTGCCTATCCTAATTCAGGCCCTGAGATACACACCACCCCGTGATGTTTTTCTCACTCCTACTAGTCAATGGCCTGTTAGACACCCTTACAATGCGCACCACCGCGCGATGTTTTTCAGACTCCTATCCTATATTGCCACTGCATGTTTCATTTCCTCCGCATGCTGACCACCCCGTGGTGCTTTTCTCCATCCAACATTGCCGCTCACTGCCTATACTAATCAGGCCCTCCGATTCACACCACCGCGTGATGTTTTTCTCACTCCTACTAGCGAATCTCCTGTTGGAAACCATTACAATGTGCACAACCCCGCAATGTTTTTCAGAAACCTATCCTACATTGCCACAGAATGATTCCTCACCTCCCCATGATGACCAACCCTTGCAGTTTTTCTCCATCCTACATTGCTTCTCACAGCCTATCCTAATTCAGAGACTCTGATTCACACCAGCCCGTGATGTTTTTCTCACTCCTACTAGTGAATGGCCTGTTAGAAAGCCTTACAATGCACACCACCCAGGGATGTTTTTCAAAAACCTATCCTACATTGCCACTTCATGTTTCCTGACCTCCCCATGCTGACCACCCCGTGGTGCTTTTCTCCATCCTACATTGCCACTCACTGACAGTCCTAATTCAGAGCCTCCAATTCACACCACCCCGTGATGTTTTTCTCACTCCTACTAGTGAATGACCTGTTAGAAACCCTTACAATGCGCACCACCCCGTGATGTATTTCGGAAACCTATCCTACATTGCCACTGAATGATTCCTGTCCTCCCCATGATGACCACCCCTGGGAGCTTTTCTCCATCCTACATTGCTTCTCACTGCCTATCCAAATTCAGAGCCTCTGATTCAAACCACCCCGTAATGTTTTTCTCACTCCTACTAGTGAATGGCCAGTTAGAAAGCCTTACAATGTATACCACCCAGGGATGTTTTTTAAAAACCTATCCTACATTGCCACTGCATGTTTCCTGACCTCCCCATGCTGACCACCCCTTGGTGCTTTTCTCCATCCTACATTGCCACTCACTGACTATCCTAATTCAGAGCCTCCGATTCACACCACCCCGTGTTTTTCTCACTCCTACTAGTGAATGACCTGTTAGAAAACCTTAAAATGTGCACCACCCTGCAATGTTTTTCAGAAAACTATCCTACATTGCCAGTGCATGTTTCCTGACCTCCCCATGCTGACCACCCCGTGGTGCTTTTCTCCATCCTACATTGCCACTCACTGCCTAACGTAATGAAGAGCCTCCGATTCACACCACCCCGTGATGTTTTTATCACTCCTACTAGTGAATGGCCTGTTAGAAACCCTGACAATGTGCACCACCTCTCGATGTTTTTCAAAAACCTAACCTACATTGCCACTGCATGTTTCCTGCCCTCCCCATGCTGACAACCCCGTGGTGCTTTTCTCCATCCTACATTGCCACTCACTGACTATCCTAATTCAGAGCCTCCGATTCACACCACCCCGTGATGTTTTTCTCACTCCTACTAGTGAATGACCTGTTAGAAAACCTTACAATGTACACCACCCTGCAATGTTTTGCCGAAACCTATCCTACATTGCCAGTGCATGTTTCCTGACCTCCCCATGCTGACCACCCCGTGGTGCTTTTCTCCATCCTACATTGCCACTCACTGCCTAACGTAATGCAGAGCCTCCGATTCACACCACCCCGTGATGTTTTTATCACTCCTACTAGTGAATGCCCTGTTAGAAACCGGTTCAATAAGCACAATGCCGCAATGTTTTTCAGAAACCTATTCTACATTGCCACTGCATGTTTCCTGATATCCCCATGCTGACCAACCCGTGGTGCTTTTCTCCATCCTACATTGCCACTCACAGCCTACCCTAATTCAGACCCTCCGATTCACACCACCCAGTGATGTTTTTCTCACTCCTACTAGTGAATGGCCTGGTAGAAACCCTTACAATGCTCACCACCCCGTGATGTATTTCGGAAACCTATCCTACATTGCCACAGAATAATTCCTGACCTCCCCATGATGACCACCCCTTGGAGTTTTTCTCCATCCTACATTGCTTCTCACAGCCTTCCTAATTCAGAGACTCTGATTCACACCACCCCGTGATGTTTTTCTCACTCGTACTAGTGAATGGCCTGTTAGAAACCCTTACAAGTGGCACCACCCCACCATGTTTTTCAGAAATCTATCCTACATTTCCACTGGATGTTTAATGACCTCTCAATGCTGACCACCCGTTGTGCTATTCTCCATCCTACATTGCCACTCCCTAGCTATCCTAAATCCGGCCCTCCGATTCACACCACCCCGTGATGTTTTTCTCACTCGTACTAGTGAATGACCTGTTAGAAACCCTTAGAATGCGCACCACCCCGCGATGTTTTTCAGAAACCTATCCTACATAGCTGCTGCATGTTTCATGACTTCCCCATGCTGACCACCCCGTGGTGCTTTTCTCCATCCTACATTGCCACTCACAGCCTATCCTAATTCAGAGCCTCCGATTCACAAAATCCCGTGATGTTTTTCTCACTCCTACTAGTAAATGTCCTGTTAGAAACCCTTACAATGCGCACCACCCAGCAATGTTTCTCAGAAACCTATTCTACATTGCCACTGCATGTTTCCTGACCTCCCCATTTTGACCAACCCATGGTGCTGTTCTCCATCCTTCATTGTCACTCACTGCCTATCGTAATAAAGACCCTACAATTCTCACCAGGCCGTGATGTTATTCTCACTCCTATTAGTAAATGGCCTGTTAGAAACCCTTACAAGTCGCACCACCCCGCGATGTTTTTCAGAAACCTATCCTACATAGCCACTGCAGGTTTCCTGACATCCCCATGCTGACCAGCCCGTGGTGCTTTTCTCTATCGTACATTGCCACTCACTGCCTATCCTAATTCAGCGCCTCTGATTCCCACCACCCCGTGATGATTTTTTCACTCCTACTAGTGAATGGCTTGATAGAAACGCTTACAATGCGCACCACCCGGCGATGTTTTTGAGAAAGCTATTCTACATTGCCACCGAATGTTTCCTGACCTCCCCATGCTGACCACACCTTGGTGCTTTTCGCCATCCTACATTGCCACTCACTGCCTAACCTAATGCGGAGCCTCAGATTCAGACCAACTTGTGATGTTTTTCTCACTCCTACTAGTGAATGGCCTGTTAGAAACCCTTTCAATAAGCACTGCCCCAGGATGTTTTTCAGAAACCTATCCTCTATTGCCACTTCATGTTTCCTGAACTCCCCATGCTCACCACCCCGTGGTGTTTTCTCCATCCTACATTGCCACTCACTGCCTATCCTAATTCACACCCTCCGATTCACACCACCACGTGATGTTTTTCTCACTACTACTAGTGAATGTCCTGTTACAAACCGTTACAATGCGCACCAACCCGCGATGTTGTTCAGAAACCTATCCTATATTCCCACTACATCTTTCCTGACCTCCCGATGCTGACCAGGCCGTGGTGCTTTTCTCCATCCTATATTGCCTCTCACTGCCTACCCTAATTCAGACCCTCCGATTCACACCACCCAGTGATGTTTTTCTCACTCCTACTAGTGAATGGCCTGGTAGAAACCCTTACACTGCGCACCACCCCGTGATGTATTTCGGAAACCTATCCTACATTGCCACTGAATGATTTCTGACCTCCCCATGATGACCACCCGTTGGAGTTTTTCTCCATCCTACATTGCTTCTCACTGCCTATCCTAATTCAGAGACTCTGATTCACACCACCCCATGATGTTTTTCTCACTCCTACTAGTGAATGGCCTGTTAGAAAACCTTACAATGCACACCACCCAGGGATGCTTTTCAAGAAACCTATCCTACATTGCAACTGCATGTTTCATGACCTCCGCATGCTGACCACCCCGTGGTGCTTTTCTCCATCCAACATTGCCGCTCACTGCCTATGCTAATTGACACCCTCCGATTCACACCACCCCGTGATGTTTTTCTCACTCCTACTAGTGAATCTCCTGTTGGAAACCCTTACAATGTGCACAACCACACAATGTTTTTCAGAAACCTATCCTACATTGCCACTGCATGTTTCCTGTCCTCCCCATGCTGACCGCACCGTGGTGCTTTTCTCCATCCTACATTCCCACTCACTGCCTATCCTAATTCAGGCCCTGAGATACACACCACCCCGTGATGTTTTTCTCACTCCTACTAGTCAATGGCCTGTTAGACACCCTTACAATGCGCACCACCGCGCGATGTTTTTCAGACTCCTATCCTATATTGCCACTGCATGTTTCATTTCCTCCGCATGCTGACCACCCCGTGGTGCTTTTCTCCATCCAACATTGCCGCTCACTGCCTATACTAATCAGGCCCTCCGATTCACACCACCGCGTGATGTTTTTCTCACTCCTACTAGCGAATCTCCTGTTGGAAACCATTACAATGTGCACAACCCCGCAATGTTTTTCAGAAACCTATCCTACATTGCCACAGAATGATTCCTCACCTCCCCATGATGACCAACCCTTGCAGTTTTTCTCCATCCTACATTGTTTCTCACAGCCTATCCTAATTCAGAGACTCTGATTCACACCACCCCGTGATGTTTTTCTCACTCCTACTAGTGAATGGCCTGTTAGAAAGCCTTACAATGCACACCACCCAGGGATGTTTTTCAAAAACCTATCCTACATTGCCACTGCATGTTTCCTGACCTCCCCATGCTGACCACCCCGTGGTGCTTTTCTCCATCCTACATTGCCACTCACTGACAGTCCTAATTCAGAGCCTCCAATTCACACCACCCCGTGATGTTTTTCTCACTCCTACTAGTGAATGACCTGTTAGAAACCCTTACAATGCGCACCACCCCGTGATGTATTTCGGAAACCTATCCTACATTGCCACTGAATGATTCCTGACCTCCCCATGATGACCACCCCTGGGAGCTTTTCTCCATCCTACATTGCTTCTCACTGCCTATCCAAATTCAGAGCCTCTGATTCAAACCACCCCGTAATGTTTTTCTCACTCCTACTAGTGAATGGCCAGTTAGAAAGCCTTACAATGTATACCACCCAGGGATGTTTTTCAAAAACCTATCCTACATTGCCACTGCATGTTTCCTGACCTCCCCATGCTGACCACCCCTTGGTGCTTTTCTCCATCCTACATTGCCACTCACTGACTATCCTAATTCAGAGCCTCCGATTCACACCACCCCGTGTTTTTCTCACTCCTACTAGTGAATGACCTGTTAGAAAACCTTAAAATGTGCACCACCCTGCAATGTTTTTCAGAAAACTATCCTACATTGCCAGTGCATGTTTCCTGACCTCCCCATGCTGACCACCCCGTGGTGCTTTTCTCCATCCTACATTGCCACTCACTGCCTTACGTAATGAAGAGCCTCCGATTCACACCACCCCGTGATGTTTTTCTCACTCCTACTAGTGAATGGCCTGTTAGAAACCCTGACAATGTGCACCACCTCTCGATGTTTTTCAAAAACCTAACCTACATTGCCACTGCATGTTTCCTGCCCTCCCCATGCTGACAACCCCGTGGTGCTTTTCTCCATCCTACATTGCCACTCACTGACTATCCTAATTCAGAGCCTCCGATTCACACCACCCCGTGATGTTTTTCTCACTCCTACTAGTGAATGACCAGTTAGAAAACCTTACAATGTGCACCACCCTGCAATGTTTTGCCGAAACCTATCCTACATTGCCAGTGCATGTTTCCTGACCTCCCCATGCTGACCACCCCGTGGTGCTTTTCTCCATCCTACATTGCCACTCACTGCCTAACGTAATGCAGAGCCTCCGATTCACACCACCCCGTGATGTTTTTATCACTCCTACTAGTGAATGCCCTGTTAGAAACCGGTTCAATAAGCACAATGCCGCAATGTTTTTCAGAAACCTATTCTACATTGCCACTGCATGTTTCCTGATATCCCCATGCTGACCAACCCGTGGTGCTTTTCTCCATCCTACATTGCCACTCACAGCCTACCCTAATTCAGACCCTCCGATTCACACCACCCAGTGATGTTTTTCTCACTCCTACTAGTGAATGGCCTGGTAGAAACCCTTACAATGCGCACCACCCCGTGATGTATTTCGGAAACCTATCCTACATTGCCACAGAATAATTCCTGACCTCCCCATGATGACCACCCCTTGGAGTTTTTCTCCATCCTACATTGCTTCTCACAGCCTTCCTAATTCAGAGACTCTGATTCACACCACCCCGTGATGTTTTTCTCACTCGTACTAGTGAATGGCCTGTTAGAAACCCTTACAAGTGGCACCACCCCACCATGTTTTTCAGAAATCTATCCTACATTTCCACTGGATGTTTAATGACCTCTCAATGCTGACCACCCGTTGTGCTATTCTCCATCCTACATTGCCACTCCCTAGCTATCCTAAATCCGGCCCTCCGATTCACACCACCCCGTGATGTTTTTCTCACTCGTACTAGTGAATGACCTGTTAGAAACCCTTAGAATGCGCACCACCCCGCGATGTTTTTCAGAAACCTATCCTACATAGCTGCTGCATGTTTCATGACTTCCCCATGCTGACCACCCCGTGGTGCTTTTCTCCATCCTACATTGCCACTCACAGCCTATCCTAATTCAGAGCCTCCGATTCACAAAATCCCGTGATGTTTTTCTCACTCCTACTAGTAAATGTCCTGTTAGAAACCCTTACAATGCGCACCACCCAGCAATGTTTCTCAGAAACCTATTCTACATTGCCACTGCATGTTTCCTGACCTCCCCATTTTGACCAACCCATGGTGCTGTTCTCCATCCTTCATTGTCACTCACTGCCTATCGTAATAAAGACCCTACAATTCTCACCAGGCCGTGATGTTATTCTCACTCCTATTAGTAAATGGCCTGTTAGAAACCCTTACAAGTCGCACCACCCCGCGATGTTTTTCAGAAACCTATCCTACATAGCCACTGCAGGTTTCCTGACATCCCCATGCTGACCAGCCCGTGGTGCTTTTCTCTATCGTACATTGCCACTCACTGCCTATCCTAATTCAGCGCCTCTGATTCCCACCACCCCGTGATGATTTTTTCACTCCTACTAGTGAATGGCTTGATAGAAACGCTTACAATGCGCACCACCCGGCGATGTTTTTGAGAAAGCTATTCTACATTGCCACCGAATGTTTCCTGACCTCCCCATGCTGACCACACCTTGGTGCTTTTCGCCATCCTACATTGCCACTCACTGCCTAACCTAATGCGGAGCCTCAGATTCAGACCAACTTGTGATGTTTTTCTCACTCCTACTAGTGAATGGCCTGTTAGAAACCCTTTCAATAAGCACTGCCCCAGGATGTTTTTCAGAAACCTATCCTCTATTGCCACTTCATGTTTCCTGAACTCCCCATGCTCACCACCCCGTGGTGTTTTCTCCATCCTACATTGCCACTCACTGCCTATCCTAATTCACACCCTCCGATTCACACCACCACGTGATGTTTTTCTCACTATTACTAGTGAATGTCCTGTTACAAACCGTTACAATGCGCACCAACCCGCGATGTTGTTCAGAAACCTATCCTACATTCCCACTACATCTTTCCTGACCTCCCGATGCTGACCAGGCCGTGGTGCTTTTCTCCATCCTATATTGCCTCTCACTGCCTACCCTAATTCAGACCCTCCGATTCACACCACCCAGTGATGTTTTTCTCACTCCTACTAGTGAATGGCCTGGTAGAAACCCTTACACTGCGCACCACCCCGTGATGTATTTCGGAAACCTATCCTACATTGCCACTGAATGATTTCTGACCTCCCCATGATGACCACCCGTTGGAGTTTTTCTCCATCCTACATTGCTTCTCACTGCCTATCCTAATTCAGAGACTCTGATTCACACCACCCCATGATGTTTTTCTCACTCCTACTAGTGAATGGCCTGTTAGAAAATCTTACAATGCACACCACCCAGGGATGCTTTTCAAGAAACCTATCCTACATTGCAACTGCATGTTTCATGATCTCCTCATGCCGACCACCCCGTGGTGCTTTTCTCCATCCAACATTGCCGCTCACTGCCTATGCTAATTGACACCCTCCGATTCACACCACCCCGTGATGTTTTTATCACTCCTACTAGTGAATGCCCTGTTAGAAACCAGTTCAATAAGCACCATGCCACGATGTATTTCAGAAACCTATTCTACTTTTCCACTGCATGTTTCCTGATATCCCCATGCTGACCAACCCGTGGTGCTTTTCTGCATCCTGCATTGCCACTCACTGCTTATCCTAATTCAGATCCTCTGATTCACACCACACCTTGAGGTTTTTCTCATTCCTACTAGTGAATGGCCTGTTAGAAACCCTTACAAGGGGCACCACCCCGCGATGTTTTTCAGAAATCTATCCTACATTTCCACTGCATGTTTAATGACCTCTCAATGCTGACCACCCATCGTGCTTTTCTCCATCCTACATTGCCACTCACTGCCTATGCTAATTGAGACCCTCCGATTCACACCACCCCGTGATGTTTTTCTCACTCCTACTAGTGAATCTCCTGTTGGAAACCCTTACAATGTGCACAACCCCATGATGTTTTTCCGAAACCTATCCTACACTGCCACTGCATGTTTCCTGTCCTCCCCATGCTGACCGCACGGTGGTGCTTTTCTCCATCCTACATTTCCACTCACTGCGTATGCTAATTCCGGCCATGAGATACACACCACCCCGTGATGTTTTTCTCACTCCTACTAGTGAATGGCCTGTTAGAAACCCTTACAATGCTCACCACCCTGCAATGTTTTTCAGAAACCTATCCTACATTGCCAGTGCATGTTTCCTGACTCCCCATGTTGACCACCCCGTGGTGCTTTTCTCCATCCTACATTGCCACTCACTGCCTAACGTACTGCAGAGCCTCCGATTCACACCACCCCGTGATGTTTTTATCACTCCTACTAGTGAATGGCCTGTTAGAAACCCTGACAATGTGCACCACCCCTCGATGTTTTTCAAAAACCTATCCTACATTGCCACTGCATGTTTCCTGCCCTCCCCATGCTGAACACCCCATGGTGCTTTTCTCCATCCTATATTGCCACTCACTGCCTATTCTAATTCTGGCCCTCCGATTCACACCACCCCTTGATCATTTTCTCACTCCTACTAGTGAAAGGACTGTTAAAACCTTACAATGAGCACCACCTCGCGATGTTATTCAGAAACCTATCCTACATTGCCACTGCATGTTTCCTTACCTCTCCATTCTGACAAACCCATGCTGCTTTTCTCCATCCTACATTGACACTCACTGCCTATCCTAATTCAGGTTTTCTGATTCACACCACCCCATCATGTTTTTCTCACTCCTACTAGTGAATGGCCTGTTAGAAACCCTTACAATGCGCACCACCCCGTGGTGTATTTCAGAAACCTATCCTACATTGCCACTGCATGTTTCCTGACCTCCCCACGCTTAACACCCCGTGGTACTTTTCTCCATCCTACCTTGCTACTCATTGCCTATCCTAATTCAGGCCCTCAGATACACACCACCCCGTGATGTTTTTCTCACTCCTACTAGTGAATGGCCTGTTGGAAACCCTTACAATGCGCACCACCCTGCGATATTTTTCAGAAACCTAAACGACATTTCCACTGCATGTTTTCTGACCTCGCAATGCAGACCAAACAATGGTGCTTTTATCCATCCTACATTGCCACTCACTGCCTATCTAAATGCAGTCCCTCTGAATCACACCACCCCGTGATGTTTTTCTTACTCCTACTAGTGAATGGCCTCTTAGAAATCCTGACAATTCGCAGCACCCCACGATGTTTTTCAGAAACGTATCCTACATTGCCACTGCATGTTTCCTGACCTCCCCATGCTGACCACCCCGTGGTGCTTTTCTCCATCGTACATTGCCACTAACTGCCTATCCTAATTCAGGCCCTCACATACACACCACCTCGTGATGTTTTTCTCACTCCTACTAGTGAATGGTCTATTAAATACCCTTACAATGCGCACCATCCCGCGATGTTTTTCAGAAACCTAAACGACATTGTCATTGCATGTTTCCTGACCTCGCCATTCTGACCACCCCTTGGTGCTTTTCTCCATGCTACATTGCCACTCCCTAGCTATCCTAAATCCGGCCCTCCGATTCACACCACCTCGTGATGTTTTTCTCACTCGTACTAGTGAATGACCTGTTAGAAACCCTTAGAATGCACACCACCCAGCAATGTTTCTCAGAAACCTATTCTACATTGCCACTGCATGTTTCCTGACCTCCCCATTTTGACCAACCCATGGTGCTGTTCTCCATCCTTCATTGTCACTCACTGCCTATCGTAATAAAGACCCTACAATTCTCACCAGCCCGTGATGTTATTCTCAGTGCTACTAGTAAATGGCCTGTTAGAAACCGTTACAAGTCGCACCACCCCGCGATGTTTTTCAGAAACCTATCCTACATAGCCACTGCAGGTTTCCTGACATCCCCATGCTGACCAGCCCGTGGTGCTTCTCTCTATCGTACATTGCCACTCACTGCCTATCCTAATTCAGCGCCTCTGATTCCGACCACCCTGTGATGATTTTTTCACTCCTACTAGTGAATGGCTTGATAGAAACGCTTACAATTCGCACCACCCGGCGATGTTTTTGAGAAAGCTATCCTACATTGCCACCGAATGTTTCCTGACCTCCCCATGCTGACCACACCTTGGTGCTTTTCGCCATCCTACATTGCCACTCACTGCCTAACCTAATGCGGAGCCTCAGATTCAGACCAACTCGTGATGTTTTTCTCACTCTTACTAGTGAATGTCCTGTTAGAAACCCTTTCCATAAGCACCGCCTCAGGATGTTTTTCAGAAACCTATCCTCTATTGCCACTTCATGTTTCCTGAACTCCCCATGCTCACCACCCCGTGGTGTTTTCTCCATCCTACATTGCCACTCACTGCCTATCCTAATTCACACCCTCCGATTCACACCACCACGTGATGTTTTTCTCACTACTACTAGTGAATGTCCTGTTACAAACCGTTACAATGCGCACCAACCCGCGATGTTGTTCAGAAACCTATCCTACATTGCCACTACATCTTTCCTGACCTCCCGATGCTGACCAGGCCGTGGGGCTTTTCTCCATCCTATATTGCCTCTCACTGCCTACCCTAATTCAGACCCTCCGATTCACACCACCCAGTGATGTTTTTCTCACTCCTACTAGTGAATGGCCTGGTAGAAACCCTTACAATGCGCACCACCCCGTGATGTATTTCGGAAACCTATCCTACATTGCCACAGAATGATTCCTGACCTCCCCATGATGACCACCCCTTGGAGTTTTTCTCCATCCTACATTGCTTCTCACAGCCTTCCTAATTCAGAGACTCTGATTCACACCACCCCGTGATGTTTTTCTCACTCCTACTAGTGAATGGCTTGTTAGAAAGCCTTACAATGCACACCACCCAGGGATGTTTTTCAAAAACCTATCCTACATTGCCACTGCATGTTTCCTGACCTCCCCATGCTGACTACCCTGTGGTGCTTTTCTCCATCCTACATTGCCACTCACTGACTATCCTAATTCAGAGCCTCCGATTCACACCACCCCGTGATGTTTTTCTCACTCCTACTAGTGAATGATCTGTTAGAAAAGCTTACAATGCACACGACCCTGCAATGTTTTTCAGAAACCTATACTACATTGCCAGTGCATGTTTCCTGACCTCCCCATGCTGACCACCACGTGCTGCTTTCCTCCTTCCTACATTGCCACTCACTGCCTAATGTAATGCAGACCCTCCGATTCACACCACCCCCTGATGTTTTTATCACTCCTACTAGTGAATGCCCTGTTAGAAACCCGTTCAAAAAACACAATGCCGCGATGTTTTTCAGAAACCTATTCTACATTGCCACTGCATGTTTCCTGACATCCCTAGGCTGACCAACCCGTTGTGCTTTTCTCCATCCTACATTGCCACTCACTGACTATCCTAATTCAGATCCTCTGATTCACACCACACCTTGAGGTTTTTCTCATTCCTACTAGTGAATGGCCTGTTAGAATCCCTTACAAGGGGCACCACCCAGCGATATTTTTCAGAAATCTATGCTACATTACCACTGCCTGTTTTCTAAAATCTCAATGCTGACCACCCGTGGTGCTTTTTTGCATCCTACATTCCCACTCACTGCCTATGCTAATTGAGACCCTCCGATTCACACCACCCTGTGATGTTTTTATCACTCCTACTAGTGAATGGCCTGTTAGAAACCCTGACAATGTGCACCACCCCTCGATGTTTTTCAAAAACCTATCCTACATTGCCACTGCATGTTTCCTGACCTCCCCATGCTGAACACCCCGTGGTGCGTTTCTCCATCCTGTATTGCCACTCACTGCCTATTCTAATTCTGGCCCTCCGATTCACACCACCCCTTGATTATTTTCTCACTCCTACTAGTGAATGGCCTGTTAAAAGCCTTACAAAGCGCACCACCTCGCGATGTTTTTCAGAAACCTATCCTACATTGCCACTGCATGTTTCCTTACCTCTCCATTCTGACAAACCCATGCTGCTTTTCTCCATCCTACATTGACACTCACTGCCTATCCTAATTCAGGTCTTCTGATTCACACCACCCCATCATGTTTTTCTCACTCCTAGTAGTGAATGGCCTGTTTGAAACCCTTACAATGCGCACCACCCCGTGGTGTATTTCAGAAACCTATCCTACATTGCCACTGCATGTTTCCTGACCTCCCCACGCTTAACACCCCGTGGTGCTTTTCTCCATCCTAACTTGCTACTCATTGCCTATCCTAATTCAGGCCCTCAGATACACACCACCCCGTGATGTTTTTCTCACTCCTACTAGTGAATGGCCTGTTGGAAACCCTTACAATGCGCACCACCCTGCGATATTTTTCAGAAACCTAAACGACATTTCCACTGCATGTTTTCTGACCTCGCAATGCAGACCAAACAATGGTGCTTTTATCCATCCTACATTGCCACTCACTGCCTATCTAAATGCAGTCCCTCTGAATCACACCACCCCGTGATGTTTTTCTTACTCCTACTAGTGAATGGCCTCTTAGAAATCCTGACAATTCGCAGCACCCCACGATGTTTTTCAGAAACGTATCCTACATTGCCACTGCATGTTTCCTGACCTCCCCATGCTGACCACCCCGTGGTGCTTTTCTCCATCGTACATTGCCACTAACTGCCTATCCTAATTCAGGCCCTCACATACACACCACCTCGTGATGTTTTTCTCACTCCTACTAGTGAATGGTCTATTAAATACCCTTACAATGCGCACCATCCCGCGATGTTTTTCAGAAACCTAAACGACATTGTCATTGCATGTTTCCTGACCTCGCCATTCTGACCACCCCTTGGTGCTTTTCTCCATGCTACATTGCCACTCCCTAGCTATCCTAAATCCGGCCCTCCGATTCACACCACCTCGTGATGTTTTTCTCACTCGTACTAGTGAATGACCTGTTAGAAACCCTTAGAATGCACACCACCCAGCAATGTTTCTCAGAAACCTATTCTACATTGCCACTGCATGTTTCCTGACCTCCCCATTTTGACCAACCCATGGTGCTGTTCTCCATCCTTCATTGTCACTCACTGCCTATCGTAATAAAGACCCTACAATTCTCACCAGCCCGTGATGTTATTCTCAGTGCTACTAGTAAATGGCCTGTTAGAAACCGTTACAAGTCGCACCACCCCGCGATGTTTTTCAGAAACCTATCCTACATAGCCACTGCAGGTTTCCTGACATCCCCATGCTGACCAGCCCGTGGTGCTTCTCTCTATCGTACATTGCCACTCACTGCCTATCCTAATTCAGCGCCTCTGATTCCGACCACCCTGTGATGATTTTTTCACTCCTACTAGTGAATGGCTTGATAGAAACGCTTACAATTCGCACCACCCGGCGATGTTTTTGAGAAAGCTATCCTACATTGCCACCGAATGTTTCCTGACCTCCCCATGCTGACCACACCTTGGTGCTTTTCGCCATCCTACATTGCCACTCACTGCCTAACCTAATGCGGAGCCTCAGATTCAGACCAACTCGTGATGTTTTTCTCACTCTTACTAGTGAATGGCCTGTTAGAAACCCTTTCCATAAGCACCGCCTCAGGATGTTTTTCAGAAACCTATCCTCTATTGCCACTTCATGTTTCCTGAACTCCCCATGCTCACCACCCCGTGGTGTTTTCTCCATCCTACATTGCCACTCACTGCCTATCCTAATTCACACCCTCCGATTCACACCACCACGTGATGTTTTTCTCACTACTACTAGTGAATGTCCTGTTACAAACCGTTACAATGCGCACCAACCCGCGATGTTGTTCAGAAACCTATCCTACATTGCCACTACATCTTTCCTGACCTCCCGATGCTGACCAGGCCGTGGGGCTTTTCTCCATCCTATATTGCCTCTCACTGCCTACCCTAATTCAGACCCTCCGATTCACACCACCCAGTGATGTTTTTCTCACTCCTACTAGTGAATGGCCTGGTAGAAACCCTTACAATGCGCACCACCCCGTGATGTATTTCGGAAACCTATCCTACATTGCCACAGAATGATTCCTGACCTCCCCATGATGACCACCCCTTGGAGTTTTTCTCCATCCTACATTGCTTCTCACAGCCTTCCTAATTCAGAGACTCTGATTCACACCACCCCGTGATGTTTTTCTCACTCCTACTAGTGAATGGCTTGTTAGAAAGCCTTACAATGCACACCACCCAGGGATGTTTTTCAAAAACCTATCCTACATTGCCACTGCATGTTTCCTGACCTCCCCATGCTGACTACCCTGTGGTGCTTTTCTCCATCCTACATTGCCACTCACTGACTATCCTAATTCAGAGCCTCCGATTCACACCACCCCGTGATGTTTTTCTCACTCCTACTAGTGAATGATCTGTTAGAAAAGCTTACAATGCACACGACCCTGCAATGTTTTTCAGAAACCTATACTACATTGCCAGTGCATGTTTCCTGACCTCCCCATGCTGACCACCACGTGCTGCTTTCCTCCTTCCTACATTGCCACTCACTGCCTAATGTAATGCAGACCCTCCGATTCACACCACCCCCTGATGTTTTTATCACTCCTACTAGTGAATGCCCTGTTAGAAACCCGTTCAAAAAACACAATGCCGCGATGTTTTTCAGAAACCTATTCTACATTGCCACTGCATGTTTCCTGACATCCCTAGGCTGACCAACCCGTTGTGCTTTTCTCCATCCTACATTGCCACTCACTGCCTATCCTAATTCAGATCCTCTGATTCACACCACACCTTGAGGTTTTTCTCATTCCTACTAGTGAATGGCCTGTTAGAATCCCTTACAAGGGGCACCACCCAGCGATATTTTTCAGAAATCTATGCTACATTACCACTGCCTGTTTTCTAAAATCTCAATGCTGACCACCCGTGGTGCTTTTCTGCATCCTACATTCCCACTCACTGCCTATGCTAATTGAGACCCTCCGATTCACACCACCCTGTGATGTTTTTATCACTCCTACTAGTGAATGGCCTGTTAGAAACCCTGACAATGTGCACCACCCCTCGATGTTTTTCAAAAACCTATCCTACATTGCCACTGCATGTTTCCTGACCTCCCCATGCTGAACACCCCGTGGTGCGTTTCTCCATCCTGTATTGCCACTCACTGCCTATTCTAATTCTGGCCCTCCGATTCACACCACCCCTTGATTATTTTCTCACTCCTACTAGTGAATGGCCTGTTAAAAGCCTTACAATGCGCACCACCTCGCGATGTTTTTCAGAAACCTATCCTACATTGCCACTGCATGTTTCCTTACCTCTCCATTCTGACAAACCCATGCTGCTTTTCTCCATCCTACATTGACACTCACTGCCTATCCTAATTCAGGTCTTCTAATGATTCACACCACCCCATCATGTTTTTCTCACTCCTAGTAGTGAATGGCCTGTTTGAAACCCTTACAATGCGCACCACCCCGTGGTGTATTTCAGAAACCTATCCTACATTGCCACTGCATGTTTCCTGACCTCCCCACGCTTAACACCCCGTGGTGCTTTTCTCCATCCTAACTTGCTACTCATTGCCTATCCTAATTCAGGCCCTCAGATACACACCACCCCGTGATGTTTTTCTCACTCCTACTAGTGAATGGCCTGTTGGAAACCCTTACAATGCGCACCACCCCGCAATATTTTTCAGAAACCTAAACGATATTTCCACTGCATGTTTTCTGACCTCGCAATGCAGACCAAACAATGGTGCTTTTATCCATCCTACATTGCCACTCACTGCCTATATAAATGCAGTACCTCTGAATCACACCACCCCGTGATGTTTTTCTTACTCCTACTAGTGAATGGCCTCTTAGATACCCTGACAATTCGCAGCACCCCGCGATGTTTTTCAGAAACGTATCCTACATTGCCACTGCATGTTTCCTGACCTCCCCATGCTGACCACCCCGTGGTGCTTTTCTCCATCGTACATTGCCACTAACTGCCTATCCTAATTCAGGCCCTCACATACACACCAGCCCATGATGTTTTTCTCACTCCTACTAGTGAATCTCCTGTTGGAAACCCTTACAATGTGCACAACCCCGCTTTGTTTTTCAGAAACCTATCCTACATTGCCAGTGCATGTTTTCTCTCCTCACTTTGCTGAACGCACCGTGGTGCTTTTCTCCATTATACATTCCCACTCACTGCCTATCCTAATTCAGGCCCTCAGATACACACCACCCCGTGATGTTTTTCTCACTCCTACTAGTGAATGGCCTGTTAGACACCCTTACAATGCGCCCAACCACGCGATGTTTTTCAGAATCCTATCCTACATTGCCACTGCATATTTCATGACCTCCGCATGCTGACCACACCGTGGTGCTTTTCTCCATCCAACATTGCCGCTCACTGCCTATAGTAATCAGGCCCTCTGATTCACACCACCGCGTGATGTTTTTCTCACTCATACTAGTGAATGGCCTGTAAGAAACCCTTACAATGCGCACCAGCCCTCGATGTTTTTCAGAAACCTAAACGACATTGCCACTGCATGTTTCCTGACCTCGCCATTATGACCACCCCGTGGTGCTTTTCTCCATCCTACGTTGCCACTCACTAGCTATCCAAATTCAGGCCCTCAGATACACACCACCCCGTGATGTTTTTCTCACTCCTACTAGTGAATGGCCTGTTAGAAACACTTACAATGCGTCCAACCACGCGATGTTTTTCAGAATCCTATCCTACATTGCCACTGCATATTTCATGACCTCCGTATGCTGACCAACCCGTGGTGCTTTTCTCCATCCAACATTGCCGCTCACTGCCTATACTAATCAGGCCCTCCGATTCACACCACCGCGTGATGTTTTTCTCACTCCTACTAGTGAATGGCCTGTTATAAACCCTTACAATACGCACGAACCCGAGATGTTGTTCAGAAAACTATCCTACATTGCCACTACATCTTTCCTGACCTCTCAATGCTGACCACCCGTGGTGCTTTTCTCCATCCTACATTGCCACTCACTGTCTATGCTAATTGAGACCCTCTGATTCACACCACCCCGTGATGTTTTTCTCACTCCTACTAGTGAATCTCCTGTTGGAAACCCTTACAATGTGCACAACCCCGCGATGTTTTTCAGAAACCTATCCTACATTGCCACTGCATGTTTCTTGTCCTCACCATGCTGACCGCACCGTGGTGCTTTTCTCCATCCTACATTCCCACTCACTGCCTATCCTAATTCAGGCCCTGAGATACACACCACCCCGTGATGTTTTTCTCACTCCTACTAGTGAATGGCCTGTTAGACACCCTTACAATGCGCACCACCGCGCGATGTTTTTCAGACTCCTATCCTACATTGCCACTGCATATTTCATGACCTCCGCATGCTGACCACCCCGTGGTGCTTTTCTCCATCCAACATTGCCTCTCACTGCCTATACTAATCAGGCCCTCCGATTCACACCACCGCGTGATGGTTTTCTCACTCCTACTAGTGAATGGCCTGTAAGAAACCCTTACAATGCGCACCACCCCTCGATGTTTTTCAGAAACCTAAACGACATTGCCACTGCATGTTTCCTGACCTCGCCATTATGACCACCCTGTGGTGCTTTTCTCCATACTACATTGCCACTCACTGGCTATCCTAATTCAGGCCCTCTGATACACAGCACCCCGTGATGTTTTTCTCACTCCTACTAGTGAATGGCCTGTAACAAGCCTTACAAAGCGCACCACCTCGCGATGTTTTTCAGAAACCTATCCTACATTGCCACTGCATGTTTCCTTACCTCCCCATTCTGACCAACCCATGCTGCTTTTCTCCATCCTACATTGCCACTCACTGCCTATCCTATTTCAGGCCTTCTGATTCACACCACCCTATCATGTTTTTCTCACTCCTACTAGTGAATGGCCTGTTAGAAACCCTTGCAATACGCACCACCCCGTGGTGTATTTCAGAAACCTATCCTACATTGCCACTGCATGTTTCCTGACCTCCCCACGCTTACCACCCTGTGTTGCTTTTCTCCATCCTACCTTGCTACTCGTTGCCTATCCTAATTCAGGCCTTCAGATACACACTACCCCTTGATGTTTTTCTCACTCCTACTAGTGAATGGCCTGTTGGAAACCCTTACAATTCGCACCACCCCGCGATGTTTTTCAGAAACCTATCCTACATTTCCACTGCATGTTTCCTTACCTCCCCATGCTGACCACCCCAAGGTGCTTTTCTCCATTGTACATTGCCACTAACTGCCTATCCTAATTCAGGCCCTCACATACACACCACCTCGTGATGTTTTTCTCACTCCTACTAGTGAATGGCCTGTTAGAAACCCTTACAATGTGCACCACCCAGTGGTGTATTTCAGAAACCTATCCTACATTGCCACTGCATGTTTCCTGACCTCCCCATGCTTACCACCCCGTGGTGCTTTTCTCTATCCTACCTTGCTACTCATTGCCTATCCTCATTCAGGCCCTCAGATACACACCACCCCTTGATGTTTTTCTTACTCGTACTAGTGAATGTCCTGTTGGAAACCTTACAATGCGCACCGCCCCGCGATATTTTTCAGAAACCTAAACGACATTTCCACTGCATGTTTTCTGACCTCGCAATGCAGACCAAACAATGGTGCTTTTATCCATCCTACATTGCCACTCACTGCCTATCTAAATGCAGTCCCTCTGAATCACACCACCCCGTGATGTTTTTCTTACTCCTTCTAGTGTATGGCCTCTTAGAAACCCTTACAACTCGCAGCACCCCACGATGTTTTTCAGAAACGTATCCTACATTGCCACTGCATGTTTCCTCACCTCCCCATGCTGACCAGGCCGTGGTGCTTTTCTCCATCGTACATTGCCACTAACTGCCTATCCTAACTCAGGCCCTCACATACACACCACCTCATGATGTTTTTCACACTCCTACTAGTGAATGGCCTGTTAGAAACCCTTACAATGCGCACCATCCCGCTATGTTTTTCAGAAAACTATCCTACATTGCCACTGAATGATTCCTGACCTCCCCATGATGACCACCCCTTGGAGCTTTTCTCCATCCTGCATTGCTTCTCACTGCCTATCCTAATTCAGAGCCTGTGATTCACACCACCCCGTGATGTTTTTCTCACTCCTACTAGTGAATGGCCTGTTATAAAGCCTTACAATGCACACAACCCTGGGATGATTTTGAGAAACCTATCCTATATTGCCACTTCATGTTTCCTGACCTCCCCATGCTCACCACCCCGTGGTGTTTTCTCCATCCTACATTGCCACTCACTGCCTATCCTAATTCACACCCTCTGATTCACACCACCACGTGATGTTTTTCTCACTCCTACTAGTGAATGTCCTGTTATAAACCCTTACAATGCGCACCAACCCGAGATGTTTTTCAGAAACCTATCCTGCATTGCCACTGAATGATTCCTGACCTCCCCATGCTGACCACCCTGTGGTGCTTTTCTCCATCCTACATTGCCACTCACTGCCTAACGTAATGCAGAGCCTCCGATTCACACCACCCCGTGATGTTTTTATCACTCCTACTACTGAATGGCCTATTAGAAACCCGTTCACTAAGCACAACGCCGCAATGTTTTTCAGAAACCTGTTCTATATTGCCACTGCATGTTTCCTGACATCCCCATGCTGACCAACCCGTGGTGCTTTTCTCCATCCTACATTGCCACTCGCTGCCTATCCTAATTCAGATCCTCTGATTCACACCACACCTTGAGGTTTTTCTCATTCCTACTAGTGAATGGCCTGTTAGAAACCCTTACAAGGGGCACCACCCCGCGTTGTTTTTCAGAAATCTATCCTACATTGCCACTGCATGTTTTCTAACCTCTCAATGCTGACCACCCATGGTGCTTTTCTCCATCCTACATTCCCTCTCACTGCCTATCCTAATTCACGCCCTGAGATACACACCACCCCGTGATGTTTTTCTCACTCCTACTAGTGAATGGGCTGTTAAAAACCCTGACAATGCGCACCACCACGCGATGTTTTTCAGAATCCTATCCTGCATTACCACTGCATGTTTCATGACCTTCGCATGCTGACCACCCCGTGGTGCTTTTCTCCATCCAACATTGCTGCTCACTGCCTATACTAATCAGGCCCTCGATTCACAACACCTCGTGATGTTTTTCTGACTCCTACTAGTGTATGGCCTCTAAGAAACCCTTACAATGCGCACCACCGCACGATGTTTTTCAGAATCCTATCCTACATTGCCACTGCATGTTTCATGACCTCCGCATGCTGACCACCCCGTGGTGCTTTTCTCCATTCAACATTACCGCTCACTGCCTATGCTAATCAGGCCCTCCGATTCACACCACCGCGTGATGTTTTTCTCACTCCTACTAGTGAATGGCCTGTTATAAACCCTTACAATGCGCACCAACCCGCGATGTTGATCAGAAACCTATCCTGCATTGCTACTACATCTTTCCTGACCTCCCCATGCTGACCAGGCCGTGGTGCTTTTCTCCATCCTACATTGCCTCTCACTGCCTATCCTAATTCAGCCCCTCCGATTCACACCACCCAGTGATGTTTTTCTCACTCCTTCTAGTGAATATCCTGGTAGAAACCCTTACAAGGTGCACCATCCCGCGATGTATATCGGAAACCAATCCTACATTGCCACTGAATGATTCCTGACCTGTTGGGAGCCGCCGACACCGGTCGCCTTACTTGGCGGACGTAGGGCCTGTGGGTGGGGGCGGAGCCTGAGCTAGATTGCCCCTCCCATTGAGTGAGTCAAGTTGGCGCCTGCTTCCTGCCCCCTGATTGTGCTGGCGACTTAAACAACCCGCTCTGTAAGATAGTCTGCCTAGCAACAGCTGATGTTAGCCAGTCAGCCCGCATCGCGCGCTTTGAACTGATTGGCTACTGTTGCCCTATAAAAGTGAATGCCTTTCCCGCCACGAGAGGAAGCACAAAGAGAGATAGAGAAAGTCCACCGGCGAGAAAGGGCTGGTGGCAGAGAGGAGGCCTCGCGGGGCCCACGTGGAGACAAATAAAGGCAAGGTTGCACACTGTCAGAATCTGTCGCGTGTTCTTCCTGCAGGCCAGGAGCGACATCGACATTTGGTGGCCCTTACGGGGACTGATCAACCCCGAGACACGGCGGTGGTGTGCAACGCTCCAGCGTGGTGCTGCCGGACAGGTGAGTGGGGATAAGCCTGGGCTCTGGGTGGCGCGCACCTACAGGGCTTTTAGACTCCCCTCAGGCTCACGCGTAGGTGACGGGTTCTTTAAGTCACACGCGGTGAGTTACAGCCCTTAGAGGTTAGAGATGGGTAATTTACTGAGCGCGGAGGCGTGGCCCTTGGTAAAGGCCCTTAGAAAGCTTTTAAAAGCTAGAGACCTCAGGGTAGGTCAAAAAACACTGGAACTATTCATAGCAGAGGTAGATAGGGTAGCTCCCTGGTTTTTACCCACGGGGCATTTAAACCTGCCGTCATGGGAGAAGTTAGGCGGGGACCTCGCCTCGGCGGAACTGGAAGGGGATATTTCGCCGGCTATTCGCCCCCTGTGGGAAATGATACATGCGTGCCTTGAAGGGGAGGGGAAGGGGTTCCCGTCAGCAGTTAGAGACGCGGAAATCATAGACGCAATCAAGGCTTTTGAGCAGGCAAAGTCGGAATGCTCTCGGGAGGGATCTGTCCAAGGGGAAAAAATCCAGGGAAAGATAGAGGACACCCAAGCTCTAGAGTCCTCCGACTTAGATAGCGAGGAGGAACCAGAAGGTGGGGCAGGAAGCCGAGAGGCCAAAAACCCCTATGCCGAGTTGCGCCGTGAATTGGAATTGTGTGCGTGCGCCGCCCGGGAAAAGCAGAGAGAGGAGAAAGGGCCCCTGAGCGCTCTCTGGCGGGGAGGAGACAGAGAGCCATCCGCCCCGCCCTGGAGCTCTTTTCCAGAAGCGGCTCCCCGCCGAGAGGCCGCTACAGGGAACCCTCCCTTCTCTCAGCCGGCACAGGAAGTGACGCCCCGTTCCACTCTGTCGCGACCGCCGTCTTATGACGCTGCGCCGCGGGGTGGACGATATTTTCATGGGCGGTTATGGAGGGGTGAACGATGGCCCGGAGGGGATCCACCGATGCAAGGAATGGATTACGGTCTTTATGGAGTATATCCTGTGCAAATGGCCCCAGGCCAAGGGCGCAATGTTTGGGAACCGTTTGAAATAAAACAGATTAGAGAATTAAAAAGCGCTGTCACAACCTTCGGGCCCACAGCTCCTTATACTATAGCTATGCTAGAGAATCTTGCCTCTCAGCCTCTTACACCAGGTGATTGGATGCAGCTAGCCAAGGCATGCCTTCCTTCGGGTAGTTATCTTGATTGGCGAGCCTGGTATGCCGAGTTTGCCATCGAGCAAGCAGAAAAGAATGTTAGCAGGGGGCATGCAAGGTGGAACGAAGATATGCTCCAGGGCTCAGGTAAATATAGGGATGACCAAACTCAGTTCCCCAATGAGGTGTATGACCAAATCTCTAATATTGGGCTCCGCGCATGGAAACAGGTGAACGGTGCGGGGGCGGCCTCATTATGCCTTTCAAAGATAGTGCAGGGTGCCACAGAGCCATTTGTTGATTTCGTGGCTAGGATGCAAGACGCGGGCGATAAAGCTTTTTCAGACCAAGAGGTGGCAAAGCCCCTGATCAAACAACTCATTTTTGAACAATGCACAACAGAGTGCAAAGCGGCTCTTGCCCCGCATAAAAACAAGGATCTCAATGCTTGGATTAGGATTTGTAGGGAGATTGGAGGGCAGATGACTGCAGCAAAGCTTGCGGCGGCCTTTGTAGCCGCGACAGCACAAGCTAAGGATGCTTCTGGACCTAAGCGAGATCGTAAGCCCAAAGGATGTTTTGGCTGCGGGGAACCAGGGCATATTAGGAGAGACTGTCCGCACAGTGTTAATACACGGGAAGGGCCAATAGGCGTGTGCGAACGATGCAGGAAGGGAACACACAAAGCGAAAGATTGCAGATCAGTTTTTGATGCCCAGGGAAACCGTATTAGTGGCAGGGGGATTCAGGAGCCAAAAAACGGCCAGAGGGGGCCCTCCTTACGGACGGGCCCCCGCCCCCTAGACAGGACAACACAAGGTGGCAGCCCTCCACAAGGGCTACCCCTGGGTCAGCAGGCGTGGACCTCTGTGTCGCCTCCAGACTCCTATTAGCGCCCGATATGGGCGTTCAGGTGGTCGGGACCACCTTCAAAGGACCGCTACCTGAAAAGTCAGTTGGTTTAGTGATTGGACGGTCCTCCACAGCCCTCCGGGGCCTTACCGTGCTCCCTGGGGTTATAGACTCAGACTACACAGGAAACATTAAGATTATGGTCCAATCTCATGTAGGGACCATGGTGATTAATGAGGGGGATAAGATAGCACAACTTTTATTGCTCCCCAGTCTCCATGAGAGATTCCAGTCTAGACAACGGGTTAGAGGGGATCAGGGTTTTGGCTCCTCTGGAGAAATTTTTGAAGGACTTCATATGACTCTTGATAAAAGACCCATGCTCTCGCTCAGGGTTAATGGTAGAAATATAACAGGACTCCTGGATACAGGGGCAGACCGCTCCATTGTCTCCAAGAGGGACTGGCCTTCTAGCTGGCCCACCAATACAGCTGATAACACACTCCAAGGGTTGGGGATGGTGGCTGCCCCCCAGGTTAGTGCCGTGACCCTGCCTTGGTGTGATGAGGAGGGTCACCAAGGACATTTTCAACCTTTTGTTCTACAGCTGCCGGTATCTTTGTGGGGAAGAGACATCCTCACTCAGATGGATGTCACTCTTACATCCACCTGCTCTCCCCAAGCCAAGGGTATACTTAAGAATCAGGGATATGTCCCCGGCAAGGGCCTGGGCTCTGCCCTGCAGGGCCGGACATCTCCCGTACCTGTAGAAAAAAGGGAAGGTAGACACGGGCTGGGTTTTTCCTAGGGGCCGCTGAGGAAGTTCTCCTGCCTACTCCAATTAAGATCACTTGGAAGTCCCTGAATCCGGTTTGGGTACCTCAGTGGCCCCTACCCAAGGAGAAGCTTTTAGCATTAACCGAGATAGTCAAAACCCAGCTTCAGGCAGGGCACATAAAGCCATCAACCTCCCCTTGGAATACCCCTGTTTTTGTTATTAGAAAGAAATCAGGTAAGTGGAGGCTGCTCCATGATCTAAGGGCGGTCAACGCGCAGATGCAGCCCCTGGGGGCGGTCCAGAGGGGGCTGCCAGCTCTCTCAGCCATCCCTCAGTCCTGGCCAGTTTATGTTATAGATCTTAGAGACTGTTTCTTCTCAATCCCCCTGCATCCAGAGGACACCCATAGGTTCGCCTTTACCTTACCCACCATTAACCAAGAAAGCCCTGATCTCAGATACGAGTGGATAACGCTGCCCCAAGGTATGGCCAACAGTCCCACTATGTGTCAGATTTACCTTGATTCCCTACTGGCCCCCCTACGCAAAGCCTTCCCCAGAGTTAGGTGCATTCATTACATGGATGATCTGCTGATCAGTGCGAAGGACATAAATAGGTTAGAGGATATGCTAGGCCAACTGGTCAAGGCCCTGAGAAAGGCTAATTTACATATTGCCCCTGACAAGATTCAAGGAGGAGACATAGTGACTTACTTGGGTACCAAAGTCTCCCCTACATCGATTTCTCCACAGAAGGTAACCATCAGAACAGATAATCTTACAACCCTAAATGACATGCAAAAGTTACTGGGAGATATAAATTGGATCAGACCTTACTTGCACATCCCTAATTCGGACTTAAAGCCCCTGTTTGATCTCCTGAGAGGGGATCCGGATATTGCCTCCCCTAGAGAGTTCACCCCAGAAGCCAGAGTTGCTCTAAAGAAGATAGAAGAGGCCCTAAGCAAAGCTACATTACAGAGAATTGACCCAGAACAGCCTTTTGAGGTCTGCTTGTTGCAGACCAGTTCCCAGCCCACGGCAGTGATTTGGCAGAAAGGACCACTTCTGTGGGTGCACCCTAAGGTTTCACCTGCCAAGATTATTGAACATTACCCGGAAGCAGTTGCTTCTCTGGCTCTGGAGGCACATAGTAGAGCCATCCAGCATTTTGGCTCCACGCCTCACGCTATTCGGGTGCCTTATACCGCTTCTCAAATAAAAATTCTGACTGCTTGCATAGATACTTGGGCCATCCTGAGATGTGTATTTCTTGGGGAGATAGACAATCAGTTCCCTAAGGACCCTATACTACAGTTTATTACTCAACATCCGGTGATATTTCCAAAAATCACCGCCCCTGCACCCCTTACTCCTGCAACAACAGTCTATACTGATGGGTCAAAAACCGGGATAGGGGCCTATGTGGTCTCAGGCATGCCTCCAGTTAACATACAGTTTGAACCAGATCAACCACAGGTGGTAGAGTTACAAATTGTACAAACCGTCCTCGAGAAGTTCCCAGGGGCCCTTAATATTGTTTCTGATTCAAAATATGTTGTCAATGCCATGCAGGTCCTTGAGACTGCAGGCCCAATTAAACCAACCTCCAAAGTAACTAACTTGTTTTTGTCTATCCAGACATTGCTCATAAATAGACACAACAAAATATACATCACTCACATAAGAGCACATACACACCTACCAGGGCCCATGGTACAGGGCAATGCGGCTGCTGACGCGGCCACTCGCCCGTTATGGATTTTCAATATGTTATCTCCAATAGAGCAAGCCCGTCAGTTCCATGACAAATTCCATGTCAATGCCAGGACGCTAGCCAACCAGTACCGCATCTCCAGGGCTGACGCGCGGGACATCGTGCGACTGTGCGGCTCATGCGCCACACACACGCCTGCCATATCAATGGGGGTTAACCCCAGAGGGTTGATCCCTGGCGATATTTGGCAAATGGATGTCACACACATGACAGAATTTGGATCTCTTAAGTATGTCCATGTCTCCACGGACACCTGTTCTCATATTATATTCGCAACTGCAGAGACAGGTGAAAAAGTATCTAATGTGATCAATCACTGCTTAGCGGCTTGGGCCGCGTGGGGCAAGCCCAAAATATTAAAGACAGACAACGGACCAGCCTATACAGGAAAAGCCTTCAATGAGTTCTGTAAGACTATGGAAGTACACTTAAAACATGGTATCCCATATAATCCTCAAGGCCAAGGAATTATTGAAAGAGCTCATAAAAGCCTCAAAGAAATCTTATGTAAACAAAAAGGGGGAGTAGGCCAGGGCCTGCCCCCAAAGGCACGGCTATCCATGGCACTATTCACATACAATTTTTTAAACCTGAACAATAACAACCACCCCCCGGCTATGGAGCATTGTAATCCATCTCCTAGCAATAAGGGATGGGTAAAATGGAAAGATGTCCTGACGGGACAATGGATGGGCCCGGATCCGGTAGTCAGCTGGAACCGAGGTGCGGTTTGTGTTTTCCCGCAGGAACCGGGACGAGAACCATTGTGGGTCCCAGAAAGACTGACGCGTTGGACAAGCCCTTCGACTGAAGACTAATCCTGTCCTGCCGGAGACCAGCAGCAGGCCTGACAGCCAGATGAACCCGAAAAAGGCTGCTTTTTTCGTTGGGGGCGTTGTCCTAGCACTCCTCAGGATAAGTATGGTACATGCGGGGCTGGGGGGCCCCGCTTCTGGAATAGATCTTCGCACGAGCCTTCTTGGCAGTCCGTGCGATTGCGGAGGTGGCACGGTAAGCAGTATACCACCTAGCGCCAAAAAAGGACCAGGGACCGATTGTGGGGATAAAACAGCATTCTCAGTTGTGTACCCCTCCACTGCAGGAGGATTTAGTCAACCATCCTATCAGTGCATACTTAAGCCTAAGGTGAGTCCCTCAGGGCCTGGTGATCTCGCCACATGTCCCTGCACTAAGTTTGAGGAATCCATGCATGTTACATGCTATACAGAGACAAAACAATGCAAACTTAAGAGTACAACCTATTGGATGGCAACGCTAACTACAACTAAAAGCCCTGTTGCCCCTAACCATATTCCCGCTGCTGTAGGCAGTTCTCCATTCATGCAGTCGGGTTGTAATGGAGAGGTTGGAGAAACGGTCTGTTGGTCTATGACCGCTCCCGTTCACATCTCTGATGGTGGAGGGGTCCAAGACCAGTACCGGCAGGAACAGGTCATCGAGCGATGGGAACAATTAAATCCGTTCCCTGAAGTCAATTACCATCCACTCCTATGCCCAAAATCCCGAGGCATTAACCTTGACCCCGCTACTGAATCCATATTAGAGGCTACCCACAAAGCACTCAATCTTACTGACCCAGGGCTGGCCTCCGATTGTTGGCTGTGTATGATGATGGGAGAATCATGGCCGCTGGCCATGCCGTTTAGAGACTATGAAAGTGAACCTTACAATTATAGCACACCCTATAATTGCTCACATGGGCCTCCATTTCGGGTCCAGTTTATGGGACAGTTTAATGCATCCTGTTTCCAAAAGTACCCACAAAATAATAGTTATGATATTGTTGTTGGAGCGCTGGCAGTCGCCTCGTGTGAGTCCATAACCAATGTAAGTAGTAGCTCGCCGCTATGTGCCCCCTTTGGCAAAGTATTTGCTTGCGGCAATGGTCATGCTTATACCTACCTGCCCAGTAATTGGACTGGCCTATGTGGCCTAGCTTACTTGTTGCCTGACATTGGTATTGTCCCTGGGGACCAACCCATGCCCATCCCAGCTGTGGACACCTTTATAAAAAGACATAAGAGAGATGTACTGATTTTACCTCTCTTGGCTGGTCTGGGGATAACTGGAGCCCTGGCCGCCGGGACTGCGGGCCTAGGAGTTTCATTAACCAAATATACTCAGTTATCTAAGCAATTGATAGAAGACATGTCTATAGTTGAGAGAACCCTTCAGGAGATACAAGATCAAATTGATTCCCTTGCAGAGGTTGTTCTGCAGAATAGAAGGGGCCTAGATCTACTCACTGTAGAGAGGGGAGGTATCTGTATTGCCTTACAGGAAAGATGCTGCTTTTATGCCAACAAGTCCGGAATCGTTCGAGACCGATTAAAGAAACTGCAAGAAGACCTAGAAAAGAGAAGAAAAGAACTACAAGACAACCCCTTTTGGGGAGCCTGGAATGGCTTGCTCCCCTATATTTTACCATTGTTAGGTCCCCTGTGCTCCTTGCTTCTGCTCTTACTTATAGGACCATGCTTGCTCCGATGGGTCACATCATTTATTAATGGGCGCCTTGCGGCGGCCCGGCGTCAAGTACGCCTGGTTGCCCATGCAGCCCTGGCAGCAGCCCGTGATGGGCACAATGACCCCCAGGCTTACGCATGGCTCGCTCGACTGGCCTACGACCGGGTCTAGATGTGGCGGGTCTTCCGCACTCCTTCCCTATTGACACTACACAGCAGGGTAGGTGAGTCAATGACGGGTAAGAGCGTGCCTCCCCAGCACGACTCGACCTAAGCCAGGCCCTACCCCATACTGCACGAAAGCCGCTGGATTACTAGAATCTGCCCAGATCTAGATGTCTCTCCGAGGGGATTGCACGGAGGGGCATGAGTGCATGCCTATGTGCATCCAGGTTCCGTCCAGTTCACTCCTGGCCCTGGAAAAAGGACGAGGGTCTCAAGGCCTTGGTGGACCCGGGGACGGCCGACCAGGGTCCAAGCCAAGGGCCTACGGTGGGCCTCAACACAGGGCATAAGCCTCTGCACTCGATCCAGGGCGGGCTGCGATGCATACATTCATTCAAAGTAAATAAAATAGGGGGAGATGTTGGGAGCCGCCGACACCGGTCGCCTTACTTGGCGGACGTAGGGCCTGTGGGTGGGGGCGGAGCCTGAGCTAGATTGCCCCTCCCATTGAGTGAGTCAAGTTGGCGCCTGCTTCCTGCCCCCTGATTGTGCTGGCGACTTAAACAACCCGCTCTGTAAGATAGTCTGCCTAGCAACAGCTGATGTTAGCCAGTCAGCCCGCATCGCGCGCTTTGAACTGATTGGCTACTGTTGCCCTATAAAAGTGAATGCCTTTCCCGCCACGAGAGGAAGCACAAAGAGAGATAGAGAAAGTCCACCGGCGAGAAAGGGCTGGTGGCAGAGAGGAGGCCTCGCGGGGCCCACGTGGAGACAAATAAAGGCAAGGTTGCACACTGTCAGAATCTGTCGCGTGTTCTTCCTGCAGGCCAGGAGCGACATCGACACTGACCTCCCCATGATGACCACCCCTTGGAGCTTTTCTCCATCCTACATTGCTTTTCACTGCCTATCCTAATTCAGAGCCTCTGATTCACACCACCCCGTGATGTTTTTCTCACTCCTACTAGTGAATGGCCTGTTAGAAAGCCTTACAATGCACACCACCCAGGGATGTTTTTAAAAAACCTATTCTACATTGCCACTGCATGTTTCCTGACCTCCCCATGCTGATCACCACGTGGTGCTTTTCTCCATCCTACATTGCCACTCATTATCCCAATTCAGAGCCTCCGATTCACATCACCCAGTGATTTTTTTCTCACTCCTACTAGTGAATGACCTGTTAGAAAACCTTACAAAGTGCACCACCCTGCAATGTTTTTCAGAAACCTATCCTACATTGCCAGTGCATGTTTCCTGACCTCCCCATGCTGACCACCCCGTGGTGCTTTTCTTCTTCCTACATTGCCACTCACTGCCTAACGTAATGCAGAGCCTCCGATTCACACTACCCCGTGACGTTTTTATCCCTCCTACTAGTGAATGCCCTGTTAGAAACCCGTTCAATAAGCACAACGCCGCGATGTTTTTCAGAAAACTATTCTACATTGCCACTGCATGTTTCCTGACATCCCCATGCTGACCAACCCGTGGTGCTTTTCTCCATCCTACATTGCCACTCACTGCCTATCCTAATTCAGATCCTCTGATTCACACCACACCTTGAGGTTTTTCTCATTCCTACTAGTGAATGGCCTGTTAGAAACCCTTACAAGGGGCACCACCCCGCGATGTTTTTCAGAACTCTATCCTAAATTGCCACTGCATGTTTTCTGACCTCTGAATGCTGACCACCCCGTGGTGCTTTTCTCCATCCTACATTGCCACTCACTGCCTATGCTAATTGAGACCCTCCGATTCACACCACCCCGTGATATTTTTCTCACTCCAACTAATGAATCTCCTGATGGAAACCCTTAAAATGTGCACAACCCCGCGATGTTTTACAGAAACATATCCTACTTTGCCAGTGCATGTTTCCTGTCCTCCCCATACTGACCACACCGTGGTGTTTTTCTCTGTCCTACATGCCGACTCACTGCCTATCCTAATTCAGGCCCTCAGATACACACAACCCCGTGATGTTTTTCTCACTCCTACTAGTGAATGGCCTGTAAGAAACCCTTACAATGCGCACCACCCCTCGATGTTTTTCAGAAACCTAAACAACATTGCCACTGCATGTTTCCTGACCTCGCCATTATGACCACCCCGTGGTGCTTTTCTCCATCCTACATTGCCACTCACTGGCTATCCTAATTCAGGCCCTCCGATACACACCACCCCGTGATATTTTTCTCACTCCTACAAGTGAATGGCCTTTTAGAAACCCTGACAATGCGCACCACCTAGCGATGTTTTTCAGAAACCTATCCTACATTTCCACTGCATGTTTCCTGACCTCCCCACGCTTACCACCCCGTGGTGCTTTTCTCCATCCTACCTTGCTACTCAATGCCTATCCTAATTCAGGATCTCAGATCCACACCACCCCGTGATGTTTTTCTCACTCCTACTAGTGAATGGCCTGTTGGAAACCCTTACAATGCGCACCACCCCTCGATATTTTTCAGAAACCTAAACGACATTGTCATTGCATGTTTCCTGACCTCGCGATGCTGACCACCCCTTGGTGCTTTTCTCCATCCTACATTGCCACTCCTTGGCTATCCTAATTCCGGCCCCCCGATTCACACTACCCCGTGATGTTTTTCTCACTCGTATTAGTAAATGTCCTGTTAGAAACCCTTACAATGCGCACCACACAGCAATGCTTTTCAGAAACCTATCCTACATAGCCACTGCAGGTTTCCTGACCTCCCCATGCTGACCAGCCCGTGGTGCTTTTCTCCATTGTACATTGCCACTCACTGCCTATCCTAATTCAGAGCCTCCGATTCCCACCACCCCGTGATGTTTTTATCACTCCTACTAGTGAATGGCTTGATAGAAATGCTTACAATGCGCACCACCCCGCGATGTTTTTCAGAAACCTATCCTACATTGCCACCGAATGTTTCATGACCTCCCCATGCTGACCACACCTTGGTGCTTTTCGCCATTCTACATTGCCACTCACTGCCCAACCTAATGCGGAGCCTCCAATTCACACCAACTCGTGATGTTTTTCTCACTCCTACTAGTGAAGGTCCTCTTAGAAACCCTTTCAATAAGCACCATCCCGGGATGTTTTTCAGAAACCTATCCTATATTGCCACTTCATGTTTCTTGACCTCCCCATGCTCACCACCCCGTGTTGTTTTCTCCATCGTACATTGCCACTCACTGCCTATCCTAATTCACACCCTCCGATTCACACCCCCACGTGATGTTTTTCTCACTCCTACTAGTGAATGTCCTGTTATAAACCCTTACAATGCGCACCAACACGCGATGTTGTTTAGAAACCTATCCTACATTGCCAGTACATCTTTCATGAGCTCCCGATGCTGACCAGGCCATGGTGCTTTTCTCCATCCTACATTACCTCTCACTGCCTATCCTAATTCAGACCTTCCGATTCACACCACCCAGTGATGTTTTTCTCACTCCTACTAGTGAATGGCCTGATAGAAACCCTTACAATGCGCACCACCCCGTGATGTATTTCAGAAACCTATCCTACATTGCCACTGAATGATTCCTGACCTCCCCATGATGACCACCCCTTGGAGCTTTTCTCCATCCTACATTGCTTCTCACTCCCTATCCTAATTCAGAGCCTCTGATTCACACCACCCCGTGATGTTTTTCTCACTCCTACTAGTGAATGGCCTGTTAGAAAGCCTTACAATGCACACCACCCAGGGATGTTTTTCAAAAACCTATCCTACATTGCCACTGCATGTTTCCTGACCTCCCCATGCTGACCACCCTGTGGTGCTTTTCTCCATCCTACATTGCCACTCACTGCGTATCCTAATTCAGAGCCTCTATTTCACACCACCCTGTTTTGATTTTCTCACTTCTACTGGTGAATGGCCTGTTAGAAACCCTTACAATGCATACCATCCAGTGATGTTTTTCAGAAACCTATCCGAAATTGCCACTGCATGTTTCCTGACCTCCCCAGCTGACCACCCCATGGTGCTGTTCTCCATCCTACATTGTCACTCACTGCCTATCCTAATTCAGAGCCTCTGATTCACACCACCCCGTGATGTTTTTCTCACTCCTACTAGTGAATGACCTGTTAGAAACTCTTACAATGCGTACCACACCGTGATGTTTTTCAGAAACCGATCCTACATTGCCACTGCATGTTTCCTGTCCTCCCCATGCTGACCACCCCGTGGTGCTTTTCTCCATCCTACATTGCCACTCACTGCCTATCCTAATAAAGACAATTCGATTCACACCACCACATGTTGTTTTTCTCACTCCTAGTAGTGAATGGCCTGTTAGAAACCTTTACAATGCGCACCACCCCGTGATCTTTTTCAGAAAATTATCCAAAATTTCCACTGCATATTTCCTGACCTCCCCATGCTGACCACCCCGTGGTGCTTTTCTAGGTGCTACATTGTCACTCACTGCCTATCCTAATAAAGACCCTCAGAATTCACACCACCCCGTGATGTTTTTCTCACTCCTACTGGTGAATGTAATGTTAGAAACCCTTACAATGCGCACCACCCTGCGATGTTTTTCAGAAACCTATCCTACATTGCCACTGCATGTTTCCCGACCTTCCCATGCTCACCACCCCGTGGTTCTTTTCTCCATCCTACATTGCCACTCACTTCCTATCCTAATTCAGACCCTCGTGGTTCGCACCAACCCGTGATGTTTCTCTAACTGCTACATGTGAATGGCTGTTAGAGGCCCACCCAATGCGCACCACCCCGCGATGTTTTTCAGAAACCTATCCTACATTGCCACTGCATGTTTCCTTACCTCCCCAAGCTGACCAAACTGTGGTGCTTTTCTCCATCCTACATTGCCATTCACTGCCTATGCTTATTCAGACCCTCAGATTCACAACACCCCGTGTTGGTTTTATCACTACTACTAGTGAATGTCCTGTTAGAAACCATTACAATGCGCACCACCCCCGATGTTTTTGGGAAACCTATCCTATATTGCCACGGCATGTTCCCCACCTCCACATGCTCACCACCCGGTGGTGCTTTACTCCATCCTACATTGCCACTCACTGCCTATCCTATTTCAGACACTCCCGTTTCACACAACTGGGATGTTTCTCTCACTGCTACATGTGAATTGCCTGTTAGAAACCCTCCCAATTCCCACCATCCCATTGTGTTTTTCATAAACCTCTTATACCTTGCCACAGCATGTTTCCTGACCTCCCCATGGTGACCACCCCGTGGTGTTTTTCTCTATGCTACATTGCCTTTCACTGCCTATCCTAATTCAGACCCTCCCACTTCACACCACCCCGTGATGTTTATCTCATTGCTACATGTGAATGGCCGGTTTGAGACCCTCCCAATGCCCACCAACTGGTTGGGTTTTTCAGAATCCTATCCTACACTGCCTTTTCATGTTTCCTGACCTCCCCATGCTCACCACCCCATGGTGCTTTTTTCCATCCTACATTGGCACTCACTGCCTATCCTAATTCAGACCCTCTGATTCACACCACCCCATGATGTTTCTCTCAATGGTACATGTGAATGGTCTGTTAGAGAAACTCCCAATGTCCACCACCCCCAGATGTTTTTCAGAAACCTATCCTACATTTCCACTGCATGTTTCCTGACCTCCCCATGTTGACCACCCCGTGGTGCTTTTTTCCATCCTACATTGCCACCCACTGCCTATCCTAATTCAGGCCCTCTGATTCACACCACCCCGTGATGTTTTTTACTCATACTAGTGAAAGGCCTGTTAGCAATCATTACAATTTGAACCACCCCACGATGTTTTTCAGAAACCTATCCTACATTGACATTGCATGTTGCCCGACCTCCCCATGCTCACCAACCCGTGGTGCTTTTCTCCATCCTACATTGCCACTCACTGCCTATCCTTATTCAGACCCTCCTGGTTCACACCACCCCATGATGTTTCTCTCACTGCTACATGTGAATGGCCTGTTAGAGACCCTCCCAATGCACACCACCCCATTGTGTTTTTCAGAATGCAATCTTACATTGTTCCTGCATGTTTCCTGACCTCCCCATGCTGACCACCCCGTGGTGCTTTTCTCCATCCTACATTGCCACTCACTGCCTATCCTATTTCAGACCCTCCGATTCATACCACCCTGTGATGTTTTTCTCACTCCTACTAGTGAATGACCTGTTAGAAACCCTTACAATGCGCACCACGCCACGATGTTTTTCAGAAACCTATTCTACATTGCCACTGCATGTTTCCTGACCTCCCCATGCTGACCACCCCGTGGTGCTTTTCTCCATCGTACATTGCCACTCACTGCCTATCCTAATTCAGGCCCTCCGATTCACACCACCCCGTGAAGTTTTTCTCACTCCTACTAGGGAATGTCCTGTTATAAACCCTTACAATGCGCACCACCCGCGATGTTTTTCCGAAACCTATCCTACATTGCCACTGCATGTTTCCTGACCTCCACTTTCTGACCACCCTGTTGTGCTTTTCTCCATGCTACATTGTCACTCACCGCCTATCCTAATAAAGACCCTCAGATTTCACACTACCCCGTGATGTTTTTCTCACTCCTACTAGTGAATGTCCTGTTAGAAACCCTTACAATGCGCACCACATCGCGATGTTTTTCAGGAACTTATCCCAAATTCCACTGCATGTTTCCTGTCCTCCCCATCTGACCACCGCATGGTGCTGTTCTCCATCCAACATTGTCACTCACTGCCTATCCTAATTCAGAGCCTCTGATTCACACCACCCCGTGATGTTTTTCTCACTCCTACTAGTGTGTGACCTGTTAGAAACTCTTACAATGCGCACCACGCCGCGATGTTTTTCAGAAACCTATCCTACATTGCCACTGCATGTTTCCTGACCTCCCCATGCTGAACACCCCGTGGTTCTTTTCTCCATCCTACATTGCCACTCACTGCCTATCCTAATAAAGACAATTCGATTCACACCACCACATGATGTTTTTCTCACTCCTACTAGTGAATGGCCTGTTAGAAACCTTTACAATGTGCACCACCCCGCGATCTTTTTCAGAAAATTATCCAAAATTGCCACTGCATATTTCCTGACCTCCCCATGCTGACCACCCCGTGGTGCTTTTCTAGATCCTACATTGTCACTCACTGCCCATCCTATTTAAGACCCTCGCGGTTCACACCACCCCATGATGTTTCTCTCACTCGTACATGTTAATGGTCTCTTAGAGAAACTCTCAATGTCCGCAACCCCAAGATGTTTTTCAGAAACCTATCCTACATTGCCACTGCATGTTTCCTGACATCCCCATGTTGACCACCCAGTGGTGCTTTTCTCCATCCTACATTGCCACTCACTGCCTATCCTAATTCATGCCCTCTGATTCACACCACCCCATGATGTTTTTTACTCATACTAGTGAAAGGCCTATTAGAAACCCTTACAATTTGAATCACCTCACAATGTTTTTCAGAAACCTATCCTACATGCCACTGCATGTTGCCCGACCTCCCCATGCTCACCAACCCATGGTGCTTTTCTCCATCCTTCATTGCCACCCCGTGCCTATCATTATTAATACCCTCCTGGTTCCCACCACCCTGTGATGTTTCTCTCACTGCTACACGTGAATGGCCTGTTAAAGACCCTCCCAATACACACAACCCCGTTGTGTTTTTCAGGATGCTATCTTACATTGTCCCTGCATGTTTCCTGACCTCCCATATGACCACCCCATGGTGATTTTCTCCATCCTACATTTCCACTCACTGCCTATCCTAATTCAGGCCCTCAGATACACACCACCCCGTGATGTTTTTCTCACTCCTACTAGTGAATGGCCTGTTAGAAACCCTTACAATGCGCACCACCCCGCGATGTTTTTCAGAAACTGATCGCACATTACCACTGCATGTTTCCTGCCCTCCGCATGCTGACCACCCCGTGGTGCTTTTCTCCATCCTACATGGCCACTCACTGCCTATCCTAATTCAGACCCTACTATTCACACCAGCCCGTGATGTTTTTCTCACTCCTACTAGTGAATGGCCTGTTAGATATCTTTACAATTCGCACCACTCCACGATGTTTTTCATAAACCTATCCTACATTGCCACTGCGTGTTTCCCGACCTCCCCATGCTCCCCACCCCGTGGTGCTTTCCTCAGCCCTACATCGCCACTCACTTCCTATTCTAAATCAGACCCTTGCGGTTCACACCCCGCCCCCCTTAGGTTTTTCTCACTACTGCATGTGAATGGCCTGTTAGACACTCTCCCAATGCCCACCACCCCGTGATGTTTTTCAGAAACCTATCCTACATTGCCACTCCATGTTTCCAGACCTCCCCATGATGACCACCCCGTGGTGCTTTTCTCCATCCTACCTTGCTACTCACTGCCTATCCTAATTCACATCTCAGATTCATACCACCCCGTGTTGTTTTTCTCACTTCTACTAGTGAATGGCCTGTTAGAAACCCTTACAATGCGCACCACCTCGCGATGTTTTTCAGAAACCTATTCTACCTTGCCACTACATGTTTCCTGAGCTCCCCATGCTGACCACCCCGTGGTGCTTTTCTGCATCCTACAATGCCACTCACGGCCTATCCTAATTAAGACCCTCGTGGTTCACACCACCCCGTGATGTTTCTCTCACTCCTACTAGCGAATAGCCTGTTAGAAACTCTCACAATGCGCACCACCCCGCGATATTTCTCAGAAACCTATCCTATATTGCCACTGCATGTTGCCCGACCTCCCCATGCTCACGACCCCGTGGTGCTTTTCTCCATCCTACATTGCCACTCACTGACTACCCTAATTCAGAGCCTCCGTTTCACACCTCCCCGTGATGTTTTTCTCACTCCTACTAGTGAATGACCTGTTAGAAAACCTTACAATGCGCACCACCCCGCAATGTTTTTCAGAAACCTATCCTACATTGCCAGTGCATGTTTCCTGACCTCCCCATGCTGACCACCCCGTGGTGCTTTTCTCCATCCTACATGGCCACTCACTGCCTATCCTAATTCAGACCCTACTATTCACACCAGCCCGTGATGTTTTTCTCACTCCTACTAGTGAATGGCCTGTTAGATATCTTTACAATTCGCACCACTCCGCGATGTTTTTCATAAACCTATCCTACATTGCCACTGCGTGTTTCCCGACCTCCCCATGCTCCCCACCCCGTGGTGCTTTTCTCCACCCTACATCGCCACTCACTTCCTATTCTAAATCAGACCCTTGCGGTTCACACCCCGCCCCCCTTAGGTTTTTCTCACTACTGCATGTGAATGGCCTGTTAGACACTCTCCCAATGCCCTCCACCCCGTGATGTTTTTCAGAAACCTATCCTACATTGCCACTCCATGTTTCCAGACCTCCCCATGATGACCACCCCGTGGTGCTTTTCTCCATCCTACCTTGCTACTCACTGCCTATCCTAATTCACATCTCAGATTCATACCACCCCGTGTTGTTTTTCTCACTTCTACTAGTGAATGGCCTGTTAGAAACCCTTACAATGCGCACCACCTCGCGATGTTTTTCAGAAACCTATTCTACCTTGCCACTACATGTTTCCTGAGCTCCCCATGCTGACCACCCCGTGGTGCTTTTCTGCATCCTACAATGCCACTCACGGCCTATCCTAATTAAGACCCTCGTGGTTCACACCACCCCGTGATGTTTCTCTCACTCCTACTAGCGAATAGCCTGTTAGAAACTCTCACAATGCGCACCACCCCGCGATATTTCTCAGAAACCTATCCTATATTGCCACTGCATGTTGCCCGACCTCCCCATGCTCACGACCCCGTGGTGCTTTTCTCCATCCTACATTGCCACTCACTGACTACCCTAATTCAGAGCCTCCGTTTCACACCTCCCCGTGATGTTTTTCTCACTCCTACTAGTGAATGACCTGTTAGAAAACCTTACAATGCGCACCACCCCGCAATGTTTTTCAGAAACCTATCCTACATTGCCAGTGCATGTTTCCTGACCTCCCCATGCTGACCACCCCGTGGTGCTTTTCTCCATCCTACATTGCCACTCTCTGCCTATCCTAATTCAGACCCTCCGATTCACACCTCCCCGTGATGTTTTTCTCACTCCTACTAGTGAATGACCTGTTAGAAAACCTTACAATGCGCACCACCCCGCAATGTTTTTCAGAAACCTATCCTACATTGCCAGTGCATGTTTCCTGACCTCCCCATGCTGACCACCCCGTGGTGCTTTTCTCCATCCTACATTGCCACTCACTGCCTATCCTAATTTAGACCCTCCCCTTTCACACCACCCCAGGATGTTTCTCTCACTGCTATATGTGAATGGCCTGGTAGAGACCCTTGCAATGCCCACCACCCCATTGTGTTTTTCAGAAACCTATCCTACATTGCCACTGCATGTTTCCTGACCTCCCCATGCTGACCACCCCATGGTGCTTTTCTCCATCCTACATTGCCGTGATGGTTTTCTCACTCCTACTAGTGAATGGCCTGTTAGAAACCCTTACAATGCGCACCACCCCGCGATGTTTTTCATAAACCTATCCTACATTGCCACTGCATGTTTCCGGACTTCCCCATGCTCACCACCCCGTGGTGCTTTTCTCCCTCCTACATTGCTACCCACTACCTATCCTAATTCAGTCCCTCCGATTTTCACCGCCCTATGATGTTTTTCTCACTCCTACTAGTGAATGGCCTGGTAGAGACCCTCCCAATGCACACCACCCCGTTGTGTTTTTCAGAAACCTTTCCTACATTGCCACTGCATGTTTCCAAACCTCCCCATGCTCACTACCCCGTGGTGCTTTTCTCCATCCTACATTGACACTCACTGCCTACTCTAATTCAGACCCTCGAGATTCAAACCACTCTGTGATGTTTTTCACTCCTACTAGTGAATGGCCTGTTAGAAAACCTTACAATGCGCACGACCCTGCAATGTTTTTCAGAAACCTATCCTACATTGCCAGTGCATGTTTCCTGACCTCCCCATGCTGACCACCCTGTGTTGCTTTTCTCCATCCTACATGGCCACTCACTGACTATCCTAATTCAGAGCCTCCGATTCACACCACCCCGTGATGTTTTTCTCACTCCTACTAGTGAATGGCCTGTTAGAAACCCTTACAATGCGCACCACCCCAAGGTGTTTTTCAGAAACCTATCGTACATTGCCACTGCATGTTTCCTGACCTCTCCATGCTGACCACCCCGTGGTGCTTTTCTCCATCCTGCATTGCCACTCACTCCCTATCCTAATTCAGACCCTCGCACTTCACACCACCCCGTGATGTTTCTCTCACTGGTACGTGTGAATTGCCTGTTAGAAACCCTCCCAATGCCCACCACCCTGTTGTTTTTTCAGAAACCTATCCTACATTGCCACTGCATGTTTCCGGACCTCCCCATGCTCACCAACCCGTGGTGCTTTTCTCCATCCTACGTTGGTATTCACTGCCTATCCTAATTCAGACCTTCAGATTCACACCACCTCGTGATGTTTTTCTCACTCCTACTAGTGAATGGCCTCTTATAAACCCTTACCATGTGCACCACCCTGCGATGTTTTTCAGAAACCTATCCTACATTGCCCCTGCATGTTTCCTGACCTCCCCATGCTGACCACCCCGTGGTGCTTTTCTCCATCCTACATGGCCACTCACTGCCTATTTTAATTCAAACTCTTTTGTTTCACACCACCCCCTGATGTTTCTCTCACTGCTACATGTGAATGACCTGTTAGAGACCGTCCCAATGCCCCCCACCCTGTTGTTTTTTCAGAAACCTATCCTACATTGCCACAGCATGTTTCTGGACTTCCCCATGCTCACCAACCCGTGGTGCTTTTCTCCATCCTACATTGCCACTCACTGCCTATCCTAATTCAGACCCTCCGATTCACACCACCCCGTGATGTTTTTCTCACTCCTACTAGTGAATGGCCTGTTAGAAACCCTTACAATGCGCACCACCCCAAGGTGTTTTTCAGAAACCTATCGTACATTGCCACTGCATGTTTCCTGACCTCTCCATGCTGACCACCCCGTGGTGCTTTTCTCCATCCTGCATTGCCACTCACTCCCTATCCTAATTCAGACCCTCGCACTTCACACCACCCCGTGATGTTTCTCTCACTGGTACGTGTGAATTGCCTGTTAGAGACCCTCCCAATGCCAACCACCCCATTGTGTTTTTCGAAAGGTAACCTACATTGCCACTGCATGTTTCCTGATCTCCCCATGCCGACCACCCAGTGGTGCTTTTCTCCATGGTACATTGCGACTCACTGCCTATCCTTATTCAGGCCCTCCGCTTCACACCCCCCTGTGATGTTTTTCTCACTCATACTAGTGAATGGCCTGTTAGAAACCCTTCCAATTCGCACCACCCCGCCATGTTTTTTAGAAACCTATCCTACATTGCCACTCCTTGTTTCCAGACCTCCCCATGCTCACCACCCCACTGTGCTTTTCTCCATCCTACATTGCCACTCACTGCCTACCCTAATTCAGACCCTCCCCGTTCACACCACTCCGTGATGTTCCTCTCATATGTACATGTGAATTGCCTGGTAGAGACCCTCCCAATGCCTACCACCCCGTTGTGTTTTTCAGAAACCTATCCTCCATGCTCCCTCTTTGAGCTCTGCTTTAAAGCCTGAGCAAAGTATTGTATATGATGCCTTGCAGGACAATCCATGCTACAATTCTGTGATCACTTTGACAGAGTGTTATAGTCTAGCATGAGTGTTACAAAGTGACTATATTCAGATATACTTGCAGCTTGATGGTGATGACATGCAGTCATACATGAAAAAATGACCTTCATTTAGATTGTTTATGACAGGAGCTTTGAAATAGCAGGTTGATTCTGTCTAAACTTCAGGGCAATTGTCATTATTTAGGAGACAGTGACTTTTGAGGATGTATCTCTGAACTTCACCCCAGAAGAGTGGGGTTTGCTGAACGAATCCCAAAGAAGTTCTACAGAGATGTGATGTGGGAAATATCTATGAATATTAATGCTACAGGTAAGGATGATATTTTTGTGTATTTATATAAGCAGCAATAATTATTTCTCAATAATATAGTTTTATATAATTGGTAATTATTACATTTGCTTATATCTCAGGCCCAATTATACCATGAGTAAAACTGGAAATCAGTTATGTTTTAATGTAAATTTATAGTGAATTTTTAAAATTTCTGTCTGTAATACAGAAAGAATATAGTATAGGCAACAAATTAAAGAAGAGGGCAAAAATTGCTCAAGAAATCTAAGGTGATTGACACATGAAAGGAAAGGGAACGTTCCTTAAGTGTCAGTGTTTGAGGATAAATACTACAACAAAGGAACTGGAAGCAATGAGATCATGTTACACTTTATTTAACCTCAGAAAAATATTCAAAACAAAAACTTGATTTTATTTTGTATTATCTGGGAATCCATAGAAAAGTATTTGAATGTAGGAATCAGAGGTAGTGCTGATATTATGTAACAAATGACACTGTATAATATATCAGTTTAAAAATCGCCTCCATGATCAACATCATGAAACTTTACGGGAGTAAATTTAAATATTGTATTCTGATATGTAGGAAATAAACAAATTTTGAATTTTGTTTGAAACTCATCTTTAAATTATCCATTTATGTATATATGTGAATACTGAGACTTTCATGATCTAAAATTTTTTCACATAAAATCAGGATGTAAAATGCAAATGAATGCTACTGTCATAACAAGTATTTTGAAAATATATTATGGAATGTTGAGCTGTTAATGTTACAGATTCCTCATACATTGTTCATGGATACAAAAAATAGAATCATAGTAATCAATATTCAGGTGTCTGAAAAGTAAAATAATGTTTCATATTACTCCATGTATACATCCATCCATATATACTTTTTTACTTTTAATCCATGATTTTATACAGTAGTTCAGGTTGATTTTGAACTTACTGTGTAGCCTCTAGAGACCTGAAATTCAGAGTGATCCTCCTGCCTCTACCTCCTGACTACTGAGAAGGTTGTACCATGTCATTATGTGCAATGATTCAGTATATTGTGAAATACATTAAAATCATGAAATGTTAGTGATCAATTTAGTGTTTTGTTCAATGCAGCATATGAAAGGGCATTTAGAATATCTAATATGAGAATTAACTCACAGTAACTAAGCTCTGAGAAGAGCCCAGATGCCCATCATTAGATGCCTGCATAAAGAAAATGTGAGGTTAGCTCACCATGGTGATGCATTCTTGCAGTCCCAGTACTCTGAGACCCTGAATAATCAGACTGACAACTTGAAATTCAGCATGAGCAAGTTCATGATCAATAAGAATCTCTATCTAAAAAACAAATATTAGATCAGCAAATTCACTCTAAGACCTGTGTTTAACTCTCTACACTGAAAAAAAATATGCTATACAAGGAACCATGATATCATTTCTCAAGGAACAAAAGGAGTTGGACCTTAAGTTAAATAAATCAGACAAAGAAAATATCACAGATTTTCTCTTAAATGGGAAATTAAAGCACATTTGATGAGTAAAAGGAAATAGAAATAACACAAGACAGATACCTGTACTTTCTGTAGATGAGAAAGATGATCTGCTAAATAGACAAGCGGGAGAGTGATGACCCAAACAGCAAAAAAAGTGATCGATATTTGATAGTCATTTGTACCAATCTCCAAAAACAGTATTATGTAGTGGAATCATACACCAATTGAATATTCCCAAATGAAAACCATCCTCTTTAGAATGAATAGTACTATGAAAGAAGTCCTGCAGGGCAATGAGTGAGTTAACCAGCAGAATTACTTAGCAGACATCAAATCAAACTAATCATCATAAATCTCAATTGTTAATGAGAAGCTTTTCTCATTTTGATAGATATATATTTCTTTGTATTTCTTTACAGATGTGATGAAGACAATTATTTGAGAATTGAAGAGGAGCAAAATAAATTTAATGAAGATGTAGAGACCTGCAGTCATTTCCAGTCCTTTCAGAAGCATGAAATGAGGAAGACTGGAGAGAGACTGTCAATATGGGCAATATGGGGAGGACAGCTCTGATCTTAGGGAACAAAATCATCCTGAGCAGAAAAAGTTTGCAGGTAAGAAAAGTGTCAAAAACACAAAACCTAACAATATTCAAACCGTGGGTGAAATCACAGTTCAGGGAACTCATATGTACAAAAATACTATGAGAATAATTCTATTTCTTCATACCACATTGAAAAAATATTACAAAATATGTTGGAAACACCATATAACTGAGAAATGTGCAAAAGCATTATCTTGCAGCAATTCCTTTAAAAACCATAAAAAACATCATGCTGGAAAGCAAACATGTGAACACAAGCAATGTGGGAATTCATTCAGTACATTCAGTAGCTGTCAAAGAACTAAAAGAATTCAAAATAGGGAGAAAATATCTGTAAGCAAAATATGTGGAACAGCATTCATGAGAACCTCACAATGTAAAATATATGACAGAACTCAAACTGGGGAGAAACAATTTGTAGGTAAGCAATGTGGAAAATCTTTCAGGCAAAATGGTGACCTTATATATGAAAGAATTCACACTGCAGAGAAACCCTACATATGCAACAAATTTGGTAAAGCATTCATGAGAGCCTCAGATTGTAAAAGACATGATAGATCTCACACTGGGGAAAAACCCTACTTATGCAAACAATGTGGAAAATCTTTCAGTCAAAAAGTTAACCTTATTACACATGAAAGAATTCACACTGGGGAGAAACACTATGTTTGCAAAACATGTGGGAAAACATTCAGGGCAGCCACTGTTTGTAAAGCACATGAAAGAATTCACACTGGGGAGACACCCTATGTATGCAAAAAGTGTGGGAAAGCATTCAGGATAGCCACTGATTGTAAAGCACATGGTACAATTCACACTGGGGAGAAACCCTTTTCTTGTAAGCAAAGTGGGAAATCTTTCAGTCTAAATGGTAACCTTATTGTACATGAAAGAATTCACACAGGGGAGAAACCCTATGTTTGCAACCAATGTGGGAAAGCATTCATTACAGCCTCTACTTATAAAGTACACACAAGTATTCACACTGTGGAGAAACCCTTTGTATGTAACAAATGTGGGAAAGCATTCAGTAGAGCCTCTGATTGTGAAGTACATGATAGAATTCACACTGGAGAGAAACACAATGTATGTAACAAATGTGGGAAAGCATTCAGTCCAGCCTCTGGCTATAAAGTACATGATAGAATTCACACTGGAGAGAAACCCTAGGTATGCAACAGGTGTGGGAAAGCATTCAGTAGAGCCTCTGATTATAAAGTACATGATAGTATTCACTCTGGGGCAAACCATATGTATATAAGCAGTGTGGAAAATATTTTAGACACAGTAGTTTCTTAAGTACACATAAAAGATTTCACAGTGTGGAGAAAACCTTCATATGCAAACAATGTATAAAATCTTTCAGTCAAAATTGTAACTTTCTTGTACATGAAAGAATTCACACTGGATAGAAACCCTTTGGATATAAGCAGTATGGGAAATATTTCAGTCAATATGATAATCTTATCATACATGAAAAAGCTTACACAGAGGAGAAACCCTATGTATGCAACAAATGAGGGAAAACATTCAGTACAACTTATTGTTTAATGCACATGATAGAATTTACAATGCAGAGAAACCATATGTATGTAAGCAGTGTGGGATATCTTTCAGTCAAAATGGTACCCTTATTCATGAAGGAACTCAGACTGGGTAGAACCGCAATGAATACAAACCATGTGGCAAAGCATTCGGTATGCAGACGTGCTGAAAACAAACCTTATTTATTCACATAAGCATTTTGGGATGTCTTTCAGCTTTAGTAGTAGCTTTTGTATATATAAAAGAATTCAGTTTGTAGAAAAACAGTATCTATGTGATAAATGAGTAAATGGATGTGTTGATAAATTCTCACTTCATTAACATATAAAATATCCCTCTGGGAAGAAATCCTATAGATGTAAGTAATATAGGAAAACCAGAGAGATTGTCCCTTCATAAAAGAACTTCCTCTGTGTGGTAATTGTATGCTTTTGAACAATGGTGGAAAGCCTTCAGTGCACAAAAATTTCATCACACAGAGAAATTATGCACACAAGGTAAAACCCCTATGTATTTAGGCAGTGTAGAAAAGATTTTGCAACAGTGTTTCCTTCTGCAAACATAAGATTCCCCTCACACAGGGGAGTAACTGCATGTAAGAAATATTTGGTAAAAGTTCAGCTGACAGAGGTGCTAATCTTCTGAAAGATATCATATTGTGTCCAAGGTCTATGCATGCAATGTGGAAAAAATTGAGTATTCATGGTTATTGTCAAATGTGTGAAAATAATCATAGTTTAGTGAAATCATACATATGTGATGACCATTTTCATAATACTTTGAAAATTACTCATGTAGAGGAGACCTGTAAAAATAATAAAAATTATTGCTGCCAGTGTATATGTATAGTTTTTTAAAAACACTCTCAAACATAGCATTGTTCTAAAATGTTTTTATTTCTTGTTTTATAAATCACACTTAAATATCTTTTAATAATCACATTTCTGTAGTCTTAATAAAAATCACATTTTTAATGAAAATTTACCTATGCTCAATCTTTCTTCTCATGTTTTTGATCCACCAACAATAAACAATAGCCCCTGGTATGTGAGACAGAGGTAGGACAGGAATGCCTGTTCTCAGTGAGATCTTCTCACCCTCTAAATACCATACTGTGTGACCTGGCTTTATTTTACAGACTCATAAAAAAGTGGCCGGCCACCCTTTGTGACACTAACAACAAACATAATTAACATCATTCTTGGGCTAATAAATTTCCTCCAGGGCTAGAGGAGCTAAAAAAACTGATTGTGCTTGTTTACTTCACTTAGATAGTTTAAAATAAACATTATAGTCTGTCACATTATAGCTTGTCACAAAAAATGCTTTTTCACTACTTAATTGTCTGTGCTCTATAAATTGATTCGGTTTACTATATAAAAATCTTAAAATAAAGATTGGGCATACAGTACAGTACAGACAATAACAAGTGCCATGTCTCTTCTGTTTTCTTTTCCAAGTGCTACACCCCCCGTGTCCTGGTCTGTGTGTGCTTGTGTGCCTTTCCCAGAGTCCAAAATACACTAAACACTCACGACAAGTGGCACCCGAACAGGGACTCCAAAGGTCACTTAGAAAAGGTGAGTATATATACTTTTATTACAGGGATATGGGACAATCTGCCTCTTCTCCTTTCTTAAAAATTCTTAAACATTTATTATCTATATATGGCATATCGCTCAGGTCAGCTGACTTAGATATGTGTATTGATACAATTAAAGAATACAATCCTTGGTTTCCAGATAAAGAAACTTTGGATGTAAAAATATAGAGAAAGGTGAGGGTTAGTATAAAAAGGGCTATGCAACAGGAGGAAAAAGTTCCTTTACGTTTTTGGGCTATTTGGTTGGTTGTGTACTCTTTATTAAAAGCTATGGAAGATAAACATATTGTAGAAAATCTTCAACTAGAAATTAAACCAGTTATTCAAGAATTACCCCTCACAGAGGAGGAACAGACTGTAGTTCAAAATGACGCTATCGCTTTAAGTAGTGAAAAGGGGTCCAAACCAAAAGTAAAATTCGCTCCAGCTGACACAGCTTTAGCTGCCTCAACAATATCAACTTGTGACAATCGCCCAGTTTTACAGGCTATACAGCATTTAACACAAGTGGTAAAACAACTCTCCGTTAAACAGAACCTACCTATACCTCCCTCTGCACCTCCTCCATCTAACCCTAACTGAAATAAAGCCAAACTAGTTTTGGCTGATATGCCAAAAATAGGAGATTCTGACAAAGAAACGTCTGCCTTTGCTTTCCCTGTTATCAGGCCACAACCAGTAGATGGAGCAAAAGTTCCCCCTAGATGAAAAAGATTTAATATGGATGATTTAGCAAAATTTAAAAAGGCTGTAACCCTTTATGGCCCTCAGGCTCATTACACTAAAAAATTAATAATGTCGGTAACAGATCAATATGGTAATCTTGCTCCTTATGATTGAAAAACCTTGGCTAAAATTCTTCTCATGTTTTTGATCCACCAATGTCTTGTCTAGATGAATAACACCAACTTATCTCACAATCACTTTTCCCACGACAATCTATAACTCCTGTATCAATTTATCAAGAAGGATGTATATGTGCATTTTCAAAAGTGTGCTTGTATTCATAGCCTTTATCTATGTATTCATGCTTATGGTAAGATATACCATCACAAATGCAAAAGCAGACTCAGTCACTTCAAGAAACAAGAATGAACTCAAATTAGGGGAAAATCTTTTGTATTCAAGAAATTTGGAAAGACATTCAGTACACAAACAGGTTATACAATACATGACAGAACTCATAATACGGAGAAACCCTATGTTGGTGAACAATTTAGAAAATATTTCAGTTAGTATTGGTACCTTGTCCATAAAGTTATTCACACTTAAGAGAAACCTTATGGAAGACATTTGTGAAAGGCTCTGCTGATCATCCAAATTTTATAAACATAGACATTCCACATAGGGAGAAATCTTATGTATGTAAGGAATGTGGGAAACCTACCAGCCAAAGCCATAGCTTGCAAATGCATCAAAGAATTTAGAGTGGGAAAACTATGTAGGTAAGCAATGTGGGAAAGCATTAAGTTCACACAGTCACTGACAAAAACAAGAAAGAACACACAATGGGGAGAATCTGTGCATGTAAGCAATGCATAAAATGTTTCCAGCACCAGTGATTGTAATAACATGAAAAAAATTCAAGCAGGGAATCAACTCCATGCATTCCAAAAATGAAGAAAAGCATACAATGCAAAATAATGTCAACAACTAAGGAAATAATGCACACAATTGAGAAATTCCATTCATGCAGTCAATGTGAGAAGGATTTCTTGCAGATTTTTCATTTTATAAATACTAAATTCCCCACATATTAGGGAGTAACTGTGAAAAGGATGTATTGAAGAAATTTCCATTGACAGAGATGCTAACTTCCAAAGTGAAGTCACACTGTGCCCACAGCCTATGTATGTGGTATGAGAAAGTCCTTAGTGTATATGGGTATGGACAAATATGTGAAAGCCAGCACTATCAAGTGAAATTGTACTTATGTAAGTGACTATTTTGAAAATACTTTGCAAATTACTCATGTCGAAACCTTTAGAAATACCAAAGAAAATTGATGTCAATACATAATCATAGATGTTCCAGAGATCACACTTGAAAATGGAGATATCTCAAATCATATTCATTTTGCATTTCAGTATCACAATTAACTAGCTGATCTATTTGTCTGTAGTCTTACTTTTTTAAAAAATCACAATTTTGAAAGATTATTCAAGGATTCTGAAAATTTTCCCCACAGTTTTGATTCACTGACACTGTCTTCATTGATGACACCTGTTTTCCTCACAAGCATTCTTTTCCACTTGGATCTGTCTCTTTCTTCTAGAAGGATCTATAGAAACACATTCAGAAGCATCCTTCACCAGTTTTTATGACATGAATCTATGTAGGTATGCTTATGATAAGATAATCACAAAAGCAAATTTAAAAAATGTGTAATTTCATTAACTGTTGTTTCTAGCACATAATGCAAGTGTTCATCTTTGGAAGGCATCTATGTGTATAATGGATCTGAGTTCTTTATTGTTGGCTTAACATCTCCTATTTATGTTTTTCCTCTATTTCTTGCTCCTCTCCATTTCTGAAAGGTGTATGATCCTACTGCCTATCACACATCATGTACCTTTTTTTTCCTTTGTTACCACAGATTGAACTAACAACTGCAAGCTTGCAAGGCAGACACTTCTGCCACTGAGCTAAATCTCCAGCTCCTTCATTGTGTGCTTTTATACAAATGTAAACACCATCCCTCTTATATTAAGTCAGTCATTTATAAACAGCAGAATCCTGAATATGCAAGTGAATTGGGATGTCACACAAATTCCTAGGGTTCAAGGAAAATGCTTGATTAGGATTGCCAGAATAGAAATAGTAAGTGATGGAAATGATGTCACATTGAGACACCAGAAAAATAGAGTCAGCAGTGTATAATGAATAAAGTGATTCTCATATTGTAACAGTAGACTTTTTTTGTCTGAAACCGTCTTGCTATGAAGTTCAGGTGGGCCTTGGGCTCACTTTGTAGTCCAGATTGATCTTGAACTTGCAGCAATACTTCTGCCTTAGCATTCTCAGTCTTGGGATTACAGGCATGCACCACCATGCCCAGGTTGTAGCATTAAATTTACCTAGCAAAAAAATTTCATGCAGAGAAATTCATGTACCACATTTGCCCCTGTATGTCCGGTCTTTGGTGCATGTCACAGTTAACTCTCCTAGTCTCCTTTTAGGCACGTGTTCCACAGTGGTATTTTGGCAGCATCCTATGACATTAAACTATAATTCAGAAATAAATGTTGACTAAGTCACAATCATGTTCCATTCTCTGTAGCATTCATAAATCTAATGTCACTTGGATTCATCATGGATCTCAGTTTCCTTCATCAGAGGGCTATCATATGATGTGACAATGTGACAAGAAGGTTAAGTGGAAGGCGGGATGAGAAATGAAGAGAGACAAGACGTTCATAGAATGCTGATTTTACCATGGTTATTATTCCAATGTCTGTAATTAGTAACATTGTTAGTGTTTATTCATAAACATAGTTAAATGTATTCCAAAATCATTAATGTATATTAAATGTAACATGTAAGTTTCCCTGTGGGTAAAACATTACTCTCTAATACTGGAAAAATACATGGAGGCAGTTGGTCTTTCTACACACTGGATTCTGACATAGAATATTGCTGGCAAATTCTACAATGTAATTTCTAATTTTATTACTTTATTTTACTATTCTATCATTTTTTAAAATAAAATGGTTCAGACATAGGCAAGGTTGTGGTTTCATGTGATTTAAGCAATCCCAGCAACCTGAGGCAAGATGATTTCAACTTTTCAATTTAAGCCCAGGCTTAGCAACTTGGAAACACAGAGAAAACCTGTCTGCAAATACAAAATGGTACTGGGTAGATAGCTCGGTATAAATATGCTGAATTCCAATCTCAGTCCTTATAAGTTAAAACAGACCATGTTTCCTGATAATGCAGTAAAACCATTGGCCTCATCTCACACTCTGAGAAGACCTGGCCTGTTCTCACCATTCCTCCTCAGAGGTTAGGAATCATGTTCAGAATACATAGCCTCAAATCATTGCAGTACCATTTCTATGACATGACTTCTGTAATGACATGACTTCTTGTAATGGATTCTATGTGATCCCTTCAGGCCTGTGCCACAAGGCTTGACTGGAAGTGGGGACCCCAGTGACCTGTCCTGTTCCTGATTCAATTTCAGCATCATGCAAAGTGGCACACATTCCACAAAGTCTCCTTCAGCTCTGTGTCTTGACACTCTATATGGTGACTGCATTAGTGCATGTGGAGTCTACAGGTTCATCTGCCGTGTCTACAAAGAAATGTATTTTTTCCTCCATGCCCAGTAACTCTTTTGTCTCAAAGTCAGTCCTGATTGCCCTGCATTAACTGAATGTTTTGGAAGCAAAGAATCAAGTCCAAGAACTGAAGAGTGAACCAGGAATTTATAAGGTAGGCATTAAATTTCCATTTTCCAGATCATATCCACATGGATATACACAATACATGATACATGTGACTGTTTTGAAGGCTAGTTCCATCTTTGACATAATTTGTGGCATGGAGTGCTTTTAAACCTTGTTTCACAAACATGTATCCTGATTGAGGTAGAACGTGTTTCATGGAAATGATACAGAAACTTGGGTATACCCTGAATATGTAGTCTACTAGCATCTCAATCATAGGCAAAAATAAGCATGAAAGAAAAACCTAATAGTGTTGGACATAGGGGATGATGGAGCATGATAATATCAACTCCTAGACCAAGGAAGTTCTCCCTGAGGTCAGCTTGTCATAGGGTGAAAATAAAGACTAGGCGTGACCTACTAAGGATGACAGGAGTTCAAAGAAATTAGACCTGAAGATCCAATGGAAATTCATGGAGAAATCTGTTGATATTAACCCTCCAAACATTGTATTTACAAAGGTGAATTCAAACAGTTGAATTTTGGCAAGAAACAATCTGGCATTTGTAATTTTTCATCTGACAAATGTCTATTCATTTTAGATACCCATTTTTTAATTTTTAAATTTAGGAGATCTGATTTCTATTTCATTTGATTATATACCCTAGATATTAGTATTTTTATGATAAAATACTTGCAGAAGGTAGTATTTTAATGCAATATTATGTGTTGTCTCTTCATCCTATGAGTGGCTTCTCTTGCAGTGCAAAACCTTTGTAGTGAAAGGTCACATCTGTTCATTCTTTGTTATGTTTTCTGTGCAACTGAGGTTTTGTTCATAAAGTTGGCCTCAACCAATGTCGTCAAGACTTCTTATTCTGTCTTCCCACACATTTAGTGTTTTGATTTTACTATTTATACCTTTGATCAACTTTAATTATAGTTTAGTGCATGGTAAAATCATGGGTGTAGTTTTTCCCTTTGGTATGTGGAAGCCAGATTTTCCAATTCTGTTGGTGTATTTTTACTTCTTCTAGTTAATGTGTTTGGTTCCATTTTCAAAGATTCAAGGGGCTGAGTATGCTTGTAGGTATTTCTTCATATTTCACTTTGTTCCACTGGTTCTCAGGTCATTGTCATCTTCTTTTCCAGTAGCAAGGTGTATTTTTTAAATCACAGTAGCTTTGCAGCCCAATTTCAAGGAAGAGATTGTGATGTCCCTTGTCTTGCATTTGTTCCCAGAAATGTTTCTTGTATTCTAGGTCTCTTCTGCTTCCATATAAATTTTAGAATAGTTTTCTCTAAATCTGTGAGATATGCTACTGTAATTTTGCTGTGGATTGCATTAAATCTATATAATAACTCTGAAAGTATGGACATTTTTACAGTATTCATTCTTCCACAAGAATAAGGAATATCAACACATTCTCTGATATCCACATCAATCAATCTTTTAGAAAGCAATACTTTTCAAGAAGAGTTCTTCTAGTGTGTTAGGTTTATTCCCATGTGTATTTTTTTTGGTGGAGCTATGCACATAAATTTTTCCAATGCCTCCTGTAAAAAATCTAAAAATGAAGAAGCGTTTTTATAATTTATTTAATGTAACATTATTATTGAATCACTGATATCTTAAAATAATTGAAGTGTTTTATTTTTGTGATTTTAGATGTTAAAGCAGGTATACATGATAATATCTCTTACTTTGATGCCCCATTCTGCTACTAGGCAAACAAGTGTCTTGGACAGGTACTGTTTTGGCTCAAGTGGGAACTGCATATTTCCCTGGCTGTCCATGTTCTGGTCTTCTCAACTAAACAATCCAATATTCATCCCAGATATAATAGCAACTTGTATTTCCATCTATCTCTCATTGCAAGTCAATGTTTGATTTAAGAGTTTTATTAAATCTTTAGACTCTATCTCATTGGACTGAGCAAGTCTTCTATACACTTTAATGCACTTAGTGTCATCTGAAAACTTTCTGAGATTAAGTTTAATCTGCTTTAGATTAGTGAAAAAGAGAGCCTCATGAATTTAGACAGTTTCTTATGACATAATTATAGTTTGAGTGCAAATAAAAGTTACTTATTTTGTGAAGAAAGTTGGAACATAAGGCAATTCTGACCCTTTGTCAACTTTTCTACATTATGGTCTTTGAAATGGTAGAGAACCATGATTAATAATTCTCTGTGCATTCCATTTTGGTTCTAGAACACATGTTTTTCCTGTGAAGGTTCCAGAAATATCAAATGGCAATGTTTTTGGTACCACATGGCCTTGTGCTTTCCAGGTAAGCTCTTGTGCTATCAGGCTAAAACACTGTCCCTCAAAAGTCACTTTTTCAACATTAAAGGGTAAAACATTTTACACTGCTTAAGTATATATTCAAAAGCATAAAGATATTTTGATCTTGTGTTCATGTTAAAAAGAATAAAATATCAGGCATTTGTGTTAATTTCTATTTATTTTTATATCCTCAAATCATGCCTTAAGGAAATTCCACTCCAAGGAAGGTGAACACCATCCAAAATGAGCCAATAAGATAAAATTTGACAAACCTATCTCTGCTCAAAGTGATGTGTAATTTTTTTCTTCTCCAGAAATTTGTCTACTTACTCCCATAAATGTTTTCATGAGGACAAGTTAAAACTGATCTCAACAAAACAACCTGTTTAAAAAAGAAAGCAGTATTAAGCATAAAACTAACTCTTTCCATGTTATCAATTTTTTGAGTTCTCCATTCACTATATTCTTGATAGTCGTTGACTGCCAAAGGAATAGCTGGAAAGAATTGTTGCACTATATAAGTGAAATAATTCAGAAAACCTTAAATACTTCATAGTTTGTTTTACATAGGAAAGCAAGAATATAAATATGCTAAATGGCAAAAAAAGAGAGGTAAAAACAAAAATATTTTGAAAAACTAAAGGGAACTAAGAAAAGGAGAGATGTTAGAGGAAATGTGGTGAAACAAGAATTAAGGAGATTTAGGCACATGTGTAAGGACCTACAACAAATGCATCCATTATATAATGTAAACAATATTGATAGAAATGAATAAAAACAAAAATTTTGGAAAAGGAGGTAGAAAAATTTGAGACAGAGGAAGGTAATCACAAGTAACTTTGACAAACTCATTAACGGGAGCCACATGAATGCTAATGCTATTTTCCTCCAAAAAAGGCCAGAAAACAGCACAGGCACACACATTCCCAACATGGGGAGAGAGGTCTGCCCACTGCAACAGGAATGTCCAGGAGCTGGAGCAGGAATCAATCTGCTCACTGACAAGGAGAGCAAAGACCTAGACAGTGGGGATGACATTCATACAGCATCAGATTCTTCATGGAGAACACAACTGCTCATGACACTCAACATTTGACATGTTCACAAAGCAAGCAAAATTAATATAAAAAGTATGATCTAAGTATACAGACAAAAATGAAAGCAAATGAAGAGTTAAAAAGACAACAGAGTACTCTCACATGAGCTATCAGATTCTCTTGAATGCATCTTTGTTACCAGATTTACTCAGGACACTCACATGTGCTGTGGACAATGCCTGGTCTGAGGGTCTAATCACAACTCTGTTTATATAGCAAGAAGAAATGCAAATAGGGCCTCCCTGTGCTCATGAAAATCAGCCCAGCCCTCACCCTGCAGTTCTGCTGAGGAAGCCAGCCCTGGATACGCAGAGGTTCCCACTCAGAGATAAGGACTGAGCACAGACAATCACTATGGATTTGAGTCTGACTTGTGTTTTCCTGTTTGCACTTATGAAAGGTAAATTATGGACAACAAGCGATAAGGGAAGGGTAAGTGGACATGATTGTGGACATGTGTCACAGTTTCCTGTCCAGGATGTCCTTGTGTTTTCAGATGGCCAGGCTGAGAAGCAGCTGTTGGAGTCCGGAGGAGTCTTGGTGCAGCCTACGTGTTTCCAGACACTCTCCTGTGCAGCTATTAGATTGCTGTTCAGGAGCTATGGCTTGCACTGTTTCCTCCAGACTCCAGGAAAGGGGCTAGAGTGAATCGCATCCATCAGTCATGATAGTAGTTTATAGGCTACGCAGACTCTGTGAAGGGCCGATTCACCATCTCCCGAGAGAATGGCAAGAACACGCAAATACCTGCAAATGAGCAGCCTAAGACATGGGGACATGGCTCTGTATCATCCTGCAGCAGCACACAGTGAGGGGACATCATTGAGAGCTCCCACAAAACTATCCCGACTTGGAATCAGTAGGGGGCGCACATTCTTTGGGGGAAAAAATGGCTCCAGGAGCAGGTGCAGGAAAGGAAGCTGGCATGTGAGGGCTTTCATTTGGCCTCTAGGATTGTTGTTTTCTATTTCAACATCCTGTGACCTGAGGAAACCCTGAAATACATAGCGTTCATATGATATGTTACCTATCCGAGGTGAAGTAAACATTCTTCGTTAAAATTAATTGCATAAGTACATATATACATACTTACTTTATTCATCTTTATTTAGGAATTTCACTTAATGGTTATCCATTGCCATCTCAAAAAAATTTAAAAATTTTCTGCAATGAAATTTTTTTAAAATGTCAAATTAACCGGGCAGGGCGGCTCATTACTGTTATCCTATGATTTGGGAGGGTAAGACTGGAGGATGAATTTTAAATGTGAGACCATCCTGGGCTACAAAGTGAGCCCAAAAACAGCCTCAACTGCTTAGTGGAACCATGTCTCCAAAAGACAAAAAAAGTCAATTGAATATCATGCAAAAAAGAATTTGCCAGTTTTATTCTTGTGATGAGGTGTTGTCAAATGCTGAAATAAAAGCTTCAGAGTAAGAAATTAAATCTATGATGTCTGTGTTTATAAATCTAAAAAATGAATGGCCCAATCCTCACCTTGGCAATGTAAGAATACCTGATTCCTAAGCTCAGCCCCAGCCCCATTGGGAGTCATTTACTCAGGGAGGAGAGAGAGGAGGGAGCTGGATGAACTCAAGACAGAACCAATGGGATTCAGTGAACACTTTCTGTACAAGAGCACTAGTGGGACTTCAGCCTGCAATTTCTTTTTTGGACTTTAGAAATTAGGAATTCATACATTACAGCATGCTATACTGTAAACAATCTCTCCCCTCTCTCTGTCCCCACCTCTCTTTTTCTCTCATACTCTCTACCCCCCTCATTTAAATCAGTTAAATAATGGAGAATATGTAAGAACAAATACTCCAGGTTTATATATTCAGAATTTCGTTTCTAAACTGACTTCCATAAATCTGACCTTACCCATTTAGTTTATTTTATAGCAACCTCCTTTCTTAGGTGATTCTGCATGTATCAGTGGCATATACTATAATTTAAAAAGTAAAATACAAATATTGGAACTCAGGACCCTGGGAAACCAAGCAAGAAGCTGAAGTTTGTGTTTATTATAGGCTTTAATCCAATACAGTGCTTTTAACTCCAAAGACCAGTCCCACTGGTCCCAATCTGTTTGTGGCAGCTGCCCTCTGTAACCCTGAGGACTCTGGTGTGCATCACTGTGTGAGACACAGGGAGTGAGATCCGTGTGCACTGAGATAGAATTACCATGTAGAGAGAAAAATTGAGCATTAGGGTACTGCAGGACTTAGCTACATTTTGAAACAGGTCAGAAGTTGTGCAGAGAAAGATTGGGGGGATTGCTGGTGGGATTGATGAATCCTTGAGTGTTCAGAGACACACACAGAAATATACACAGATACATGCACACAGAGACAGGGACACAGAAACAACCACACACACACACACACACACACACACACACACACACACACAATGACCTTGGACACTTCCTCCTTTGATGTAGCTGCTTCTTGTCTTATTTTACATCTTAACCAGTATGAGGTAGGCTCCTATGCTCTCTCATTTTCCCACCATTGTATGATTTTCAGAGAGTATGGGCTAAAATAAACCTCCACTAAAAGTTCCATTTCCAATGTCTGAATTTTTCATATAATTTGTCACTATGATAGAAAGTTCAGGAACACAAATACAGAATGGCAAAATTTCAGTTACCATCTCTTTTTATAAGTACAAAAAACCCTCAGGAATCCAAAATGTATTAATTACAGAACTTATTTAATATTAAGACAAATAGTGCCTGTGCACTGTGGAGTTGGTCACAAAGACAGTGTGTCAATGAATCTACAGGAATTTCATATGGAACCTGCAAAGTGCCAAGTTATCAATCTTTTCAAAGAAGTGAATCAGGGGTGCAGATAAGTCAGAATCTTGATGCTTAGAGATAGAAAAGTATGCACTTGACATCAGATACACCCATCATGTTAAAGCTGGTTAGACACATGATTGGTAATTATAAGCTCTATCAGCACATGCATAAGATAATCTCTTATACAAGAGGCACTGTTATTCGGTAGCGAGCAATACTATTACCAACAGTCAACCTGTAATCATTACAGAGAAATTTATTGAACCTGTTGATTTGGTAGAAACTGATCTCAGGGACTCACAAGGAGCAGGAATATAACTGTGGACAAAATCAGGAACTTCTTCAGATATTTGTCATATTTTACTAGAAAGTAAAAAAGAAAAGAAAAAAAGTTTTGACTACTCAATAAAGGGAATCCATAAAAAGAAGAGAAATGATTTTCTACCTGACCTAGTCACAGGTTGGGGTGTGCTGCTGCCACTGCCCTACAGGAAATGAATGTAACATTCATAAAAATAAGGGCTTAGAGATAGCAAGACTGAAATGGAAAATGAAAACCCTTCACTTGGAAGTAAGAAAATAAATCAGAGTCAGACAGCTACCTGTGAGAAGGTAGTGGCCAGATAACTGATTGTCTTTGTTCCTGGCTGCACTGATTAAAGAGACAAAAATGCCATTTCCCTGGATCTTGTGCCTGGCCCTGAGGTCCCAGCTCAGGAACCATCACCTGCCTGCAAATTCCACATCAGCTTCATTAGATTTTCTTTCATGCCATCAGTGATAGATATCTAAAACTTATGGGTTGATTTAAAAGCAACTTTAGGTATGAAGTGAAGTCAAACATAGGCAACAAGATAACGCACTAATACAATGACTTTAGAGTGGAGTATATCCACACATGCCAAAAATTTTTTCACTTACAGTCTAAAGTGTTTTTTTATCCCATACTTAATTGACAGGAAGTGATCTAGTGCATCAAGTGCAAGACTCTGCTTCAGCAATCACTGAGAACCTCATGTTTGGCTAGGTTTATCTTAAAAATGTAGGTATGATTTATCACACTGGGTACAGTACAAAGTTTTTCTGAAGCAGTTGGACTATCGATTTTCCTTCATCTTTACTTTTTCTCAGAAGCTTGTTACTGTATAGGTGTAGTTTCTTCATTAAAGCTGTAATGAAATTCTATTGGCGATGCATATTAATTTAGTCAGTGAAAATGAGCAGAGAGAGACCTTGTAAAAAGCAGGGCAACAAAGCTTATGGTCTCATTCCTGACAGCAGTCCCTGCCCATTCCAATCTGTCCTGATCTGACCTGGCCAAATTATCTTTTCTGTCCTCAATGGACTGGTTCTTCCAGAGGACATTCATCTGGGAACATTTAGGACTCAAATTCAGGAAAGTGCACTGAGACCTTAAGGAAACCCAGGGCAGCTCTGAAAAGCCAGGAGTAAAGCCCTTAAATGGAAGTATGAATCTTGAAGTTGCAGATGACATCACAGTAGAGAGATGGGCCCAGGAAAGAATCATTAATAATGTTGGGGCTGAATGCACACCCAATCAGGTGGGCCAAGGGAGGAGGGTTTTCCTTGTCCTGGCGCGGAAGTGCTTACTGTGAGTTTGGCGCTGAGAGCCTGGAACTGGCTGCACATCTAGTTTCAGTGACTTCTTACTGAGCTCTGCAAAGGATCCTCAGTCACCCTCAAGCATCACAATGGTAACGATTGTAGTGGCGCTGGGAATGGGACACAATTTTGTGAGTTTTGAAAGGGAATAGGCAGAACCACTGGAAGCCCAGGAGGACTTTTTGAGCTGCCCTGCGTAAAGCTGTGTTTGAGGCATGTAATGGTTTGGGGCAAATCTGAGTTCTGTCCTCAGAGTGAGAAAAAAATATCATCTGAATTCCTTCTGTGAGACCTCTACTCACAATGATGTTACCGCATAAACAGAACTAGCAATCTCACCATACTGAGTGTAGAGTGCTTGATCCAAAATAAGAAATTAGAAGAGATCCTTAAAATTTGGAATGCTTCCCACATGAGTAGTCAGCTGGCCAGAAGCTACACGTGGTTCTGTGTATTTAAAATAGATTTTCACCTATGTATTATCTATCTATCTTTCCTTTTCTCCTTTCTTTTTTTATTTTTTATTGTTTGGATACAGAGCATATCTGTGTAGTCTGGCCTGGCCTTGAACTCTTGGCCATGCTCCTTTATCAGCCTCCAGTGGGAGGAGATTGTAGTCCTGAGTAACTGCACCCAGGAAAAAGAACAACTTTGAGCCCAGTTTCCCTAACACATTTCTTCACCCTGTGGGGGCTACAGGAAAAGGGGTTTAGAGAAAAACTGGCTGCTTGTATTCACGTTTCTGTTATCTCAGGAGTGTCATAATTAGCAACTGCAAGTCACCATAGCAGAGGGAAATCTGCATTTTATTGTGGGGGAGAAAATTAATTGCTTATTCAAAGCCCAAGGTCATTGGCTATTCTCATTGTAATTCTTATCAAAACCACTAATTTTGCAACTTTAAAAGAGGCCCTTTCCTTTGCTAGTACTTAATTTATAAGCTAAAGTAAATAACTTTGTACAATTGAGCTACTGAAGCAAGGCTTTTCATAGAGTTCAGAATGCTGTGGAATATTTGGGGGATGGTGATGCATTAGCCCCTGAGGGGAAAGTTCCTGCAGAGAACAACTTCCTGTAGGAGGTGCATGTTAATCTCACACTGAAAAAACAGTCAACTGGTGATAACAGGGATATAGAGATGTAATTAATGTGAGAATGGAAAGGGAAATACATCTCCTGTGAAAGAGTGGCTCTAGCTTTAGGGTTGTGCTTAGACTTTAACCTGAAATTTGGAACACAGAGGGTGGCATGGTGGCATATCCCCTTAACTCTAGCACTCAGGGATGTGACACAGGAGGAGTCTTCTAAGTTTAGTTATGGCAGACCTTGGCTATAAAGTGAGCTCAAGGACATACTGTACTGCATTGTGAGACTCTGCCTCAAAGACAGTAAAAAATTTGCAACTCTGAGGTGAACTTTTTCCTAATTAGGGGTATATTCACATATTCAGGCTCTGCTTGAGTATTAAAGAATGAAAGGTTTTTTTAATGAGAAAAGCCAAGGTGATTAAAAGGAAATGGAAGGGCAGAGGCATGTGGAGGGAGACCCAGTTAGCACTAGAACAGTAAAGGACTTCTGAGGTGAACTTGAGCTAGTGTGACAGCACTGAAGGATTGTCTGCTTCTTAGGAAAAGGGTCACAGGCCTGCAGAAAGTAGGGAAACTTTGTGATGGATAAATACTTCTTCTTATGTCTCTATAGATCATCTTCCCTAATCATCTCTGGGGTTAGATAGAAAATTAGAATACCAGCATTGGAAGTTTGAACATCACAACTGAAGTATCATGGGAAGGATTTTCAGTTGGACACCAAAGATTTCAAGGCATTCATTGATGTTTCTTATTGTTCAGTGACTGACTACAGAAATTTGGCTCTTACTTGCATCCTTCCAAATTTGAAAAAAAAAAAAAAAACAATTTTTAAAAAATCTTTCTTTTCTTTTGCCTTTTCAATGGAGGTCTTACTACTTTGCCCAAGGTGGCAAGAAGTGTTGAGACTTTTCCAGTACTTTGACTGTTGAGCTTGATATAGGGGAATGAAACTATCAACCTGTTATATGTCCAGGACAAGTTCATGTTCTCTGAATTTTAAGAATTAATTTTATGAACAACAGAGGTTAAAATATAATATATTTATTGAGAGAAAGAAAGGTTCTGTATGACAGAGAGGCAGAACGGTCCCAAATTGGGTTACCAAAGACTGTGTATTTTCTAGGAATTTTTATAGAGTAAATCCATGAAGTGAGGCCAGGCTAAAGAGGGAAAAATGAGAACTCACAAGGCAGGCAGGCATGAAGTGGGAAAAAGCCATGATCAACCAACAAGTTTAATTGTCCCGATAAAATTGACTAAATCAGGAACAAATGGGGAAGACAGTCAGGTAGCAAGCAAGCCTTATTTATGGATCATTGTGACTCTTCCTGTAGGCAATTGGAATGGTGACTTTAGGCTTCTCAAAGTGATCCATACTTAATCCCTAAGGTTTATACTTAAGGGTGTGGTTGCACCTCTTTTACTTCTATTGAGATCTGGCCAACAGCAAGAGGTGTGCGTCTCCTCCAAAGTCACCAGACATCTGGTCCTTTATGGCAGCTCCTTAGAGTGCCTAGCCCTGTCTGACTGCCTGTAATAATTCTAACTAGCTCACACCCTGTAACATGTTGACAGACATGTGCAACCTTGTTAGTTATACTTTTGGGCCTCTGCTTTGATGGAGAGCACTGGGTCTCCTTCTGTAGTTCACACTGTCCTTAACTCTCAGTCTCATGCATCATCTACTGTAGTTCTAGGGTTTCTGGAATCCACTGGCAGGACTGGATCAGTCTTTTCATTTTTATGTCACCACATTTCACCAAAGTCTCTGTTGGGGAAAAGTAAACAGCACTAAGCCATGGTGGTGCGCAAATATAATGCCAGCCCCATGGAAGCGTAAGATATTTTAAAAACCAAAGCTACCCTGGATAAGTGAGCAAGAGCCTTTTCAATAAGTGATGCACATTTAGGGTTTATATCCACCCCAAATTTTCTTTACTAACGTGCATGGGATCCTTAGATAATGAGGAGAAAATGTCTGCATTTTAAATTATATTGAATTTTTAAGTTGACATGAAGTTTCTACTAGTGATTCATGGCACAATGCAAAGTTTATATATGCTTATGTCAGTGATGCAGAGATGAGTCTTTGGTCTCAGGAAAGGACACCATGAATGAAAACTAGTGATTCAGAGTATCCTGAATTCAGTGAGCTACATGTGTGTTTAGTGTTCTATTATAAATTTGTCTTTCTGTTAGATCAGAAAAAAAGTTCAAGGAATTTGTATTCAGTAGGTTGAAAAAAATCTAATGCTTAGTGATGAGGTTTACAATAGCAGGTTTCTCTTTTTACATATTCAATGCATTTTGTTGTCATTTACTCATAGGTAGATCAAGTCATTTTAATTTTGAAACTCAAATAGCACTTTTGCGTCATTCCTTCATGTTATCCTGTGTAGAACATGAACCTTACCAGCTGTTTTCAGTTTAGAGAGCTGTATTCACCTGTTTCTCCTGAGTGGCTCTATCAGGAGAGCAGTGCAATCCTGTTTGGAAATGTGAACAGTACTGTGGGCATTTTGTGTCTTTGTGTCCCTGGATTTTTTTTCTTATTGTACTGATGAGGCCCAATCTGGTCATACTGCTTGTCATGTGTCCCCCAGACAAAAGGATAAAATGGAAATTTTAAATTGACAGAAACCAAGGTGAGTGGCTAGCCATTAGGGTTAGGATGAGCCAAGTATTTCTGTAATGTATCTTTTAATATCATCTCTATAACAGAGTTTCAGGTTTATAAATTCAATTGAGTGGTGTCATTCAGCCTCAGGAGTATTTGAACTTTTGACGGTTTCACCTTTCTAAAGGGAGAGAGCTTCTAAGGTACCTAGGACTCATTAGAGTACTGAGTACATGCATAGCTGTGTGAGCACACACAAAGAGTTCTAAAAGGTGTGAATAGACCATGAAAACCACTAGATAGAGGACCTAGGGACTATATTCAACTAGAATGGGGGAAAGAGAAAATGCACAGGAAAAAAACGACATTTCCCAATAGATATTTTGTGACTAATTTTTCCTTTTAGAAATAAGATTTGGGCATATTTGACTTTTCAAGATACAAATTATTCCTTTAATTCCATGAGTATGATGTAGTACTTTTAAATATAGCAAGCTGCAGAATGCCAGAAAGATTTCGTTCCATGTACAGATGATTTTGTGAATCTTTTATTTCTGAGGAAGTAACTTGATTACGATGAAGTTTTTTTGGTAAAGTATTTCCTTTTCCACTGCAAAGGTTTAAAAGCATCAGAAAATAATTACTACCTATGACGAATATCTGTGAATGGAATTCTTACCAAAACAAAGATTAGCATTTTGTAATGATTACTTGTGGTATTTCTCACCATGAATCTTCCAACCCATTTTTAAAGCCCTGTACTTCTTATTGGATAACTGGTTTATAGCACATCGCAAAGGACTCACTTTGTATGTGCTTGACAATAACCAGTATACCCTAGATGAGATAACAAGGGGGAAAAAAGTATCCTCACTTCCTGTACATGAGCGTAGTTGTCTGCCATTGCCTTAGGTTATTGGGCCCAGGCTTTCTCATGCTATCAGATTAAAATCTTCAACCTTCCAGTGGAGATACTTCAGTATAGAGAGACCCTCAGAGACAGGAGTCATGCACCAGATGCAATCTCATAGGTCATGCTTCCTGGCCACATTAATCCACATGTAGATATGTCCTTTCTAATAACCCAGATGTCTTCAAGCTCACAAAATGTGACAGTATAAGTTTAAGCATCCAAGATGTCAAGTTGAGTACATTACTTTGGAATAATTAGTAAACCACAAGAAATTAATTTTCAACCCTTGAGAAGGAAAGGGCTATTATGGAAAATTTACCATGCTAAATCCTTGTCTACTCACAGAGAATTTATTGAGGGTGGAACTGTGTGCTGCTCTCATTCTGCCCTCCTAACCCTAACCCTCCTGCTAGGAATAGTTTTCATAAGTCTGGATTCCCCTGTGATGTATGGTAAAATTTGGTGACATATTTGGATAAAGTCATAGTGCCAGAGACATCTAACTGTGCTAATTAAATGACAGTTTAAATATGTGTTTTTAAACAGACTAACTGTATCCTCAATAGTGAGCTTCATTGTCATGAAGGTGAATTCCAAAATTAATGAGCACACTCACAATTCCAAAGTCATTTTAGGATGCTTAAAAATCTCATTAGAATTTTTTTAAAAGCTTAACATAAGTAAATTTTAATATACATTTTAGCATTGGCTATGATTAAAATAATTGTTAGGACCTTGCCAGACATGTATAAACTGCTGTCTTATATCTAGAGTCATGTGGTAAATGAATAAGCTGGTGAATACATTAGTTCTACACCTTATAATGATTAAAATTGGATTTTATGATAAGAATATAAATTACAGAAGGTGAAATAATGCTGTAAAGACAACTTGTAAAGTTACTGGTTGTTAAACACACAAACTGATCTCTTTGACTTCAGAAATTCACTTGTACATGCAATGTTTTTAAAACTTGGGTTCAAACTCAAACTCCTACATTTCCAGGCAAGCACTGTGCTGCTGAGTGACATTCTGTGCATTGTCAAAGAATTTTTTTTTCTGAGTGTAGAGAGAGAAGTACCATTTGGTCATGTGACTCTTCTAATTCTCTGACACTTATTGGACTTTGTTGAACAGGACATGGTAAATGATGTACTTTGTAATTTTTTATAGCTCTTCACATATGGTTTTCACATTTTTAAAATTATGTCAATGTGAATTGCATGTGGTATATACTCATAATTTCAATCCACTTGTTTATACCTGCTCCTTATTTAAATGGTACATATCTGTATTTCAAACCAGAAATGTGGTTTGTGGTACATTACCTGATAAATTCTATTAATTTTTGATGAAACTTTAATTTTTCCACCATATACACTGTTATTTGAAAGTGACTACATTTGTATGCAATCAAACTGATTCTCTGCTAATTTTGTTTTGTTTCTTGTGTCTTTTCTGTGCCCACTGACATCACTGTAGGATGTTTTTCTCTAGATTTTAATGTGTTTAATTACATTAATTATTCAATAATGCCTCTAATACTTTTAAGGGTTTCCTCTCTATTGTCCTTTAGAATATGCACAAATATAGAGCAATGAAATATCCTGTTTTCTGTAGGGTGATAAACATTTTTATATTTCAGCAGTTTTCTCTCTTCTCTCTGGGAACTCAGCTCCCACAGGCTCAGGTATGGACCTGTTATGGACATTGCTGGCCCTAGCCTGAGACTTCCTAAGAGTGTAATGCAGATTAATGCCATGCACTCAGCTCATAGTGCTGCCTTGTGTTCTGTAATGTTCTGAAATTGGAGTGTTTGTTCTTTTCCAGGACCTTTATCCACTCTTGATAATATGTTTTGAGGCATTGGTTTTGAGGAACTGAAATAACTCAAAAAATGTGCATTCATTGTCATAGATTATGAAATCCTTAATTATTTAAGCTTTTTGTTGAAACATGTAATTTTAAATTTGTGGTTTGACCTCTCATTCTAAAAGTATTCTTAATTTGTTTCTGCTTTTCATTTCTAGTTTCAATCCAGCATTGTGTAAGAGCTTTCTTTCATGACTTCCACTATGCTGATGAGGTTGCATTCTGTATTGCTGTCTACCCGGCTCACATGTGTGAACAACTGACTTGTTTTGATGACAGTGTGCCATGTATTTCTGTGAAAAAACATTCACTAGACTCCATCTGATACATTCCTTTGAGCTGTTATCATGTTGATTTTATGTTGACTTTAAAGATTGCCCTGCCTTCCTGAGCTGTCAGTCATTGATAGATTTGTTATGAATTCTTAAATATATTCTTATAAATGATTGATTTTTCTCTTCCAATCCTGTTTCTGATTTGATAGTTAGTTGCTCTTCGTAGTGGGATATGTATTAAGGAATGATACTTCTTTGTAAAGAACTGCAGATTGTACACATGGAATATAGTCAAACTAATGTAGCTTCAGTAGATTTTTTGAATCAGTGCCACCCAGGTATGTCTTTTTTCACAGCTTTCTATTTAATTTATCCTCTATAATGTCCACATAATAACCGCTGCTCTCCAAGTGGTGTAAGCATTTGCACACACCAGTTTTCTAGCTATCAATCAGCTTTGCCATGTGTTCTCTCCATTCCTTTTAATCTGACCTGTTCTCCTGATAATGTCACCTGCTGAGTTGATAGGCTGACCTGCTCTCCTTTTTGTGAATTTAGCATTACACAACTTTTAGCTGTGGATTTATTGCACTGATATTTGCAACCATAGTTTGCTTAGCACTAACTAATTTGGATATTGTCACATCATTTCATGTCTGAAGACAGATAAGCAGATATAAAAGAATAAATATCTGAATTTCAATTTATTGTTTTAATCATTTAAAGAAAAGCCTATTCTCAAATGTATTTTGTTCAGATTTATTGATCACAATGAAAGTGTCCCACATGTATTCTGAGAGTTTTACCATTGGATCTTGGGAAAGAAATGAAAGTAACAAGGTGATAAAATACTTTCAAATCAGTAAGTTTTAATGCATTATTGATGACAACTCTTCTTTGGAATTTTTTAAAAGTTTACAATGTGTGCTTTTTCATGGAGACTGTTTTCTTTATTGTTGTTGTTGTTATTTTTGTTTTTGTTAGTTTTTTTTTTTTAGTTTCTTCATTTTTACTTTTCAGGAACTGCTTTAGAAATTGCACAGAGAAATATTTTGTGAGGTTTTGTGGTATTTCTCAATTTAACAATATTTTACTTTTGTTCACCGTGGCTGTTATGTGAATCAAGGCCAAAGTTCTTTCTCATTTAGTGTTTTGGTCACAATTTCTGACTCTTTAATTTCACTTGAAAAAAATCATATGTATTCCCAGGAATGGTAGCATAAAATATTTTCTAGGCATTATAAAAAAGTACGTTTTTTGTGGATTTTCATAAACTCCATAGTAAAGGTGTTTGGAATTTAGGAGCTGAGTGTTGATTTAGTAAATCTAATTCTTTTGTTCTTACACACTTCAACATTTGATGATTTTCACAAATGTGACTTATATTTTATTTTTTATTCAGTATTTCTCCTGAGTCAATACATTTTTGATTATTTTTAGATTTGTGCTCATTGATCTTTGCTCTGAATGTAAAATCATTGTTATTTGTGTCTAATAAATATTTTCTTGTTTAATTCTCTTATTCATAGATTTCTGTTTCATCTAATTTTCTTGGCTGCTTGCATTTCTCTTGAGGAAAATTTTCATTAACTGTGTATTTTTTTTTCTTTTGGTCTTTTTCCTTTTTATTGGTACCAGGGATCAAACTCATGACTGCCTGCGTGCAAGGCAGGTGCTTATGCCGCTGAGCTAAATCCCCAGCCCCTTTAACTGTGCATTTTGTAGTATGAATTGCATAGTCATTCATGTTTCTCTTTCCCATTTCAGTGCACATGGGCAAGGAGATGGTACAGTCCAGAATTCTAAGGACATACCTGTTCCTTTCTGGATGTAAATGAAATGTATTGTGTTTTCTTCCTGAGAGGCACAACATGAGCTGAATTGTGCAGCAATATTCTGCCTCCATTTGTTTGCACTGAAGGTTGTCACCCTCTCCTGAGATCCATTTGTCCAGTGATATGAATGTTGAAATTTGAATGTTTTTCATGTTTATTGGGCAAAATATTTCCTGGCTCACAAGTATTGAACATTTGTAGAGTTTTTTTTTCTAATTTTCATCTATAATTGTTGAAAACATCAAAGGTGTGTTTAGTTTGGTTCTTTTGGTATTGGAAATTGAACTCAGGACCTTGCACATATCAGCCAGGTGCTTGTGCCACTGAGATGTATCCCTGGTACAAAGCAGTGATTGCTAAATAACTGAACTGATTTTAGATTTCATTTGGTGAGGGAGTTTGATGAATGGCCTCACTATGTATTTTGAACAGTCCTTATTACATAACCCAGGCTGGACACTGTACACATGGCATCCTGAAATTGCTCACAATCCTCTTATTCCAGCCTCTTAAGAGTTGGGAAAACAAGCATGTACTACCCCACTGGACTGAACTCTGCCTTCTGTATTCAGTGACCAGTTACTTTACTGTACCTTGATTTTCATTGCATTTCAAGCATTTCATATATATTATTTCCCACATTTTATTCCTTTAAAACCTAGTAGAATATCTAGTACTCAAATAGGAGATAATTTTTTATCCCTGAACTATAGATTTATAGCTACACTTTTATTTATTTCCTTGTCTATACAAAGGTCAAATAAATCTTTTATTTTCATTAAATTTTAGTAATTCATAAACCTCCTTTCATATTCAACTAAATATTTTTCTTGGAAACCCATTTCAAGAGTGTAAATGTGTATAGAAAGAAAGATGAACTCTGTGTTATGAATAACCAGGTGTTTTGTCAATGTTCATTTGCAGGCTCCCTCTTTGAGCTGTTATTTAAAGTCAGTAAAAAGTAAAATATAGGCAGCTCTGCAAGTCAAGCCATGCTACATTTCTTTGGTGCTTTGGCAGTGTGTTATTATCTAGCATCAGTGTTACTGAGTGACTATATTTGAATGCACTTGTGTTTTGATGACCATGACATGGAGTCAATTCTTGAAAGAATGACCTTCAGTTAGACATTTTATGAGTGAAGCTGAGATATATTAGCCACATTTCTAACCTTGAGCACTCTTGTCATTATGTAGGAGATAATGACCTTTGAGGATGCAGCTGTGAATTTCACCCTAGAAGAGTGGGATTTGTTGTCTCCATGCCAAAAGGAGCTCTACAGATTTGTGATGTGGGAAATATATATGAATATTATGGAAACAGCTAAGTATGACATGTTTTATTTATTTATACAAAGAGCATTAATGATTGCTCAATGATATAGTTTAATATATTTGATACTTATAATATTGACTTATATATCTCAGGCCTGATTATATGATACCATGAGTATAACTGGAATCAGTGATATTTTAATGTAATGCTGTAGTGAATTTTTATGTGTATATCTGTTATACAGGAAGAATCTGGTATGACCAGCAAACTAAATAAGAGGAGAAAAATTTCTCAAGAAATCTAAGGTAATTGACACACATAAGAGAAAGGAAGTGTTTCTTTAGTGTCAGTATTTAAGCATGAATATTGCAACAAAGGAACTTGAAGGAATGAGATCATGGAACTCTTTATGTAAACTTTGAAAAATATCAAGAGATACACTTGTTTTGATTTTGTTTTATTTGGGACAAGTGTTTATTGTAGGAATCAGAGGTAGTGCTGATACTATGTAACAAAAAAAAAAAAACCACTAATACATCAGTTTAAAAATTGCCTTCATGCTCAACCTCATGGAAATGTATGAGAGTACATTTAAATATAGTATTCTAATATGTATAGGAAATGAAAATAAATGTGAATTATCATAGAAACTAATCTTTAAAATGTCCATTTATTTATACATGTGAACACTGAGATTTTCATAACGTAAAAAACTTTTACATAGTTTCAACTTTCAAAATGTAAATGAATGTTGCTGTCTATAATAAGTACTTTGAAAATATCTTATAGAATGTTGAGCTTTTCATGTTTAAGTATCCTCTTACATTGTTGATGTATACATAAAATTGAAACATAGTAATAAATATTCAGAGGTCCTAAAGTTAAAATAATATGTTTCATATTTTTAACATGTACAGTATATACTTTTGCTTTTTACTTTTGAGTCATGATTTTGTACTGTAGCTCAGGCTGACTTTGAACTTGCTATGTATCCCATACTGGCAAGAAACACAGAGGCATTCATCTGACTGTTGAGTGACTAGTACTGTGTCATTATGTGCATTGGTTCTCTGTATATTGTTGAAAAATCAGTATCATCAAATGTTAATGATCCACAAAGTGTGTTGTTTAATGCAGCACATGAAATGACATTTAGAATCTCTAATATAAGAATATATTTATAGTAGCTAAACTATGGGAATAGCCCAGATGCCCATCACTGGTTACCAAGGTAAAGAAAATGTGGAGTAACGTCATCATGGTGGTGCATCCTTGCAATCCCAGCAGCTCTAGGAGGCTGAATCAGCAGGATGCCCACCTGATGCTCAGGCTGAGCAAATTCATGGTCAATGAGAATCTCTCTCATAAAAACAAATAATGCATCAGCAAATTTACTTCAGTTTAAGAATTGTGTTTAACTCTACACTGAAAAAAATATGCTATACAAGGAACTGTATCGCTGTTTTTGTTTCCCAACGAACAAAAATAATTGGATCTTAAGTAAAATAAATCAGACACAGTAATGGAAATATCACAGGTTTCCTCTTCAGTGGGAAGTTAATAGCATATAAGAGGAATAAAAGTAAAGAGAGATAATATGAGACCAGAAACTCTTACTTTCTGTAGATGAGAAAGATGATCAGGCTAAATAGATGATGGGGAAAATGAAGACATGAGGAGCTAAAAAATAAGATCAATATTTTGTAGTTGTTTGTACCAATCTTAAAATGATATTATGTATCAGAATCGTCTACCAACTTAAAATTCTCAAATGAAAACTATCCTCTTTAGAATGAATAGTACTTTGTCCTGCAGGGCAGTGAGTCAGTTAACCATCAGAATTACTTAACAAGCATCAAACCAAACTAGTCATCATAAATCTCAATTGTTAATGAGGAGCTTTCCCATTGTGATTGATATATATTTCTTTATAAATATGATGAATACAATTATTTGAGAATTGAAGAGCAACAATATAAATGTAATGAAGATGTAGAGACCTGCAGTGATTTCCAGTCATTTCAGAAGCATGAAATGAGGAAGACTGCACAGAGACGCTGTGAATACGGGCAATATGAGGAGGTCAGATCTGATCTTAATGAACAAACTCATGCTGGGCAGAAAATCTTTGTAGGTAACAAAAGTGTGAAAGCCCACACAACACCTAACAGTGTTCAAATCCACAAGACAAACCACAGTTTGGGAAACTCGTATGTACAAAAACACTATGAGAATAATTCTATTTCTTCATCCAATATTGAAAAACCTGTTAGAAAATATGGTAGAGAGAAACATCATATAACTGAAAAATGTGCAAAGGCATTATGTCACAGTAATTTCTTTAAAAAACGTAAGAGACTTCACACTGGAAAGCAACCATATGAATGCAAGCAATGTGGGACAACATTCAGTAAACTCAGTGGCTGTCAAAGTAATAAAAACATTCACAATGGGGAGAAATGCTTTGCATGCAACAAATGTGGGAAAGCATTCAGCACAGCCTCTGCTTGTAAAGTACATGATAGAATTCACACTGGGGAGAAACCCTTTGTATGTAGGCAATGTGGGAAAACTTTCAGTCAAAATTGTGACCTTATTAAACATGAAAGAATTCACACAGGGGTAAACCCTATGTAATGCAACAAATGTGGGAAAGCATTCAGTACAGCCTCTGCTTGTAAAGTACATGACAGAATTCACTCTGGGGAGAAACCCTTTGTATGTAAGCAATGTGGGACAGTATTTAGTAAACTCAGTAAGCAATGTGAGAATTCTTTCAGTCAAAATGGGAAACTCATTATACATGAAAGAATTCACACTGGGGAGAAACCCTTTGTATGTAAGCAATGCAGAAAATCTTTCAGTCAAATTGATAAATGTATTATACATGAAAGAATTCACACTGGGGAGAAACCATTTGTATGTAAGCAATGTGGGAAACTTTTCATACAAAAGCATTCTCTCATTATACATGAAAACCTTCATACTGGGGAGAAACCCTACATATGTAACAAATGTGGGAAAGCATTTAGTACAGCCTCTGCTTGTAAAGCACATGATAGAATTCACACTGTGGAGAAATTCTTTGTATGTAATCAATGTGAGAAATCTTTCAGTCAAAATAGTAAACTTATTATACATGAACGAATTCACACAGGGGAGAAACCCTATGTATGCAACAGATGTGGGAAATAATTCATCACAGCATATGAGTGTAAAATTCATGATAGAATTCACACTGGGGAGAAACCATTTGTATGTAAGCCATGTGGGAAACCTTTCAAACAAAAATGTTCTCTCATTATACATGAAAGCCTTCATACTAGGGAGAAACCATATGTATGCAACAAGTGTGGGAAAGCATTTAGTACAGCCTCTGCTTGTAAAGCACATGATAGAAATCACACTGTGGAGAAACTTTTTTTATGTAAGCAGTGTGGGAAATCTTTTGTCCAAAAGGACAGTCTTATTAACCATGAAAAAATTCACATAGGGGAAAACCCTATGTATGTACCAAATGTGGGAAAGCATTCTTGGGTGAATGAAAATGTAAAATACATGATAGAACTCACACTGGGGAGAAACCATTTGTATGTAAGCAATGTGGAAAATCTTTCAATGAAAAACATAGCCTTATTATACTTGAAAGAATTCATACTGGGAAGAAACCCTATGTATGCACCAAGTGTGGGAAAGCATTCAGTACAGCCTCTCCTTGTAAAGAGCATGATAGATCTCATACTGGGTAGAAACTCTTTGTATGTAAGCAGTGTGGGAAATCTTTCAACTGTAAGTACAGGCTTATTACACATGAAAAAATTCATACAGGGGAGAAACCCTATGTATGCTACAAATGTGGGAAAGCATTCATGAGTGTGTTACAATGTAAAACACAGAAAAAATTCACACTGGGATGAAACCATTTATATGCAAGCAATGTGGGAAATATTTCCTTTATTTATTTATTTATTTTTTATTTTATTTAAGAGGAAAAAGAGAAAAACAAAACAAAACAAAGCGGTGTAAGGGTAAATCTTTCAATAAAAAATAACTTTATTAGACATGAAAGAATACATACTGGGGAGAAACCCTATGGATTCACCTAGTGTGATAAAGCATTTAGAAGAGCCTCTGCAAAATTCACAAATAATTTACCAGGGGAAGAAACACTTTTTATCCACCAAATGTGGGAAAGCATTCAGTACAGTGTCTGGTTGTAAATTACATGATAGAATTCACTGTAGGTGTAATCAGTGTAGAAAATCTTTCAGTCAAAGTGGAATCCTTATTATAAATGAAGTAATTCATACTGCTGAGAAACCCTTTGTATGTAAACAGTGTTTGAAATCTCTGTCAAAATTCTACCCTTGTTCATGAAAGAACTCACACTCTGGATACAACCAATATGGCAAAACATTCAGTATGCAGAAGTGCTAAAATAAACCCTTGCTGTCTATGTAAGCAATATGAGATGTCTTTCAGCCAAATTAGTAGCTTTTGTTTATATAAAAGAATTCACTCTGTTGATAAACCCTACCTATATGAGTATCTGGTTTTGTTGAAAAATTTGCACTTCATAAACATAAAAGTTTCCACACTGGGGAAAAATTGTTATGAATATAAGGAGTGTAGGAAAAATCCCCAACTAGAGAGATTGCTGCTACATGACAGAACTTCCTCTGTGTAGTAATTCTAAGTATTACAACAAGGGTTGACAGCATTTAGTGCACAAAAGTTCCATCAAATAGAGGAATAATGTACACAAGAAAGAAACCTATGTATGTAGTCAGTGTAGAAAAGATATGCTGGTTTTCCCTTTTCCAAATATAAGATTCCTTCACCCTAGGGAGTAACTGCATGTAAGAAGTATTTGGACAAAGTTGAGATGTCAAAGGTGCTAACATTCTGAATGATGTCATATTGTGGCCTGAGCCTATGAATGCAATGTGGGAAAGCATTCAGTATACATGGTTATTGTCAATCCTCTGAAAATAATCATGATAAAATGAAATCATGTACATAAGTGACTATTTTGAAAATAATTAATAAATTACTCATGGAGAGCAGACCTGTAAAAATAATGTATAATTAGTGCTGTAAATAAATGTTCACAATTTTTTTTGAAAACACTATTAAGCACAGTGTTATCCAAAAATTTTTGTTTCTTTTTTTATAAATCACACAGAAATATCTCATCAATTTTTGTAGTCTTAATGAAAAAGTACAGTGTTTAAAGGAAATTTAAGTATGCTAAATCTTTTTTCCCATGTTCTTTATCCACCACTGTTTTGTCTTATTGGATGACACCCAATTTTCCCATGACCTTCTTCCTCACTGGAATCTGTAACTCTTGTGTCAGTTTACCCTGAATCATGCATACATTCATATACAAAATTGTGCTTGTATTCATGGCTTGTATCTATGTAGCCATGCTACGGTAACATATACCATTATAGGATCTAAAGCAGACTCAGTCACTGTTAGAAATAAGAATGAACTTAAGTTAGAGAAAAATCTTATGTATGCAACAAATATACAAAATGTTCAGTACAAAAACAGATATTAAACTCTATGATAGAACTCTCCATAGAGAGAAACCTTATGTAGGTAAACAATGTGGGAAATATTTCAGTCAATATTGTAATCCTGTACATGAAATAAGTTATTTCCTCTATTTCTTCCTCCTCTCCATTTTTGAAAGATGTATGCTCCTACTTCCATTTACACATTATGTACTTTTATACAAATTTAACCAACATCCCTGTTGTATTATGTCAGTCACTTATGAGTAGCAGAATCCTGAATAAGCAAGGATTTCACACAAGTTCCTAAGGTTCAAAGGAAAATGCTTGAAATATAATTTCCAGGATAGGAATGGGTGTCATATCATAACACCAAAAAACAGTTACCAGTGTGCAATGAATAAGGTGATAGTCACAAGTATGCAAATTAAATGAGAATTGCAGTATTATATTTTTTCTGTGAAACAGTTTTGCTATGAAGTTCAGGTTGGGCTTAGGCTCACTTAAATCTAGACTGATCTTGGGCTCACTTTGTAGTCTAGGCTGATCTTAGGCTCACTTTGTAGTTCACACTGATCTTCAACTTGCCACAATCCTTCCACCTTAGCCTTCCAAGTCCTGGGGTTACAGGCATGCATGACCATGCCTAAGTTGTAGCAATATATATATATATATATATATATATATATATATATATATATTACACAAAAAACTATATATAGTTATAGTTATTTGTGTAACTTTCCATGTTAATATATAACTCTCTACTCAAAATATACTTTGAGGCACTTGGCACTTCTGTACACTCAATCCTGTGGTTGAATATTGCTGACAAATTACTGCAATGTGGTTCCTACTTTTATTTTCTTATTTTAGTGTTTTATCATGTTTTAAATAAAATGGTTCAGACACAAGCAAGGTGGAGATTTCATATGATTTAAGCAATCTGGGAATCTGAGGCAAGAGAATTTCCACTTTGCAATTTAAACCCAGGCTTAGCAACTTTGAAACATAGTGAAAACCTGTCTGCAAATAAAAAATAGTGCTGGGGAGATAGATCAGTATAAATATCCTGGATTCCAGTATCAGCCCTGAAAAGTTAAAATAGGCCTTGTTGCCTGATAAGGCACTAAAACCACTGGCCTCATCTCACAGTCTGAGTAGACCTGGCCTGTTCTCACATTCCCCCATAGGAATTTAGGAGTAATTTTCAGAATACATAGCCTCAAATCAACAGAATACAGTTTCCATCCTACTTACTGCATGTAGGCGTAAAATTGCAAAACATACAGTTATTTAGTCCTTGCTATGTAAAGACAAGAGCAACCTCATTTTAAGTGCAATAATGTCCTTGCAGAGCATTTCCTTAGCCCAGATGTAATCCAAGAATGGCACCCATCACTTTGCTAATCAGGACACATTTTGGATCACTTTTGCTGTCCCTTCAGTCTCAAATATTTGGTCTTTCTTCACTAGCTATTCAGTGAGTTAGGAAAGCTGCATGCATTGTCAACTGGAAAGAGGCACAGGGATATCAGGACAATTCATTATGTGAAACCTTCCTTTATATTTTTGCCCCAGAGTCATGTGCTGAAGAAAAGCCTTAGAATTTGAGCCTGGCTTCTGGATGACTTCCTCAGAGAAGAGGAATCAAATATAGAAGAAATGTAAGTGGGGGGCAGGTGTCCTGAGCTGGATAGGGATCGACTATGTGTTATCTGATGAAGCTGGAATCTCCCCATGAAATCTGTGAAGTTTGTGATCTAACCTCTATACTGGCTTCAACCTGGTCCATTCAGGTCTGTGCCATGAGGCTTGACTGGCAGTGGGGACCCCAGTGCCCATCATTTTCCTGCTTCAAATGCAGCCTCATGCAAATTGGCACCCATTCAGCAAATTCTCCTGCAGCTCTGTGGCATTCTTTATGGTGACTTCATTAGTACATGTGGAGTCTACAGGCTCATCTGCAGTTTCTACATAAAAAAGTATTTTTTTTCTCCATGCCTAGTCCCTCTTTTGTCTCAAGATCTGTCCCAATTGTTCTGCATTTACTGAATATTTTGGAAACAAAATGTCAAGTTCATGAACTGAATACATAACCAAGCTTTTATAAGGCAGGAACAAAATTTCCATTTTCTAGATCGTTTCCATATGGACATACGCATCATATGTGACTATGTTTCCAGAGAATGTGGAGGCTGTTTCCTTCTCTGACTCAATCTGTGCCATGTAGTGCTTTTTAACCTTGTTTCACAAACATGAATGCTGACTGAGTTATAAAATGATTCAGTGAAAACAATACAGAAATTTGCAAATACACAGAATGTGTACTGTACCAGCATCTTAATGATAGGCAAAAAAAAGTACAAAAGAAGAATAGCCACATCATTTCAAGAGACTTTGTTCCCAGGATAAGCACCAGTAGTAGTCTCACCCAGAAATACCCACTATCCAACCACAGTTTTGCCCACTCCTACAACAGATACAGAGATATTTCCTTTCCATGTATATATGATTCTTCTCCCTCTACTCATACCTCTAGCCCATATAAAACTCCAAAATCTCCCCAGGTCACCTAGTCAGTTAAGCCCCTGTCAGCTTATGCACAGTAGACGGTTTGTCTTATGAAACTTACCTTCATCTTCTAATCTTCCTCCCTTAGCTAACTACATTCTTGTTCTTTAGTTCCCCTGACAGCTTCTTCAACTATTAATATATAGATCTTTGCCTCCTTCAATCCTCTGAGGGACACACAGCAGATCCTCCTTTATCTCTAAGACACTTAATCAGTATTAAATTCCTAAGCCCACAGGTTCAACTTAAACTCTTCAACCTAAGTAAAATGGACCTAACCTGGAGTACCTTGGGACTCCAACTTCCAAAAAGTGAAAACCATGCTGAATTCACTTCACCCACACAAAGAGATATCATCTACTGCCCAGTAATCTAGATCTCAAACACACTAAAGTTACTTTATAAGGCTTACATTAAATAGTTCCCACCCACCTCTGATTAACACAACACAAACATTAATCCTTTGCTGCCCTACCTGGTTTTGGCCTATATATGGCTCTACACTTCTCCCCTTCCTCACAGATCCTCTAAAACTCTACTCCAAAAAATAAAATAAAATAAAATAAAATAAACCATACTCCAAAGCCTTATAGTTATCACACTCTTTGTAATAATATTCTTATATTTTACATTCCTCAATTGACTTAGTCAACATGATAGGCTTCCTCATCTACCTCAATGTATTCCTTCATCTTATCCTACAACATTCAGATGTTAGTTAATTCCAAGATCAAATAAGCTCACTGACCACAGTAGTTCTCCAACAAGGAAGGATACTCAGTACTTTCACAGCATAAAAAGGGGGATACTATGCCATTTTAAGAAAAGAATGTTGCTATTTTGTTAACTAATCAGATATAGTACACGGCCAGATACAAAAATTAAAAAAAAAAAATTGGCAACTGAGATACAAAGCAGACACCACTTTTCAAAATCGACCTCCTGGTCATCATGGTGTGGCTCCCTTGACACAGGGGCCCCCATCTTAATGCTGATAATGAATGGATTCCCTAATTACTATAATAAATTTTTGCTCTTGATTGCTGTGTCTTTAGGTTCCTCTCACAATTTATCCAAGCCAGAATACAGGTGTTCACTGCCAAAGAAATCCTACTACTCAGAAACATCACTACCTCACAAGCTCAGGTGAAACTCATCCTCAATCTCATCCTCTTTTACCTTAGGCCCAATGATGCCCCCTCTCAGCAGGAATAAGCCAGAGAGACTCCACTGCACCCCCTAACCCCAAAGAGATGGGAATGTTAGATCCCCCATCCAAGAGACATCACAAAGATCATGGCAATTGTTCAAAGCTATGCCATGATAATGCACACCTCCTTCCCGGAAGCCCTGATGGCTTCTCCCTTCCAAGTCTCCCAAAGATCAGAAATATAAAGGTTTATCCAATCCCCTGCACTCTCACAAAATAAATCAGTTTTCACCAGCCACCAGAGCACTTCCCCCAGAAGTGTCCATATCAGGCAGAAACTGTCCTTTGTAACAGAGCTGTCCCGTCCTTCCTTGTGTGATTCCCTTCATGCCCTTCCCACTTTTATTAACACTTTTCTTATCTACTTGCCTCCTGTGTTTAATATTTTTCACTTCTCTAGATTGGTAAATATCATTCAATCAGTAAATATCCATGTAATTAAATTAAAGAGAGAATCTTTACTTATAAATTGATTACTCCTTAAGTCATTCATAGCTTATGTGCTACAGGGCCCCTCACTACATAATGATGTAGAACAGAGAGCAGAGACTGACAGGAAGCACTAGCCCTCCCAGATTCCTTCTCTGCAGCTGCTCTTGAAACTTTTCCTGTGCTCCATCGATTCTCATTGCCATCTGCTGGTCATGGACGTCCCTGAAGGAAGGTTTGTGTCTGGTTTGCAATGCTGTTCCCTCACTATTTCCCTTACACACTAATACACTCCTCAGTTTCACACTGATAATTCACAGATACAACGTGTTCTTGTCCTTGGGTCTCAGATGGTCAATTAGCCTTTCACAAAGTCTACATGGAATGTGCTTCCTTCTCTAATTTATAGTTAATAAGACCTAGTCTCCCCTTCCATGAAGCCTGGCAGAAGCAGTACACATTTTATCATGAATGCAGAGGCTGATAAGGAGAGTCCTCAGGGCCCTGCAGGCTCCAAGACTCCCCACAGGGCACCAGCTGCACCTCACATTGAACACCTACAGAGATCTTGGTCAGGAAATTGTCATACATATCACTTGTTTATTCCACTTGTGTACACTTACATGCTCAGAATCTGCTATTCTTCATAAATCATCTTTTAAAATATTGGCAACAAAAAACCATTTGAGTCTCATTTCCATGGTGTCTGTGTTCTGCCCTGATGAATGATTGGAAACAGCAGGGCTGCCAGGTCTGGGTTCTATTCCTGAGCTGTTGAATCAGGGCTTGGATGGTTCTTATCAACAGCAGGAGTTCCCATGGCCTTGTCAGTTTGTTATACAGGCAGTTCTGGTGATGGATGTCTGGGAGAAGGCAGCATTCATACTGAGTATGAATGTGCACGGTGAAGTTATATGATAATGACATCCATCATGAAATTACCATGGCTTATTATGTGACAGTGTCTTGAGTATGTATCTCTGCCCCTCTCACTTTTATGTATGCACGCAGGTCATGCGTTTGTGTATTAATGGTTTTTACTTTATATTCACGTAAAATAATGAAAATGTTGTACTCAGGTGTGATTTGTATATAGAATTTAATGCCCCAAAGATGTTGCTCTCAATTTCAAGGCCTGTTTTTCCCTAAGCTCTGAACACACTGCTCCAGGATCCAGTGCCTGAACATAGAGAAATATTCATGCTGAAATTTGGAGCTCCCCATTCTTGCATTGTAAACTAAGTTGGCTTTCCAAACCAGGCATGTTGCCTTATCCCTGTCATTACAGCAAACAGGATTCTGAGGTAGGATGATCCCTGTGAGGGCCAGCCTGGGATATTTAATGATCAAGGCAGCCTGAACTGCGTATTAAGACTGTATCATAAAATAGTGTGACTTCATGTTGAATGAAATGAAATCAGACACAGCAGGACAGATACTTCAAGAGGTCACTTCTATTTGTAAGATAAAGTAGCTCATCTCACAGAAAAATGGAGACACATTATTGATGTAGAATGCATGGGGCCAAAACACAAGTTTGGGATTGATCCCACATGACAGAATCACAGAGGACAGAGGGAATGACTCCTGCTGTTCTTTCATAAAGAAAGGTTGTGAAATATAATAATTTTAGGCTACATAATCCCAAATACATGGAAGAAAGTGAAATTCTCATTATACAGAAAGGATTAATGTTTAAAAGGATGGAAAACTTAAATATCCTGAGTTCATCAATATGCAGATCACAAATGTATGTAAGTACCAGCAAAAGACTCATGAACACAGTCACTTTAGTTTCTTTAAATGTGAAACTTAGGGCAACTCACTTGCCCTGTGCCTTCTGTCTCTCTTAGATTTTTTTTTTTTTTTTTTTTTTTTTGCTTTCCTTAAATTGTTCCCTTTTCTTAAACTCTGTTAACCCCAGAACTCATTTCTCAATTTTGTAGAACTGGAACTTGCAATTCCAGATGTCTTGCAGGTTGAGTTACCTTTGATTATACTATTTGGAGGTCCTAAAGCTTAGAAACTATATCATTTGGAAGTCTCCCTCATAGATAAATGGAAGTAGGTAAGAGTTTGTTTCTGTTTCATTGATTCTGCATTGTGATTCATGTCAGTAATCAAAATTTTTATGCTTCAATTTTTTATGTAATACTTTTTTATAAATGCCCTCATATGATTTAATGTAATGTCTTGGTAAAAATGCCGATAAAATTTTCTTAAAATGATGATCCATTTAAATTGAGAACACAGAAATGCTATGCTGCTTCTTTAATGAGACACTTTATTCCTGTTTTGCATGAATAACATTTGGACTTGGTTACTAAATTTTCTAGTGTTCCTTGTTTGACATGACTGCTATGGTTTTATAACTCAGCAATTCTAGGGAAAGATAATGCTTAGAGTTCCCCTTAGTATATTTTGACATTAAATGCCTTAAAGTGGTCTTTTTCTGAAATATAGTTCATTGTTAGAAAATATGCATACCTATTAATAAATAACGAAACCCTAACTGCCAATTAAAAATCAGTAAGTTTGCAAGCAATGTTAAGATTGGGGACTGATTTCACTAATACTCAATGACCATCATCGTCCTCTGCACTCTAGAGGACATGTCAAGTGTTCTGCATCAGTTCCCTTTCTTATCTGACCTACTATGAGGAGGCAATCTATCTCTTGAGATTCTCCATTTTCACCCTTCCACGCTGAGAACAATGACACACAGCCAAGTTGTTTAAATAACTTGCTGTGATTATCAAAGGAAAAGTGTTGTAGCTTGGCATAACTGACACCATTTTGAGCCCAGAATTTAACTAGTGTCCTGTATTTGACTCAGCAAAATGGAAAATTGCTCAAAGTGCAATCCCAATGGAAAAGTAGGATGAGCTTTACATATAGGAGAAAAATTAACCTGCTCAACAAAAAGAAGGATACAGGTGTCAACCAAAAATTAATGTAAGAGCCTAGCTAAATTGTTTCCAACAGGATGTCTTTTTGTGGCTTTCTGTTTTAAAAGCTTTGTAAATTTCCAGTTCAGGGGCCCTGGGTGAGACTCTGAAATGGGTCCAGGCTAGTGGTCACTGAGCTCAGCTAATTAAACTCCAAGTTTATCAGTTTGGATGCTTGGATTTCTATATTATTAATCAACCCACTTCAAAATGAATTTCTCTCATTATTTCAAATCATATTTTGTCATTTCATACACTCCATTTGCTGGATACAAATATGATTAAACAGAAAAAATTTAAATTTCCCAACCTTTTTCTCCTTCGCAACAACTAACTTAATTCCATTAAAAAAAAAAAAAAAAAAAAAAAAAAAAAAAAAAGACCATTCGCTAACACCAAGATCAGGAAACTCATTGAAGATGAGGTATACATATCTCATCTGTGGGTCAGATGAGATATCAGAATTTTTGTTTGTAGGAAAAAAACAATAAAATCCATGTCTTGATTTAGCATTTTGGGCAACAATTTGCCTAAGGAGACTGACCCTGAAACACAATGGAAACAACTAATTTCTACATAAAATCAGAAGAATCTAGTTTCAATGAACCAAACTTATGGTACCAAAGCATATTTATCCTAAGGGAGGATCTCCTATCTTCTCTCTTCCCCAATAGATCTAGTTATCATTTACATGTATAAAATACTGCAACAATAATTTTGGACTTGAGACTTTAAGTGTAAAGTTATAAAGTGCAAAGGAAAAAAAATGCTCAGGTTTTTAACTATCCCTTGTAGAATTCGGGCAAGCAGTGGTTATTCTGCCAGCTTTTTAAATACTTTAGAGAATTTACTACTGTTAGAGCAGAGTACAGATTTCTCTAGCATTTTCAGGTGGTCCTCCATTGAGGCCAATGATCAAATGAATTTCACTGAACCAGGCAGCTAGATTCATTTCTGGAGACAAATATCTTGTTGTGTGGGATCAAGTAACTGAGAAAGTAACTGAAGTTTTCTGGCCAGGGCAGCTTTCTGGCAGATTCATAAACGTTCCTTATGAGCTGCAGAAAGTTTCCACTTAACTATGGTACATCTGTCTCATTAGTATAAAGATGAAAACTCCACCTTTTTTCCAAATTGTTGAAAATTTATTTTAAATCCACCTTGTCACTAGACTGCCCATCTTCCAAACATTAGACCTACTACTTTGCACAAGCTTTTGCCTTTTTTGGAGGAGGAAAACAGCTATCAGAGTAATGATTTACATATGCATATGATTTACATATTTACATACTTACATTTAAATATGCCTGACATATGCTTATTAAGAGTAAGAAAGAGATTTCAGTCAGCCTTTTAACTTTCATGTGCACGAAGAAGACAAATAAGTAAGTCCTTATTCACATGTAAATGTGAAGGTTAGGTGATGGGTATAAATTTAAACTGTGAGCTTCAGAGATATATAAATTGTAGAATGGACTTAAAAGATGTAGCCTTCTCTTACTGGTACAGTACATTGCTTAAGTGATTAGACAAATAGCAAATATGTCTTAGAGACTTTTTCACCTTAAGACACAGGGGTGGATGTTGAGCCACAACATTTTTACTTATTTGTCTTTAGAAATGACCTCTTTGTTCACTGGGTATTGTTCAAACCATTCCCAACTCATTTTTCCATATTTGCCCATCTTTCAAAGAACTAGTTTTAATTTAATGCTAAACAATGCTTTCTTCTTTAAACCAGCTGTTATGTCTGAGATCAAGTAAAATATACCCCTATGAAACCACTTATGGGTGTTAGTACACCAATTTCTGGAGAAGAAAATATTGCACACCATTTTGAGCATAGATGGGCTTGTTAGATTTTGTCTTCTGAGCTCTTTTTGGATGGTGTCTACCTTTTCCCTGGACACCATGCCTCCTTAAGGCATGATTTCAGAATATAAAATCAAATAGAAATTAAGGCAAATGTGTGATATTTTATTCTTTTTTAAAAATGATGAATTCAACATATCTTACTCCTTTAGAATATATTCTTAAGCACTGAAAAATATTTTATCCTTCAATGTTGAAGAAGTGACTTTTGAATGCCAGGGTTTTAGCCTGGTGGCACAAGAGCTTGCCTGGAAAGCACAAAGTAATGAGTTGAATCTCTGGTACAAAAATAAATTAATAAATAGATAAATAAATAAATAGTGCCATTTGATATTTCCTGAAACTGCACAGGAACAACATGTATTCTAGAGCCAAAATGGAATTCACAGAGAATTATTAATTATGGTGCTATACCATAGCTAGGATCATATTGTAGAAATGTTGACAAAGTGTCAGAACTGCTTTATGTTTGAACTTTCATTGTGAAAGAAGTAATTATTATTTGTGCACAAACAATAATAACATCTTTGAAGTTCCCTAAGTTTGTGCTTTTCTCTCTTTCTCATTGATTGAAAGCAGACTAAACTTAATCTAGGAAACTTTTCAGATGACACTTACAAATACATTAAAAGCTATAGATGACTTGCTCAGACCTATGAGCTAGCCTAGAAAGATTTACTATAAGTCTTAAATCAAACCTTGACTTGTAATGAGAGACAGACAGAAATACAAACTATTATTGCATCTGGGATGAATATCATATTATTTAGTAGAAAGGACCAAGAGATAGACAGCCAGGGATACAAGCAGTCGCTCTTGAGTTCAAGTGGTAACTATCCAAGAGATCTGTTTACCTAACAGCTGAATGGGACATCAAAATAGGAGACATTTTCATGTATTCATGCTTGATGATCTAAAAATCACAAAAATCAAGCTCTTCAATTATTTTAAGTTGTCAGTTATTCAGCAATAACATTACATTGAATAAAACATAAAAACCTATTTTTCTTCTTAGATTTTTACAAAAGGCTTTGGAAACATTCATATCCATAGCTGAAACCAAAAAACAATATACATGAGAATAAATCTAACTAAATAAAAGACCTCTTCTTGAAAATTATTGCTTTCTAAAAGATTGATTTAATAGGATATCAGAAAATGTATTGATATCCCTTATTCTTGTGGAAGAAGAATGAATATTATAAAAATGGCCATGCTTCGAGTGTTATTATACAGATTTAATGCAATTCATAGCAAAATTACAGTAACATATCTCACAGAGTTAGAGAAAACTATCCTAAAATTTATTTGGAACCAGAAGAGACCTAGAATACCAGAAATATTTCTGAGAACAAATTCAAGGCAAGGCACATCCCAATCTCTGATTTAAAATTGGACTGCAAACTACTGTGTTTTAAAAAATACACCTTGGTACTGGCAAAGAAAAAGAAAATGACCCCCAAAAGGGCAACAAATTATAATATGTAGAGATACCTACAAACATTCTCTGTCAACTTATCTTTAAAAATGGAGCCGAACAATTTCACTAGAAGAATGATAACATCATGAATAGTGTTGGAAAATCAGGCTTCCACATACTAAGGGTTAAAACTAGACCCATGTTTTTCACTAGGCACTAAACTATAATTGAAATAGATCAAAGATATAAATAGTAAAACCAAAACACTAAATGTAGGGGCAGAGAGAATAGAAAGTCTTAAAGACATTGGTACAGGTCGGCTTCATGAACAAAATCTCAATTGCATAGAAAACACAAAGAATCAATAACTGTGACCTTTCACTAAAATGTTTTTGCACTGCAAGAGAAGCCACTCATGGAATGAAAAGACAACACATAGTCGGAACTGACATCGTCAGCATTTTATCCAAGAACTACTATCTAGAATATAGTAAGAAATAAAATAAAAATCAGACCTCCTGAATTTAAAGATTGAATCCATACATAAGTGTCTAAAATGAATTAGACATTTGTCAGATGAAAAATATAAACGACCAAATTTATATATGGAATAAAGTTTTAACATCTCTGTTCATCAGAGAGACATAAATAAAAGAACTCTAAGTTTCAGATCACTTCAAAGAAATACATATTTCAGGAAATCAACCAAGAGCAAGTGCAGGTGATCTAGGTAGAAATAGCAAGCCTTCTACACTGTTGGTGGGAGGGTAAAGAGATGCAACCAGTGTCAAAATTGCTGTGAAGATACTTCAGAAAAACAAAGCTATGGGCTGCAGTTTTGCCTAAGTGGGAAAAGGACCTGTATTACAAGGGCAAAGTTGTGAGTTCAAAGCCTGATACAAAAAAAGAAAATTAAAACAAGTTTCCTTTTTGACCCATCCGATATCCTACTTGGTGTTTTATTGAAATAACTAAACGCATCATGCCACAGTGATATATGCACATGTATGTTTATAGTGCCTCAATGTGTAACACATAAATCTTGAAGACAGACTAAATGTCCACCAATAAATCTGAAGTAAAGGACATATGATACTTTTATGCAATGGGGTGCTATTCAGATATGAAGAAGGATAAACTGTCACATGTCAGACGTGTGACATGTGACATATGTGACATATCACATATCCCATGTGTGACATGTGACATGCGTCACACATATCACATGTCACACGTGTGACATCTGTGAGACATGTCACATGTCACAGTGTGTAATGTCACATGTGACGTGTGAAATGTCATGTGTCAGACATGTCACATGTCAGACATGTGACATGTTATGTGTGACATGTATCACTCATGTCACATGGGTGACATGTGACATGAGCCGTGTGACATGTGATGTGTGACCTGTGTAACACATGTCACATATCACACGTGTGACATATGACGTGATAAGTGTGACACATGTCACATGCCACATGTATAACATGTGACATTTGACATCTGTCCAAAATGTCATGTGTCACACTTATCACATGTAACATGTGTGACATATGACATGTCACATGTGTGGCACATGTCACACGTGTGACATGTGACCTGTGACATGTTACATGTGTGACACATGTCCCATGTCACGCGTGTGACATGTGACTTCTGACATAATCCCTTGGTGTTTTTCACACTCTTACATTTCCACTGCCTGCTTCTGGGCCTCTTGATGCGAAACACGCAGTCATGGTTTTGTCACTAGTACATTTCCTGGTCTGGTTCAGGACCCCCCATGCGCACAACCCCGTGGTTTTTTTCTCATCGTATTTTTCGTGATCTGTTTCAGAACCTACTGATGAGCAGCACCCCCTGGAGGTTTCCTCACTCCTAGATTTTTCCAGCCTCTTTCATTTCCTTCTGACGCGCACCAGCCCATAATGTTTTTTGCACTCCTACATATCCACTGCGTGGTTCAGACCAGACATGCAACAACTCGTGGTGTTTTTCACACACCTACATTTTCCCAGCCTAGTTCAGACCCACCTGCTGCGCATCACCTCGTGGTATTTTTCTGACTGCGACATTTTTCTGGCTTGTTAAAGCCCCTCCCTATGCGCACCATCCCATGGTGTTTTACTCATTCCTACATTGTGCTGTCCTGGTTCAGACCTTCATCATGTGAACAAGCCGGTGGGTTTTTCTCATTCCTACATTTTCCAGTCTGGTTAACACTCTCACGATGTGCACCTACCCGTGATGTTTTTCACACTCCTATATTTCAACTACATGTAATCCAGAGTACACATCATACGTGTAGTTTGATGTAGAACTTGTGTGACATGTGCTATAGCATGTGTCACAGATGTCACTTATCGCATGTCACACGTGTGATATGTAATATGTGTCACACATGTCATGTCACATCACACATGAGATCCAGAGTGTATGACATATGTGTCGTGTGATGCATATGACACAGGTGTGACATGTCACATGTGATATGTGTGACCCATATCACATGTCACACGTGTGTTATGTGACGTGACATGTGTGGCACATGTCACATGTCACATGTGTGACATGCGATATGTGACATGTGTGACACCTGTCACGTGTCAGACGTGTGACATGTGACATGTGTGACACATGTCACCTGTTACACATGTGATATGTGACGTGACCTGTGTCACACATGTCCCATATCACACATGTGAAATATGACATGTGATATGTGTGACCCATGTCACACATGTGACATGTGACATACGTGACACATTTCACATATCCCACATGTGACATGTAACATGAGTGACACACATTTACTATGACACTCATTTCCTGAATGATGTGAACCATAACATAGACAATACTTACTAATAGGGAAAGTCTTGGTCACAAGCTAACAATGGCAAACTGACATGACTGGGAAAAGTTTCATCCTTAATTCATTCCATGGTACTCTCATTTTATCTAACCACCATGAAGAAATTTCTGGTTTCAAAACATTTTTCAAAGGGTCCAACCCTTCCAAATATCCACAAGACATTTACCTCACTAATTTTCTGATGTTGAATATTTGCAGAAAGACTGCAAACCCAATGCCTTTCTGGCTTGGATGACTGTTAATCATTTTGACACAACCATGAGTGATTCGAGTCACAGTGTACACAATGCTGTGTATGTTGTGGCCCATGCCCTCCATGAGATGCTTCAACAACCACAGATGCCATTGATGAGAAAGAAAGTGATGGTGTTTTTTCTTTGGCAGGTAAACAAACCTTTTTTATAATGTTATGCAATGTAATCAAGGTAACTTTCTGAAAATTTTAAAGCACACCATCCAAAAGTACAAATGATTCCACAGATCATTGTTACAGAGGTAAATCTTAATCTTAGTAGGAATGACCACTTAATAAGAAGGCCTTGTCATCAAAAATGTCGATATGAATCAAGATCATTGCTTTTCTCTAAAGCATGAGATTATCGGTTTAGATATTGTATTTGTTATAAAAATATAAATATTTATCAAAGCTACTTAAAGGATAAAATAAGTCTGTATTTCTTGAATTTAAATGGTGCTAAACACTATATATATATATATATATATATATATATATATATATATATACACACACACACACACACACACACACACACACACAGGAAGGACAGGAAACCCAAGAAGAAGTACATGGGGAAGCCCAGCAGGACAGGGCTGCAGATGATGGTCACCACAGTTACCATGTTGCTCCCAATAGCTGCAGTGTAGACAAATAAATACACAGCACATACCTTTTTCTGAACTTTTGAATTATGGGATAGTCCCATCAGGACAAAGTCAGTCACAAAGTTGTGATTTTCCAAAGGAAAGGTAAAAATGTATAAAACAATAATCATATAAACCTAAAAGTATGATAAAAATACTTCAAATACGTTTCCAATAGTATAGTCAGCAGTACATTCACACAAAATTATGGAAATTTTTCTTGAGTGTGTTTATCATCATTAAAAACACAGAATTATTAATTTGTTGAAGGCCTAAGCTTAAGATCAAGCCAAATTCAGGTGGAGATGAATTACTGAATACTTGAAAAGAATGAGTTGCTCAGTACAGGTGGAAAAGGACAATTCATGTTTGACTAAAAGCACAAATAGGTTTCTTTTTAGCTGCGACATCCGATCACTGTCTAGTGCCCACCTGAGGTCCATTACTGAAAGGCATCCTGAAGCTATATTCACATTATGAATAAGAAAAGATTATTATTTATTAATCATCTCTACTGTTACCATGGAATGTGGCAGGGACAGCTAGTCTGACATCTGGCTAAGAGCACTGCCTTAACCAACAGCAGAACCACCAAATAAGAGGTGGTTTAGGAAACACTAGAAAATTATGGTTTATTTTCATAAATATCATTAAAGTATTGAGAAAGGCTGGCATATATATGTATTAACTCATTCTGTAGGACACAGAACTTCTTACAGGAATAGCCTGGCTCTGGCTTGACTAAAACAATGTATGTATATCGATACCATACTTTTGTCATTTTAAAAAGTGAACAGAAGTTAATAAAAAATGTTGTCACAATGTCTAAGTGAAGCAATGTGACCTGCACAGGATCTGATGCTTCTGGATAAGTTTGTAATGGTTGTTATTATCACTGTTTTATTGGTGGGAAATTCAAGTCATCAGTTGGTGCTTGGGATTTGAACACAGAACCTCTAGTGTCAACCATCACATTATTTCCACCAGATCAACAAGGAAAGGAGTACAGAGTTTTCTTTTCCAGCAAGAACTTGACAGGAAAAGTGGTTTTTCTATAGTCTCCCTCCATCTTTTGTATGTATGGACTCTTGATTCTTTGATTCATGTATGAAGGAGGCCCCTCGATGAAGGTAACAGAGCAAGTGAAATGGAATCAGAGGTGATGACCAATCCCAGTACAAGCAGATAGGGAGCAGCTACATGAACAGGGTGGAAAAACAACAGGTTGAACACACTTTAGAGTCTCCAGATTGCATTATTCAAAATTTTATATAATACAGCTCTGCAAGGAGAAGTATAATTCTTCTGATATACTATATTATTATAAAGTTACATTAGTTTACTTTATGGCAAAACAGAAATATTAACAGTATAACTGTCTTCCAAAACTACACATTACCTGTCTTTCAAAACCACATATTAAAAAATATGAAAATATGATTGATGATATAATGCCCTTAGCACTTGTAGTTATAATTGTAGTTATAATTCATTTTCTTAAAAGCCCAGCTGCTTTACACACAGAAAGCTTTTGCATGAGTCTTCTAGGTACATACTCCAACATCAAGTTCATTTTCCACAGGTCATTGTGACATGAAAAAATGGTTGTTCTCTCACTTGTTACATGAAATACAGCAGTCAAGTGGCATTTTAGTGTGTATTTTGTCAAACATGTATATGTGTACTTCTTCTTAAAATTTAGATGAAAACCGAGAACAATGTCATTTTAAAAATGAGTAATTTCATCAAACCATTGCTGTGGAGCACACGCATTCCCCTGTACTTGTGCATTAACTTAAACTGAAATCCTGATATTACTTACATTGTCTTACTATGACTGATCTTAACTGAATCCGATTCATAAGACCACGGGTTTGCCTTGGCTGATTTTATTTGAATTTGGTATACTTGTTAGTATCAACCCTAAAAGTAGAGGCAACTACTCTGAAGATGACAAGATGTAAAGGATATCCATACTGGTATTAAGTATTAACAGATCTCAAATCCTACAATGCTTTCAAAGTTGTGTTTTTATAAAAATAGGCGATACTATGTTTAACTATATTAAGCTGATGATGTGGACAAATCTATTGAAAATAATAAGAGAAAACATAGTAACTATGGAAGATCACCTATATTGTGGTCTTAAATGTCTTATCCATTGCATGTTTTTCTAGGAATTTGTTTTGCTGTCTTGTTATGATTTGTTTTTGCCTATAATACAGAGAGGATAGATATATATGTAGAAATTCACACATGAGATTTTTTTAAAAAATTATTCATGGGAACAGATTATATAATGCAAGATGTAACGAACAGATACTCTGAAGAAGAAATACTAAGAAACCCAATGCTAATTTTGTAGCATTATGATATAAATTCTAGCAATACTATTATTCACTGATCAGAATGATATTAGTCTAGTCTCTTAAGTTCAATTTCAGCATATGTAGAGATGGGGACGGCTACCACCAAGAGAATGAGAGATGCGATAGTAGTTATTATTGTCTTCCCCAATGTTAGATCTTGAAGACCTAAAAAGCCTTCATCATCCTTTAATGATTTGATTAGTTCTATAATATGCAATATGTATATAATGTGGGGAAGATGTGGACAACTATTTGTAAGAAACTAGAGACAGTTAGATAGACAGTGAAGATCTCCAATGGACTTGCTTTGAAATCTGTATTTCTTTAAATTGTTTTTTAACTGTTTTGTTCTGTTTTGATATGTTTAATCTTATACTCTTTGAGATGTAAAATAAGTGTGTAGGACTGATAACCATATTACTGAGTTTTTGTTCGATCATTGAGCAGAACTGTTTGCAGTGTCACTTTTTGAATGTCATTTTAAATACTTTAATTTTGTAACCTGAACAGCTATTTCTAAGATGACAATATGTGACTTATCAACCAGCGATTTCTTACCGTTTATTTTTCTGTAATTTTGTATTATTTCTACCCTTTTTATCTCCATGTATTTTTTTGTTTCCTTTTCTTTAAATAAAAAAAATAAAATTTAGTTGAAAGAATATCAGATTTATTATGAGAATAATAGACCAATATTTCATGACTGTCATTTAAAATTAAGAGGCATCATTACATATTAATAAAATTAGTGTATACAGTTGTACTCATTAGTAGCTGTTTTTTGCTTATTTTATTCATTTTTTTTCTTTTTTTGAGATTTTTGGAAACAGTGTCTCATTATGTTGTTCAGGCTGGCCTTGAACTCCTTATATACTAAAGGCTGGCTTTAAACTCACAATCATCCTCCTACCTCAGCTTCCTGAGTACTGGGATAACAACCCTCCATGTCCAGCTATCTTTTTGCTTGCTTTTAAGCAACCACTTCCAGTATTCTCAGGTTTATTACTTCCACTGTCTGCACCACGAGTGATGTATCCACTCACAAGCTATTACTAACATTTCAAAAATAAGAGCAAACCCTATAATTCATCCAATCAGACAAAACTACTTATTGTGTTCATCATTTATGTTCACAAGGCTTACACTTCTAACTCATTTAAAAAGTAATTGTCCAAAATGTACCCTATTGTGCAACAGTTCACCCTGCTATGGCAAAAAGACAGTGGTCAAAAAATATTGGTAAATGTAAATAAAATATGGTACATATTGAAAAACATTCTTTGTGTGTTTATTACATTAATTTGACAAATTCACTTGTGATCATATAAGCTGATAGCACCACAAGCAACTAACTAATAAATTGGAAATCTTTATAGTGTCTTATTTCTGTAAATATAGAATTATTTCAGTAAAATGTTGAGTTGAGAGAAAGTATTTTTTAAGATTCTACTATATAAAAATCTAGCAAGTGCAGAAGCAGCATCTGATAGCCATGCATCACTGGACAAATCTCACTGAGCTTTGTCATCCTGGAGAGAAATAGTGTTGTTATTAACACTCTCTGCAAAGTATAAAAGGAAGCTATGAACATGAATGTCAGCATTATTATAAGCAGTGTCAACATCACAAAGTGGGTAGAAAGTTTGTTATTCATAATAATTAAATATTTTGTTAAGTCATGATTTTAAAAAAATTCTAAAATTGCAATAATAATGATTCACTTCTCTAATAGTTTGGAAAACATTAGAAAAAAATCTTAGAAGAATAAAGACATTTTGATCTCTCATAGTAATCCTAACCTTGAATATTTATTTTAAAAAATGAAGAGATGGGAAATGGTTTTCTATCTTTATGCTTCTGGAGACCTGAACCTTTTTTTCTCTGCTGTCTTGTGATTTAGCTCTTGCTCAGGGAGAAGTCCAACCACAACAATGAGCACTAAACCAGCAAAGTTTCAGCCACTTACGCTTTTCCTGCCAATGCTGAGGCAGGAACCTAATGCCCTTTATGACAACACATGCACTTTAGGGATAATTGAATGGACTTAGTTCCATCAGAGGACTCCAGTCTGTGCTTTGAGCCACTCATTCTTAGCAGTGCTGTCCCTCCCTCTGCCATTTGTTAGTATGTGGTTGTAACTTATGTTCTATCAATAATCATAAATAAACAAATTTCGCACTCAAGTTCACCTTGCTCTTATATCAGTGTTGCTTATGAAGCTTCAAAATATTCTACTTTTCATCTTAATCATTAGGAGGTGCAGAAATCTCTACAGGAGGAACTAGATATAGTTATGAAGGGCAAATAAAAAGTTTTGAAGTGTTAATAGCAAAATATACCTTATGACATTTCTAAATTGTTTTATTTCAATCTGAAAATAACATAACTGATAATAATTTCAGTTCCTTTGTAGTTGAAGGGAAGAAACGTAGGAAGGAATGAAAAAAGAAGAAGGAAGGATAAATAAAAGGAAAAAGAAAGAGAAAAAACAGAAAGGGTGTATAAGAAAGAAAGGAAAGACGAAGAAAGAAATGAAAAAAGAAAAGGGAAAGAGAAGTTAGGAGGACAGTAGGAAGAAAAAATGGAGGCAGAAAAGAGAAAAAGAAAAGAAAAGCATGAGAAAAAAACTTGCATCTGTACCAACTGATGCCTACTGGATGTTTATTAAAACTCAAGTGCTATTCTCTGGGCTTCACATACATTATTACATCACTTGCATATTTATTTGGCTTGATGATAAAATTCTCATTAAAAGTAAAGAGTTTGAGAGTGAAAAACATGTAATCAGCTCAATTGCACATGATTCAGTGGAAGGACCAAAAATTGCATTAAACAGCATAACCTAACCATAACACTCACACTGGTACAACAATGGAAAATGCAAATCTTACCACAGTTCAGTGTCATGAGTCATTCTCTATAGAAGGAAGTCATTTCAGTGTTTGGTCCAAACATCGGGCTTGTATGCAGCATGTCATTCTCCATTTGAAAGGGAGAGAAAGAGACCCCCTGATGGTCAGGGTGGGGATGCTCCCCCTACTGCTCATGCACTGACTCCAACCCTGCTCAGCAAAGCAGCCTCCTTGATTATGAAGTAGAGTTTAAAGAGGTTTTACAGAGAGGGGCTGAGTATGTGCAGTTGCTTCTATCCTCCCAGGACATGGAAATTTTCCATCACTAAGATTTTGTGAGACATAGTACTGCAATCTTTGTGTGTGTGTGTGTTTTCCTATTCAATGTTTGTAAACTTTAATGTTCCCAAATAATTTCTTAGATGATAAAAAATCATCCATCAATCCATAAGGAAATTAGGTGTTGTTTTTTGTAATAGTGTAGCAAGAAGTGCTTATTTAGAAAAATATTTCATATAAAAGTGTAAAAAAAGGCAAACATTAATGGGAATGTTATTTTTTCTCAAAAAGCAAATAGAAAACTGTATGACATGAAAAGTAAACTCACAATTTCTGGAGATTGAAGAAATTTCTTTCTTTGTTTTATCTAGAAGATTATAGATCTATTTAACTTGAAGAGAAACTTAATCTCAGCACCTCAGACTTCTTAAGAAAGAGCCCAAAACAAGAAAGTTAAAACAGAGCTCTAAAATTTCAGATTCTGAAAGATTACCCAGGTTTTCACATTTTGAAATGAAAACATACACCTCCAGTCTTGGAATCTGGGAATGTTCAACAGAACCAGATTTCAAGGATTTCCTGGGTCTACTCTAAGGGCCAAATTTACCTGAATCACTATATGTATAGTACCTGGCTTTTGCTCTTTTCATTCTCAAAGCTACACTCTTTCTTCAGATTATCTTTCCTCTCAATTTGGTGAAGTTGTAAACAACCTCTTTTTTTCCATTTTTTGTTCCTCTTTCTCTTATATTTGATGAAGGCTGCTACATGAATCTAAATAGTTGAGGCCTAGAGATAAGGCTCTGGCCAGGACCCAGTGACAGGACCAAATCAAACAATCTGCTGTTTTATGCAGTCTTTAAATGTTGTGTCCTTGCTACTTTTATGTCTATGCTCACAGAAAAATGTAAAATTGAAGTGCTTCCTTATAAAAGCAATGACCCCAAACACATCACTTCCCTAACTCTACAGAATTAAGAGAGAAACATTATCCATTTAATTTACATTGTAAAAGAGTTACATATTCACTGGAAAGACACCAAGGAGTACTCCAAAGAGAAGACTGGGCCTCCACTCACCCTACCCAACAGCAGGTTGCTGGTTCACAGACATTCACTAAATAAAAGAATTTCAGAACACATAGAAAGACATGTTAAAGTGGTTGTAAGTTAGGCAGAAAGAAGGATGTGCTAAAAAGTGATTGTGGATGCTTTAGCATGTGGTGCAGTGTGGTCTAAAGGTTTAGATGATACTGTGGTGTTCTCAGGATAAGTGATTGAAGATGGCATCCTTACCAGTTGCCAGGCTACTCATGTGTGAATTTTGTCGAGGTAGAAATCATTTGAATGTGCCTGAAGTTTATGACTCTTTTCCTCATTTTTCCCTAATGTAATCAATTTTACCTAAACTATTGATCTTATTGGCTAACTATAATTATGAACCACCTTATGTGCATCTGTCTTCCCAATATTCTCCCACCTTAAACCCAAAGTTTCACTCTATGTCTTGGAAAAGACAGCATCCTTGGCAACCCACTTGGGACCCCTTCAATTTCTGTCAGACAGAAGCTTTCTTTCACTCAATAAATATATTCTACTCTTCACCTCTGTTGTTCCTAAAATTCATTCTTCAGTTTTAGAGAACACAAACTCACAGACTAAGTAGGTTGGGTGTTTCATTCCCCTGTATCGTTGGGACTGAGGTGAGAGTTTGCTTTTGCTTCACAGACTCTGGACCTGGACTCTTTCAGTTAACAAATTTTTATGCTTCAAATTTTGCCTTGTCTTTGCCAGTTGTTTATAACTATTTGTGATAGTTGATTGCTATTTGCCCATTGCTTTTAATTGTTTTGTCTCATATAGTTTTATTAAAACAATGTAAATCTAAGTTAAAAATGGAAAATTTATAATGTTATGATATTTCTTTAGTGGCATATAATTATTATTTTGTTCTTGTACCAGTTAAATTTAAATTAGTTGCTAAAGTTACTGGTACTCCTAGCTTGACTGTATTTAGACAATAAGCACTAGAGAAAAAATACTAAAACACTTCTGACAGGCTTTAATATAAACTTCTATAAAATGGTTCTCTTTTTTTTAAAAGTTTTCATGTAAATTTTATTTATTTTTTAAAAATTTTATTTAAAAGGAAAAAGAGAAAAAACAAAGCAGTGTAAGGGTACAACTAATACAGAACTACAAAAAAAAATCAGTAAGAAATCACCAGTTAATAGATTACACATTATCATCTTAGAGATAGTTGCTCAAGTCACAGTATCAAAGCATACAAAGTGGACATTCAAACAGTGAGACTGCAAACAGTTGTGTTCAATGATCCAACCAAAAACATTAATATAGTCAGCTATTGGAAATCTAGCTCAGACTTAGAAAGTATACATGCCTACAAAAAACTGGGACTTCTTCCACCATTTAAGCAGCACCAGCCTGGTGGCCAGTCTTAACACTTGGAGGACAGGTTTCACTGAGACAGACTGGCTCTGATCCTCCACTATATTCTCCATAAAATGTCACGTCTTTTCTGCTTCAGTTTCCCACCTCTGACTTTACTTCCACTAATTTCCCACTTGCTACTTTCCTTATAGAGGCATGTAAAGTCAGAAAGAAGTCTAGATATTCAACCTTCCCTTCTTAGTAAAGGCCATAGAAAATGAGTGTTTGCTAACACTGAAGACAGGAAAGTCATCTTAGATAAAGGACACATACCCTGTCTCTGGGCCAGATGAGACATTGATCAGAACCATGGGCATTCAGAACAGACATAAGAGCCATGCCCCTGCTCAGTGTTCTGGAAAAATCTCCTTTGGAGATTAAACCTCAGACACGGTGGGGAGAACCAGCTTCCTGTGACAGTGAAAAAGGGTATCCTCAAGCAGCACATATAGGGGACCTAAACACATTAAAATAAGGAGGCTCTCCAATCTCTCAAGTTGTGGACTTTACAAATCTTTATTGTAAATTCACAGAGCAATAGGTAATGATCTTGCTCAGGCTTTTCTATCCCTTATAGAATTTTGACCAACAGTGGTTACTCTGCTAGCTAATTAATCACTCACATAGGAGCTGCCATCCTGAAAACCAGAGGACAGGTTTCCCCAGCATTTGTTTGATAAATCCCCATTAAAGCCAGTGGCTAATGGAGTCAATGGAATGTTGGCCAGACAGACAATTGGATTCCTTTCTGGAGGCTGAGCTCTGTTTATCTGAGCCAAAAGAAAGTTTATCTGAGAACTGAGAAAGTTCCTGGCCAGGCCAACTTTCTGGTGGGCACCCAAAATTTCCTCAGTAAACATTTGCTCATGACCACTGAAAATCTCCACTTTTCTATCACCTTTATTTCTAAACTTTTCAGTGGAGTTTCGGATCTCTTAGAGTACTTTCCCCCACCTTCAGAGATTAGACTGAGGTAGCTTACAACAGTTGTTCACACTACCTGCTGTGTAGTAGAAAAGGATGTACATTTGTATCTTACATATGTTAATTAAGAGTAAACAGCCTTTTCCTTTTCTGTGCATTTACCAGCTGATAAAATGTGATTGCTAGATGATTAACAAATTTAATCATTGAGCTTCAATGATATAAAAATTTAAGTAAAGTATAGCCTTATCCTGTTAATAGGAAAGGTTACCTAGGTAATTAAGTGGGAGACAAATGCCTGGAGACTCCTTTGCCCAGTGCACGGGTGAGGCTCTCCCAGTCAATTGTTTTACTTATCTCTAGAGGAAAAAATTCTGTACTTCCTACTCACCTTTTAATGTATGCACTCTTCCAATAAGCAAAGTAGTTGATTACAAAGTTATACTTCCTTCTTTAAGCATTCCTTATGGAAACAAAGCTCATGAGCTATCTGGGAAGATAAGATTGTACCCCAGGCCAACGGTGGATAGACTGACCAACTCCATTTTCCATTCTATCCAGGTAGTATCCACCTGCACTGGAGCAGTGTCAACCCAGGAATGCCTAGGGACTATGTAGCAAATAGGAATAAAAAGTGATGCCATTATCTCTTTTATTGCATAATTAGCTCAGTAAGCAATTCATAGCTCAGTAAAAGACCATGAGTTCAATTCTCAGGTACAAAAATGTTTCATACCTATGTTGAAGCCTAGTTCTAACGAATGCACCTCCTTCCTGTTCTGTATGCACCGTTTCAATAGAGATTAAAGTTCCATTTCCATTAAAGACTTAAATTTCAGCACCTGTAAATCCCCCCTCCCCTCCCCATTCTTTTTAGGTTAAGTCTCCATTTCCTGTAAAAGCCTTAAGTTTCAGTTTCTTGTAATCCCCCCACCCCTTCTGCCTATCTGTAATAAAATGTGCTGTTCCTTAAGAAACGTTTAACTACAAGGAAGTTATAGGAAATACCAAGAAGCCCAGGTGCTATCAAACTGTGTCAAAGTTTGCAACATTCCCATGGTTTTTAGGCTTTAAAAATACAACCCTTTAGCTGTAAGGCACGCAGTCTTCCATATTGGCTCCTGGAGGCTGCATTGTCAGGCCTGGCATAAAATAAAGCCTTTGCTCCCTAAATTTTAATTTCTTGCTTCCTTGGATTTTAATCCAGGGTCTGAGCTATCACATTTGGGGGCTCATCTGGGATGGAAGCAAGACCCCTGATTCAATTCTGAACACCTAAAAGTAAGTACTCTGGAGGGATTAATTAGACTGCGGTCAGTTCATACTTTAGGAGGGGATGCCCTCAACTTGGGGAGCAGTGACCTCCTGAGGACAGAGTCAATTGGGTTTTTTTGGATGAATTTCATCGTTTATGACTGCCCTGGGAGGGGATCCACTCCATTGGTTAATTTGTTAATTCCTCCAGATCCCAAAATTTGACCAATTCCAAAATTTGACCAATTTTTGAGCAAAGGCCATTTTTGCTGCAGCTTGTCTCATCTTGTATATCTGTCTGTGTGTCCATTCAGTCTAACTGTTCTCCTTTTGGTTACCCCAAATCTTACAGAACATTCTTTCCTAGGAACCCCTTCTACGAGTCCAAAATGGACAAAGGGATTTAGATATTTATGTTCAGTGTTTTTGTACTTTACAATTGTCTGCCTGTTTGAATTTGTTACTAACTTAGGGGCTTGTTGCCCATTTCTGTTGCAGGATCCATATGGCTTATTAGACTCAAGCTTCATAATAAAAAATTATTTCCCTTAGCTCACCAAGCTGTGCACAAAACAACCTTTGTTTGTGTCTTTAATGTTATGGTGCCTTGTTTAATGTTTTAGGCCTCAATTGATTACTTGCAACCTCAGCATGCCTTTTAAAAAAGTATTTTTATTTCTGGTTAAAATGTAAACATATGTGCATATATATATGTATATATATGGTTTTTAAAATCATACCAACTTTACCAAGTAAAAACCAGGTCATACTGTAATTGAGTGAGTTAAAAAGGTTACAGTTTTTTAAAAATACAGCATTTTAATGTGGTAAAAAGACATAAAATGTTTAAGTATGTTTTAGACTACTAAAAAGGTCACTTCAAGGATTTTGTTAAAGGTTTTAATGTTGTCTAAAAAGCAAGAGAAAAAGATAATTGACTGATAATAAGTAAAAAAAAAGGGTGGTTTTGTTTTAAAGTAAAAATGTAAAAGAGAAAATGCTTTCTATGGCATGGCTATTGTTGGGGACTATTAAGCAGCTTCATGTTGCAAATTAAGATCAAAGAGCCCAACAGGATAATTTACAACACTGTGAGTTTGGGGGAGGAGAATTTCCAGGAATGTTATAGAATGTAAAGACAGAGTTGAGATTTTGATTGCTAAAAAAAGGAAAAAACAATTTGTCTTGTACTGGAAAAAGCCAATCTAAATTTAAAAGAAATAACTATTGTGCCTAATGCAAGTGATTATAGAGATAAAATACAAGTTCTTGCTGTAGACATCTAGGAGATTATGTGGCACAATTAATTTTGTTACCCATGAAAAAGCCCTTTTCATTAAGTATATAATTTCAGTAAATGATGGCCTGCCACACAGCACCCTGGGACAAAAAGCAGTGTGCCATCCATATGAAGCCTGCTTTCTGATCTGGAATGCCAGAACCATGTTTTCCTTTTGTCCCACACCGACTGGACAACCAGAAGTAAGAAGGTTCCCCCAGTATTGCCAGTTGTTCTCTTTGCAACTCAGTCAGCCCCACATTGCAAAGGTTTGTGAGAGTTTTTTAAAAATGCCCCTCAGCCAGTTAATAGAGATAGCACAAAAGGTCTTTGAGAACAGAGAGAATTTACAAGAAGCTACCAACAAGAAGATAACCAAGGTGTTAGAATTGCTTTATGAGAGAGAAACTAAAAAAAAAAAATTACGAGAGTTTCTGGGGGCAGTTGGATACTGTAGGCTATGGATTCTAAATTTTACTGAAAAGCTCACTCCCTATATGACTCCTTTAAGGGAGAAACTCAAAATTCACTTCACTGGACTGATGAATGTGAATAGGCCATCCAGCAGCTCAAGCAGGCCTTGACAGGGGCCCCAGCCCTGGGACTCCCTGACATTACCAAGCCATTCACCTTGTTCATAGATAAACTCAAGGGCATTGTCAAAGGAGTCCTAACCCAGGACACTGGCCCCTGGAAGAGGCCTATAGCCTACTTCTCCAAAAGACTTGATCCAGTAACAGGAAGATGGCTCTCCTGCCTGAGAATGCTAGCTGCTGTGGCAATGCTACTTAAAGAGGCTAAAAAAAACTGACTTATGGACAAAAGGTTTCTGTGGTGACCTCCCACAATTTAGACACTCTTATCAAAACCCCTCCCAAAAAATGACTCTCGAACACCAGACTTCCACACTATCAGGCCCTGCTTCTAGACCCAGAGTCAGTGGTATTCAGGACCTCTTCAGCCTTAAACCCAGCCACCCTTATGCCTGACAACAACCTGGAGGTTCAGAGTGCACCTCTCCACGAGTGTGCTGACATACTCGAACTGCAGCAGAACCTATGGGCTGATCTCACTGACCAGCCTTTAGGAAATGCTGAGAACTATTTCACCAATGGGAGCAGTTTCAGCCAGGATGGCAAACGAGTTGCTGGAACAGCAGTGACCACCAAAAAAAGGGTACTCTGGGTTAAGCAGTTAGAGCCTGGCACTTCTTCACAAAGGCAGAGGTCATTGCTTTGACTGAGGTGCTAAAGTTAGCTATGGGAAAGAGGGTAAATATCTATACTGGCAGTAGATATGCTTTTGCTACTGTACATGTACATGAAGCCATCTATTAAGAACAAGGTCTCTTAACCTCAGCCAGGACTAAAATTTAAAAAATGCTCCATAGATCCTAGACTTGTTGGCAGCAGTCTGGCTGCCTCAGCAGGTTGCTGTTTTCATTGCAAGGTTCATCAGACAGGAGATGACCCCATCACCCTAGGAAACAATTTGACAGATCAGGCTGCTCAAAAAATAGCCACTACATCAGAGGGGCCAACCGAGGTGGTAACTGCTCTGATGTTGGTTCCTCCCACTTTATCAGAACTGGTCTACACAAAGAAGGACCTGCAGTTAGCATCTCAACTTGGAGCTAAGTCCCTCACCCCAGGAGGTTGGTTCCAGTTACCAGATAAGTGAGTGCTGTTACCTGAGGCATTAGGACATGAGCTGCTACACGAGGCTCACCAAACCATCCATTTAGGGGGAACTAAACTTGCTGAATTGTTTAGAACTAGATTTTTCATTGCAAGACTCTCCAAACTGACTGCCTCTTTGAGCTCCAGATGCCCACAGTGCTTGCTAGTCAACCCGACCAGAAGCTCTCCATTGGAGACCACCCAGCAATGTGGAGTTCCTGCCCCTGGAGAACACTGGGAAGTAGACTTTATAGTAAAACCTGGTTTATAAGGACACTGCTATCTCATAGTATAGTAGACACCTTCACTGGCTGTATAGAGGCTTTCCCTACTAAGTCTGAGTCAGCCTTTGTGGTAGCCAGAAAGCTATTGCATGAGATCATACCTCAATTTGGCATTCCATTATCAATGGGGCCCAATAATGGCCCAGCTTTCATAGCCCAAGTCACCCAAAAGTTAGCCCAGGCATTAAAGATTAATTGGAAACTCCACTGTGCCTATCGGCCACAAAGCTCAGGGCAAGTAGAATGTATGAACCAAACTCTCAAGGTCACTTTAGCTAAGCTGTCTTTAGAAACTGGCGATAATTGGGTGAGCCTTCTTCCCTTTGCTCTGCTGTGAGCTAGATGTACTCCTTATGTTTCTGGAATTTCCCCATTTGAGGCTATGTTCAGAAGGCCCCCTCCACTGGTCCTGAGACTGTCAGAGGACAAATTAGTTGAAATAACTAACCAAGATCTCATTAAATCCCTGCAGACACTCCAGCCTGTGTTGGCCTCGATCCACCAGCTGTTTAGACAAAAACATGTGGACCTGACTCCAGAGAAGCCACTCAAAGCACCCATCAAGCCAGTAACTTATGTCCTGGTGTGATATCACCATCAAGATTCCCTCAAACCCTGCTGGGAAGGGGCCTTCACTGTGGTGTTCAGTACCCCCACTGCCATCAAGGTAGCAGGAAAAACTGTGTGGATTCACCATACTCACGTAAAGCCACTGGAAAGAGCGGACAATAAGGGACATGCTCAGTGGACTACACAACACACTGGTAACCCCTTGAAGTTAAAACTGACTAAACATAGTTAGATTATACCAGTCATAAACTGCGTTAGCTTACTTGATTTTCTCCTTCTATCCCACTGCTGGGGATTTTAATAACATTGATGCCAACCTTGCATGACGGCTTTGGTCCCCCTGTAAGCAAAGAACAATTGTTAAGATCTTTGTATGGGAGCCCCTGTGATTGTGGAGGGGGCTATACTAAAGGTGAAGACACCAGCTGTGGGGGGATTATACATTCAATAGGAAAAAAGGATCATGATCCTTCCCACATAAATGATAAATTATATACATATAGTCTTCCGACAGATTGTGGGGACAAGTTAGCATTCCTTGTTGCTATACCCTCAGTTACAAGGGGTTTGACTCAAATGTGGATGTATAAGTTAAAGCCCCACGTGATACTTAACAAAGGCAACCAGCCAGGGCCATGCCTTCAGAATTGTTATTATCCAGAAATGCATTCCTCCTGCTATCACTCTGTTCAAGAATATATAGGCATAGATAGCAAAACTTACTTCACTGCTGAGCTTATGAGGACATAGGCTAGAAGTGCTGGAGGTGATTGGTCCACCAATCCAACAGTAATAAAAAATTCAAAATATGATCAAGCCTCGTGTCATGGCATGGTTGGTGAATCAGTGTGCTGGAGCAGGGTGACCCCCAATACATGTGTCTGATGGGGACAGCCCGCAAGATAAGATCAGAAAACTCATGGTTGAGTAATGAGTCAAGCAGCTAATAAAAATAATGTTTCCCCAGATACATTACCACCCCTTGATGCTGCCTAAATCGTGGGGAGTTGATCTGGATGCTCTAACTTCTGATATTCTAGAAGCCACTCATAAAGTTAAATGCTTCCAACCCAACTTTGGCTGAAGATTGCTGGTTATGCATGGCACAGGGCTCCCCCATACCCCTTGCAATCCCCACCAATGTTTCTCTGACCACGCTGGAGGAACAAGATTACTTAAATTGTAGTGCTGGTCCCTCCTTTAGAGTATAACCAGTAGGCTTCAAGGACTCTCTCTGTCTCCAAGGAGGTTTTCATAATGATACCTCCAACATTGACATGGGTTCATTGTGTTTACTAATTGTAGTTCCATAGTTAACTAGACTACCTCCCTTTATCCCGCCAAAGGACAAGTATTCATTTGTGGAGGAAATATGGCTTATACTTTCCTCCCAACTAACTGTTCAGGTATATGTGTAACAGCTGTCCTATTACCTAATATAGAGTTTTAAATAACACCATAGCTGATTTCTCTCCTAAATAAAAAGATAAAAAAATTCAACAGGCCATCCTCCAAAAATTGGATGGCATTACACATTTTAATAACATAAAGAGATACTTATATATGACATAAATGATATGTCAGTTCCTAAAATTCTCTGGACGTGTTCTCCTTATGAGAAGCCATTGCTAAACTCATAAATACCCTGTTGATTATATTTGACTCCTGCATACTTACTTAATTCTACAGATAACTTCTACTGTAGTCCAAATCCCAAACAAAAAGGCAAAACTTGACCTTCAAACCTCATAGAGACCTTAATATGGCTTTTCATGGTTTCAACAACAGAGATAACAATAACACTTGTGACACTTGGAGTTCTGAGACAGGTAAGGTGGAGCTGCCTGGATTCCCGCCCCCCCCCCCGTAGACCATGCCTCAAATGCAGCAGAAGACACTGGGCAAAACAGTGCCCCATCCTGGCGTTCCTTTGAGACCTTACCCCAGGGCTACTGGACTATCCTAGCCACCAGAGAGTGGGTAAGCCAACCTAACTTCAGCTCTCACAGGAAATGTCAATACTACCAGATTTATTGCCAACAAATCTGCTTAAACTTTCTGCTGAAGACTGATGGGACTCAGGGCCAACAACAGCCCTCTTTATGGATGTCCATCTTAGAGTCCAGGTAAGACATTCTCTATATGTGTGGACATAGAGGCCATATGCACAGAGTTCTTCCTGAGTTTTCAGGCTGCTATATTAAATCCTCAAACTCCAGGGGTTATTGAGGGTCAGCCTATGCCATTTACAAACAGGGCCTATTTCATGCAGGTTCCAGATTGCTTCTTACCAATCCACCCAGTGGTGCCAAATCTTCCCTCCACCACTCACTCTACAGTCCTAAATATAAAAATGCTTTTTATTCCCTTGTGTTTATACAGGCTGACTCAGACTCTGCTCAACAGCTTACACTTGTTATCACTAGTAAGCCTCTCTTCAGGGATATTCTACTCAGGGATGAACCTGTCCCCATTCCTAGTTTAGATTACATTACAGGCCACTCAAAGAGGGAAGTTCAATTTATTCCTTTATTGGTAGGCTTAGGAATATCAAGAGCCTTAGGTATGGGGGCAGCGGGAGTAGGGGTTTTCTCCCCTTCTCTATGGGTTCACATGACACTCTCACATCCTTAGACAGCCCAAGGCAGAGTCTTTCTGGACCACCCTGGGTTCAAACTGAAAGACTCTCACATCCTTCAGAGCTTTAAGCTCTCACGGCAGAGCTGTTACTAAAACCCATGAGAAATCCTCTCATGGAAATCTGTGATGACTGAGAAATACAAGCGCATTCCCCAAAATCCCTAAGTAATTGGCCAAAGATTTGGCCTCAGTCACAACATCAGAGGGGAACGTTGTAGCCTAGTTCTAACCAATGTGCCTCCTTCCTGTTCTGTATGTGCCATTTCAATAGAGATTAAAATTCCATTTCCAGTAAAGACTTAAGTTTCAGCTCCTTGTAAGTCCCCCCTTCCCTCCCCATTCTTTTTAGGTTAAGTCTCCATTTCCTGTAAAAGCCTTAAGTTTCAGTTTCTTGTAATCCCCCCACCCTCTTCCATCTATCTGTAATAAAATGTGCTGTTCCTTAAGAAATGTTTAACTACAAGGAAGTTACAGGAAATACCAAGAAGCCCAGGTGCTATCAAACTGTGTCAAAGTTTGCAACATTCCTGTGGTTATAGGCTTTAAAAATACAACCCTTTAGCTGTAAGGCACACAGTCTTCCATATTGGCTCCCAGAAGCTGCATCGCCAGGCCTGGCGTAAAATAAAGCCTTTGCTCCCTAAATTTTAATTTCTTGCTTCCTTGGATTTTATTCTGGGGTCCAAGCTGTCACACTTATGCTTTGCTTCTATATTACATACACAGCAACACAATGCCAAAGCCCCTTACTCCTTTGGAATGCATTCTTAAGCACTGGAAGATGTTTGACCCTTCCAGGTTGAAAAAGAGACAATTGGTACCTACCTCCTAGAGCCAAAGTGAAATATAGAGGGAAGTGTTATGATGTTATTTTACAACTAAAATCATCTTGTAAGAAAAAAATGATTAAAACTTCAGTATGTCAAATTATTTTGCATTAGAAGATAATTCTTATCTGTACTCCAGGTATAAATATCATACTTATGAGACCACTCCCATTCATAGGTCTCTCTCTCTCCCAGTGACTTAAAGCAAATTAAGCTAGAACTAGGCAAATTTTCAGATGACCATGATAAGTACATTGATATCTTTAGGTAATTTACTCAGACCCACGAGCTAGGCTAAAAAGGTGTAATGTTACTCTTAAATCAAACATTGACTTATAGTGAGAGAGAGGCAGCATTACAAGCTGCTATTGCCTTTTGAGATAAATATCATATTATTACTTTTAGAAGGTCAAAAGATAGACAGCCAGGGAAGCCACCAGTTCTGACTGGGGAACAAGGAGTTCCTACTGAAGACCCCATGTGGCCTGCCACCAACACAGGAGATTAAAACAGGAGACATTTTCAAGTGTGTATTCTTAAAGGTCTAAGCATTATAGTTATTTTTAAATTGCTATTTCTCAGAAAAAGGTGAAAATCCCTCTGACTTCTTAGATCATTTACCAGAGGCAATAATAAAATGCATGTCTTTAGATCCTGATTCAATAAAGGGACAGATTTTGCTTAAAGAAGTGTTTATTACAAGGTCAAACCCAGACATTAGAAAAAAGCTACAAAAGATAACCTTTGCTCTAGATAGTTCACTTGATACTTCAGTAAAAATTGCCACTTCATATTTTATAACCATAATGAGGAAAAAGTCAAGAAGAAAACACAGAGACTGAGAACAAGCAACTACCTTAGCTGCAACATTAAGAAAAACATACCCTAAGTCTGATATTCGGGGTTTCAAAAAGAATTCAAAAACAATGCAGATTTGCTATCACTGCCACAATCCAGATCACCTTAAGAGGGACTTCACTAAGAAGCCCCTGGTCCATGCCTCAACTGCAAAGTGACCACTGGAGGTTGGACTGTCCTCTGAGGCCAAGGCCCCAAGGCTCAGACCCATCCTACAGTTGGTCCAGCAGGACAAAAGGGCCCCAGTACACTCACTGCCCTCTACTTCTGGCCATACTGTCATCTCCAATAGAGAAGCCCCAGGTAATCATGACTATAGAGAAGAAGAAAAAAACGGCCTATTTCTGCATACTGGCACAAGTTCTTGGTCCTTTTCAATCCTGGCCTTGCTTCTAGTCACTACACTTCAGTAAAAGGAATAACTGTCAAGGAGGTAATTTTTTATCTTTCACAACCCTTAGGGGTAACTGGGATAGTTTTCTTTTCTCATATTCATTTTTGATTATGCCTGAAAGTCCAGTTCCTCTCATAGGAGGAGATATTTTATCATGTTTAAATACTGTAAGGTGTGCTGCCTTCCCCTCGTGGTGACAAAAAGCTAAAGTATAGGCAACAAAAAGTAAAAAAGATAGGATAAGTCCACAGAAACAAGCACCTCAAATAACACGGACTGTGCTCCCCCAAGCGTTTAGAAATAGTCCACATCTTTTTAGACAAGGGTTTCCCATGACTTGACAGATTTTTAAGTTTTCCTGTGTCACAACCTTGCAATATGTAGATGCCATACTGTTATGTGCCCGCCTTGGAAGAGCTCTGTAGCCAAGGCACATGTGTTCTGCTAAATTTTCTAACAGGTAGAGGTTATAAGGTCTCTAAATCTAAGGCACAAGTTTGCCATCTTGAGGTAAGGTTTTTAGGCCTCATTATATCCAAAGGGAGCCAAAGACTAGGAAAAAAAAAAACCCATTCTCTCCTTCTCACAGCCCAAAACTCTAAAGCAGCTAAGGAGATTTGTAGGAGTTACAGGCTTTTGCCACCTTTGGATGTGCAGATACAGAGAGATTATACAACCCCTCCATTAACTTATGAAAGAGACCCAAAAGGCAGATATTCATATTTTGTGCTGGGAAACTGATTTATAAGCCACATTCCAAAAGCTTAAACAAGCATTTCTGAGTGCACCTGCCCTGAACCTTCCCCCAGGATACTATTTCTATTTATATGTAGATGAAACAGGAAGGATGGCTTTGGGAGTGCATATGCAAAATCTAGGATCTGCTAACAACCTATAGGGGATCTAAATGATTTTAGACATTATAAAAAAGGGATAGCCTGCTTGCCTTAGGGCTCCCACAGCTTGCATATTGAAATTAATGATACATAATATGCAATTCATCCTTATTGTGGGAAAACTCATGGTTAGAGTTCCAAAATAGTATTGTAAGGAAATTTAACAAACTTTGAAAGAACAAGAGAAGTGGTTCAAATACTAGAAGAGACCTAAAAACATTTAAAAATGAAAAAGATATCCATAGCCAGATACAAAATCATTAGCCATTTTGTATTCTAAGAGTTGTTGACCTGAACTAGAAATTAAGGTACCAGTCCTGTTCACAATAGCCACAAAATAATATAAACATTCAGGAAATTTTAAGTAAAGAGGTGAAGACATTTATATTGGAAAGCATTTCAATATCAATAAAGAAATGGAAGATGATTCAAATAATGGAAAGATATCTTGTGTTCATAAATCAGAAGAACCAGTATGCTTAAAATTTCTTAACAACCCAAAATAATCTACAGATACAATACAATCACTATCATATTGGCCAAAGTGTCTTTGTAGACCTAAAGTTGTATGGAACCTCAAAATATTCTGAAAAGTCAAAACAAAAATAGAAAATTAGAATACATTACAAAAACAGACTAAAAAATACAATTCAAAATCGTAATAATGAAAAAACTTAATATCCAGCTTTGTGTCTGACACTCAGTGGATTTTCCATGGATTAAATAAATGGATGAGTCTTAACCACAGCTGTAGTGGTTTGGCTTGTTGTTCTGCATACTCTCTTTAAATTCCTAACATTTTAAAATCCATTCCTTGGCTTAGAACTGCTTTGGCATAGAATTATCTTAGTTATTTCACAGGCACCAATTTATTTGTTTCCAAGCTCGGGCTATTACAAATTGTGCTGCTATAAACATGGGTGTACATATATCACTGTGGTATGATGATTTCAGTTCTTCTGGAAATATGCCTAGAAGTGGAATAGCTGAAACAAATGGGACTTCCAATCCCAACTTTTTGAGAAATCTCCAGACTGACCTCCACAATGGTTGCACCAGTCTACACTCCCACCAACAGTGCAGGAGAGTTCCTTTTTTCCCACAGCCTCTCCAGCATTTGTTGGTGGTGGTTTTTTTGATGCTGGCCATTCTTTCAGGAGTGAGATGGAATCTCAGTGTGGTTTTTACTTTGCATTTCTCTAATGAGTAATGATGATGAACATTTTTTCATGTATTTATTTGCCATTTGTATTTCTTCATCTGAGAATTGTGCATTTATCTCAGATGCCCATTTTTGGATTGAGTCTTTGAATTTCAGGGGTTTGTTTTTTAATTATTTATATATTTTAGACAGAATTCCTTTGTCTGAGGGACAATTTTCCCAATTTGTGAGTTTTCTTTTCACTGTACTGGAGATTTCTGTCTCAGGCCCGCAAAACCTGAAGAGCCTATGTGGCTGGAGGCTGGGGAGGGGGCACCTAACTGCTGGGAGCTATGATTTTAAACTCTCCCCTGGCTTGCACCAGTGTGCTAGAACTCACCTTGTGTGACCTCACCTCCCCAGATCGAAAGAAGTTCACTGGGCATGGCCCAGTTAGTCCCATGAAACCTGCTGTGCCTAGTCCAGTGTGGTTGAAAGCTGGCAGGTACTTACCCCCTGGGAGCAATGATCTTAAACTCTGTCTAATTAATGTTAATTTTAAAGATAACATTTAGTAAGTAACTTTAATTGTTTCTTACTTTGCTCTTGTGCTTCATGTGCCTCAAGGAAGTTGATAAACCTGCCTTACCTATCTTGTGCTTTTCCAGCTACACTTTCTGAACTACACAATTTCTAGGCCACCTTAATTGGGCAAAGCCCTATTTTCCTTTGATCACTCAATAATTGTCTCCTCTGTGCTTTATGGGGGTCAAACAGATCCTGCTGATGTGATCTCTGACTCTCCTTCTCTACAATAGGTCCTTCACAGTACTGCTCACAAACTCACCACAGTTATGGTGGATCAAGTCCTGACAGACTGCCCTCTCTCCTTATTCCATTTTTATTCAGCCCCTTTGCCCACAGGGTCTATTGTTTCCATACAGAGCAGCAAGGTATTTAGTGTTGGTTATATTGACCCCACTCACCTGGCAATACTTCATTTCCCATTGTCAATGCTATTTCCTCTCTTATATCTTGAGGAAGTACTTGAGCACTTAGGCTCCTTGGAATTGATTTAACTGATGTTATCATATCACTCACCAAGGCTGACTTTTCCTTTTTGTTGTCCTCTACTATTTCTCTGCAAGTTGCTCTGGCTGACTATGTTTGTTCCATTCCTTTCCATATGCCCCATCATCCCTGTTTGTCTCTGTTTATCCTACTTCCCTTTTCTCTTCAAACTTGTTTGGTTTGTACCCTTTAAAGGGTGCCCTCACTGTCTTCACCGATGGATTCCCCCCATCATGAAGTTGTACTTGGAAACACCTGTATTCTCTACTGCAAGCCTCTGCTCAAAGTAATGAGCTATTTGCTGTTATCCCTGCTTTGCAAGTCTTTTCATCCCAAGTGCTTAACTTAGTTACTGACACTATATGTGCATAATGTTTTCCTACATTTATCTTCTGCTGTTCTTTCCTATGGCAACAGATTCACATCTAAGGTCACTTTGTTACATTTACAGGCTCTTCGTTGCCCTCATTGTGCTCCTCTTTTTCTCTTACATATTCATAATCACCAACCCCTGTCTGGCTTTTTACAAGACAACGCTATTGCTGATCAAGTATTGCATATTTTTTTAGCCTCTTTTTGGTAATGCTGAAGAAAGCCACGACTTTTTTCACTAATCTGCTTGTTCCTTGCATAAATTGTTTCTTATTCTACTTTCTGAAGCTAAAGCTATTATTTCAGCCTTTTCATGTTGTGCTGCCACCCCTCACTCTTTTCCTTTTGATGCAGTCAACCCTCATGGACTTTCAATGACCTTTGGCGAACAGATGTCACACATTGTTCCTCCTTAAAAGCTTTTTAATTTCTTCACATTTCTATTGACACCTTCTCTGGCTTCATTTGGGCTTCACCACTGCTGGCAAATCTACCCAACATGTAATTCAACATCTATCTCCTGGCTGCATTTGCAGTCATGGGTGTACTTTCCTCCCTTAAAATGACAGTGGTCCAGCCTATACCTCACAGGTTTTTGCTTCCTTTTGTTATCTAAATGGCAAATTCATCATGCAACTGGATCTCCTATAATCCCACTGGTCAATTTGTCTTTGAATGAGCTCATCATACACTCAAAACTCTTCTTTTCAAACAATGAAAGGGGAGAAATACACCCCCTGCACAGATTTCTTCTGTTCTATCCATGCCTATTTACTTTAAATCATTTGTGTTTCCTAACAAGTCTTTATTTTTCACAGGTTCAAATACATTTTAACTGGGAAGAACCTCTGCCAAAACCCTTTGTATTTTATAAAATGCCTGCAGAGCCTGGCTGGCAGGACCCACACCCCTGCTCACATGCAGAAGAAGGTATAGTGCTGTGTTATCCCAAACATGCCCTATGTGGATTCCTGTTTGTTGTGTGTGCCCTGCATGGAATGAGTTGTCACCGCAGGCTGCACAACCTGATTCCACAGTTTCACCTCTCCCTGAATCAAGCCCAGCTGCCTCAGATCCTTTTATATGAGATCTCTGCTATTTGGCCTATATCAAATTTGACTGCCTGATTTTTAATTGTAAATTCTAAATTTGCAGGAAGTTATTATAATTCAGTTTGATTAAAGATTTGTTTGAGTACACTCTGATATTGTAAGATATTTGTCAGTATGTCTATGTATCCATTGCGTATTTGTCCAATCTATGAGTGAGCAGTTGTTAGAAGTTGATGAGCTAGTGATAGTTCACATGTGTGGAGCAAAAAGCACAAGTGCCCATACAAGAGTGCCCAAGTGGCATGGAACCCTAGAAATGTCCTGAAATTATGGGGTATAGGAGGTGAGCTGGCTTACCAAAGGGGTGTGGTATGAATACATAAACAGACCCTGAAAAACTTAAGAGTTGTAACAGACCCTGACAAGCTGTGTGCTTGTTTCTATGTTTTAATCTGTACAGATCATTTATCTATATTTGTCAATTGGTCTGCTCTGTGATGGCTATTTTGTTTTGAATTCAATTTTTCTCTTTTTCCATTTTTGGATTGTTTGATCAAAAATTAATTCAGGTTTTGAATTTATAAATCATGCTTTCAACTTGGAAGCTGGCTGGTGAAAATGACACAAAGATTGGGTATTTAAGTGTAATATGTTATTTATCATGAATTTGAAAGTCTTTTTAGTTAGAAGAGGAAAATTATATTATTGGAATAATAACAAGGCCTCTTAAGTAAGGATTACTGGACAGAACTCTGACTGATAAATAAGAAAGTAACTTTCTGGTAACATTTTTAACCAGTTCTTGTTTAGTGATCACAGACTCCAATAATTTCCAAAGCCTTTTAAAAGACATTGGTATATATTCACATTGGCATACAATCACATTGATATATATTTGTATACATTCACATTGGTCATTATCCAAAAGAAATAATACAATAAGATTTTGGTTCTAAAGTGTCTGTGCATGGATCTAGTTTTAGTTTTCAGCATGTGGAGAGCCAGTTTTTCCAACACCATTTATTAAAGAGACTGTCATTCTTCTAGTGAACATGTTTGGTCCCTTTATCAAAGATAAGGTGGTTGAGTGTGTTGATAGTTGTGGTTGTATCAATCTATTCCACTGATCTTCATATCTATTTTTATTCCAGTACCATGTTGATTTGATTACACTTGCTTTGTAGCATAACTTCAAGTCAGGGATTGGGATGCCTCTTGTCTTGCCTTTGCTGCTTAGAATTGCCTTAGCTATTCTAGGTCTCTTCTGGTTCCAGATGAATTTTAGGAGTGATTTCTCTAGATCTATGATGTATGTTGATGGTATTTTCATTGGGATTGCTTTGAATCTGTATAACAGTTTTGGGAGAATGGCCATTTTTACAATATTTATTCTTCCTATTCATGAACAAGGAATATCTTTTCATTTTCTGAGATCCTGTTAAATTTTTTTCAGGGTATTATAATTTTCCCTATATAGATCTTTTACTTCTTTCATGAGAATAATTACTAAGTATTTCATTTTTTTCGATGCTAGTGGGAAGATTTCTTTCTTTCTTTCTCAGTGATTTTGTTGTTAGTGTACAGAAATGCTATTGATTTTTGAGTATTGATTTTGAATCCAGCTACATTTCTGAATTTATTTACTGTATCTAGGAGTCTTACAGTGGAGTTTTGGGGGTCTTCTATGTAGAGTATCATGTCATCCACAAATCATGATAATTTAACTTCCTCTTTTCCTATTTTAACCCCTTTTATTTCTCTCTCTTGTCTTATTGCTCTGGCTAGTATTTCCAGTACTATGTTGAATAGAAGTGGTGATAAAGGACAACTTTGTCTTGTGCCTGATTTTAAGGTAAAGACCTTCCATTTTTGGCCATTTGATATGATGCTGGCTGTTGGTTTGTCACAGATGGCCGTTATGATGTTGAGGTAAAGGCCATCTATTCCAATTGTCTATAAGGTTCTTATCATGAATGAAAGTTGGATCTTTTCAAAAGCTTTTTCTGCATCTATAAAAATTATCATGTGATTCTTACTTTTGGCTTTATTGATATGGTGGATTACATTTATTGATTTACATATGTTGAATCATCATTGCATGCCTGGGATGAATCTCACTTGGTCGTGCTGTATAATCTTGATGATTTGCTGCATCCTGTTTGCCAATATTTTATTGAGGAATTTGCATCTGTGTTCATTAGGGAGACTGGCCTGTAGTTCTCTTTTTTAGTTGGAACTTTTTCAGATTTTGGTATTAGAGTAATATTTGCTTCCAGGAGTGACTTAGGCAGAAATGCTTCCCTTTCAATTTCATTAGAGTTTGAGGAGTGCTGGCATTAAGTCTTCTTTGTACTTCTTGCAGAGTTCTGCAGTGAATCCATCTGGGCCTGGGCTCTTCTTTATAGGTAAGGACTTAATTACATTATGAATTTCATTCATAGAAATTGGGTTATTCAGCAGTTTTATATATTATTGACCCAGTTTTGGTACTTCATATGTTTCTAGGATTCTGTACATTTCTTCTGTGTTAGCAAACTTATGAGAGTAGAGGTATTTGAAATAGGTGTTGATGATTTTCCTTAATTCTACAGAGTCTGTAGTGATTTTGCATTTTTCATTTCTTATTGCATGAATCTGAGCTTTTTCTTTCCTTTTTTAAAATAAAGTTGACTAGGCACTTATCAATTTTATTTATTCTTTTAAAGAACTTTTTTGATTCATTGATTCTTTGGATTGTTTTCTTAGTCTCTACTGCATTAATTTCTGCTCTGATTTTTATAATTTCCTCCCTTCTTTTGGCTTTGGGCTTGACTTGCTCTTCTTTTTTCTTGAGGTGTAGCTTCAGGTTATTTATTTGTATTCATTCTGTTTTCCTGATGTGGAAATTCAGTGCAATAAATTTTCCTCTGCGGACAGCTTTCATTGCATTCCACAGATTCCATTAAGTTGTTTTTTTTTTTATTTAAGGAGAAAAGAAAAGAAAAAAAAACAGTGAAGGGGTACAAGTTATACAGATTTACAGAAGAAAAAAATGCGCAGTAGGAAATCACTAGTTAATGGATTACAAATTGCCATCTTAGAAATAATTGTTCAAGTCACAAAATTAAAGCTTGTAGAGTGGACATTCCAACAATGTTACTGCAAACAGTTCTGTTCAATGATCCAATAAAACTCTGTGATATCATTTTCTATCTTATACATTTAAATATACATGCAGTTATATAGTTTAGAGCACTTTCTTTTCCTCTCTTTTGTACAGTGACTATTACACATTTTGGGTTTCATTGCTCCCACGGTTCTTATTGCTTTTTTGGAAGAGAGTAAAACCAAATGTGACATAACAGAACAGAATTGGTCAAGTCAAAAGGGTGGATATAATAGATAATATAAAAACATAATACAAGGTGATCAACAATGGTTACCATAATGCCTCCCGCTATTTCTAATAGAATTGCCTATATCAATAGTTGTAATACAATTGAACAAAACCGTAAAGAATAAAACCGACAAAACCAAAACATTGGAGATATTGTAGGTCTTCAAAAGTAGATAAAAGTCAACGAGAATGGGCGTTATAATGAATCTCATTATCTTCTCAGCTGATGCCTAAACTTTCGAACCTGATACTATCCAGCAAAACAGAATAGAGGAACCTCAGTCAAAAACAAGATGGTGAGAGTAATACAGGGCTTCAAATCGAGATAATAGAAAGTCAAAGTGGGTTACTATATTATATCCTGCTATATTTTCCCTTTAATTAAATGGATAAAGATAAAAATGTAAATAATGGAGTGGAGATTGAGAAAAAAGAGGGCATAACAGCGAAACAGGGCAGATCAAAACATAACCATTTAAGCAGGATAGTGTTTCACCACCAGATAATCCTGACCCAAAAATAGTTACCATATTGACTCCCTCCCTGAAGTCCTTGAGTACAACTTCATACACTGTAGCATTAAGCATATCAAAACAATGTAAAACCATTTAAGAGAATGACAGCATTATAGAGTATTTAGAATCAACTAACAGAAAATGAACAATGGTCTCTGTATAATCTCCTTGTCTTTAAAAGGTTTTTGCTTATACTATCGTACATAACAAAATCCAATAAGATACAACCTGTTTAGACCTTTGGAGACAGAAGAACAAAAGCTAGATGAGACTTCAAAACAAGATGGTCCTAAATCAGCATTACCTATTAAGATGTCATTTTCTCCAAAAAAAGCTGTTCCTATCATCCAATCTTCTCTGTCTCATTTCTGTTGAGCTCTTTTTCTGTCAGTAGCTGTCAGTTTGTCTTCTTCATTTTGTTCTCTGTTCCATTCGTTGTGGCCTCCCCGCCACTATTTCTGGGTTCTTTGTATTTTTCTTTTTTTAGAATATCCTACAATACTTTCTGTAGGGTTGAATTGGTGGTTGCAAATTCCCCCAGTTCCTCTTTATCCTGGAAGCACCTCGTTTTTCCATCAATTTCCAGGGACAGTTGTGCAGGATATCTCAATCTTGGCTGGAGATTATTATCTTTCAAAGCTTGAATTATTTCTCCCCATGCTCTTCGTGATTTGATGGTTTGTGAAGAGAAATCTGCTGTAATTCTGATGGGTATTCCCTTGTAAGTGATCTGTTTCTTGTCTCTTACAGCTTTTAGTATTCTGTTCTTGTATTGAATTTCTGGAATTTTTATTATTATATGCCTGGGTGTTTCTCTGTTAGGGTTGTAGGTAGCTGGGGTCCTGTATGCCTCATACATCTGAGTATATTTACCTTTTGCTAAATTGGGAAAATTCTCCTGGATTATTTCTGTGAGTAGCTTTTGTAGTTCACTTGTTTGTGTCCCTACTTCTTCTTTTATGTTCTTAATCCTTAAGTTATGGCTCCTCTTATCATCTTCTTGTCTTTGTATTATTGCTGTTTGTTTATTTGTTATTTTTAAGAAGTTTTTCATTTCATTCTCCCATGTTTCAAGTCTGCCCTCCAGTTCAGATAGTCTGTCCTTAGTTTCTTTCAAGCTGTTATGCCAGTCTTGGATAGACTTCTTAATTTCTTGATAGTCCCTTTGAACCTGCTTCACATACTCAATGCTTTCTCTGTTTTCTCTATCAAACAATTCTCCCCTCTTTTTCTGTTCTTCCATCCCACCATCTGCTTTTTCCTGGGCGGTGCTTAGCATTTCTCTAACTATTCTGCATACTTCTAGCTTCAGGTCATTGATAACTTCATTCCTGAATTGGTCTATGAGGCTCTCTATATGGCGCTGAATGTATATTGATGCGGTGTCCACTATTGCCTGATTCTCAGGATTGGGGGCCGAGGAGCCTTTTTTGTTGCTTCCCTTCCCCATATTTTCTGTTCCTTATAAAATGCAATCTTACAAAGGAGGCCCGGCTTCCCTGCCTGTCAGCCACAGCCTGATCAAATTGCGCTGGCTAGTTGTTCCCGCCCACCGCTGCGCCCCAGGGAGTTGCGGAGGAGGCAGCCTACGCGGGAGTCGGTCGCTCCTCCGGGCCACCGTCAGGCTCTGGGATCTGGATTAGGCCAGCCTAGGGAGTCCGCCAGCAGCGTCACCCAGGCCAGGCACTTTTCACCAATCCCGTCCAAGAGGGGAATGTGTGGCTGGAGTTGCCACCGCGCCCTGCTCTTACAGGACTGCCTGAGCCCAGAAAAACCTCCGCTGGAGTCAAACTGTGGTAGGGGGTAGTTTCTCTCTCACCTCGCCACCAGTCAGTTTTCATGTACGCCTCCTTGTCCGTCCTGTTTCCGATTCCGTTCGCAGACTCCCGTTCCCAGAGCTCGGCGCGTCTCTCCTTGCCGAGCCGCTGTGGAGGCAGCCAGCCGCCGGGCGGCGGGAAATCCAAATCGCGGTTTCCAATGGCGCGGGGTCGAGCCTCCACACCGAGACTTTTCTGTTCCTATTTTAGCACCAGGACTGTATTCTAAGTTGGATTCTCTCAGCCCAGTTCGTTCCTGAGTCAGCAGAGCATATCTCTACTGGTTCGTATCTCCTTAGTCCGCATCATTCCTGGCCTCTGAGCCGAGCCTTTCAGAGAGCCTTCAGTAGTTGCTGTTGTCTGTCTGCCATGTTCTCCCCCTCTAGTAAGTTGTATTTGTATATTTGTTTTCTTGTAGGTATTGTTTAATTTCTGTAATTTTCCCTGTGACCCACTGATTGCTCAAGAGTGTATTATTCAGTTTCCATGTGTTTTGGGGATTTTTGCAATTTCTTTAATCATTAATTTCTAATTTCACAGTGTTATGATCCGATAATATGCATAGGATAATTTCAAATCTTTTACATTTATTTATATATATTCTGTGAGCCAGTATATGGTCTAATTTAGAAAATGTCCCATGTGTTGCTGAGAAGAATATATTCTGATGTTGTTGGATGAAGCACTCTGTATATGTCTATCAAGTACATTTGTTCACAAGTGTGAATCAGTTCTGTTATTTCTTTGCTGATTTTCTGTCTGGTTGATGTGTCCCTTGGTGTCAATGATGTTTTAAGGTCTTCTGTTATAATGTGTTGTTGCTAATTTTGTTTTTAATTTCTATTAATGCTTGCTTTGTATAACTGGGTGCTCCAGAACTTGATATATATATGATTGTTATCTCTTCCTCTTGAAGTTTTCTCCTAGCCAGTATGTAGTGACCTTTTTATATCTTAGAATCAATCTTGAAATTCACCTTATCTGGAAGCATAATAGCCACCCCCACTTTCTTTCAGTTCCTGTTGCATGAAGTATTGTTTTCCATCCTTTGACTTTCAGTCTGTGTTTCCTTTTGTGTTAGATGGGTTTCTTGCAGACAGCATATGGTTGGATGTTCTTTCTTGATCCATTCTGCCGGTCTGTTTCTTTTCATTGGTGAATTGAGACCATTTACATTAATGGTTATAATTGTTATATATTGGTTTATTGCTGACATGTTATCTTTCTGCTGTTGCATTTTTATCTTTCCATTCTGTTTAATTGTCTACCTTGCTTACTGGTTTTTTCCTTAGTGTTTCTAGACTGTCTTTAGGCATTCTTTGCAGGGTTGCCTTGGTGTTCATGAAGTTCTTTAGCTGTTCTTTGTCATGCAAGTATCTTATTTCTCCATCCATTTTAAAGACAGTTTTTCAGGGTGCATCAGTCTAGGTTGGAAACCTTTTTCCTTTAGCGTCTGAAATACTTCACTTCATGCTCTTCTTGACTTCATTGTTTGTGGTCAGAAGTCTGCTGTAATTCTGATAGGTTTTCCTTTCTAGGTGATTTGTATTTTCTCTCTGACAGCTTTTAGTATTCTATTCTTATATTGGATTTCTGGAATGATGATTATTAGATGTCTGGGTGTAATTTTATTTTATTTATGGCTATTTGGAATTCTATATGCTTTACTAACTGTAATGTGAGTTTCCATTCTCATGTTTGGGAAATTCTTGGCTATTAATTTTGTAAATAGACTCTTGATATCATTTGTATTGTGCCCTTCTTTCCCATTTATCCCTATCAATCTTACGTTTTCTTTGCATCATCTTGCATCTGTTGAATTGTTATTTCCTGATTCCTTCTTATTTTTAAAAGATCTTTCCTTACCTGTTCACTAGCTGCCATTTTGTCTTCGAGGTCCAAAATTCTATCTTCACTTTTATTGAGACAGTTTTGACAACTTTTAATGGAATTTTTGATTTACTGTATATTTCTTTGCATCTGCTTCATGTATTCTGTTTGTTTCTTAAATTGTTCATCCAGGGATTCTAGCCTTTTGTTTTATTCCTCTAATTTTTAACTGTGTCTTTTTAAATGTTTTCAGCATCTCTGTCATTACTTTTATCATTTCTTCTTTTACCTGGGAGATTATTTTGAGTGTGAATTCCTTTAAAGCTTCCTGGAGTGGCTTCTTTATTTCAGTTGCTATTACTACAAGTATTTCAGGTGTATGGCATATTTTTTCTTCTATTTACTTGGCTCCTAGGCTTTCTTCAGATGGGCTTGAGATTTGAGATTGCATTTTGGTCTTTCATTTTGTCATTTTCCTATATTTCTGTGTTTCAAGTGTTGTTCCATGGCTTCCCCTGGCCTGTTGGAAATTGTTTCCTATGCCCTGGGCTCCTGGTACTGAATGGAGGTTGCTGAGTGTGGTCCATTCAGGCCCTCAGGCCCTCCTGTGCCACCTTCAGTGTTCCAGGTAGCTGGGGAGGTGCCTAACAAATGTGGATAATGGGCTAAACCTCTCCCCAGGTAAAGCCAATACCCTGGAACTCACTTCACCTGCTCTCAGCTCTCCTGATTGAAGGAGGTTGCTGGGTGTAATTTAGTCAGTCTGAAAATCCTCTCAAGGCTAGTCTAGTGTGACTGGATCTGTGCAGGTCCTTAAACACTGGGAGAGATGATGTGAAAGTCTCCTGGGGCTCAGGATGGAGCACAGGACTCACCCCAGCTGCCAGCTGAGTTTCCCGATTTGAAAGAAGGTCCTCAAAGTGGCTTTGAGATTCCAGTTTACCCCAGTATCAGTGGCAGTTATTGATAGCACAAACACAAAAACAATGAAGGCTGGCAGCATGCAGATAGGTGTGTGTGGGAAAGGGGAACAGTGCTGCAATGTTGGTGATAATTTAAACTATTAGAAGCAGTCTGAACACTCATCTGGAACTCACAGTAGAAATTCCAATTGGCCCAGCCATCTCTCTCCCAAGTGTATTCTCAAAAGATATAAATACATCATCATAGAATGATACATGTATAGCCTTGCAGTTTATGGCATCCTACTTCAAAATAGGAAAGGTGTGGCAACAGCGTGGATGTATGGATAGATGAGCAGATGAGGAAAATGTGGTATTTGTACAAAATTATATATTTTAGCTATAAGCGGTGAATATTTCATTTCCAGGGTTGTTTCATTTGCAGGGAAATGGATAGTTAGAAATTGCAATCATAAAGCTGAGGAAAATGAGCCTATGATTTTCTAATTTAGATGAGAGAACTTGGGGAGATGATAACTAGCGTGTAGAGTATTTTGTCTTGAGATAACAAAAATTACCTAAATTTCATTGTGGTCAGGGTTATACAACTCTGTCTATAAGATAAAGTATAATGGGTCATACACTTTTAGCTTTTAAATTGCATAGTATGCAAATTTTAACAAAATAAAGTCATTATTTTAAAAAAAGAAAACAAGCCAGACACAAAATTAATTCTCTTACTTCCTTTAATGAGAAATCCAAAACATGCATAAATAAATGAATAAAGGAAAAATAAAAAGGAAATAACAAAGGGGTTCATATGAAGGTAAGCAAAAAGAAAGAAGGTAAATTATTTCAAGTGAGCAATGGATCAATATGCTCAAACAAGTATCACCTTCTGTAATACAAACATGCAATTAAAAATAAGATAAAAATGTAAATAGGCCAATTTATTTATGGTCCATTCAGATTGAATGTTTGCATTTATTCTGCCATTTATCAAAATTATTTTAGCTTTTCCTGTTAAATTGCAGGCAATTTCTAGAATTTTTAAAATTATTCTTTCATAAGTACTTCCCCTCAGATCACCTCTTAAGTTCAGCTTTTCTTCCCCTCAATTTCTTGGGTTACAACATGCTCCTTTCTGACTGCCTGATCTTGTGTTTCTTCTTTAAAAAGCTTCCTTAGTCATAATCATAAAAATGTTTAAAAGTAAGTCTTAACTCAATACATTTGCTAATGTTGCAGTTTATGTGTCTTTAGATATTTAACTTAGCTTTATTTTATTTTGATGTTATACACACGTAACTTCCCTCAGGAGATAAACATAACTTAATAAATTTCCTTTTCCTACTGAAATGTTACATCAGTTCTATATTAAATGACCATGTACATAAGTGGCTGCTTTGACCTCTATTATCAGAATTTGCAATACAGGTTTAAAAAATATTATCTTCAATACTGCTTTTATTTTTCCAAACGGAGTTTTGGAACTACTTATTGAGTTGAAACCACTTGCTTGAATTTTAATTGCAATTTCTTGTATTTAAATATTTTAAAAAGAAAAATCACGAACTTTTTTTTTTTTTTTTTTTTTTTTGTCTTTTTCATTTTTATCGGTACCGAGGATCAAACTCACAACCGCCTGCTTGCAAGGCAGGTACTTATGCCACTGAGCTAAATCCCCAGCCCCCAAACTTTCAAGATTAGGTCTTCTCATAGAAGAATATTGCCAAAAGCCTTCTTAAGTACATTTCACTGAAATTTAAAAATATCCTGGACACATATTGTCATAGGTTTGTGGATTAGCTAATAGCTTCTGTTACAACTGTGAATGACATCTATTCTCTTACTAGATATTTTAGTTGGTCTCTGCTAATTGAAAGAAAGATATTGGTCTGGAATGGGAAGTGGAAGTAACCCCAGACCACCCTGGGATCCATGCTTCAGCCCTTCAGGGTACCTGGAGGAGAGAGCTGACCCTACATAAACTAAAATTGGGAAAAATTTGAAGAAGGCAGTAAAGGTGCCAGAGGATAGTCAGAGAAGAATAGGACAGAGAAAAGAAGCTTCCATCAGAGAATATCCCAGGGCCTCTCCAGGCAGTGGGTGAGATATGGTAAGCATCCTGCAGTTAGTTCAGAGTCTGAACCCCAGAGATGATGGTGAGGAGCCCCAGAGAACCCATCTGGAATACTGGAGCAAGAGTTCACATGGCTTTGTAGGGTTAGGAGCTTATAACTCAACTCTGGACAAAGAGAGGCTAAGAAAGCTCACAACTAGGATTCTTTCAGATGTTTCCTACTGCAGAATTTTATGCAGAATTTTCTGGTATCGAAATGGCTGTGCTGATTTCTATGAGGAAGAAAAAGGAGGACTTACTAGGATCTGTGGGCTGGCCATTCATTCTTGATATGAAGACTTTATAATAAATGGATTCAATGTGTTATATAACAAAAAGCCTGTTATGCATCTTAGTGCTGCTGTGAGATGTGGACTGGGCCACTACTTTTTACTGAGCTTTGTAATCAGCACACTTATACTCAGCTTGGTACTCCGCACCCTTGTACTCAGCTTGGTACTCAGTACCTTTGTACTCAGCTTTGCACTCAGCTTTGTACTCAATGTTCAGCTCCATTTGTCTTTCTGTGTTTGAGTCATGTACCCTGAGACACTGTGTTTGGACTACAATATCAGATGGATGTTGCCTTCACGGGGAAACTGACTAAAACATGACACAGAACAAGGGAGACTGCCCTTGCTGCTCATTGTAGATGCTGTGTGGAGCTGTAGTAGTCAGGTACAAGGCTGCAGTCTGAAAGAATGCATGAAGGGTGTGGATCTGGCAATATTTGCCCTAGCTTATGTCTCCTTATCAGTTACAGCTGCAATTAAATGTTACAGCATGACGGCCTTGACTCCTGGCCAATGCCTGGTTATGTCCACTGTTCTGTGGTGTCCCTGGATGAATGTGATAATCCTACCTTAACATTAGTTGCTGGTCACGAGTTGATGTTCGAGGAAGTCAGCATACAAATTCTGTGTCCTCCTCTGTGGTTGTCTTTCCAATACTTGAGACCCATGTGGTTGTGGAGGGGATAAAGCTTGCCTGTCAACTTGGTCAATGGTTGCAAGGCATTTTAAGAAATTGAACCAAAATTTTGGTGGAGGATGAGCTCAGTTCTCCAGTAGTGCAATTCAGATTTTGCCAGGAATTATCAAACTCAGATTCAGAGTTAAAAGCAGTCCCAGTGCCAGCATGGTGTCCCCCCATAGTCCTCTGGGAGAGACTTTCCTGCAATGCTCTGAATTCCTGGCCAGGAAAGCAGTTGAAGCAACTGGTGCCTGTGACTTGCTTCACCATGGTGGATCTGGAAGTTGAGGGCATCTGTGTGTGGTTAAGCCCTTGGATAATGGCAGCAGAGTTAGAAACATGAGAGGGTGTGGATCAGTTTAAAACCTGCATCCAAGGAAGATTTCCTATGCTGACCCAAATTCTGCATCTTTGAAAAGAATCCAAGTGGGAGACAGTAGGGACTTCTTGTAACTGGTTGTCAGGAACATGCAAACACTGATAACAGCAGTTTGAAATCAGATCCAGAGGCAGAAAGAATCTGTGCTGAGTTCCTGAAAAAGTGAAATGTGCTGGAATCTGGCCTCACATTTAAAATGAGCCCTGAATACAATAGTATGAAGAGCTACATTTATGTTCCTCAGGAAACTGAAGAAAACTCAAGGCTTCTGGAAGACATGACAGTCATCTGGAAAGGAACTCAGGAAGGTCAGATTGGGCTGCAGAAGACAAATGAGGAGCAACTTCTGGAAGACACGGTGTTGCAGTAGATCCCTGTGGTAGGACCACGCTGAGCTGGTTTTCTCCAGTGCAAACTTCACAACAGAGAAGAAGATTTAACTTAACAGTGGGCTCTCTGTAGGCCACAGAACACACATATGTGTACAAAGTGCAACGTATAGGGGTGACCCTGCCTCCAATGCCCCCAGCTACCTGCACTAAACAGAGATTTCCAGGCCAGAAGTCTTTTTAAAGGTCCCTAAGGGATCAGATGCAGGAAATGAGAGCAGCTTAGTCAGTCATGTGGAAGACTTAGAAATACCCAAGGTCACATTCAGTGGGCCAGAGCAAAGCACCCCAGAGGCCCACAGCACAGAGCACCTCTAGGGGGTCCTGCCTCCCAGGCCAGCTGACTGAGACATCCAGAACAGGGTGACAGCCCCAGGCACAATAGCCAGAGAGCGCAAGATAGAATCACTGCTTTGTTTGAGACCATACTGACTATTGCATCAGGGAAGAAGTTATACTGAACGCGTGAAGTGTGCCACATGTTCCTCCCATAGAAATGAACTGGGATATTTGCACAAATCTATGCCTGAAAGCTGGAGTTTCCAGAGGGACAGTCAGTTATTTTATGTGTATGCAGAACAACTATTGTCCCCACAAGCCTTCTTTAGCCACTATGGAATGATGTGGCCCTTTTGTCCTAACTCTTGAAGCTCAGGTGAGTAAAAAGCCCCCTCCCTTCTTCCTCTCAAGTAGCTTCCAAGAACGGGTGGGGCACTGAGATTTCTATGCATGGGGCCAACCCCCATCAGCTGAGCACAGGGCCTAAGCTTCTTGGCTGGGGCAGCTAGAAAGGGATCATTTTGTGTTGTTTTATGTTGTAGGACTTTGTCAGTGAAGGGCAAGGCTGAGCCCAAGGAATCTTCTGAATGTTGGGTATGTAAATATGGGGCAGCGTCTGCTCCTGTTTTATCTTTGCCAAGCTATAGTGTCTCCTTTATTCAAAAACCAGACGTATCTGCAGTGACAGGAGGGAAGGCAGAAATTTGTACTCACTGCATGGGCTCCTGTGGGAATGGAGAGTTGCAGCTGCACAGTCAGCAAAGACTCCAACAGCCAGCAAGGAAGGAAACTGAGTCAGACTGTCTGAATATATTTAGGGATGGGGAGCAAAGCAAAGTGAGGGACAGGAGCAGAGAACCAGGGGCTTATCAATTTTTTTTATTCTTTCAAAGAACCAACTCTTTGATTCATTGATTTTTTGGATTGTTTTCTTAGTCTCGACTGCATTAATTTCTGCTCTGATTTTTATAATTTCCTCCCTTCTTTTGGCTTTAGGCTTGACTTGCTCTTCTTTTTTCTAGATGTTTGAGGTGTAACATCAGGTTATTTATTTGTATTTGTTCTGTTTTCCCGATGTGGGAACTCAGTGCAATAAATTTTCCTGTGAGGACAGCTTTCATTGCATCCCACAGATTCCAGTAAGATGTATTTGTATATTTGTTTACTTGTAGGTATTGTTTAATTTCTTCTTTAATTTTCCTTGTGACCCACTGATTGCTCAAGATTGTATTATTCAGTTTCCATGTGTTTTGGGGATTTTTGAAATTTCTTTAATCATTAATTTCTAATCTTACAGTGCTATGATCCGATATAACATGCATGGGATAATTTCAACTCTTTTACATTTATTTAAATATGTTCTGTGGGCTAGTATATGGTCTATTTTAGAGAATGTCCCATGTACTGCTGAGAAGTATGTGTATTCTGATGTTGTTGGATGGAGCACTCTGTATATGTCTATCAAGTCCATTTGTTCACAGTTGTGATTCAGTTCTGTTATTTCTTTGCTGATTTTCTGTCTGGTTGATGTGTCTCTTGGTGTCAATGGTGTGTTAAGGTCTCCTGTTATAATTGTGTTGTTGTTAATTTGTTTTTTTAAATTTCTATTAGTACTTGCTTTATATAACTGGGTGCTCTGGTTTTTGGTGCATATATATTTAAGATTGTTATCTCTTCCTCTTAAAGTTTTCCCCTAATCAGTATGTGATGATCTTTATCTCTTCTGATCATTCTTGAAGGTCACATTGTCTGCAAACATAATAGCTACCCCTGCTTTTTTGGGGGGTTCCTGTTGCATGAAGTATTGTTTTCCATCCTTTGACTTTCAGTCTGTGAGTATCCCTTTGGGTTAAATAGATTTCTTGTAAACAGCATATGATTGGATTTTGTTTCTTGGTCCATTCTGCCAGTCTGTTTTTTTTTTCATTGGTGCATTGAGACCATTTACATTAATGATTATAACTGTTGACATGTTATCTTCTGCTGTTGCATCTTTATCTTTCTGTTCTGTTTAATTGTCTGCTTTGCTTAGTGGTTTTTTTCCTAAGTATATCTAAACTGTCTTTCAGTATTCTATGCAGGCTTGTCTTGGTGATCATGAAGTTCTTCAGCTGTTCTTTGTCATGGAAGTATCTTATTTCTCTATCCATTTTGAAGAACAGTTTTGCAGGGTACATCAGTCTAGGTTGGAAATCATTTTCCTTTAGGATCTGAAATACTTCACTCCATGCTCTTCTTGACTTTATTGGTTGTGCTGAGAAGTCTGCTGTGACTCTGATAGTTTTTCCTTTATAAGTCATCAGTCGTTTCTCTCTGGCAGCTTTTAATATTCTATTGTTATGTTGGATTTCTGGAATGGTGCTTATTATATGTCTGTGTGTAGTTTTATTTTGGTTGTGGCTATTTGGAGTTCTATATGTTTCACTGATCCTGAAGTCACTTTCCATTCTCATGTTTGGGAAATTTTCAGCTATTACTTCTCTAAATATCCTCTTGACATCCTTTATGTTGTCCCCTTCTTTTTCATTTATCCCTATCAATTTTATGTTGTTTTTCTTTGCTTCATCTTGCAGCTGTTGAATTATTTCCTGATTCCTTGTTATTTTTAAAAGATCTTTCCTTTTCTGATCACTAGCTGAAATCTTGTCTTCAAGGTCTGAAATTCTATCTTCACTTTCATTGAGGCAATTTTTACAACTTTCAAGGGAATTTTTCATTTCCTATATATTTCTGCATCTGTTTTATGTACTTGTTTGTTTCTTATATTGTTTATCCAAAGATTCTATCTTCTTTAGTTCCTCCAATTTTTTAACTTTAGGTATGTTCAGCATCACTTTCAGTTCTTTTATCATTTCTTCTTTTACTTGGGAGATTATTTCTAGTTTGAATTCCTTTAAAGGTTCCTGTAGTTGCTTCTTTATTTCTGTTGCTATTATTTCAGGTATTTCAGGTGTAGGGCATATATTTTCTTCTGTGTACATAGCTCCTAAGATTTCTTAGGATGGGCTAGAGGTTTGAGATTGTATTTTGTTCTTTTTTTTGTCATTTTCCTAAATTTCCATGTTTCATGTGTTATTCCAAGTCTTCCCCTGGGACTGTTGGAAATTCTCTTCTATGCCCTTAGCTTCTCATATTCTGGCTGCCTAGTTCCCCAGATTGAGATAGGGTCACTGCAGGTGGAGCAGGCAGGCCAAAGACCTGCTGAGCCAGTTGAGTGTGGCAGGAAACTGTGATGTTCCTTGGCGAGTAAGAGCAATGGTCTTAAACTCCTGGGACTCGGGATGGTGTGGGGACACTCACCTCAGGCCACTCAGTTTCCAGAATTGCAGGTGCAGGCAGGCCCAAGATTCCCGGAGCTGGCCAAGGACGGGCCATTTGTTTTTTAGTTTATTTTTATTTTTATTTTTGGTACTTGTGACTGCATCCTTGTAAGGTAAGTGCTTATGCTGCTGAGCTGAATCCCCAGCCCATTTGTCCAGTTTTAAAACTTGAAAATTGATTATATAAGTGTGTCCCAGTCATAGCTATCATTATTTTTACCTGAAGATATGTCAAAATATCCCCCTAGGCTGGTATTCTGAGACCAATTTCTTTAGAATGTCTACATATCAGTTTTTGATGGCCTTTCCCCAAATCAGTGTACAGAAATGCTGCTATTGATTCATGCAGGCATTTAGAAATGTTGCACTAGTATCACCTGTAATTATTATCACTTACTTGTAAAAAATAACTTGAAAATGTTTCATAGAAACATTTTTATTGTTATTTGATTTATTATTTAAGAAATTTGAGTTCCTCATAGTTCTGTAAGAACAATTTGAAATGTCTGATTACAATATTGGGAATACTACTCCTGGCTTTTATGTCATTATGCCAAAAACACCCAATGAATGTAAACATTATGTACTGAAATTGTACTAATATACAAAGAGATTATAGGAAAACAGTTCACATGAAATGTTGAGCAAATGAGTCAAGTAAAGGAAGAAATTTAAAAAGACAGGAAGTAGAAAGTAGAAGCCAGAAAGTATACCAACTTTCACAGGACATGGCTGTTTACAAAGACCACCTAAAATTTCCACCAGAAGATCCTTAGACTTACTAAAAAAAATTTCAAAATGGTATAATACTTTCCCTTGTCATTTGAATATTTTCTTCTTATTTCACAATATCTTTTACAAATTTTGGTCCTTATTTATACTTTCATTTTCTTACATCAGAAAAATAAGATATTTTCACATGTGTCTGATTGGGAAAAAGGAAGTGAGGAAAAATGAGAAAGAAGGAAAAATGAAAACAAAACTTTTGTAAATAAGGAAGGGAAGTGGGGTTGAAAGGAAAGAAGAAAAAAGTCAAATTTTAATGTACACAAAGTATCAAATAAGATGTAACACAATTGTAATGGGGAACATTAGCATTCTGTTGTCACAGATAAATCAACCAGACAAAAATCAAATAAATATCAGAACTTAACCAAACCTGTATACAAATGGACTTAATAGGTGTCTACAGAGGGTTCCACCCCACAACACCAGAGTACACATTCTTCACAGCTGCACATGGGATACTCTCCAAAATAGACCATATATTAGCCCATAAGATATGTTTAAGTAAATGTAAGGGAATTCAAATAATCCCATTGGATTGACCATCTATTTCCAAAGTTCTGTAAGGTTGTTTTTAATCATGAATGGGTATTAGACTTCGTCAAATATTTTTCTGCATCTATTGAGATGGCCATTTGATTTTTGTCCTTTGCTCTATTTATATGTTATATTACATTTAAATGTTTGCACATCTTGAACCATCCCATTGGATGGTCAATCCAGTGTCTCAATCTGATAAAAATCATTTATGACAAACAAACAGCAAACATCATATTATATGGTCAATAGCTGAAAGTGTTCACTGTAAAATCAGGAAAAAGTCAAGTATGTCCACTATCACCACTCCCATTCAATATATTCTACAGACTGGCCATAGCATCGAGATATGAGAAATAAAGTGAATAAGGATAGGAAAGGAAAAAGTTAAATTATCATTATTTGAAGATGATGTGATTCTTTATACAGAAGACCCTAAAAATTTCACCAAAAGACTTCTAGATTTAATAAACATATCAGTAAAGTAGCTGGTAAAAGCCAACACTTAGAAGTCAACATCATTCTTGTACACAACAGATTCACTGAGAAAGAAATTACGGAATCAATCCCTTTCATAGTAACACCAAAAATTGAAATACTTAGAGATCCATCAAACAAAGGAAGTAATCTTTACATTGTGGCAGCACAGAGATATATACTATGGTCACACCTGTGTTGAATCTCTTTACAAACTGAGTGACAAAGTAAATATAAGTAAACTGGGGAGACGTAAAAGAATAGTGAAATCTCTGCATTTCTAGCCTTTTTGGTTATAGTAGGGTTACAACTTCATGGTTTTAATTTTGTAGTGTAATTCTGGGAGGATGAAAAGTAAACAAAGTTGAATATAAATTTTGGGTTTGTAGAATGAAAAGTTCCCAAAGCTAAATGATGTTGACACACACAACAATATTAAAGTCATTAAAGAGTACATTTGTCATGATTAAAATGTCATTCATTTGTATATATTTTACTTCAAATATGAAGTAAAAGTAAATCACTATTTAAAAATTGTGTGGAAATGACATAGTGATTGGAACAAGCTAGTTTTAGTCAGGTAGATGAAAAAACCAAAACCACTTGTGGACTCATATTCCTTTAATGTCCTTTTTTGGCTAATGTTTGGAAGCCCTTAGAGACAGGGATGACATGGAGAAATTTGGCTAATTATGTGTTCTGTGCATTGGGTCTCCAAGATCATAGAGCATTCCATAGTCAGCTTGTGCTCCAGCCCTTTGTTAACTCCAGTCCAGTGAACCCCACACCTGTGTCTCTGGCTCTATTGCTGTCTATCAAAAAGCTGTATGTGAGTCTATTAATTTCAAGCCTGAGGACAGAGACTGAGTCTTCACTGAGAAGCAGATACAGGTGGGTCTTTATGTCTGCTCTTCTTACTGTCACCCAGTAGAGAAAACCATCACTTAGTAAGTACACAGGGACTTCACTGACATGAGACGGACCCTTAAAATTGTTCCCTTATACTGAGGAAAGATGTAATATTTTGATAATCAATTATGAGGGTAAAATATGAAAAATATAAGTCATAAGTAATGAAAATTTTATAATCACGGCTACAGTGGGGAAAGGAGAATTATTTCAAATTGGTTTTCTATGCACTGTTTCTATTTAAATTGATGGTGCTCAACCATAACACCAGAAAACGCATCCTCCTGCAGTGTTTTCAAAGTGTGCTAAAAAGACTAGAAAGACAATCATGATAATATAGAGAAAGACAGTAATCAGAATGTTACCAACTGGATTTCAGAGCTCCCTATATTTTAGGCACTGGGAAACTTCTCAATGTATCTTGTTTTATTTCATGTTGTCTGTCTTCCTGTACTTACAAATGCTTGCACTGTAATCACTTGTAAAATAAAATGAAAATGTCTGTCACTTAAATGAACCTGCATTATGTTGTTTGGTAGAAAAAAGACTTGGTGGATTTGGGCAGCCTGATTAGAGGCACAGGATAGTTCTGTTAGTTTGCCTCTTAGAAGAAGCAAACAAATCTCTGTCACTTCAGGAGAGGTCCCTTGTTGACTGAATCTTACTATCAGAGCTTTCTGAAAGCTCACAGAGCATAACAGCAAAGGATCACAGCTGCATTTCCCATAGACATATACAGATAATTGTACTTATTTTACACCAACTGAAATGTGGAAAGGTCATGTTTTGATTTTTGTCTTTTTCATAAATGAGAGTTGCAAATGTGCTTCTGTTGCCCTATGATGGTGAACTCTGGATGTCTGCTTAAATCTTTCTATAGATTAAAAACAATGAAAAATTTCAGTTACATTGGGCAGTATCAGTCAATTTACTTTTAAAAACACTTTTCAGTACCTCTTCTTTCCATGATATAAGGGAGGTTTTTGATATCTCTGAAAGAGGATTCTCATTAGTGTTGAGTTTTACTTGCAATAACTGCATTAAATATTATGCAGATAAGAGTGCTCTTCTTAGGGTTAATGTATAGAAAAGTAAAGCAAAATCAAATTTAGTTATCATTACTACCAGTGATAATAATATTCGTCTTAGCAATTATCTCCTGTGTTCTGTAGTTACTGCTCTTCCACTTCTGTTTCATGACATTTTGTGTGTGTTTGTGGAATTATATTTGTATATTTGAAGAGAATCTTCTATTTGAAGAGATGTACTTTTCTTTATATCTGATTTGCCAGTCCTAAACCTTGCTTGGCATAGATGTGAAATAAAAAATAAAAAATTGTGTTAAACTGTTAGCCAAAAACTAGAAACTTTTCATGCATTATTTGTTGGAAATCAGGAACATATTTTTACAATATATTATATACCATTTTACAGTTGAGGGAGATTATGTAATTTCTCTGTGGTTATAAGAATTTACATATTTTTATTGAAGCTGAGTTTTAAGGTGTGCTTACATTGTTTAATGTACTATTTTGGGCTTTTTCACAAATAAATTAAAGAATGGCCTGATAAAAATATGGATCCCAGTTTCCAAGGCCTAGCTGAAATAAGAAAAATAGTATATCTATATCAGGAAAAATTGATATGAAAATCTGTTCATTAGTATTAGGAAGGCTGGGATTCAGTTAGGACCTTGGTGCAGCTGGAATGGGGAGGTGGATGTCGAGTTTTTCTTTGTTTCTAGTGTCTTCAACTGAATATAATGCAGTTTATGATCAAGACAAAGTGTACTATCAAGCTATGGTAAAATACAGAGTCAAGAAAGAGAAGTGTTGTATAACAAATATTTTACTGATGTTGCATTATTAAGTACAACTGTATTAAAATTTAAAAAGCTAAAGGTAGTTTTTATTATTTGTTACATTTATCAACAACTGCAATATACCCTAGTACTATGTTTGTGATCATTATGTCCAAAAATTATGTGCATGTATCTGAATCTGCAATGTATAAATTTGAATGCAACAAGTATAAAATCTTTATAATAAATAATTTATACACATTTGTATATAGGTTATACACAAAAGCTAGGTAAATTCTTACATTATTACAAGATGAAGTCAAAAAAACAAGAAAAATATGTCTGTGGAACTGGAAGACAAAAAGTGATGAACAAAGTAAAAATTACTATTAAGGATTCACATTCATTTTGGAAGATTTGCTTTGATAATCTGACTGATTTATTTTCTCTATGTATTATTCATTTTCAATGAATGACATTTTTATATTGAAAACACAGAAATAGCTATATGTCTCTTTATCATTTTACATCCAATCAGATATATGAGAAAATTGTAAGATAATTTATTGAGATCATGGAAAATTATTAAAGATTAATTTATACAGAACAACCATAAGTCTTGTTTAAGGGGTTTCTTCTCAGATACATAGAGACGACAAGTTCAAACTCTGAGGCATGGCTATATCATAGCGAAAGTATACCTAACCTTCAGAATATTTTTTGTAATAAATCACCAAACTTCTAAAAGAGATCTAACCTAAAATGTCACAATGTGAAAACCAAGACACTATCCCTCATGTCTGCCCTTTCTTAAAGTCTTGAATTATGACATTATACAAATACTTGAGTAGGACCTAGGATTTACCACTTATCAACTGCAAAAAACTTCCACTGGATTATTGCCTGAGTATAGTCAACAATTCTTCCAACTATCAGTATGAGGGTTCTTCTGAGAAACAGAATCAACAGGATGTGTGTATGTGTATGTGTGTGTGTGTGTGTGTGTGTGTGTGTGTGTGTGTGTGTGTGTAGAAGGGAGGGAGAGCCTGGAAAGAGGGATGGAGGCAACCATCGCATCAATCTTTTCAAAATAATATGTTCTGGAGTGCTTTTCTGTCACTCCTAGAACAGAGCATAGCAGGTATTGTGTCCAACTTACTTTAGTCTTCTTTTTTTTCTCCTAGAATCAGTTTTGGAAGTTTATGGACGTACTATAAATATTTTAGTAGACCTAATGGAAAAAAATCACTGAAATACAGGCTCAATTTATGATTTTGACTACTCTGAGTGGGCATCAAATATATACTCTTCTCAATGAAAATTTCTTGAAACATAGTTGAACAGTGAAATATGACTTTAAATATAATCGTATTCCTTCATATAGATTTTATAGAATTTATCAAATTTTGCTAAAGTAAAATGAAATATATATTAGTATTTGAAATGCAATATGCCACTTAAGAGAAAAGTCCTTGAAGTTACAATTTCACTTTTTTTATTTGTTTGCAAGCCTTGAAATATCAGAGACATTAATAATCAAAATCTCCAGTGCCTGGAAAGGTAATCAGCAACAATTTTCTGTTGTTTGCTTTACTCTGAGTACAAAATGGAAAAATAATTAACAAGTGGTCTCTAAATACTCTTTGACCGTGATAGTGTGATGACAAGTAGTTTGTCAAGAAAATCTTCTGTTTCATCATCCATACTGCTCTCAGAAAGTGACAGCAAAGATTGCATTTTGGTATCTTTTCTAGAAGAGCTGGAAATACATGAAGAGATCAATACACAATATGCAGAACCCAGTTTCAGCTTTCATTTATTTTCTGATCAGTACTACATATGTTGAAGTACTTGAAATCAGGCAAATGTGATGGGGCTGTATCAGACTGAGGCCATAATTATCAATGCATCCAATATACTAAGCTTCATTTTAAAGAGAATTTCTCAGCATTCTCCTTCTCCCAAGGAATAAGGCCACAATGGATGCAAAGAGAGATTTTATGGCCTCTGGTTAGTCCTTTTCATGATGACTCAAAAGGAACTTGAGCAACTTGCAGAGCCTCGAGGTCATCATTAAGGACATTCATCACATATTGACTGTTTAACAGGATCCCAATGAATAGACTGCCAAATAAATCATCTCTTTTGTGTACAATAAATCAGGACTATGAGAATAGTCAGTCAAGGTACGTCAAACTAAAATTAATGACAGCAATTATTTGTTATTTTATTCTGTTGTATTTTATGGAGGGCAGGTGCTCCAGCACACAGGCAACTGAGGTCTAGGAGCCCAGGTAGTGTGGGGCAACAGGGAGGTGCCTACACCATTCAGATTTCAAAGTTGTCCAGATTTCTAGCCCATGTATGCAATTAAATTTGAAATCCTTCATGTAGAAATGAATTTAACTTGATTAGGATTATTTTTTCAAGTCCAAAACAAACTAACCCAACAGTTAATACGCTCTGGTCTGTGGAGTAGAGCAAGTGTAACTATGACAATTTTCAGGCATCCACGAAAACAAAAGAAGGAAAACACAGTGACTTTTTTGTCAACACATTGTATTTTGTTCTGTTAGTATATACCCCTTACATTTTTAGCTTTTAATACCCTTTTTTGTATGGCATGATAGTGGGAGTACATCTAGGTGTAGTTTGTTTTAATACCTTTTTAAAAAACACATTCAGATTTATTTACACAATGCTAAGGAATTTGAGTTTTCTTTGCATTCTGGGGGGGGGTTTCATTGTGGGGTCTAGTTTTACTGTGTAACTGATATGGGTCACTGAAACTTACCTTGCATGCAAGCTTCTGTACAAAATACAGCACTTTGCATCCAAGTTTCTGTCCCAAGGGAACAGAAAACTTGAGCTTTTAGCACACAAACAGGAATTGTCTTAATCCTGTTTTATCTTTTTCTAGAAAGGTAGGTTTTTATTAAAAAAATACTGTGTATGGTATTAGAAATTCAAAAGTCCAAGAACCATGGCTAAATGATTTCCTCCTTCAGAAAGACAAAGTAACACTCTGATTCTCTTTTATTGCAATACCAAGCTTGAAATTAATCAAAGGAAACTATAATTCAAAGGGCTTACATTTTACAGCTAATCTTTGTCTCTAAAAAGACATAACTTCACTCTCCAAATATCTTGCAGGTCGGAAGTAGACAACATGATATATTACTAAAGTACTTATTAGCATAACTTGCATTCCTTATAAACTGATCACTACCATGTCATTATTTTACATGAGGAAATAATGAAGCAATACATATTTAAGTAATGTTAATAATGTAGGTTCCATTTTAAGGAAAAGAAACTCAATATTCTTTTCTAAAAACTTTACATTGGGTAAGATTTTATTATTGTAAAATATTGAAATTTATTGTATTAATTCAAGTAACACAATTGGGTTTTTTACATAAAAATATAGAAAATTATTAAATTCCAGATGTAATTTCATTTTTATGACATGTATTTTTCAGTAGAGAGCTATCTCTTCACATTAAAATAATAACTCTATAAGCTGTTTACTAAATCCTGGTTTTAGGTCTGCAAAAAACCCAAATATTTTATAAAGAATGGTCTCTTAAATTACACACATTAGGGCAATTATTCTTTATATAGTAAAATAACTAATTGGAACTTGTTCAAACTTTACTATGCACTATCTTTATGTATAAACTGCATACTTAATTTACCTTAATTCTTCAACTTCACAGAGGCTCTTCACATTTGAGGTATTGAAGAAATCTGAAGATATCTGACTTCTGTTGAGGGAATTGTTGTTGAAAGCTGGTAACTCTTCTGTGTTTGGGTTGCAAACTTTTTCTGTAGGATCTGAAATATTTTATTGAATGCATTGTCAACACATAAATTCAAGAAACAAATGCACAACTTGTGGTGCTAGAAGCTTACCCAGAATAAACTAGGAATGCAAAAAGGATCAAAACAGATTTTTAATTATTCCTTAACTTTTTAATTAACTTTCTAGTTTGATGCTGGAGTGTGAGGTAAACTTGATGTGAGATTAGGGCATGGGACATTGTGAATGTAGATAAATGATAAACTGTTTCTTAGAATGAGAGAGGAGCCAGATTCTAACCATAGCATTGAAAAAAAATTGAACAGACAAACAAACAAACACATAATTAAATAAATAAGGGCACAGGTATCAGGGCACCTTAATCATACTGATTTTTAAAGATGTGTTAATGTCCTGAGAATTTACATTTCAAATATAAAGTGAACCCCTTAAACTAGAATATTGTATAACTCCTCGTTTGCCTACTTTATCTCTCAAGCTAATACACAAGCAATTAGGTGGATTTAGAAAAAGAGAGAGTCACCAAAATCTGACAAGGCTCACCAATTTCACCTCACTTTGGATAAAAGTAAGTGAACAGGAGTGAGAGGAACATGTTTGAAATCTTTTTAAAGCCTCTAAACACCAACCAATTAATCTTAGCAGAATCAAGATTACAAATTTGCAGGTGTTGGTGGAGGTTCCAGGTGTTAAAGATTGCACATGAAGTCATGTCAAATGAGGCTCAAAATTTAATTATTACTTTTCTTAGAATTAATAATTCTAAGAAAAGAAAAAGAAGTTTGGATATATCAAGAAGATACTGATATCCCAGTCCTGTGAACTTCCTCCTACCTTTGAGACCCCAGGATACAGAAAGAATAGAATTGCAGATGGTAACTACATGAGAAGAGAATTGGTAGGGATTAGTCTTACTGTTACTAGAAAGGGCAGAGCATATTAACTAAGCCACTCACAATAAGCATGGACAAGTAAGATACAAAGAAATGACACAGCAACTGGTATGCCAACAAACTAGAATGCAAGAATTCTTAGGATTCAAAAGATGGTGAAATAAAAGAATAATCTGATAGAAAACATATATCAGGACAGTCAGAAAATTCCTCAAAACTCTTTTGGCTACAAAAGAAGTTTATTGAAATCAATTTTATTACTGAGTGAAACTACAAGAGTAATTTGCCTATCAATCACATAATGGATAAGAAAGATATGGTATTTCCGTGCAGTGGAAAGCTATGCAGCTATAAAGTAGAATAATCTTGAGGTTCTTGTAGGAAAATGAATGCAACTGGAGATCATGTTCATGGGAAAAATAATTTGAACCCATACACATGAACCCTAGCTTAAAATACAGAAGGAATTAGTGGGATCCAAAAGCAAAATAGTTATTATAAGAGTGAAAGGGGAGGAAACACCTGGAAAGGAAAGGTGAAAACTACTGTTAATTTCTTATTGTCTTGTCTTGAACTCTTTTATTGTTTTCACAATTTTGTTAGGTGTGGCTTTGTTCTGTCTCGTTTCATTAGATTTTACTCTGTCTGATGATAGAGCAGCTATTTTGAACATAATGGGAGATAGTATGGTAATCTTGGTTTCCTCTTATATTGCTTTGAAGTCTTATAATGCTTTCATTCATTTGTTTGTTTTATTTGATTTTATTATATGTGATGGTATGAAGAGCTATTTTGAAGAAAATGAGACATTATAGTAGCTATTGCTGATTTCCTATCATCTTACTTTGAAGTCCTATCATGCTTTTGTTCTATTTTGATTGGTTCTATCCTGTTGTGTTTTATTTGATTTTATTATGTGTGATGGTATGGACTACATTTTTGAGGAAAATGAAATATTACAGTAGCCATTGTTCATTTATTGTTTTCGAGTTTTGAAGTCCTGTAATGCTTTCATTCTTTTGAATGGTTTTATACTATTCATTATGTTTGATATTATTGTGAGTGAAGATATGGTCAACTATTTTGAAGAAAAAAGAAACATTGTGGTAGCTACTGTTGATGTACTATTGTCTTGTGAAGTCCTGCGTTGCTTGCATTATTATGTTCTGATTTGCTTTGTTCTATTTTGTTTTATTTTATTCTCTTTAAAATAAATAAATTTTAATTGAGTGAAACTAATCTGAAGAAATAGCATGTCAAAGATCAAAGGGAAATTATGAGATACTCATCTATTATAGGATTAGATCTTGAAAGAGAAAAAATAACTGTTGCAAATAACATCAGAATAATTTTCAAAAGATTAGATATGCCTGTGGAATGGAGAATCATATTGTATCAATGCTAATTTTACTGATTTTGATCATTGCATTAAGGTTATGTAAAAGATATTCTTTGGGGAATTACACACAGAGGTATACATTAATAGAGTCAAAATTTTTGTTACTTCCTCATAAATAAGCAGCTTTCAGAAGAGGCTGGGGATTTAGCTCAGCAATGTAAGTACCTGTCTGGCAAACACGAGGTCACAAGTTCGATCCCCAGTACCAAAAACAAAAAATAGAAAAATACTCATGTAAAGTGTGGCAGGGGGTTTAGCTCAACAGCATAAGTGCCTGCCTGGCTAAGTGCTAGGTAATGATTTCAATCCCCAGTATCAAAATAAAGAAAGAAGAAAGAAAGAAAGTTCATATGGTAGTATTTTTAAAAAATTGTTCAGAAGAAAAAGTGCTCTGAGTTAAATTGTGTACATATATAAAGGATTTTGTTGTGCTACTCTGGTATTGTACAAAATTTCTGAGAGTTTGATATTAAAATAAAAGGCTACCCCAAAAGTATGAAACAAAAAATTAAAGCAACATATTTTAAGAAATATGTTTTAAAAATCAGAGTATACAAGAATGAAAAATAAAATCATTGCATATATGACACACTAATTAATTTTATAAACACAAAGGTAAATGAAAACTGATTCAAACAACCAAGAAAAATATATTATTTCATGAGGATGCCACCCAAAGGAAATAAATTTCTTAACAGGAGAAAGCCCTAGGAACAAACAATTCAAATACACAAAAGCAAAGTATTTTCCTGAAATTATTTTAGTATATATGCTGCCAAAGTAAGTACAAGTTTCCTGAAAACAAAGAGAAATTTATTCTATATGTAGAAAAATAAATCCAAAATACTTTTAAATGCTGAATTATTGACACTGTAATTCAATCTTTTGTCAGTTAATGAATTCCAAGGATTAAATTTTTTTTTCAAACATTCAAGTAGGAAATAAACCTGTCATATATGAGAATGTGGTAAAAAAATTACCATAGCTTCAGACTACTTCATAATAAATTCAGAGCTAGGAGATGGCAAATCAGTATCACATGGTTTCAAAGGACACAAAGATACTGCTCTCAGACCACTTGTAATTCAAATATAAAGGTAGTGGGCACTTTCAAACATGAAAGAGCACAGGTTGCAGACCTACTCCCTATAGGTAAAAACTATTTGACAATTATATTCAACCAAATCAAAATAGAACAGCTATAAAAGAGTAGCTAATACCATATTGAGGGCCAGAAGGGATTATGTGTTCTAAATACAAAGAAAAGGAAATTGTCAAGTAAATCTAGCTAATGTGTCAATCAATCATAGACAGAAAAGGCAGACATTATCAAGAATTACATAATGAAACTTTCTATAGAGAAATAAAATAAAAGGCTCAAGATAGGACAGTCATGAGGAAAATGTCAATACTGAACATTAATTACATATGTGTTCACACACACACACACACACACATGCACATGAAATGAAAGAAATCTTGACAAAATGATAAACCCTAATTATCACAGTGTGTCTTCAATACTATCCAGATTGGCACATGGTTTAAAAATATGAACATATTTTCTTAAATAGATTTTTTACTGTGAAAAACCTAAAGTATATAATTACAAATGGCTTCAAAGGATTGCCATTTACTTTCATGTTTTTTCCTTGATTTTTAAAAAATAGTTATAAAAATTAGGTTAAACCACACAAAAATGAAGAGTACACAGTTTTGGTCTACAGAAGTGTGATTTCATAGAGTTCAGTTTGGTAATATTTTATGGTGAAAAATTATCTAAAATATATAATTTCCTTTAGTTTCATTTCAATTTTTGTTAACTTTGGGATATCTGTCTATATAAGTTTAAAAGGGTCATACGGAAGGGTATAAGTCTATTTTATAAAGTCATTGCCTTTTCCTTCAATCTACTCATCCTTTCAATTATTTTTATGTTCTTACTTATGATACAAACAGACGTTCAAAACCTCAAGTGAAGCTCACTAAAAATAAAGTTTAACGAGGGCTGGCAATTTAGCTCAGTGGCCTAAGTGACTGCCTTGCAAGCACGTGGTCATGAGTTCCATCCCCGGTACCAAAAATTAAAAATAAAATAAAGTTTAATAGTAATATTAAGATTTGAGGGGTTGATACTTTGTATTTTTATTTCTTAAAATTTTCAAAATGTTTAAACTACTGAAAACATTGATGAGAACACTACTAGCAAAAATAAAGAGAAGACTGAGTTTGAAATGCATAGAACTAGTGAATTTTCTAGCCTGCTTCTCAGATCTGCGGTTGGTTGCTTTCAAAGTGAAGTGAATGACTTTCTAATGATAATAAGAGGAGTATGTCCCTTGATGTTTTGTTATTGAACCAGATCTTTTAGTGTTCAAGGGTATTGTCACTGTTTGGCAAAATATGTTTTTAAGATTCGAAATAGAGTAGATCCACTGTTACACCTGATACTTCTTAGATGTGCATGATCTCAGACCCCAACCCAGACACTGAGTCAGAACTTGCCTTTAACAAACTCCCAGGGAATCTGTGCATGTAATAATATTTAAAAAGCATTGCGTTAGGTGATCTACCTGTTTAATTTCCTAACAAGGATGATGAGCATTAGCTTTTGTAAAGCTACAAAGATTAACCTTTCACTGATTTTGTAGAAAGGAAAAAAGGGTTTGTTTTGTGGTTGTTGTTTGTTCTTTTCCTGCTCACTTGAAACTCCTTATGCCACAGTTCTGGTGTGTGTTATATAGGCTATGATAGCTTAGACTAAGAAAAGAAGTCTTTTTCATTGTAGTGCTTGTTTTTTTAAAGAAAGATTATAAAGAAAAAGAGAGAGTATAGAATTAATATTACCTACAATTAATTAAATAGCATTACCTGCAGGATTTATAAGTATATTTAATTCTTTTTCTGAACCATCTAAGAATTGGTGATCAGAAATGTTGTCTAAGAAAAGCACATTGTCACCAATTTTATCAATGTATTCAGTTTCTGAAATTTCAAAAGCAGATCCAGATAATGACTGAGCAGCTGCATTTCTTGATTGAGGATGAGAGGACAAAAGGCAGCTGGAGCTCTTTTCACTACTGTTGGAAAGTGGTAAGTTTGCTGTTGATCTATGTGATTTCTGGCCTAAAACAAAAAAGGAAAAAATCAAGTAAACTGCATTAAAATCACAAGTGATCACTTAACAATGCAAAATCCCAAAATCCTAAACACAGACCAGTGAAATTAAGGCAAAAATGTTTATGGAAAAATCAATTTGTCATCTTTTCTAGGTAGCCATAATTTGTTAATCTCAGATTCCTTTCCCAATGACATAAAGAATATTTCTGACTAATTTCCCCTATTTTTTGCATTCAGAAAAAGGCAAATTAATTTTAATATTCAGTAAATCAAAAATCTGTGAAACAAGGAAACTTCAGCTAAGTACAACCCTCTGTGTTATAATCTATCCCAAGGCCAAATGCCATGATGTTCCTTGAATTCCTGATGAGTGCCTCACTTTACCTTGAAAGAAAAATAAAAGTCATAAAATATACACTGTAACACTTACTAGTGAACCAAGTTACTTGGTGATATGCAATTTATTTTTATGAAGAAGGATTATGCTAGTTTACAAAATCTGTGTGCCTTTTTAGAAAAACACAAGCTCTAAAGAGACTGAGATCACATGTACAATTTTCACAAGTCTGAGTTTATTTTCTACTGTCTTACACTAATGTCTTAGCATAAAAGTTTCAGGAGCTCAGCTCTAAGTCAGGTTATTACTGTGTACTTACACTGTTGATACAGGTTATTACTTGGTACTAGCTCAGTCTTTACTTTGTCTTGATGTGTTTCAAGTTCAGATCAATTGGTCTCTTCAACATGTAAGGTTGTTTTTCATGATAAAAACAGAAGTTTTTCAAATCCCCCACAAAACTAATTTATAATTTTATATTTATTATAAGTGATTTTTTTTAAAGATCAATGTAAATCTGAAGGAACAAATGTAAAATTTCAGGTCACACTCATACTTTTGAATATACTAAAAATCATAATTTATATAAAATATTTAAATTAAAATATAGTCTTTTAAATGCAAATTGGCTTTATATAGAACATTGGATTCTTTTAAAGAGTCACAATTCTCATAAAATTATGATTTTATAAATATAATAAGCTCATATATAATATTATAGCCATTCTATTGACTCAGAGGAAAATGTAAGTTTCAAAGCAATGGCTACAGGCAGTTTTCCTATATTAAATATTCATGGACTACTAAATATGTGTTTTCCTAAAGAAACTAAAATAAACAGTTTTCCTTCAAATGTAATAAACACCCCATAAAGCAATATACAATTTTTAAGTCCTGAAGGACACCAATTTTAATAATTTTTGCAGAAATCAAATTTTGAAATATTTTTGTTGGAAAGAAATTATAAATAAAATTAGATTCTGACCCTTTTGTGTTCCTTTAAGCTTTGAAACAATGCTGTAGGAAAATAACAGAGAAAAGTATGCCTATATGTTATTATATATCTATCCTTAAGAATCAGTTTGATAACTAGAATTTAGAAATAGTTTCCTCTTTCATCTGTAATATTCAAAGGATCAGTATTTTATTTGTGCCTGTCAGGAAGAGTAAGCCTTCTCTCCTCCAAAATGAAGCTGCAGTGGAGGAGCAGCAGGATACCCAGACAGTGGGTAAAATTCAAAAGTACCTGATCCACAGTGGACACTGCACTCTGAGTTCTGTATGCCCGTTACTTTTCCTCATTGCTGAGCCAAAGCACCCAACACCTAATGTTAAAGAAGGAAAGGTCTGTTTCACGTCACAAATTGTCGAGGTTTCAGTTTATAGTTAGCTAGCTCCAAGGCAGGGTGGCATGGCAGAGGGGCATCACAGAGGAGAAACAGCTCATGGTGAACAGAAGGCAGGAAAGCAACAAGGCAGGACAGTAATGACAACAATCCTCTTTCTGTTTCTTATATTTTATCCAGTTTACCTATCCTTAGATCAAGTAGCACTCACACCCTGAGTGGAACAGTTTTAATTCCAGAATCACACCCTTAATCCCTGCATCACACACTGTCAATCCAGTCACCTATGACCCACTTATGAGGCTTTGGGGGACATCTAGATACAAACCATAATGCTGTATTATGATACATCTCACCTAGGGTAACATTTAAAGGAACTTAGAACATGTTAAAATAAGGCAAACAAAAGAAGATATTATTAATCAAAACTAAACTTCTGCCACAACAGAAAAATATAAAGTGGAGAAATTTAAAATAACTTAGATCTCCTTCAGAAAACTCAGGAGAGTATAACTCTTGATGAATTCTCACAGTAACATCTTGTTTCCACAGTAGTAGAAGCCAATTCATCCCAACTGAGAGAAAAAATACACAGAGGATAGGTCAGACTTATGCTTAACATACAGCAGACAGACAGAGCATGCTTCTTAAAGGAAATACACTCAAGTATAATTTAATATAAACAAAACATAAAAAGAGATAAAGAAAGAGCCTATTTAGTCCCTGGTTTTATTTATTGTTCATTTAGACAAGCATATCATTCTCTCTAGTAATCAGCAAGCTTATTTATATTATAGCTAAAGTGAAGATTTGATATATTAACAATAAAACTGATGAATACAACACAGTCTAGTCTGCAGATTATAAACATAAGAAATTACTTTTGGAATAATTTTTTCCATCGTGGTAGTATAAACTTTAAAATGATTTGAACTGACACCAGTTAAAATACAACAAAATAAGTTTTTCATTGTAGTGCTTGTTTTTTAAAGAAAGATTATAAAGAAAAAGAGAGAGTATAGAATTAATATTACCTACAATTAATTAAATAGCATTACCTGCAGGATTTATAAGTGTATTTATAAGTGCATGCTCTGTGATTACTACCTAACCCATGTAATCACTGGAAAGAAAAATAGTGATATTAAGGGCTCAAAATATTAATAAAATTTGGAGAAATATAATTATAGTAACATTCTTTTGAGACAGTGTTTTAGTAACAAAGAATCTTCTTCTGAAAGGATATCATACATTGATCCTGAAGAAATTTCATGGCATTTGCCTATTAACATTCTTGTTCCATTGTGTGAAGTACTGAGATAAACATATTTGTATCAGTATTCTAGAAATGTGGAACAAAATTTTACAGAGTGAAATGGTTGCGTGAAAATAAAAACACTAACTAGGTAACTAGGTGCATTATTGACTCATTTCAATGAAACTGAAATCAACTTATGACCACTCATATTTCACTTGGCAACATTAAATAACTGGACACAATAATCCTTTAAACATCCTCCAATTTTGGAAACTTGTGATTTAATACTCAATACAATTCAATTGTAAAAATCATTATCTCTTGAAATTCCCAAACACGGTGTCATGATAGGATATTCAAAAATAAATGAAACATTATCCCTACCCTCCAGTTGTTCTCCAAAGTAACATACAGTCTATCCTACATCATTCACTGAGAAATACTTGCTGAGAAATTATCATATAGTAGCCTCTGTTCTGTCATAATACAACAATGAATTAGACAGGCACTTTCTTTCTAATAGTACAAAATAAACAAGCTACTGTTAGACAGTGAGAAAGATAATATCTCAGGAGTGTTGTATTACATAGGGTGGTCTAAAAGATCCTTCAAAGGGATATCTACAATAAAGATAGTGGAGAGAACCAGTCGTATAAAAAAGGTCTGAAGATAAAATCAGTTTGCTGAGCACCATGTATCCCAATAAAGAGCATATTCTAAGGCTAAGAATTAAGAGTATAACCTACTTAAAAACAGACAGCAGTCAGTATGCCTGCACTATGGAAGAAGCAACAGTTAAGAAAGATGAGTAAACAACTCAGCTATTGTTGTTTGATGCATGGGATAGAATATATATCTATAGTTTTTATACCTTTTATGGGATGTTATTAGAGGACTTTAGGCAGAAAATAAAATGACGTAATTCATAGTTTAAATTTATGAGAAGTGTAATTCATTCCCTGTAAACTAAAATATAAATAATATTAAGATCATAAATAAATGTAAATAATTTACTTACTATGAACAGTAAAATTTGATGGAAATTACTCATAGCAACATGGTTTAGGAATGAAAAATTGAAATCGGAAGAAAAGTGAGAGACTGTGACAACTGGTTTATGCTCATCTTGAATGATAAACATAAAAGTGGTTATTAGGTTTGGGCTGAATTTTGGAGCCAAAATCATCAGGATCTAAAAATGAGTAGGTTGTCCTGAATGTGAGTTAAGCTGACCCCCAGATTTTTGGCCTAATCAAGGAACTATGTTGCTATTTACATAAACAGGATGAGTGGGTAATTAGATATGTTTTCCCTGGAGATGGGGAGGCTCAATGGATTTACTATTAAAATCCTAATGATTTTATGCTTGTTGAACTTTAAAGTGACAAATATTAAAATCTTTCAGAAACTGGAATTCTTTTCTATACTGGCATCAGTTCGGAATACAAAATTTTGGCACTTTATTTCCAGCCATCACTTCTGTCCAGAAAGCCATTTTCCAACTCCCTTAACTTTTGTTATTAATTTTTAAAGACTCAACTGAAATATCACAGTGTCCAACATATTTGTCCAACATATACTTATGTCCAACATATCTATATTTTTCAATGGCAAAGTCATTATTGTATCATCTGTCTTCTTAAAACATTGCACATGAATTTTTATTATACCTGATAGTATGTACTATCATTATTTATTCAATTCTCAAAAGTATATTATTTATGTTCCATTTAATAAATCTTATTATAGTATATATGGTAATTTATGTATTTGCCTATCCATACAGCAATTTTCTCAAAATACAAATTTTTAGTTGTCTGTGTCAAAAGGTAAAGAATTGTTGAAAAATGGAAATTCTCTGGCCTTAACCACCCTTACATGAATCAGAATCTCTAACAGGTCAATCCAGAAATTTTCACTATAACAGGCTTCCCAGTTAATCATGCTCACAGTGATGTTTGAGAGCTCTATACTGGGCCACAGAAATAGGGCTTTATTATCACTTGTGTCAGGCAGTGCCTGTCTAAAGCAGGTGCTCCAATAAATGTTATCCATTATAAATTACTGACAGGTTTAGTAGTTGATTGATAAATAAGTATCCAATTGATACTTAAAGCAATCGGATACTTATTTATAAAGATTTGTCTCAGTAACAGATTTCTTATAGCATGAGTTTATTTTTCTTTAATACACAATGACATAGAACACTCTGTTCTGACTACCTCCAAAAGAAGCAACCACAAATTTTAAATCTGCTTTAAAATTCTATGTGAGAATAGATATCTAATCATAGAGTCAAAAAACATTTATCATTAAATGGGTGGTTTTTCTACTGAAAAAAATATTATATCTGACAGATTCTCAACAAAAGGGCATATAGAAAGGATCTCAGCTAGCCAAGGAAATTTAATCCTGGTGTTTAGGAAAAGAGACATAAACCTTACAGATATGAATGAATCATTTGTAAATGAATGACTGGCTTGAAGAGAGGCTTCTCTCACCCTCTGAATAAGCCACTTTTGTCAATTAT